>NW_028136202.1:0-660000 GCF_964662115.1 Mustela nivalis | reverse complement strand
CCCAAGCTCTCGTGATTGGGAAACCTGGAGCCACAACACAGCATTCTGCCTTCCCTATTGAATGAACAAATGCCTGGGAATCTTCCCAAGAAACTCCACATGAGGATCAATCTGCTCCGCCCTCGAATCTACTCTGATATAAAGGCTGCCATGGCCACTAGCGCTGTGTCTGACAGAGCCTGAGCCCCGACCGAGTTTTAGGCCTCATATCTAGCATTTGGGATTGCTATGGCCCAAGTACGTCATCTCCACCCATCCTTGGTATTCAGGCACCTATCTCGAGACCTTGCTGGAAACCCTGCCAATGGGGCAACCTGAAGCACAGAGGAACCTGACGGAAGAGAACTCATCCTTCCTCATGGCAGGACATTTGGCTGTTGGGTTGGGTGTCCAACTCTCTAAGAGGGAGCCAGATATATGACCAATGAGACCACTCCCACTCCTGAGGGCCGCCATGGGAGCAAACAGGCATTGTGAGACTCAGCCTGAGCAAGCTTTCAAACAATCCCTCTCAGTTGCACCATCATGATCCCGCATTGCAGGCCTCATACACCCCTAGGTGCAAATCCTAACCCTTGGTGGGAAGTCCCAGATGCCCAGAAAAAGAGCCTGTATCTGGAATCCCTGTTTTTGGGCACCCATAAGATGGAAAACAACACTCTTCCCTTCCCCAAAAAAGCCACCAAACTATGAGCTGCACAGATCCATAGAGAGGAAAAGTTTCCCATGGACCCATGAGATTATACCTGCATTCCAAGGCCATCCTGGACACACAATATAGAGAGAAAAGCCTGTGCTACTGCCTTCCAGTCACCCTATTTACTCCTGACAAGCTGCACTCCAGGTCTACTCATTGGGCCTGTGATCACCTTTCCACTAACCATAACCCACATTTGTGTTTGCAGACTTCTCTCCCAAAACCATGGCTCATATGCCCTCCAGGACAGGGTCTCTGGATCCACAACACATGACTGGGCCTGCCATCCCCAAGGAAACTGTGCCCGTCAAACCTGCCCAAACCTTCCAGTTTAGGAGAAACACGCAAGAGCCCTGAGCCCGACCCAATATTGTCGGCAGCACTGGACACAAATGCCAGTCTGAAACGCCCTGATCACCTACATCCAAGCAGACAGCCATTTCAATGTTCCTGGGTCAGAAGATTGTACCTGACATGCTCCTAGGACGTCATTGGAACACTAGATTAGGTTTTCAGGCATCTGTCCTCAGGGTCCTGTTATGAAATACCAACTTAGGATACAACATGTGGTCCCTGAGCCACACAATAGAATATCTAGTGTCCCCAGTAGGAAACCATGCCCTTCGACCTGTGCCAAACCCTCAAGATTGGAGAATCCTGCACAGCACCTTAGACACCAGCACAAACTCTAGTCTGTGCGTTGACCCATACCACAAGCTTTCCATCTGCTGGACAGTCGAGTCCTGTTGAATGGCTCCAGGATGTCCCATACGGAAAGACTGGAGAGCAGGATTCGAAGGATGGATGCCTGTACAGCATACCTCACATTCCCATTGGCTCTTTGTGACAAGACGTGTTTGAACTACTGGCTCTGGGGCGAGCTAACTAGGGGGCTGAATTGAAATGGACTCTCCTGCGGATGGGTCATATTGTGGGTTTGTGTGCATGGAGACCTTGGAATATTTTGGCAGCTCAGGGGCCTTGAAGTATTCGCCTAACCGAAGGGTGTAATATTGCTCCAATTAAAAAGAGATCCCTATGTGGAGATGAGACAGGTTCTCTTTGGTGCCTCAGAAAAGCCCCAGATACTGGTCTTCAAACCAGTTCTCTGAGTAGAGACACCTGGAAACCAAAGCTAGGGTTCAGATTAGAGCCTAGATGCCTGTCCGTTTCAATCTTCTGTCTCTGGGGACACTGTCTGAGTATCTAAGTGGAGATAGTTGCTCAGCTGGTGTCAGAGTGCCCCTCTTAGTCCATGGCCGAGGCATGGCCTTGGAGACCTTATTGGATTTTCCTAATCTCTAGGGTTGTGGCCAATGGATTGGGTACAGTTTTCTTGGAGAGGACTGGCACAGTCCTTCAGTGTGTCTCCATAGGCCCTAGCCTGGAGGGTGTGTGGGTCCGGGCTGTGGGCACAGAAGTCTGAAAACACAAACTCGGCTTGGGTGCGGAGCCGAGAGCATGGCAGGATGGACCCACAGACCGTGAGAGGAGATCCTCAGCTTATGAAAGAAGGGCAAATGGGAGGCAGTCACGCAAGCTTTTGTCTTTGGATGTTTTGTCTCCCATAGCCGTGGAATGTAGGGGTGACCTCAGGGGCTATGGAAGAGTCTCCCTCTCTGAGGAGTTGGTCCAGCTCTTAAGATTTTGGGGACATTTTGTGGGAAGGGTGGAGTCCTGCTGTCTGGCTCAGGTGTTCTTCCAGGAGAGGGACTCCAGATCACAGTCCTGGGTTCGAGCAAATGGAATACTCGAGCTCTTGTGAAGATTGGGATCATAGGGGCTTGGCAAGCCCCATATGCGGGCTCTTGGTCCAGGCCCTGAGAGACCTTACTTCGACATGGGGCCCATGCTGATGGTCCCAATGCGAGTTTGTACCCAAGGAGGCACTCAAGTTTAGGCTTGGCCTCAGGGGCCATGAAGGTTTCTCCTACACTGAAGGTATGACTCCATGCCAACAGCAAGCTTTCCAGCCATGGGGAAGGAGAAGATCTGATTTGTGCTTCAGTTACCCACGTTTGCCAGGATTTGATATAATATCTAGGGTCAGATGTCTGAAAACCCAGGTTGGGAAGAGATGACGGCATAAGGCCATGGCCTGTCTGATGTGCTTAGTGTGCAGCCAGCTGTTTCCTTGTCTGTCGGGACGTCAGGCTGTGTCAGACAGAGCATTACTGACCAGGGTAGCCTTTCCAGTTAGGGTGCGGTCGAGGCCAGAGCAGGTTGGTTCTCGTTTGTGGTTTCTGGAGAGCCCCATAGGGCAACGTTTTTCTTCTGGTGGGCAGGCAGAAAACTGTGTTGTGGTTCTGGAATTCCCAGTCTGGAGGGCTTGTTTGCCAGGAGTGTGAAGAGGGAAGTCTGAAAACACAAGCTAGCGTTAGGTTTGGGGCCGAGGGCATGGCAGGCCCACTCTGCAGAGACTGAATCGAGATCTCCTGCATCTGAGGTCAGGGCGAGTATCAGACGTTGCCTCAGGTTGGAGTTTGTGTCCATTATGGCCCCTTCCTGAAGGGGGTGGGGGCGTCATGAGGCCAGGGAGGTTTCCCAACGCTGGGAGTTATGAGCTGCCCCAAACATCAAGGTTTCCTCTGTAGGACAGTCGAGTACTATGAGATGGTTCTAGGATGACCCCTACAGAAAGACTCGAGAGAAGGGGTCTAAGCATGAATGTCTGCAAATGCCACCTCACATTCCCACTGGCTGCTTGGGGCAAGGCAGGCTCAATCTGCAGGCTCTTGGGCGGGTTTCTCAGAGGGCTGAGTTGAAATGGACTCTCCTGAGGATGAGTCATACTGTGGGTTGGTGGCCATGGAGACCTTGGAATGTGGCGGTGGCTCAGGGACTCTGCAGGTTTCTCCAAACCGAAGGGTTTGACACAGCTCCAACAATGAAGCTTCCCATGTGGAGACGATAGTTGTTCTGTTTGGTGTCTCAGGAAAGCCCCAGATGCTGGTCTTCAAACCCAGGCCTCTGAGGAGTGACACCTGGAAACCAAAGCAAGAGTTCAGATTAGGGCCCAGGGGCCTGTCTGGTTCAATCTACTGTCTCTGCCGACATCTGTCTGTGTTTCTGCATGGAGGTAGTTGCTCAGCTTGTGTCAGGATGCCTTTGTCCAGAGAGGCTTATAGTAGTGGGATGTCCTCGGGGGCCTTGAGGTTTCTCCTATTCTGTGGGGTTATGGGCAATGGAATGGGCATAGTCTCCTTGGAGAGAGCAGGACAGTCCTGTGGTGTGGCTCCAGAGGCCCCAGCCTGGCGGCTGTGTGGGCCAGGGCTGTGGGGACAGACATCCAAAAACACAAACTCGGCTGAGGTTTGGGGCTGAGGTTATGGCAGGAGTGATCTACAGTCCGTGAGGGGAGCTCATTGTGATTAGAAAGTAAGGCGAGTGAGAGGCGGTCGTTCAGGCTTATGTCTCTGGATGTTGTATTCATGATGGTCATTTAATGTAAGCATGGTCTCATGGGCCATGGAAGTCTCCCTCTCTGGTGATTTGTCCGGCTCCCAAGAGATTGGGGTCATTTTGTGGGAAGGGAGGAGTCCTGTTTTCTGCCTCATGTGTCCCCACAATAGAGGGATTCTAGAGCAGAGCACTGAGTACATACAACTGGAATACCCACCCTCTGGTTAGGCCTGGGGTCCTATGGGCATGGCAAGCCCATATGCAGATTCTTGGTCCAGCCACTGAGAGACGTTACTTGAATAGTGGACTCATGCTGAGGGTCACAATGTGTGTTTGTGCCCAAGGTGGTCCTCAATATTGGGCGGGACCTCATTGAGCTTGCAGGTTTCTCCTACAGTGAACCTTGGACATGCCAACCTCAGGGTTTCTTGCCATGGGGAAGGAGGAGTTTTGATTTCTGCATCACGTTCACCTCTGGGCACTAATTGGAGATAAGGTCTAGGTTCTGAAGCCTGAAAACCGAGGTTTGGAAGAGATGACGACCTAAGGCCAAGGCGGGTCCGATGTGTTCAGTTTGGGGCCAGCTTTCTAGGTGTCGTTCAGGAGGTCTGCACTCAGGCTGTGCAAGACAGGGCATTCGTGCCCAGATACGCTGTATAATTGGGGTACAGTTGAGTGGCATGCAGAAGATAATTATTTGGGGTTTCTCCGTAGCCCCATAGGGCAAAGTCTTTCTTCTGGAGGGCAGGCAGAGTGCTGCATTCTCGCTCCGGAACTGCCAAACTGGAGGCCTTGGGGCCAGGAATGCAAGGATGTAAGTCTGAGAACTGAAGCTTTGCTTTGGTTTCAGGGCGAGGAAATGGCAGGCACACTCTGCAGAGCTGAATTTAGATTTCATGCATCTGAGGTCAGGGCGAGGTTCATATATTGGCTCAGGTTGGAGTTTCTGTCCATGATGGCCCCTTCATGAAGGGGGGTCATCACACCGCCATTGGTGTTTTCCCATGATGGCCGTAGTGAGATGCTCCAAACCACAAGGATTTTCTGCGGGCCAGTTGAAACCTGTTGGATGGCTCCAGGACATCCCATATGGAACAATTGCAGAGCAGGGTTCTAAGGATGGATGCCTGGGCATCCGGCCTTGCATTCCAATTGTCTCCTAGCGAAACGGCACGTTTGATTGCTGCCTATGATGTAGCAGCCGAGGGGGCTGAGTTGAAATGCATTCTCCTGAGGATCGGTCATAATGTGGGATTGTGTCCATGGAGACCTTGGAATGGGGCAGTGGCACCAGGGCTCTGAAGGATGCTCCTAACCAGAGGTTTTGTCACAGCTCCAAGAAGCATTTTTCCCATGGGGAAACAAGATTTGTTCTCATTGGTGCTTCAGTAACCCCCAATATGCTGGTATTGGAAACCAGAACTCTGAGGAGAGATGCCTGGAAACCAAGGCAATGGATCTGATTAGGGCCTGGGGCCTGTCTGGTTTAATCTTCTTCTCTCGGTTCATCTGTCTATGAGATTGAGTGGAGGTAGTTCCTCAGCTGGTGTCAGATTGCCCCTATTTGTCCTGGGCAGTCTACACTATTGGGATGGCCACTTTGACTTTGGAGGTTTCTCCTAATTTGCAAGTTTGTGGCCAATGAAATGGGCAGAATTCCTTTGGGGAGGGAAGGCACAATCCTGAGGTGTGGCTCTAGGGGCTCAAGCATGGAGGGTGTGTGGGTCAGAGCTGTGGGGACAGAAGTCTGAAAACAGAAACTCGTCTTAGGTTTGGGGACATAGGTATGGGAGGCCCGATCTACAGACCTTGAGCAGAACTCTTCAGGATATGAACAAAGAGTGAGTGTGAGGCACTTGCTCAGGCTTTTGACTCTGGATTTTGTGTCACTGATGGCCGTGGAATGTAGGGGCGTCCTCATGGACCATGGGTGAGACTTCCTCTATGGGGATTTGGATGATCCCAATATTTTGGGGTCATTCCGTGGGATGGGAGGAGTCCATTCTGTTTTTTTTTTTTTTTTTACCTCAGGTGTGCCACTAAAGAGGGATTCCAGAGCAGAACCCTGGGAAGGGGCGACTGGACAACCCGAACTCTGTATAAGATTGGGGGCCTAAGGGCATGGCAATCCCCATATAGGGTACCTTGGTCCAGCCACTGAGAGGTCTTACTTGAGTACAGTGCTCACACTGAGGGTCACAATGCATGTTTGTGCCCAATGTAGGCATCAAGCATGGGCGGGGACTCATGGGCCATGCTTGATTCTCCTACACTGAACTTTGGACAACATACGAACCACAAGGTTTCTTTCCATGGGGAAGGAGGAATTCTGATTTCTGCATCATGTTCACGCCTGGGCAGTGACTGGAGATAAGATCTAAGTTCTGAATCCAGAAAATCGAGGTTGGGATGAGATGATAACCTAAGGTCATGGAGGGTGCGATGTGCTCAGTGTGCGGTCAGCTTTCTGGGTGTTGTTCAGGAGGTATGGATTCAGGCTGTGTCAGACAATGCATTAGTGCCCAGGTTAGAATGTATAATTTGGGTACAGTTGAGTTCCATGTAGGTTCATCCTCATTTATTGTGTCAGGGAAGCTCACTGGGGCAACATTTTTCTTCTGGTGGGCAGGCAGAGTGCAGCATTGTGGGTCCAGAATTGCCAAACTTGAGGGCGTCGGGACCAGGAGTGTGAGGACGTAAGTCTGAGATCATAAGCTAAACTTAAGTTTCAGGGCGAGGGCACGGCAGGCACCCTCTGCAGATCCGAATCAAAATCTCATTCATCTGAAGTCAGGACGAGGATCAGACTTAGGCGCAGGTTGGAGTTTCTGTCCATGATGGCCCCTTCATCAAAGGGGTGGAATCTCGAGGCCATGGAGGTTTTCCCACGTTGGGAGTTGTGGGATGCTCCAAACTGCAAGGATTCCTTCTGCGGGAAAATTGAGACCTGTTGGATGGCTCCAGGACATCCCATATGGAATGACTCCAGAGCCGGGTTCTAAGGATGGATGCCTGAGCAGACTGCCTCTTACACCAATTGTCTCCCTGCCACAAGACAGGTACGATCTGATGGCTATGCAGGAGCAATCGTGGGAGCTGAGTTGAAATGGACTCTCCTGAAGATGGGTCTTAATGTGTGTTTGTGTCCATGAGGACGTTGGAATGGGGTGGTGGCCCCAGGGCTCTAAAGGATTCTAACCGGAGATTTTGAAACAACTCGAAAGAGCAAGTTTTCCATGTGGAGACAAGATTTGTTCTAATTGGTGCCTCAGGAAACCCACATATGCTGGTATTAGAACCAGGCCTCTGAGGAGAGATACATAGAAACCACAGCAATGCATCCAATTAGGTCCTAGGAACCTCTCTGGTTCAATCTTCTTCTCTGTCGACATCTGTCTATTTTATGAAATGGAGGTAGTTGCTCAGCTGGTGTCAGACCGCTCCTGTTTGTCCGGGCGGCCTACACTATAGGGATGGCCTCAGGGACTTTGGAGGTTTCTCCTAAATTGTATGATTATGGACAATGGCATGGGCAGAATTCCTGTGGAGTGGGCAGGCACAGACCTGATGTGTGGCTCCAAGGGCCCAGCCTTGAGGGTGTGTGGGCAAGGACTGTGGGGACAGATGTCTGAAAACACAAACTCAGCTTAGCTTTGGGGACGTAGGTATGGCAGGTCCGATTTACAGACTATGAGGAGAACTTTTTGGGATATGAATAAAGGGTGAAAGTGTGACACTTGTCAGGCTTTTGCCCCTGGATTTTGTGTCAATGATGGCTGTGGAATGTCAAGGAGTCCTCATGGGCCATGGAAGAGTCTTTCTCTCTGTGGATTTGGCCAGATCCCAATTGTTTTGGGTTAATCTGTGGGATTCAGTTTTGTTAACTAAGGTGTCCCACCAAAAGAGGGATTCCAGAGCAGAGCCCTGGACAACAAGAAATCTAACTAAAAATACGGGCCTAGGGGCATGGCAAGCCCAATATGCCTTCTAATGGTCCAGCCACTGAGAGGCCTTCATTGAGGACAGAACTCATGCTGAGGGTCACAATGCGTGTTTATGCCCTCGTGGTACTCAAGCATGGGTGGGGACTCATGGTGCATGCTTGTTTCTCCTACACTGAATGATAGTCAACATGTCAACCACATGAGTTCTTGCCATGGGGAAGTATTAATTCTGATTTCTGCATGTCATTCACCCCTGGGCAGTGATTGGAGATAAGGTCTAGGTTGTGAAGTCTGAAAACCGAGGTTGGGAAGAGATGACGACCTAAGACCATGTTGGGTCCGATATGCTCAGCGTGGAGCCAGCTGTCTGGGTGTTGGTCGGGAGGTCCAAGCTTGGGCTGTGTCAGACAGGGCCTTAGTGCCCAGGGTAGATTGTATAACTGGGGTACAACTGAGTGCCGTGCAGGTTGATCTTTATTTGGCATTTCTGGGTAGCCCCAAGGGCAATGTTTTTCTTCTGGAGAACAGGCAGAGTGCTGCATTGTGGCTCCGGAATTTCCAAAGTGGATGCCTTGTGGACGGGGAGTGTGAGGACGGAAGTCTGAGAACACATGTTAGGCGTAGGTTCTGGGCGAGGGCACGGCAGGCACCCTCTGCAGATCTGAATCGGGATATCATGAATCTGAAGTCAGGGCGAGGTTCAAACCTAGGCTTAGGTTTGAATTTCTGTCCATTCTGGCCACTTTATGAAGGGGACAGCATCTCCAGTCCATGGAGGTTTACCCACAATGGAAGTTGTGAGATGCTCCAAACAACAAAGATTCCTTCTGATCAACAATTGAGACCTTTTGTATCACTCCAGTACATACCATACAGAATGACACCAGAGCAGGGATCTAAGGATGGATGCATGGGAAGCCCGCCTCACATTGCAGTTGTCTCCTAGCAAATAGACAGGTTTGATATGCTGGCTCTGTCAGAGCAACCAAGGGGGCTGAGTTGAAATGGACTCTCCTGAGGATGGATGCTAATGTGGGTTTGTGTCCATGGAGACCTTGGAATGGGGCGTTGGTGCATGGGCCCTGAAGGATTCTCCTAACCGGAGGTTTTGAGACATCTCCAAAGGACAAGTTTCCCATGTGGAGACGAGATTTGTTCTGATTGGTGCCTCAGGAAACCCCCATATACTGTTATTGGAATATAGGCCTCTGAAGAGAAATAACTGGAAACCAAAGCAATGGCTCCATTTAGAGCCTAGGGGCCTGTCCGGTTGAATCTTCTTCTCTGTGTACATCCATCTAAGGTATTAGTGGAGTTAGATGCTCAGCTGGTGTCAGATGGCCCTTGTTTGTCCCAGGCGGCCTACACTATTGTGAAGGCCTTGGGGACTTTGGAGGTTTCTCCTAATTTTATGATTATGGACAATGGAATGGGCAGAATTCCCGTGGAGAGGGAAGGCACAGTTTTGATGTGGCTCCAGGGGCCCCAGCCTGCAGGGTGTGTGCACCAGGACTGTGGAGACAGAAGTCTAAAACACAAACTCAGTTTAGGTTTAGGGACGTAGGTATGGCAGGCCCGATCTACAGACCGTGAGGAGAATTCTTCCGGATATGAAGAAAGAGAGATTGTGAGGCACTTGTTCAGGCTTTTGTTTCTGGATTTTGTGTCAACGATGGGCGTGGAATGTCGGGGAGGCCTCATGGGCCATGGACGAGTCTTCTGCTCTGTGGATTTGGCCCGATTCCAATTGTTTTGGGTCAAACTGTGGGATGGGAGGAGTACTTTCAGTTTTGTTACCTCAGGTGTCCCACCAAAAGAGGGATTCCAAAGCCGAGCCCTGGGGAGGGGAGACTGGACAACCAGAAATCTGGTTAAAAATTGGGGCCTAGGGGCATTGCAAGCCCAATATGCTGTCTTTTGGTCCAGCCGCTGAGAGGCCTTACTTGAGAACTGGGCTCACGTTGAGGGTCACAATGCATGTTTGTGACCGACTTGGTCCTCAAGCATCTGCAGGGCCTCATGGGCCACACTGGTATCAACTACACTTTACGTTGGACAACATGCCAACCACAAGGTTTCTTGCCATGGGGAAGGAGTTCTGATTCCTGCATCATGTTCAACCCTGGGTGGTGACTGGAGATAAGGTTTAGGATCTGAAGCCTGAAAACCGAGGTTGGAAAGAGATGATGACCTAAGGCCATGGCGGGTCCGATGTGCTCAGTGTGTGGCTAGCTGGGTGGGTGCGAGCCAGGAGGTTCAGTCTCAGGCTGTGCCAGAAAGGGCAGTAGTGCCCAGGGCAGCCTGTATAATTGGGGTCCAGTCAAGTGGCATGCAGGTTGATCCTCATTTGGGGAATCTGGGTAGCCCCAGAGGGCAAAGTTTTTCTTCCGGAAAGCAGGCAGAGTGCTGCCTTGTAGTTCTGGAATTGCCAAACTGGAGGGCTTGTGGGCCAGGAATGTGAGGATGGAAGTTGAGAACACAAACTAGACTTACGTTTCTGGGCAAGGGCACGGCAGGCACACTCTGCAGAGCTGAATCAAGATGTCCTGCATCTGAAGTCAGGGCGAGGATCAGACGATCGCTCAGGTTGGAGCTTCTGTCCCTGATGGCCCCTTCATTAAGCGCAGGGGGCGGGATCACGAGGCCATGGAGGTTTTCCCACGATGGGAGTTGTGAGATGCTCCAAACAGTAAAGATTCTTCTGCGGGACTATTGAGACCTGTTGGTTGGCTCCAGGACTTCCCATACAGCATAATTCTGAGAATGGTTCTAAGTATGGATGTCTGGGAAGCCTGCCTCTCATTCCAATCATCTCCTAGCGACAAGACGGGTTAGATCTGCTGGATCAGGGGGAGCAACTGAGGGGGCTGAGTTGAAATGGACTCTCCTGTGGATGGGTCCTAATGTGGGTGTGTCTCCATGGAGACCTTGGAATGAGGCGCTGGCACCGGGAACCTGAAATGTCCTTCTAACCAGAGGCTTTGAGAGAGCTCCAACATGCAAGTTTCCCATGTGTAAACGAGATTTGTTCTGATGGTTGCCTCAGGAAAAGCCCTCAGCTGGTATTGGAAACCAGGCTTTTGAAGAGATATGCCTGTAAACCAAAGCTATGGATCCCATTATGGCCTGGGGTCCTGTCTGGTCAATCTTCTTCTCTGGGGACATCCATCTATGGTATGAGTGGAGGTAGATGCTCAGCTGGTGTCAGACGGCCCTTTTTTGTCCCGGACAACCTACACCATTGGTATGGCCTCAGGGAATTTGGAGGTTTCTCCTAATTTGTATGGTTTTGGATAATGGAATGGGCAGAATTCCCATGGATTGGTAAGGCACAGTCCTAATGTGTGGTTCCAGGGGCCCAGCCTGGAGGGTGTGTGGCCCAGGACTTTGAGGACAGAACTCAAAAAACACAAACTCAGCTTATGTTTGGGGACGTAGGTATGGCACGGCCGAACTACAAATCATGAGAAGAACTCTTCAGGATATGAAGAAAGAGCGAGTCTGAGGCGCTTGCTTAGGCTTTTGTCTCTGGATTTTGTATCAGCGATGGCCGTGGAATGTCGGGGAGGCCTCATGAGCCATGGACGAATCTTCCTCTCTGTGGATTTGGCCCTATCCCAATTCTTTTTCGTGAATCTGTGGAATGGGAGGACTCCTTTAAGGTTTGTTACCTGAGGTGTCCCACCAAAAGAAGAATTCCAAAGCAGAGCCCTGGGCAAGAGTGAAGGGACAACCCGAACTTGGTTAAAAATTGGGGTCTAGGGGCATGGCAAGCCCAATATGCTCTTTCTTCATGCAGCCACTGAGAGGCCTTGCCTGAGGACCGGGCTCAGGCTGAGGGTCACAATGTGTGTTTGAGACCAATGTGGCCCTCAAGCGTGGGCTGGGTCTCATGTGCCACACTGGTTTCAACTACACTGAAAGTTGGACAACATGCCAACCACGAGGTTTCTTGCCAAGGGAACGAGTTCGGATTTCTGCAACATTTTCAAACCTGGGCAGTGATTGGAGATAAGGTCAAGGTTCTGAAGCCTGAAAACCGAGGTTGGGTAGAGATGACGACCTATGGCCATGGCGGGTCCGATGTGCTCAGTGTGTGGCCAGCTGTCTGGGTGGGGCCAGGAGTTCCAGGCTCAGGCTGTGTCAGAATGGGCAATTGTGCCCACTTCAGCCTATATATTTGGTGTACAGCCAAATGGCGTGCAGGTTGATCCTCATTTGGGGTTTCTGGGTAGCCCCAGAGGGCAATGTTCTTCTTTCAGGGAGCAGGCAGAGTGCCGCATTGTACTTCTGGATTGCCAAACTGGAGGGCTTATGGGCCGGTAGTCTGAGGACGGAACTCCGAGAACACAAGCAAGGCTTAGGTTTTATGTGTGAGGACATGGCAGACCTGAATCGAGAACTCTTGCACCTGAAGTCAAGTTGAGCATCAGACGATGCCTCAGGTTTGACTTTCTGTCCCTGATGGCCCCTTCATAAAGGGGGGGAATCACGAGGCCGTGGGGGTTTTCCCACCATGGGAGTTGTGAGAAGCTCCAAACTGCAAAGATTCTACTGTGGGACAATTGAGACCAGTTGGTTGGCTCCAGGCCAACGATTCTGAGCAGGGTTCTAAGGATGGATGGCTGGGTAGCCCACCTCGCATTCCAATATTCTCCTAGCTACAAGACAGGCTAGATCTGTTGGATCTCGGGGAGCAACCGAGGAGGCTGAGTTTAAATGGACTCTCCTGTGGATGGGTCCTAATATGTTTTTGTGTCTATGGAGACTGTGGCATTAAGCGGTGGCACTAGGGCCCTGAAGGCTTCTCCTAAACAGAGGTTTGACACAGGTCCACCATGCAAGTTTCCCATGTGTAGAGGAGATTTGTTCTGATGGGTGAGTCAAGAAACAGCCATATTCTGGTATTGAAATCCAGGCCTCTGAGGAGAGATGCCTGGAAACCAAAGCAATGGATCCGATTAGTGCCTAGGGGCCTGTTGGTTTCTTTTTACCTCGGGCGACATCTATCTATGGGTCAGAGTGCAGGTAGGTGCTCAGATGAACTCAGATTGCCCGTGTTTGTCCTTGGAAGCCAACACTATGGGATGGCCTCAGGGAATTTAAAGGTTTATACTTTTAGTTGCGTTGTTGCCATTGGAATGGGCTCACACAATTCCCTTGCGAGGGCAAGAACAGTCCTCAGGTTTGGCTTCAGGGGCCTAAGCCTATGGGGTGTGTAGGCCAGGGCTGTTTGGACAGTTGTCTGAAAACACAAACTCGACTTCTGTTTCGGGTCATAGGTAGGGCAGGACTGATCTACAGACCATGAGGAGAACATTTCGGTATATGAAAAAAGGGCGAGTGTGAGGCTATTGCTCATGTTTTTGTCTCTGCATATCATGTCACTCATGGTCGTGAAATTTCCGGGTGACTTCATGGGAAATGGACGAGTCTTACTCTCTGGAGATTTGGCCCCTTCCAAAGGGGTTGGGGTCATTCTGTGGGATGGAAGAAGTCGTTTTTTTTTGTTGTTGTTGCTTTGTTTTGTTTCATTTTTTAACCTCCGTTGTCCCACCACATGAGGAATTCCAGTGTAGAGCTCTGGGGAGGGGTGACTGAACAACCAGAAATCTGCTTAAAAATTGGGGCCTAGGGCTATGTCAAGCCCATTATGACATCTAGTGATCCAGGCTCTGAGAGGACTTACTAGAGGACAGGACTCACCCTGAGGGTCACAATGCATATTTATGCCCTCGTCGCACTCAAGAATAGGCGGGCCTCAGGGTGAATGCTAGTTTCTCCTACAATGAACGTTGGACAACATGCCAACCACAAGGTTTCTTGCCATGTGTAAGGAGAAGTTCTGATTTCTGCATCACACTCACCCCCAGGCAGAGATAAAGTCTAGTTTCTGAGGCCTGAAAACTGAGGTAGGGAAGAGATGAGGACCTAAGGCCATGGCGAGTCTGATGTGCTCAGTGTGCGGTCAGCTGTCTGGGTGTTGGTCAGGAAGTCCGGGCTCAGGTTGTGTCAGACAGTGCATTAGTGCCCAGGTTAGACTATATAATTCGGGCAAAGTTGAGTACCGTGTAGGTTTATCTTCATATAAGGTGCCTTGGCAGCTCTTTAGGCAATATTTTTTTTCCAGAAAGCAGGCCATGTGCATAATTGTGGGACCGGATTTACCAATCATGAGGGCTTTGAGGCCAGGAGAGTGAGGTCGGAATTCTGAGAACAAAAGTTATACTTGGGCTCAGGGCAAGGGAACGGCAGGTACCCCCTGCAGATCTGAACCAATATCTCATCCATTTCAAGTCAGGGAGAGAATTAGACTTTGGCTTAGGTTGGAGTTTCTGTGCCTGACGGCTCCTTCATGAAGGGAGCGGAATCTCGTGTCCATGGAGTTTTTCCCACGTGGGAGTTGTGGGTTGCCCCCTTCAAGAATTCCTTCTGCGGGACAATTGAGACCTTTGGGCAGCTCCAGGACATCCCATATGGAGTGACTCCATAGCACCGTTCGAGGGAGGATGCCTGGGAAGCCAGCCTCGCATTCCAATTGTCTCCTAGCAACAAGCCAGTTTAGATCTGATGGCTCTGCGGGAGCAACCGCGGTGACTGACTTGAAATGGACTTTCCTCAGGATGGGCCCTAATGTGTCTTTGTGTCCATGGGGCCTTGGAATGGGGCCGTGGCACCGGGACCCTGAAGTATTCTCCTAAGCTTTTGACAGAGCTCGATGCACATGTTTCCTTGTGGAGACGAGATTTGTTCTGATTGCTACCTCAGGAAAACACCTATGCTGGTATTGGAATCCAGGCTTTTGAGGAGACATGCCTCTCACCAAAGCAATGGATCCGATTGGCCAGGGTCCTGTCTGGTTCAATCTTCTTCTCTGGGGACATCCATCTATGGTATGAGTGGAGGTTGATGCTCAGCTGCTATCAGACCGCGCTTGTATGTCACGGGCGACATGCCCTATTGGGATGGCCTCAGGGATTTGGAGGGTTCTCCTAATTTTACGGTTTGGGACAATGGAATGGGCAGAGTTCCCATGGATTGGGTAGGCACAGTCCTTATGTGTGGCTCCAGGGACCGCAGCCTGGAGGGTGTGTGGCCCAGGACTTTGAGGACAGAAGTCTGAAAACATAAACTCAGCTTAGGTTTGGAGACGTAGGTATGGCAGGCCCGATCTATAAACCATGAGAAGAACTCTTCAGGATATGAAGAAAGAGCGAGTCTGAGGTGCTTGTTCAGTCTTTTGTCTCTAGATTCGGTATCAGCGATGGCCGTGGATTGTCTGGGAAACCTCATGGGCCATGGACGAATCTTCCTCTCTGTGGAATTGGACCGATCCCAATTCTTTTTCGTCAATCTGTGGAATGGGAGGTCTCCTTTCAGGTTGGTTACCTTAGGTGTCCCGCCAAAAGAGGAATTCCAAGGAAGAGCCCTGGGGAAAAGCGAAGGGACAACCCGAATTATGGGTAAAATTTGGGGCCTAGGGGCATGGCAAGCCCAATATGCTGTCTCTTCATCCAGCCACTGAGAGGCCTTACCTGAGGACTGGGATCAGGCTGAGGGTCACAATGTGTGTTTGTGACCAATGTGGCCCATAAACATGGGCGGGGCCTCATGGGCCACACTGGTTTCAACTACAATGAACATTGGAAAACATGCCAACCACATGGTTTCTAGCCACGGGGAAGGAGTTGTGATTTCTGCATCACTTACAAGCCTGGGCAGTGATTGGAGATAAGGTCTAGGTTCTGAGACTTGACAACCGAGGTTGGGAAGAGATGATGACCTAAGGACATGGCTCGTCCGGCGTGCTAAGTGTTCGACCAGCTTTCTGGGTGGGGCCAGGAAGTCCAGTCTCAGGCTGTGTCAGAAAGGGCAATAGTGCCTAGATCATCCTATATATTTGGGGTACAGTCGAATGGCATGCAGGTTGATCCTCCTTTGGAGTTTCTGGGTAGCCCCACAGGGCTATGTTTTTCTTCCTGAAGGCTGGCAGAGTGCTGCATTATAGTTCTGGTTTGCAAACTGGAGGGCTTGTGGGCCAGTAGTCTGAAGACGGAAATCTGATAACACAAGCTAGGCTTAGGTTTCTGGGTGAGTACAAGGCAGGAACAATCTACAGACCTGAATCGAGATCTCGTGCTTCTAAAGTCAGGGTGAGGATCAGAAGATCGCTCAGGTTGGTGTTTCTGTCCCTGATGGCCCCTTCATGAAGGGGCGGGGTCTCGAGTTTGTGGGGGTTTTCCCACGATGTTAGATGTGAGAAGGTCCAAACTGCAAAGATTCTTGTGCAGGACAATTGAGACATGTTGGTTGGCTCCAGGGCAACGATTCCGAGCAGGGATCTAAGGATGGATGCCTGGGTAGCCCACCTTGCATTCCAATTGTGTCCTAGCAACAAGACAGGTTATATCTGCTGGATCTGGGCGAGCAATCTGGATCTGGGTTGAAATGGACTCTCCTGTGGATGGATCCTAATATGTTTTTGTGTCTATGGAGACCTTGGAATGAAGGGGTGGCACTGGGGTCCTGAAGGGTTTTTTCAAACAGAGGCTTTGACACAGCTCCAACGTGCAAGTTTCCCATATGTAGATGAGATTTGTTCTGACGGATGAGTCAGGAAACAGCCATATGCTGGTATTGAAATCCAGGCCTCTGAGGAGAGATGACTGGATACCACAGCTATGGATCCGAATAGGGCCTAGGGGCCTGTTCGTACATTTTTACCTCTGGGGACATCAGTCTATGCGTCTGAGAGCATGTAGGTGCTCAGATGGGCTCAGATTGCCCCTGTTTGTCCTGGGAAGCCACCACTATTGGGATGGCCTCAGGGAGTTTGCAGGTTTATCCTATTAGTATGTTGTGGCCATTGGAATGGGCACATACAATTCCCTTGTAGAGGGCAAGTACAATCCTCAGGTTTGGCTCCAGGGGCCTGAGCCTGTAGGGTGTGTAGGCAGAGCTGTTTGGACAGTCTGAAAACACAAACACGGCTTATGTTTCAGGTCATAGGTATGGCAGGATTGATCTACAGACCATGAGGAGAACTCTTCGGGATATGAATAAGGGGCGAGTGTGAGGCTTGTGCTCAAGTTTTTGTCTCTGGATATCGTGTCACTCATGGTCGTGAAATTTCCTGGTGACTTCATGGGAAATGGACGAGTCTTACACTCTGGGGGTTTGGCCCCGTCCAAGGAGTTTTGGGTCATTCTGGGGATGGAAGAAGTCCGTTTTGTTGTTGTTGTTGATTTGCCTTGTTTTGTTTTTTAACCTCAGGTGTCCCACCAAATGGGGGATTCCAGAGTAGAGCCCTGGGGAGGGCCGACCGGACAACAAGAAATGTGGTTAAAAATTGTGGCCTAGGGACATGTCAAGCCCATTATGACATCTAATGGTCGAACCACTGAGAGGACTTACTAGAGCACAGGACTCACGCTGAGGGTCACAATGCATGTTTATGCCCACTTCGCAAACAAGAATGGGCAGGGCCTCATGGTGAATCCTGGTTTCTCGTACACTGAACGTTGGACAACATGCCAACCACAAGGTTTCTTGCCATGGGTAAGGAAGAGTTCTGATTTCTGCATCACAGGCACCACTGGGCAGTGATTGGAGATAAGGTCTAGGTTCTGAAGCCTAAAAACTGAGGTAGGGAAGAGATGATGACCTAAGGTCATGGCGGGTCTGATGTGCTCAGTGTGCGGTCAGCTGTCTGGGTGTTGGTCAGGAGATCCGGGCTCAGGTTGTGTCAGAGAGTGCATTAGTGCCCAGTTTAGACTATATACTTTGGGTACAGTCGAGTGCCATGTAGATTTATCCTCATATAAGTTGTCTGTGCAACTCATTAGGCAAAATTTTTTTCTAGAGGGCAGGCAGAGTGCTTAATTGTCGGTCTGGAATTTTAAACTTGAGGGATTCATGTCCAGGAGTGTGAGGACGGAAGTCTGAGAACACAAGCTAGACTTGGGTTTCAGGGCGAGGACACGGCAGGTACCACTGTAGATCTGAACCAATATCTCATGCATCTGAAGTCAGGGCGAGGATCAGACGTTGGCTCAGGTTGGAGTTTCTGTGCATGACGGACCCTTCATGAAGGGAGCGGAATCTCAAGGCCATGGAGTTTATCCCACCTTGGGAGTTGTGGGAGGCCCACTTCAAGGATTCCTTCTGCGGGACAATTGAGACCTTTTGGGCAGCTTCAGGACATCCCATATGGAATGACTCCAGGGCACTGTTCGAGGTTGGATGCCTGGGAAGCCGGCCTCGCATTCCAATTGTCTCCCAGCAACAAGACAGTTTAGATGTGATGGCTCTGCGGGAGAAACCGGGGTGGCTGACTTGAAATGGACTTTCCTGAAGATGGGTCCTAATGTGTGTTTGTGTCCATGAGGGCCTTAAAATGGGGCGGTGGCACCGAGACCCTGAAGTATTCTCCTAAGCTTTTGACATAGCTCGATGCACAAGGTTCCTTGTGGAGACGAGATTTGTTTTGATGGGTGCCTCAGGAAAACCTCTATGCTGGTATTGGAATCCAGGCTTTTGAGGAGACATGCCTGTAATCCAAAGCAATGTATCCGATTATGGCCTAGGGTCCTGTCTGGTTCAATCTTCTTCTCAGGGGACATCCATCTATGGTATGAGTGGAGGTAGATTCTCAGCTGGTATCAGACCGCCCTTGTTTGTCCCGGGCGACCTGCACTATTGGGATGGCCTCAGCGATTTTTAGGGTTCTCCAAATTTTACTGTTTTGGACAATGGCATCGGCAGAATTCCCATGGATTGGGTAGGCACAGTCCTACTGTGTGACTCCAGGGGCCCCAGCCTGGAGGGTGTGTGGCCCAGGACTTTGAGGACAGAAGTCTGAAAACACAAACTCAGCTTAGGTTTGGGGACGTAGGTATGGCAGGCCCGATCTATAAACCATGAGAAGAACTCTTCCGGATATGAAGAAAGAGTGAGTCTGAGGGGCTTGCTCAGGCTTTTGTCTCTGGATTTTTTATCAGAGATGGCAGTGGAATGTTGGGGAGGCCTCATGGGCCATGGACGAATCTTCCTCTCTGTGGATTTGGCCCGATCCCAATTGTTTTTCGTCAATCTGTGGAATGGGAGGACTCCTTTCAGGTTTGTTACCTCAGGTGTCCCGCCAAAAGAGGAATTCCAAAGAAGAGCCCTGGGGAAAAGTGAAGGGAGAACCCGAACTATGGGTAAAATTTGGGGCCTAGGGGCATGGCATGCCCAATATGCTATCTCTTCATCCAGCCACTGAGAGGCCGTATTGAGGACTGGGATCAGGGTGAGGGTCACAATGTGTGGTTTTGACCAATGTGTCCCGCAAACATGAGCGGGGCCTCATGGGCCACCCTGGTTTCAACTACACTGAACGTTGGACAACATGCCAACCACATGGTTTCTTGCCACGGGGAAGGAGTTGTGATTTCTGCATCACTTTCAAGCCTGGGCAGTGATTGGAGATAAGGTCTAGGTTCTGAAACTTGACAACCGAGGTTGGGAAGAGATGACGACCTAAGACCATGGCGGGTCCGATGTGCTCAGTGAGCGGCCAGCTTTCTGTGTGGGGCCAGTTAATCCAGGCTCAGGCTGTGTCAAAAAGGGCAATAGTGCCCAGGTCAGCCTATATATTTGGGGTACAGTCGTATGGCGTGCAGGTTGATCCTCTTTTGGAGTTTCTGGGTAGCCCCAGAGGGCAATGTTTTTCTTCCTGAGGGCAGGAAGTGTGCTGCATTATAGTTCTGGTTTTCAAACTGGAGGCTTGTGGGCCAGTAGTCTGAGGAAGGAAATCTGAGAACAAGCTAGGCTTAGGTTTCTGGGTGAGGACAAGGCAGGAACAATCTACAGACCTGAATCGAGATCTCGCGCTTATGATGTCAGGGCGAGGATCAGAAGATCGCTCAGGTTGGAGTTTCTGTCCCTGATGGCCCTTCATGAAGGGGTGGGGGGGTCATGAGGCCGTGGGGGTTTTCCCACGATGTTAGTTGTGAGAATCTCCAAACTGCAGAGAGTCTTCTGCAGGACAATTGAGACCTGTTGGTTGGCTCCAGGGCAACGATTCCGAGCAGGGTTCTAAGGATGGATGGATGGGTAGCCCACCTCGCATTCCAATTGTGTCCTAGCAACAAGACAGGTTAGATCTGCTGGATCTGGGGGAGCAACCCAGGAGGCTGAGTTGAAATAAACTCTCCTGTGGATGGGTCCTAATGTCTTTTTGTGTCTATGGAGACCTTGGAATGTAGCGGTGGCACTGGGGTCCTGAAGGGTTTTTCCAAACATAGGCTTTGACACAGCTCCAACGTGCAAGTTTCCCATATGTAGATGAGATGTTTTCTGATGGGTGAGTCAAGAAACAGCCATACGCTGGTATTGAAATCCAGGCCTCTGAGGAGAGATGACTGGATACCACAGCAATGGATCCGAATAGTGCCTAGGGGCCTGTTCGTTCCTTTTTACCTCTGGGGACATCAGTCTATGCGTCTGAGTGCAGGTAGGTGCTCAGATGAGCTCAGATTGCCCCTGTTTGTCCTGGGAAGCCACCACTATTGGGATGGCCTCAGGCAGTTTGGAGGTTTATCCTATTAGTAGGGTTGTGGCCATTGGAATGGGCACATACAATTCCCTTGTAGAGGGCAAGTACAGTCCTCAGGTTTGGCTCCAGGGGCCTGAGCCGGTAGGGTGTGTAGGCCAGAGCTGTTTGGACAGTTGTCTGAAAACACAAACGCGGCTTATGTTTCGGGTCATAGGTATGGCAGGACTGATCTACAGACCATGACGAGAACTCTTCAGGATATGAAAAAAGGGCGAGTGTGAGGCTCGTGCTCAAGTTTTTGTCTCTGGATATCGTGTCACTCATGGTCGTGAAATTTCCGGGTGAATTCATGGGAAATGGACGAGTCTTACTCTCTGGGGTTTTGCCCCGTCCCAAGAGTTTTGGGTCATTCTGGGGATGGAAGAAGTCCGTTTTGTTGTTGTTGTTGTTGATTTGTTTTGTTTTGTTTTTTAACCTCAGGTGTCTCACCAAATGAGGTATTCCAGAGTAGAGCCCTGGGGAGGGCCGACCGGACAACCAGATATCTGGTTAAAAATTGTGGCCTAGGGACATGTCAAGCCCATTATGACATCTAATGGTCGAGCCACTGAGAGGACTTACTAGAGCACAGGACTCACGCTGAGGGTCACAATGCGTGTTTATGCCCTCTTCGCACTCAAGAATTGGCGGGGCCTCCGGGTGAATGCTGGTTTCTCCTACACTGAACGTTGGACAACATGCCAACCACAAGGTTTCTTGCCATGGGTAAGGACAAGGTCTGATTTCTGCATCACAGGCACCCCTGGGCAGTGGTTGGAGATAAGGTCTAGGTTCTGAAGCCTGAAAAACCGCAGTTTGGAAGAGATGATAACCTAAGGCCATGGCGGTTCTGATGTGCTCAGTGTGCGGTCAGGTGTCTGGGTGTTGGTCAGGAGGTCCGAGCTCAGGTTGTGTCAGACAGTGCATTAGTGCACAGGTTAGACTCTATACTTTGGGTATAGTCGAATGCCATGTAGATTTATCCTCATATAAGGTGCCTGGGCACTCATTAGGCCAAATTTTTTTTTCTAGAGGGCAGGCAGAGTGCTGCATTGTGGGTCTGGAATTGCGAAACTTCTGGGCTTCGGGGCCTGGAGTGTGAGGACGGAAATCTGAGAACACAAGCTAGACTTGGGTTTCAGGGCCAGGGCACGGCAGGTACCCCTGTAGATCTGAACCTATATCTCATGCATCTGAAGTCAGGGCGAGGTTCAGAAGTTGGCTCAGGTTGGAGTTTCTGTGCATGACGGCCCCTTCATGAAGGGAGCGGAATCTCGAGGCCATGGAGGTTTTCCCACGTTGGGAGTTGTGGGATGCCCCCTTCAAGGATTCCTTCTGCGGGACAATTGAGACTTTTTGGGCAGCTCCAGGACATCCCATATGGAATGACTCCAGGTCACCGTTCGAGGATGGATGCCTGGGAAGCCCGCCTCGCATTCCAATTGTCTCCTAGCAACAAGACAGTTTAGATCTGATGGCTTAGCGGGAGAAACCGGGGTGGCTGACTTGAAATGGACTTTCCTGAGGATGGGTCCTAATGTGTGTTTGTGTCCATGAGGGCCTTAAAATGGGGCGGTGGCACCGGGACCCTGAAGTATTCTCCTAAGCTTTTGACATAGCTCGATGCACAAGGTTCCTTGTGGAGACGAGATTTGTTTTGATGGGTGCCTCAGGAAAACCTCTATGCTGGTATTGGTATCCAGGCTTTTGAGGAGACATGCCTGTAATCCAAAGCAATGTATCAGATTATGGCCTAAGGTCCTGTCTGGTTCAATCTTCTTCTCAGGGGACATCCATCTACGGTATGAGTGGAGGTAGATGCTCAGCTGGAATCAGACCGCCCTTGTTTGTCCCGGGCGACCTGCCCTATTGGGATGGCCGCAGGGATTTGGAGGGTTCTCCAAATTTTACTGTTTTGGACAATGGCATCGGCAGAATTCCCATGGATTGGGTAGGCACAGTCCTAATGTGTGACTCCAGGGGCCCCAGCCTGGAGGGTGTGTGGCCCAGGACTTTGAGGACAGAAGTCTGAAAACACAAACTCAGCTTAGGTTTGGGGACGTAGGTATGGCAGGCCCGATCTATAAACCTTAAGAAGAACTCTTTCGGTTATGAAGAAAGAGCGAGTCTGAGGCGCTTGCTCAGGCTTTTGTCTCTGGATTTTGTATCAGAGATGGCCTTGGAATGTCGGGGAGGCCTCATGGGCCATGGACGAATCTTCCTCTCTGTGGATTTGGCCCGATCCCAATTGTTTTTCGTCAATCTGTGGAATGGGAGGACTCCTTTCAGGTTTGTTACCTCAGGTGTCCCGCCAAAAGAGGAATTCCAAAGAAGAGCCCTGGGGAAAAGTGAAGGGAGAACCCGAACTATGGGTAAAATTTGGGGCCTAGGGGCATGGCAAGCCCAATATGCTATCTCTTCATCCAGCCACTGAGAGGCCTTATTGAGGACTGGGATCAGGGTGAGGGTCACAATGTGTGGTTTTGACCAATGTGGCCCACAAACATGAGCGGGGCCTCATGGGCCACCCTGGTTTCAACTACACTGAACGTTGGACAACATGCCAACCACATGGTTTCTTGCCACGGGGAAGGAGTTGTGTTTTCTGCATCACTTTCAAGCCTGGGCAGTGATTGGAGATAAGGTCTAGGTTCTGAAACTTGACAACCGAGGTTGGGAAGAGATGAAGAACTAAGACCATGGCGGGTCCGATGTGCTCAGTGAGCGGCCAGCTTTCTGTGTGGGGCCAGGTAATCCAGGCTCAGGCTGTGTCAAAAAGGGCAATAGTGCCCAGGTCAGCCTATATATTTGGGGTACAGTCGTATGGCGTGCAGGTTGATCCTCTTTTGGAGTTTCTGGGTAGCCCCAGAGGGCAATGTTTTTCTTCCTGAGGGCAGGAAGAGTGCTGCATTATAGTTCTGGTTTTCAAACTGGAGGCTTGTGGGCCAGTAGTCTGAGGAAGGAAATCTGAGAACAAGCTAGGCTTAGGTTTCTGGGTGAGGACAAGGCAGGAACAATCTACAGACCTGAATCGAGATCTCGTGCTTATGATGTCAGGGCGAGGATCAGAAGATCGCTCAGGTTGGTGTTTCTGTCCCTGATGGCCCTTCATGAAGGGGCGGGGGGGTCATGAGGCCGTGGGGGTTTTCCCACGATGTTAGTTGTGAGAAGCTCCAAGCTGCAAAGATTCTTCTGCAGGACAATTGAGACCTGTTGGTTGGCTCCAGGGCAACGATTCCGAGCAGGGTTCTAAGGATGGATGCCTGGGTAGCCCACCTCGCATTCCAATTGTGTCCTAGCAACAAGACAGGTTAGATCTGCTGGATCTGGGGGAGCAACCCAGGAGGCTGAGTTGAAATGGACTCTCCTGTGGATGGATCCTAATATGTTTTTGTGTCTATGGAGATCTTGGAATGAAGCGGTGGCACTAGGGCCCTGATGGGTTTTTTCAAACAGAGGCTTTGACACAGCTCCAACGTGCAAGTTTCCCATATGTAAATGAGATTTGTTCTGAGGGATGAGTCAGGAAACAGCAATACCCTGGTATTGAAATCCAGGCCTCTGAGGAGAGATGACTGGATAGCACAACAATGAATCCAAATAGTGCCTAGGGGCCTGTTCGTACCTTTTTACCTCTGGGGACATCAGTCTATGCATCTGAGTGCATGTAGGTGTCAGATGGGCTCAGATTGCTCCTGTTTTTCCTGGAGAGCCACCACTATTGGGATGGCCTCAGGGAGTTTGGAGGTTTATCCTATTAGTAGGTTGTGGTCATTGGAATGGGCACATACAATTCCCTTGGAGAGGGCAAGTACAGTCCTCAGGTTTGGCTCAGAGGCCTGAGCCTGTAGGGTGTGTAGGCAGAGCTGTTTGGACAGTTGTCTGAAAACACAAACGCGGCTTATGTTTCGGGTAATAGGTATGGCAGTATTGATCTACAGACCATGAGGAGAACTCTTCGGGATATGAAAAAAGGGCGAGTGTCAGGCTCTTGCTCAAGTTTTTGTCTCTGGATATCGTGTCACTCATGGTCATGAAATTTCCGGTTGACTTCATGGGAAATGGACGAGTCTCACTCTCTGGTGGTTTGTCCCCATCGCAAGATTTTGGGGTCATTCTGTGGGATGGAAGAAGTCCGTTTTGTTGTTGTTGTGATTTGCCTTGTTTTGTTTTTTAACCTCAGGTGTCCCACCAAATGAGGTATTCCAGAGTAGAGCCCTGGGGAGGGCCGACTGGACAACCAGAAATCTGGTTACAAATTTGGGCCTAGGGACTTGTCAAGCCCATTATGACATCTAATGGTCGAGCGACTGAGAGGACTTACTAGAGGACAGGACTCACACTGAGGGTCACAATGCGTGTTTATGCCCACTTCGCAAACAAGAATGGGCGGGGCCTCATGGTGAATCCTGGTTTCTCCTACACTGAACGTTGGACAACCTGCCAATGACAAGATTTCTTGCCATGGGTAAGGAAGAGTTCTGATTTCTGCATCACAGTCACCCTTGGGCAGTGATTGGAGATAAGGTCTAGATTCTGAAGCCTGAAAACAGAGGTAGGGAAGAGATGATAACCTAAGGCCATGGCGGGTCTGATGTGCTCAGTGCGCGGTCAGCTGTCTGGGTGTTGGTCAGGAGGTCCGGGCTCAGGTTCTGTCAGACAGTGCATTAGTGCCCCCGTAGACTATATAATTTGGGTAAAGTCGAGTGCCATGTAGATTTATCCTCATATAAGTTGTCTGGGCAGCTCATTAGGCAAAATTTGTTTTCTAGAGGGCAGGCAGAGTGCTTCATTGTCGGTCCGAAATTGCCAAACTTAGGGTTCGTGTCCAGGAGTGTGAGGACGGAAGTCTGAGAACACAAGCTGGACTTGTGTATCAGGGCGAGGACACGGCAGGGACCACTGTAGATCTGAACCAATATCTCATGCATCTGAAGTCAGGGCGAGGATCAGACGTTGTCTCACGTTGGAGTTTATGTGCATGACGGCCCCTTCATGAAGAGAGCGAAATCTCGAGGCCATGTAGGTTTTCCCACGTTGGGTGTTGTGGGATGCCCCCTTCAAGGATACCTTCTGCGGGACAATTGAGACCTGTTGGGCAGCTTCAGGACATCCCATATGGAATGACTCCAGGGCACCATTCGAGAATGGATGACTGGGAAGCAGGCCTCGCATTCCAATTTTCTCCTAGCAACAAGAGAGTTTAGATCTGATGGCTCTGCGGGAGCAACAGGAGTGACTGACTTGAAATGGACTTTCCTGAGGATGGGTCCTAATGTGTGTTTGTGTCCATGAGGGCCTTAAAATGGGGCGGTGGCACCGGGACCCTGAAGTATTCTCCTAAGCTTTTGACATAGCTCGATGCACAAGGTTCCTTGTGGAGAGGAGATTTGTTTTGATGGGTGCCTCAGGAAAACCCCTATGCTGGTATTGGAATCCAGGCTTTTGAGGAGACATGCCTGTAAACCAAAGCAATGTATCCGATTATGGCCTAGGGTCCTGTCTGGTTCAATCTGCTTCTCAGGGGACATCCATCTATGGTATGAGTAGAGGTAGATGCTCAGCTGGTATCAGACCGCCCTTGTTTGTCCCGGGCGACCTGCACTATTGGGATGGCCTCAGGGATTTGGAGGGTTCTCCTAATTTTACGGTTTTGGACCATGGAATGGGCAGAATTCCCATGGATTGGGTAGACACAGTCCTAATGTGTGACACCTGGTGCCCCAGCCTGGAAGGTGTGTGGACCAGGACGTTGGGGACAGAAGTCTGAAAACACAAACTCAGCTTAGCTTTGGGGAGGTAGGTATGGCAGGCCCGATCTATAAACCATGAGAAGAACTCTTCCGGATATAAAGAAAGAGCGAGTCTGAGGCACTTGCTCAGGCTTTTGTCTCTGGATTTTGTATCAGAGATGGCCGTGGAATGTCGGGGAAGCCTCATGGGGCATGGACGAATCTTTCTCTCTGGGGATTTGGTCCGATCCCAATTGCTTTTCATCAATCTGTGGAATAGGAGGACTCCTTTCAGGTTTGTTACCTCAGGTGTCCCGCCAAAAGAGGAATTACAAAGATGAGCCCTGGGGAAAAGTGAAGGGAGAACCCGAACTATGGGTAAAATTTGGGGCCTAGGGGCATGGCAAGCCGAATATGCTGACTCTTCATCCAGCCACTGAGAGGCCTTACCTGAGGCCTGGGATCAGGCTGAGGGACACAATGTGTGTTTGTGACCAATGTGGCCCATAAACATGGGCGGGGCATCATGGGCCACACTGGTTTCAACTACACTGAACGTTGGAAAAACATGCCAACCACTAGGTTTCTTGCCAAGGCGAAGGAGAAGTTCTGATTCTTGTATCACGTTCACTCCTGAGCAGTGAGTGGAGATAAGGTCTAGGTTCTGAAGGTGAAAACTGAGGTTTTGTAGAGTTGATGGCCTAAAGCCATTGTGGGTGTGATATGCTCTGTTTTTGGCCAGCTGTCTGGGTGTTGGACTGGAGGTCTGCCCTCAGGCTGTTTCAGACAGGGCTTTAGTGCACAGGCTAGACTGTATAATTGGGGTATGGTCGAGTGGCATGCAGGTTGTTACTCATTTGGCGTTTCTGGTTAGGCCTATAGGGCAACATTTTTCTTCTGGAGGGCAGGCAGAGTGCTGCATTGTGTCTCCAGAATTGCCAAACTGGAGGGGTGTGGCCAGGATTGTGAGGAAGGAAGTCTGAAAACACAAGCTAGCACGAGTTTTGGGGCCAAAAGCATGGCAGGCCCACTCTGCAGGGGCTGAATCGAGATCTCCTGCAGGTGAGGTCAGGGCGAGTATCAGATGTTGCCTCAAGCTGGAGTTTGTGTCCATGACGGCCCCTTCCTGAAGGGGGTGGGGGCGTCATGAGGCCAGGGAGGTTTCCCTACGCTGGGAGTTGTGAGCTGCTCCAAACTTCAAAGTTTCCTTCTTCAGGACAGTCGAGTACTATAGGATGGTTCCAGGATGCCCCATACAGAAAGACTCGAGAGCAGGGCCGTAAGCATGGATGCCGAGAAACGCCAACTCACCTTCCCATTGCCTGGTCGAGACAAGGCACGCTCCATCTGCGGGCTTTTGGGTGAGCTACCCAGAAGGCTGAGTTTGAATGGACTCTCCTGAGGATGAGTCATAATGTGGGTTGGTGGCCAAGGAGACCTTGGAATGCGGCAGTAGCTAAGGGACTCTGCAGGATTCTCCAACCCGAAGGGCTTGACACAACTCAAACAAGGAAGCTTCCCATGTGGAGATGAGAGGTCTTCTGTTTGGTGCCTCAGGAAAGCCCCGTATGCTGGTCTTCAAACCCAGGCCTCTGAGGAGTGATACCTGGACACCAAAGCAAGAGTTCATAATAGGGCCTAGGGGCCTGTCTGGTTCAATCTTCTTTCTCTGCGGATATCTGTCTGTGTGTCTGCATGGAGGTAGTAGTTGCTCATCTTGTGTCATAATGCCAGTATTTGTCCAGTGCGGCTTGTGGTAGTGGGATGTCCTTGGGGACCTTGAGGTTTCTACTATTTTGTAGAGTTGTGGCCAATGGAATGGGCAGTTTCTTAGGAGAGAGCAGGCACAGTTCTGTGGTGTGGCTCCAGAGACCCCAGCCTGGAGGCTGTGTGGGCCATGGCTGTGCAGACAGACATCCAAAAACCCTAACTCAGCTCAGGTTTGGGGCCGAGGTTACGGCAGGCCTGATCTACAGTCCATGAGGGGAGCTCCTCTGGATATGAAAGAAGGGTGAGAGGGAGGCCGTCGCTCAGGCTTTTGTCTCTGGATGTTTTGTCCACAATGGCAGTTTAATGTAGGAGTTGCCTCATGGGTCGTAGAAATCTCCCTCTCTGGTAGTTTGCCCAGCCCCCAAGAGTTTGGGGTCATTCTGTGGGAAGGGAAGTGTCCTGTTTTCTGCTTCATGTGTCCCCCCAGTAGAGGGATTCAAGAGCATAGCAGTGAGTACTGACAACTGGAATTCTCGCCCTCTGGTTAAGCCTGGGGGCCTATGGATATGACAAGCCCCATATGCAGGATCTTGGTCCAGCCACTGAGAGGCGTTACTTTAATACGGGACTCACGCTGCAGGTCACAATGCATGTCTGTGCCCTAGGCGGCCCTCAAGCACTGGCGTGGCCTTTCGGACAATGCAGGTTTTCCCACATTGAACGTTGGACAACATGCCAACCACAAGGTTTCTGGCCATGGGGAAGGAGGAATTCTAATTTCTGCATCACGTTCACCCCTGGGCAGTGATTGGAGATAAGGTCTAGGTTCTGAAGCCTGAAAACCGAGGTTGTAAGAGATGACGACCTACAGCCATAGCGGGTCCTATGTGTCCAGGTTGGGGCCAGCTGTCTGGGTATCGTTTGGGATGTCTTGTCTCAGGCTGTGCCAGACAGGGCATTAGTATACAGGGTAGGCTGTATAATTGCTTTACAATCAAGTGGCATGCATTAGAAAATCATTTGGGGTTTCTTATTAGCAGCATAGGGCAAAGTTTTTCTTCTGGAGGGCAGGCAGAGTGCTGCATTGTGGCATCGGAATTCCCAAACTGGAGGGCTTGTGGGCCAGGAGAGTGAGGACGGAAGTCTGAGAACACAAGCTAGGCTTAGGTTTCGGGGCAAGGACATGGCAGGCACACTCTGCAGAGCTGAATTGAGATCTCATGCGTCTGAAGTCAGGTAGAGGATCAGACTTTGGCTCAGGTTTGAGTTTCTGTCCATGTTGGCCCCTTCAGGAAGGGGGGACATTATGAGCCAATGGGGGTTTTCCCTCTATTGGAGTTGTGAGATGCTCCAAACCGCAAGGATTCCTTCTGTGGGACAATTAAGATTTGTTGGATGGCTCCAGGACGTCTTATAAGGTATTTCTCCAGAACAGGGTTCTAAGTATGAATGCCTGGGCAGCCAGCCTCACATTCCAATTGTCTCCTAGCAACAAGAAACGTTTGATCTGCTGGCTTGGGGTAGCAACAGAGGGGGCTGAGTTGAAATGGACTTTCCTGAGGATGGTCTTAATGTTGGTTTGAGTCCATGGAGACCTTGGTATGGGGTAGTGGCACCAGGGCCCTGAAGGATTCTCCTAACCAGAGGTTATGACAAAGCTCCAATGAGCAAGTTTTCCATGGGGAGACGAGATTTGTTCTTATTGGTGCCTCAGGAAACCACCATATGCTGGTATTGGAAAGGAGGCCTCAGGAGAGATGCCTGAAAACCAAAGCAATGGATCTGATTAGGGCCTAGGGGCCTGTCCGGTTCAATATTCTTCTCTGGGGACATCTGTTGTCTGAGTGGAGGTAGTTGTTCAGCTGGTTTGAGATCACCCCTGTTTGTCCTGGGCGGCCTACACTATTAAGATGGCCTCGGTGACTTTGGAGGTTTTTCCTCATTTGCAAGGTTGTGGCCAATGGAATGGGAAGAATTCCCTTGAAAGGGAAGCACAGTCCTGAGGTGTGGCTCCAGGGACCCAATTGTGGAGCGTGTTTGGTCCAGGGCTATTTGGACAAAAGTCTGAAAACACAAACTCCACTTAGGTTGGTGGATGTAGGTATGGCCGACCCGATCTATAGACCGTGAGGAGAACTCTTCGGGATATGAACAAAGGGCGAATGTGAGGTGCTGGCTCATGCTTTTTTTTTTTTCTGGAATTGTGTCACCGATTGCCATGGACTGTCGGGGTGTCCTCATGGGTCATTGATGAGGCTCCCTTTCTGGGGATTTGACCCGATCCCAAGAGTTTGGGGTCATTCTGTTGGAAGGGAGGAGGCCTTTCTTGTTTTTTTGTTTATGTTTTTAGTATTATTTTTTTTTTTACCTCAGGTGGACCACCAAAAGAGGGATCCAAGAGCAGAGTCCTGGCAAGGAGCGACTGGACAACCAGACCTCTGGTTAACATTGGGACCTAAGAACATGGCAAGCCCTATATGTGGACTCTTGTTCCAGACACTGAGAGGCCTTCCTTGAGGATAGGTCTCACACTGAGTTTCACAATGTGTTTTTGTGCCCAAGGAGCCCCTCAAGTCAGGGCGTGGCCTAATGTACCATGCTGGTTTCTCCTACACTGAACGTTGCACAATATGGCAACCACAAGTTTTCTGGCCATGGGGAAGAAGGAGTTCTAATTTCTGCAACACTTTCACTCCTGGACTGTGATTGGATTTAAGGTCTAGGTTCTGAAGCCTGAAAACTGAGGTTGGGAAGAGATGAAGACCTAAGGCCATGGTGTGGCTGATGTGCTCAGTGTTCGGCCAGCTGTTGAGTGTGGGTTGGGAGGTGCAGGCTCAGGCTGTGGCAGACAGGGAATTAGTGCCCAGGCTAGACTGTATCATTGGGGTGCAGTCGAGTTTCGTGCAGGATGGTACTAATTTGTGGTTACTGGGTAGCCCCAGAGGGCAACGTTTTTCTTCTGGAGGGAAGACACAGTGCCACATAGTGGCTCCAGAATTCCCAAACTGGAAGGCTTGTGGGCCAGGAGTGTGAGAAAAAAATTCTGAGAACACAAGCCAGACTTAGATTTCGGGGTGAGGGGACGGCAGGCACCCTCTGCAGAGATGATTCGAGATCCTGTATGCCTGAAGACAGAGCTAGGATCAGACGTTGGCTTACGTCGGAGTTTCTGTCCATGACGGCCCCTTCATGAAGGGGACGGTGTCACGAGGACATGGAGGTTTTCCCACGATGGGAATTGTGAGATGCTCCAAACCGCAATGATTCCTTCTGTGGGACAGTCGAGACCTGTTGGATGGCTCCAGGACATCCCATAAGGAAGTTATCCAGAGCAGGGTTCTAAGGATGGATGCCTGGGCAGCCTGCCTCCCATTCCAGGTGTCTCATAGCGCCAAGGCAAGTTCGATCTGCTGGATCTAGGGGAGCAACCGAGGCGGGTGTGTTGAAATGGGTGAGTTGAGGATGGGTCATAATGTGCATTTGTGTCCATGGAGACCTTGGAATGGGGTGCTTGATCCGGGGCCTTGAGGGATGTTCATAACCGGAGGTTTTGATGGGCTCTAAAGAGTACGTTTCCTATGTAGAGAAGAGAATTGTTTTGATGAGTGCCTAAGGAATCTCCCATATGCTGGTATGGGAAACCAGGCCTCTGAGGAGAGATGACTGGAAACAAAAGCAATCGAGATGATTAGGGCCTAGGTGCCTGTCCGGTTCAATCTCTTTCCTGAGGATACGTGTCTAAGGATCTGAGGGGATGTAGTTGCTCAGCTTGTGTCAGATCGCACCTGTTTGTCCTGGGCAGCCTATAATATTGGGATGGCTTCCGGACTTTGGAGTTTCTCCTAATCTATAGGTTTGTGGCCAATGGAATGGGCAGAAATCCCCTGGAGAGGGCAGGCACAGTTCTGAGTTTGGCTCTAGGGGCCCAGCCTTGAGGCTGTGTGGGCCAGGCCTGTGGGGACAAAAGTCTGAAAACACAAACTCCGCTTAGGATTGGGGACATAGGTATGGCACGCCCAATCTACAGACTGTGATAACACTTAGGGATATGAAAAAGGGTGAGTTTGAGGTGCTTGCTCAGGTTTTGTCTCTGGATTTGTGTCAACAATGTGGGTGGAATGCTGGCGTGGCCTCATGGGTTGTGGATGGCTTTCCTCCTCTGAGGATTTGACCCGATCCCAAGAGTTTGGGTACATTCTGTGGGATGGGAGGAGTCTTTTCTGTTTTTTATTTTATTTTATTTTATATTTTATTTTATGTACCTCAAGTGTCCCAATAAAAGAGGGATTCCAGAGCAGAGTCCTTGGGAGGGACAACTGGATGTCCCCACCTCTGTTTAAGTTTGGGGGCCTAGGGGCATGGCAAGTCCAATAGGCGGGCTCTTGATTCAGACACTGAGAGGCCTTCCTTGAGGACAGGGCTCATGCTGAGGTTCACAATGCCTATTTGTGCCCAACAAGGCCCTCAAGCATGGGAAGTGCCTCATTGGCCACGCTAGATTATTCTACACTGAACGTTGGAGAATATGCCAACCACAAGGTTTCCAGCCATGGCGAAGGAAGAGTTGTGATTTCTGCATCACGTTCACCCCTGGACAAGGATTGGAGTTTAGGTCTAGGTTCTGAAACCCGAAAACTGAGGTTGGAAGAGATGAAGACCTAAGGACCTGATGGGTCCAATGAGCTCAGTGTGCAGCCAGCTGTTGAGCGTAGGTCTGGAGTTGTGGGCTCATGCTGTGTCAGACAAGGCATTAGACAGGCTAGACTGCATATTTGGGGTGCAGTCGAGTGGCGTTCAGTTGATCCTTATTCGGGTTTCTAGGTACCTCCATAAGGCAACGTTTTTCTTCTGGAGGGCAGGCAGTGTGCTGCATTATGGCCCCAGTATTGCCAATCTGTAGGGCTTTTGGGGCAGGGGTGTGAGGACGGTAGTCTGAGAACACAAGCTAGGCTTAGTTTTGGGGGTGAGTGCACAGAAGGCACACTCTGCAGAGCTGAATCAAGATCTCATGCACCTGAAGTCAGGGCGAATATCAGACGTTTGCTCAGGTTGGAGTTTCTGTCCATGATGGCCACTTTATAAAGTGGAGCGTCTCAAGAGGCCATGTAGATTTTCCCACAATGGGAGTTCTGAGATGCTCCAGACTGCAAAGATTCCTTCTGTGGGACACTTGAGACCTGTTGGATGGCTCTAGGATGTCCCATGTGGAACGACTCCAGAGTAGGGTTCTAAGGATGGATGCCTGGGCAGCCCGCCTCCCATTCTAGTTGTATCCTAGCAACAAGGCAGGTTTGATCTGCAGGCCCTGGGGGAGAAACCAAGGGGGTTGAGTTGACATGGACTCTCCCGACAATAGATCATAATGTGGGTTTAAGTCCATGGAGGCCTTGGAATGGGGCGCTTGATCCGGGGCCCTGAAAGATTCTCCTAAACAGAGGTTTTTATAGAGCTCCAAAGAGTACATTTCCTATGTGGAGATTAGATTTTTCTGATGAGTGCCTCAGTAATCCCCCGTATTCTGGTATTGGAAACCAGGCCTCTGAGGAGAGATGCCTGGAAACAAAAGCAATGGATCCGATTAGAGCCTAAGTGCCTGTCCAGTTCAATCTTATTCTATGGGGATATCTGTCTCTGGGTCTGAGTGGAGGTAGTTTCCTAACTTGTGAAAGATCATCCCTGTTTGTCCTGGGCAGCCAACACTATTGGGATGGCCTCGGGGTTTTGGAGGATTCTCCTAATCTATAGGGTTGTGGCCAATGGAAATGGCAGAATTCCCCTGGAGAGGGAAGCCACAGTCCTGAGGTGTGTCTCCAGGGGCCCCTGGTGGGCCAGGACTGTGGGGACAGAAGTCTGAAAACACAAACTCAGCTTAGGTTTGGGGATGTATGTATGAAGGCTCGATCTACAGACCGTGAGAATTTTCCGGGCTATGAACAAAGGGCGAGTATGTGGCACTTGCTCAGGCTTTTGTCTCTGGATTTTGTGTCAACGGTGGACGTGGAATGTCGGGGTGTCCTCAAGGGCCATGGACAATTCTTTCTCTGGTGATTTGGCCTGATGCCAAGGGGTTGGGATCATTCTGTGGATGGGAAGAGTCCTTTCTGTATTTTTTTTTTTTTACCTCAGGTGTTCCACCAAAGAGGGATTCCAGAGTAGAGCCCTGAGTAGGGGTGACTAGACATCTCGAACTCTGGTTGAGATTGGGGGACTAGGGGCTTGGCAAGCCCCATATGTGGGCTGTTGTTCCAGTCACTAAGAGGCTTTACATGAGGATAGGGTTCACGCTGAGGGTCACAATGTGTGTTTGTGCAAATTGTGGCCCTCAGGGATAGGTGGAGCCTCATAGTCCATGCTGCTTTCTCCTACAATGAACATTGGACAACATGCCAACCACTAGGTTTCTTGCCAAGGCGAAGGAGAAGTTCTGATTCTTGCATCACGTTCACTCCTGAGCAGTGAGTGGAGATAATGTCTAGGTTCTGAAGGTGAAAACTGAGGTTGGGTAGAGATGATGGCCTAAAGCCATTGTGGGTGTGATATGCTCTGTATACGGCCAGCTTTCTGGGTGTTGGACTGGAGGTCTGCCCTCAGGCTGTGTCAGACAGGGCTTTAGTGCACAGGCTAGGCTGTATAATTGGGGTATGTTCGAGTGGCATGCAGGTTGTTACTCATTTGGCGTTTCCGGTTAGCCCTATAGGGCAACATTTTTCTTCTGGAGGGCAGGCAGAGTGCTGCATTGTGTCTTCAGAATTGCCAAACTGGAGGGGTGTGGCCAGGATTGTGAGGAAGGAAGTCTGAAAACACAAGCTAGCACGAGTTTTGGGACCAAGAGCATGGCAGGTCCACTCTGCAGAGGCTGAATCGAGATCTCCTGCAGTGAGGTCAGGGCGAGTATCAGATGTTGCTTCAAGCTGGAGTTTGTGTCTATGACGGCCCTTACATGAAAAGGGTGGGGGCGTCATGAGGCCAGGGAGGTTTCCCTACACTGGGAGTTGTGAGCTGCACCAAACTTCAAAGTTTCCTTCTTCAGGACAGTCGAGTACTATTGGATGGTCCCTTGATGCCCCATACAGAAAGACTCGAGAGCAGGGGCCTAAGCATGGATGCTGAGAAACGCCAACTCACCTTCCCATTGCCTGGTCGAGACAAGGCACGCTGAATATGCGGGCTCTTGGGTGAGATACCCAGAAGGCTGAGTTTAAATGGACTCTCCTGAGGATGAGTCATAATGTGGTTTAGTGGCCATGGAGACCGTGGAATGTGGCAGTAGCTAAGGGACTCTGCAGGATTCTCCAACCCGAAGGGCTTGACACAACTCCAACAAGGAAGCTTCCCAGGTGGAGATGAGAGATCTTCTGTCTGGTGCCTCAGGAAAGCCCCGTATGCTGGTCTTCGAACCCAGGCCTCTGAGGAGTGATACCTGGACACCAAAGCAAGAGTTCATAATAGGGCCTAGGGGCCTGTCTGGTTCAATCTTCTGTCTCTGCGGATATCTGTGTGTGTGTCTGTGTGTCTGCATGGAGGTAGTAGTTGCTCAGCTTGTGTCATAATGCCCCTATTTGTCCAGTGCGGCTTGCGGTAGTGGGATGTCCTTGGGGACCTTGAGGTTTCTACTATTTTGTAGAGTTGTGGCCAATGGAATGGGCAGTTTCTTAAGAGAGAGCAGGCACAGTTCTGTGGTGTGGCTCCAGAGACCCCATCCTGGAGGCCGTGTGGGCCATGGCTGTGCAGACAGACATCCAAAATCCCTAACTCAGCTCAGGTTTGGGGCCGAGGTTATGGCAGGCCTGATCTACAGTCCATGAGGGGAGCTCCTCTGGATATGAAAGAAGGGTGAGAGGGAGGCAGTCGCTCAGGCTTTTGTCTCTGGATGTTTTGTCCACAATGGCCGTTTAATGTAGGAGTTGCCTCATGGGTCGTAGAAGTCTCCCTCTCTGGTAGTTTGTCCAGCCCCCAAGAGTTTGGGGTCATTCTGTGGGAAGGGAAGTGTCCTGTTTTCTGCTTCATGTGTCCCCCCTGTAGAGGGAATCTAGAGCATAGCAGTGGGTACTGACAACTGGAATACTCGCCCTCTGGTTAAGCCTGGGGGCCTATGGATATGACAAGCCCCATATGCAAGATCTTGGTCCAGCCACTGAGAGGCGTTACTTTAATACGGGACTCACGCTGCAGGTCACAATGCATGTCTGTGCCCTAGGCGGCCCTCAAGCACTGGCGTGGCCTTTCGGACAATGCAGAATTTCCCACATTGAACGTCGGACAACATGCCAACCACAAGGTTTCTGGCCATGGGGAAGGAGGAATTCTAATTTCTGCATCACGTTCACCCCTGGGCAGTGATTGGAGATAAGGTCTAGGTTCTGAAGCCTGAAAACCGAGGTTGGGAAGAGATGACGACCTACAGCCATAGCGGGTCCTATGTGACCATGTTGGGGCCAGCTGTCTGGGTATTGTTTGGGATATCTTGTCTCAGGCTGTGCCAGACAGGGCATTAGTATACAGGGTAGGCTGTATAATTGCTTTACAATCGAGTGGCATGCATTAGAAAATCATTTGGGGTTTCTTATTAGCAGCATAGGGCAAAGTTTTTCTTCTGGAGGGCAGGCAGAGTGCGGCATTGTGGCTTCGGAATTCCCAATCTGCAAGGCTTGTGGGCCAGGAGAGTGAGGACGGAAGTCTGAGAACACAAGCTAGGCTTAGGTTTCGGGGCAAGGACATGGCAGGCACACTCTGCAGAGCTGAATTGACATCTCATGCATCTGAAGTCAGGTCGAGGATCAGACTTTGGCTCAGGGTTGAGTTTCTGTCCATGTTGGCCCCTTCATGAATGGGGGACATTATGAGCCCATGGGGGTTTTCCCTCTATTGGAGTTGTGAGATGCTCCAAACCGCAAGGATTCCTTCTGTGGGACAATTAAGATTTGTTGGATGGCTCCAGGACGTCTTATAAGGTATTTTCCCAGAACAGGGTTCTAAGTATGGATGCCTGGGCAGCCAGCCTCACATTCCAATTGTCTCCTAGCAACAAGAAACGTTTGATCTGCTGGCTTGGGGTAGCAACAGAGGGGGCTGAGTTGAAATGGACTTTCCTGAGGATGGTCTTAATGTTGGTTTGCGTCCAAGTGGCACCAGGGCCCTGAAGGAGTCTCCTAACCAGAGGTTATGACAAAGCTCCAATGAGCAAGTTTTCCATGGGGAGACGAGATTTGTTCTTATTGGTGCCTCAGGAAACCACCATATGCTGGTATTGGAAACGAGGCCTCTGAGGACAGATGCCTGAAAACCAAAGCAATGGATCAGACTAGGGCCTAGGGGCCTGTCCGGTTCAATATTCTTCTCTGGGGACATCTGTTGTCTGAGTGGAGGTAGTTGCTCAGCTGATTTGAGATCACCCCTGTTTGTCCTGGGCGGCCTACACTATTGGGATGGCCTCGGTGACTTTGGAGGTTTTTCCTCATTTGCAAGGTTGTGGCCAAAGGAATGGGAAGAATTCCATTGAAAGGGAAGAACAGTCCTGAGGTGTGGCTCCAGTGACACAAGTGTGGAGCGTGTTTGGTCCAGGGCTATTTGGACAAAAGTCTGAAAACACAAACTCCACTTAGGTTGGGGGATGTAGGTATGGCCGGCCCGATCTATAGACCGTGAGGAGAACTCATCGGGATATGAACAAAGGGCGAATGTGAGTTGCTGGCTCATGCTTTTTTTTTTTTTTTCTGGAAATCTGTCACCGATTGCCATGGAATGTCGGGGTGTCCTCATGGGCCATCGATGAGGCTCCTTTTCTGGGGATTTGACCCTATCCCAAGAGTTTGGGGTCATTCTGTGGGAAGGGAGGAGGCCTTTCTTGTTTTTTTGTTTACTTTTTTATTATTATTATTTTTTTTTTACCTAAGGTAGACCACCATAAGAGGGATTCCAGAGAAGAGACCTGGGGAGGGGCGACTGGACAACCAGACCTCTGGTTAACATTGGGACCTAAGAACATGGCAAGCCCCATATGTGGGCTCTTGGTCCAGACACTGAGAGGCCTTCCTTGAGGATAGGTCTCACACTGAGTTTCACAATGTGTTTTTGTGCCCAAGGAGCCCCTCAAGTCAGGGCGTGGCCTAATGTACCATGCTGGTTTCTCCTACACGGAATGTTGGACAATATGGCAACCACAAGTTTTCTGGCCATGGGAAAGAAGGAGTTCTAATTTCTGCAACACTTTCCCTCCTGTACTGTGATTGGATTTAAGGTCTAGGTTCTGAAGCCTGAAAACTGAGGTTGGGAAGAGATGAAGACCTAAGGCCATGGTGTGTCTGATGTGCTCAGTGTTCGGCTAGCTGTTGAGTGTGGATTGGGAGGTGCAGGCTCAGGCTGTGGCAGACAGGGAATTAGTGCCCAGGCTAGACTGTATCATTGGGTTGCAGTCGAGTTTCGTGCAGGTTGGTACTCATTTGTGGATACTGGGTAGCCCCAGAGGGCATCGTTTTTCTTCTGGAGGGAAGACACAGTGCCACATAGTGGCTCCAGAATTCCCAAACTGGAAGGCTTGTGGGCCAGGAGTATGAGAAACAAATTCTGAAAACACAAGCCAGACTTAGATTTCGGGGTGAAGGGGCGGCAGGCACCCTCTGCAGAGATGATTCGAGATCCCGTATGCCTGAAGACAGAGCTAGAATCAGACGTTGGCTTACGTCGGAGTTTCTGTCCATGACGGCCCCTTCATGAAGGGGACGGTGTCACGAGGACATGGAGGTTTTCCCACGATGGGAATTGTGAGATGCTCCAAACTGCAATGATTCCTTCTGTGGGACAGTCGAGACCTGTTGGATGGCTCCAGGACATACCATAAGGAAGTTATCCAGAGCAGGGTTCTAAGGATGGATGCCTGGGCAGCCTGCCTCCCATTCCAGGTGTCTCATAGCGGCAAGGCAAGTTCGATCTGCTGGATCTAGGGGAGCAACCGAGGCGGGTGTGTTGAAATGGGTGAGTTGAGGATGGGTCATAATGTGCATTTGTGTCCATGTAGACCTTGGAATGGGATGCTTGAACCGGGGCCTTGAGGGATGTTCATAACCGGAGGTTTTTATGGAGCTCTAAAGAGTATGTTTCCTATGTAGAGAAGAGAATTGTTTTGATGAGTGCCTAAGGAATCTCCCATATGCTGGTATTGGAAAACAGGCCTCTGAGGAGAGATGACTGGAATCAAAAGCAATGGATCTGATTAGGGCCTAAGTGCCTGTCCAGTTCAATCTTATTCTATGGGGATATCTGTCTCTGGGTCTGAGTGGAGGTAGTTTCCTAACTTGTGAGAGATCATCCCTGTGTGTCCTGGGCAGCCAACATTATTCGGATGGCCTGGGGGAGTTTGGCGGATTCTCCTAATCTATTGGGTTGTGGCCAATGGAAATAGCAGAATTCCCCTGGAGAGGGAAGCCACAGTCCTGAGGTGTGTCTCCAGGGGCCCCAGCTTGGATGGTGTCTTGGCCAGGCCTGTGGGGACAGAAGTCTGAAAACACAAACTCAGCTTAGTTTTGGGGATGTATGTATGAAGGCTCGATCTACAGACCGTGAGAATTTTCCGGGCTATGAACAAAGGGCGAGTATGTGGCGCTTGCTCAGGCTTTTGTCTCTGGATTTTGTGTCAACGTTGGCCGTGGAATGTCGGAGTGTCCTCAAGGGCCATGGACAATTCTTTCTCTGGTGATTTGGCCTGATCCCAAGTGGTTGGGATCATTCTGTGGATGGGAAGAGTCCTTTATGTATTTTTTTTTTACCTCAGTTCTCCCACCAAAGAGGGATTCCAGAGTAGAGCCCTGAGTAGGTGTGACTAGACATCTCGAACTCTGGTTGAGATTGGGGGACTAGGGGCTTGGCAAGCCCCATATGGGGGCTTTTGTTCCAGTGACTAAGAGGCTTTACATGAGGATAGGGCTCACGGTGAGGGTCACAATGTGTGTTTGTGCAAATTGTGGCCCTCAGGGATAGGTGGGGCCTCATTGTCCATGCTGCTTTCTCCTACAATGAACATTGGACAACATGCCAACCACTAGGTTTCTTGCCAAGGCGAAGGAGAAGTTCTGATTCTTGCATCACGTTCACTCCTGAGCAGTGAGTGGGGATAAGGTCTAGGTTCTGAAGGTGAAAACTGAGGTTGGGTAGAGATGATGGCCTAAAGCCATTGTGGGTGTGATATGTTCTGTGTACGGCCAGCTGTCTGGGTGTTGGACTGGAGGTCTGCCCTCAGGCTGTGTCAGACAGGGCTTTAGTGCACAGGCTAGACTGTATAATTGGGGTGTGGTCGAGTGGCATGCAGGTTGTTACTCATTTGGCGTTTCCGGTTAGCCCTATAGGGCAACATTTTTCTTCTGGAGGGCAGGCAGAGTGCTGCATTGTGTCTCCAGAATTGCCAAACTGGAGGGGTGTGGCCAGGATTGTGAGGAAGGAAGTCTGAAAACACAAGCTAGCATGAGTTTTGGGGCCAAGAGCATGGCAGGCCCACTCTGCAGAGGCTGAATCGAGATCTCCTGCAGGTGAGGTCAGGGCGAATATCAGATGTTCCCTCAAGCTGGAGTTTGTGTCCATGACGGCCCCTTCCTGAAGGGGGTGGGGGCGTCATGAGGCCAGGGAGGTTTCCCTAAGCTGGGAGTTGTGAGCTGCTCCAAACTTCAAAGTTTCCTTCTTCAGGACAGTCGAGTACTATTGGATGGTTCCAGGATGCCCCATACAGAAAGACTCGAGGGCAGGGGCCTAAGCATGGATGCCGAGAAACGCCAACTCACCTTTTCATTTCCTGGTGAAGAGACAAGGCACGCTCAATCTGCGGGCTCTTGGGTGAGCTACCCATAAGGCTGAGTTTAAATGGACTCTCCTGAGGATGAGTCATAATGTGGGTTGGTGGCCATGGAGACCTTGGAATGTGGCAGTAGCTAAGGGACTCTGCAGGATTCTCCAACCCGAAGGGCTTGACACAACTCCAACAAGGAAGCTTCCCATGTGGAGATGAGAGGTCTTTTGTCTGGTGCCTCAGGAAAGCCCCGTATGCTGGTCTTCAAACCCAGGCCTCTGAGGAGTGATACCTGGACACCAAAGCAAGAGTTCATAATAGGGCCTAGGGGCCTGTCTGGTTCAATCTTCTGTCTCTGCAGATATCTGTCTGTGTGTCTGCATGGAGGTAGTAGTTGCTCAGCTTGTGTCATAATGCCCCTATTTGTCCAGTGCGGCTTGCGGTAGTGGGATGTCCTTGGGGACCTTGAGGTTTCTACTATTTTGTAGAGTTGTGGCCAATGGAATGGGCAGTTTCTTAGGAGAGAGCAGGCACAGTTCTGTGGTGTGGCTCCAGAGACCCCAGCCTGGAGGCTGTGTGGGCCATGGCTGTGCAGACAGACATCCAAAAACCCTAACTCAGCTCAGGTTTGGGGCCGAGGTTACGGCAGGCCTGATCTACAGTCCATGAGGGGAGCTCCTCTGGATATGAAAGAAGGGTGAGAGGGAGGCAGTCGCTCAGGCTTTTGTCTCTGGATGTTTTGTCCACAATGGCCGTTTAATGTCGGAGTTGCCTCATGGGTCGTAGAAGTCTCCCTCTCTGGTAGTTTTCCAGGCCCCAAGAGTTTTGGGTCATTCTGTGGGAAGGGAAGTGTCCTGTTTTCTGCTTCATGTGTCCCCCCAGTAGAGGGATTCTAGAGCATAGAAGTGGGTACTGACAACTGGAATACTCGCCCTCGGGTTAAGCCTGGGGGCCTATGGATATGACAACCTCATATGCAGGATCTTGGTCCAGCCACTGAGAGGCGTTACTTTAATACGGGACTCACGCTGCAGGTCACAATGCATGTCTGTGCCCTAGGCGGCCCTCAAGCACTGGAGTGGCCTTTCGGACAATGCAGGTTTTCCCACATTGAACGTTGGACAACATGCCAACCACAAGGTTTCTGGCCATGGGGAAGGAGGAGTTGTAATTTCTGCAACACTTTCACTCCTGGACTGTGATTGGATTTAAGGTCTAGGTTCTGAAGCCTGAAAACTGAGGTTGGGAAGAGATGAAGCCCTATGGCCATGGTGTGTCTGATGTGCTCAGTGTTCGGCCATCTGTTGAGTGTGGGTTGGGAGGTGCAGGCTCAGGCTGTGGCAGACAGCGAATTAGTGCCCAGGCTAGACTGTATCATTCGGGTGCAGTCGAGTTTCGTGCAGGATGGTACTCATTTGTGGTTACTGGGTAGCCCCAGAGGGCAACGTTTTTCTTCTGGAGGGAAGACACAGTGTCACATACTAGCTCCAGAATTCCCAAACTTGAAGGCTTGTGGGCCAGGAGTGTGAGGAAAAAATTCTGAGAACACAAGCCAGACTTAGATTTCGGGGTGAAGGGACTGCAGGCACCCTCTGCAGAGATGATTCGAGATCCCGTATGCCTGAAGACAGAGCTAGGATCAGACGTTGTCTTAGGTCGGAGTTTCTGTCCATGACGGCCCCTTAATAAATGGGAGGGTGTCACGAGGACATGGAGGTTTTCCCACGATTTGAATTTTGAGATGCTCCAAACCGCAATGATTCCTTCTGTGGGACAGGTGAGACCGGTGGATGGCTCCAGGACATCCCATAAGGAAGTTATCCAGAGCAGGGTTCTAAGGATGGATGCCTGGGCAGCCTGCCTCCCATTCCAGGTGTCTCATAGAGCCAAGGCAAGTTCGATCTGCCTGATCTAGTGGAGCAACCGAGGTGGGTGTGTTGAAATGGGTGAGTTGAGGATGGGTCATAATGTGCATTTGTGTCCATGGAGACCTTGGAATGGGGTCTTGATCCGGGTCCTTGAGGGATGTTCATAACCGGAGGTTTTGATGGAGCTCTAAAGAGTATGTTTCCTATGTAGAGAAGAGAATTGTTTTGATGAGTGCCTAAGGAATCTCCCATATGCTGGTATTGGAAACCAGGTCTCTGAGGAGAGATGACTGGAAACAAAAGCAATGGATATGATTAGAGCCTAGGTGCCTGTCCGGTTCAATCTCTTTGCTGGGGATACGTGTCTAAGTATCTGAGGTGAGGTAGTTGCTCAGATTGTGTCAGATCGCCCCTGTTTGTCCTGGGCGACCTATAATATTGAAATGGCCTCGGGACTTTGGAGTTTCTCCTAATCTATAGGGTTGTGGTCAATGGAATGGGCAGAAATCCCCTGGAGAGGGCAGGCAAAGTTCTGAGTTTGGCTCTAGGGGCCCAACCTTGTGGGTGTGTGTGCCAGGCCTGTTGAGCAAAAATCTGAAAACACAAACTCCGCTTAGGATTGGGGACATAGTTATGGCACGCCCAATCTACAGACCGTGATAACACTTCAGGATATGAAAAAGTGTGAGTTTGAGGTGCTTGCTCAGATTTTGTCTCTGGATTTGTGTCAACAATGTGGGTGGAATGCTGGCGTGGCCTCATGGGTTGTGGACGGCTTTCCTTCTCTGAGGATTTGACCCAATCCCAAGAGTTTGGGTATGTTCTGTGGGATGGGAGGAGTCCTTTCTGTTTTTTATTTTATTTTATTTTATTTTTTGTACCTCATGTGTCCCAATAAAGGAGGGATTCCAGAGCAGAGTCCTCGGGAGGGACAACTGGACAACCCCACCTCTGTTTTAGTTTGGGGGCCTAGGGGCATGGCAAGTCCAATATGTGGGCTCTTGATTCAGACACTGAGAGGCCTTCCTTGAGGACAGGGCTCATGCTGAGGGTCACAATGCCTATTTGTGCCAACAAGGCCCTCAAGCATGGGAAGGGCCTCATGGGCCACGCTGGATTCTCCGACACTGAACATTGGAGAATATGCCAACCACAAGGTTTCTGGCCATGGCGAAGGAAGAGTTGTGACTTCTGCATCACGTTAACCCCTGGACAGTGATTGGAGTTTAGGTCTAGGTTCTGAAACCCGAAAACCGAGGTTGGGAAGAGATGAAGACCTAAGGACCTGTTGGGTCCAATGAGCTCAGTGTGCGGCCAGCTGTTCAGCGTAGGTCTGGAGGTGTGGGCTCATGCTGTGTCAGACAAGGCATTAGACAGGGTAGACTGTATATTTGGGGTGCAGTCGAGTGGCGTTCAATTGATCCTCATTCGGGTCTCTAGGTAGTTCCATAAGGCAACGTTTTTTCTCTGGGAGGGCAGGCAGAGTGCTGCATTGTGGCCCCAGTATTGCCAAACTGTAGGGCTTTTGGGCCAGGGGTGTGAGGACTGTAGTCTGAGAACACAAGCTAGGCTTCGTTTTTGAAGTGAGAGCACAGAAGGCACACTCTGCAGAGCTGAATCATGATCTCATGCACCTGAAGTCAGGGCGAATATCAGACGTTTGCTCAGGTTGGAGTTTCTGTCCATGATGGCCACTTTATAAAGTGGAGCGTCTCAAGAGGCCATGTAGATTTTCCCGCAATGGGAGTTCTGAGATGCTCCAGACTGCAAAGATTCCTTCTGTGGAACACTTGAGACCTGTTGGATGGCTCTAGGATGTCCCATATGGAATGACTCCAGAGTAGGGTTCTAAGGATTGATGCCTAGGCAGCCCACCTCCCATTCTAGTTGTCTCCTAGTGACAAGGCAGGTTTGATCTGCAGGCCCTGGGGGAGAAACCAAGGGGGTTGAGTTGACATGGACGCTCCCGAGGATAGATCATAATGTGGGTTTAAGTCCATGGAGACCTTGGAATGGGGCGCTTGATCCGGGGCCCTGAAAGATTCTTTTAAACAGAGGTTTTTATAGAGCTCCAAAGAGTACATTTCCTATGTGGAGACGAGATTTTTCTGATGAGTGCCTCAGTAATCCCCCGTATTCTGGTATTGGAAACCAGGCCTCTGAGGAGAGATGCCTGGAAACAAAAGCAATGGATCTGATTAGGGCCTAAGTGCCTGTCCAGTTCAATCTTATTCTATGGGGATATCTGTCTCTGGGTCTGAGTGGAGGTAGTTTCCTAACTTGTGAAAGATCATCCCTGTTTGTCCTGGGCAGCCAACACTATTCAGATGGCCTCGGGGAGTTTGGAGGTTTCTCCTAATCTATAAGGTTGTGGCCAATGGAAATGGCAGAATTCCCCTGGAGAGGGAAGCCACACACCTGAGGTGTGGCTCCAGGGGCCCCAGCTTGGATGGTGTGTGGGCCAGGACTGTGGGGACAGAAGTTTGAAAACACAAACTCAGCTTATGTTTGGGGATGTATGTATGAAGGCTCGATCTACAGACCGTGAGAATTTTCCGGGCTATGAACAAAGGGCGAGTATGTGGCACTTGCTCAGGCTTTTGTCCCTGGATTTTGTGTCAACGGTGGCCGTGGAATGTCGGGGTGTCCTCAAGGGCCATGGACAATTCTTTCTCTGATGATTTGGCCTGATCCCAAGGGGTTGGGATCATTCTGTGGATGGGAAAAGTCCTTTCTGTATTTTTTTTTTTTACCTCAGGTGTCCCACCAAAGAGGGATTCCAGAGCAGAGCCCTGAGTCGGGTGACTAGACATCTCGAACTCTGGTTGAGATTGGGGGACTAGGGGCTTGGCAAGCCCCATATGGGGGCTGTTGTTCCAGTCACTAAGAGGCTTCACAAGAAAATAAGGCTCACGCTGAGGGTCACAATATGTGTTTGTGCAAATTGTGGCCCTCAGGGATAGGTGGGACCTCATAGTCCATGCTGCTTTCTCCTACAATGAACGTTGGACAACATGCCAACCACAAGGTTTCTTGCCATGGTGAAGGAGAAGTCCTGATTCTTGCATCACGTTCACTCCTGAGCAGTGAGTGTAGATAAGGTCTAGGTTCTGAAGGTGAAAATTGAGGTTGGGTAGAGATGATGGCCTAAAGCCATTGTGGGTGTGATATGTTCTGTGTACGGCCAGCTTTCTGGGTGTTGGACTGGAGGTCTGCCCTCAGGCTGTGTCAGACAGGGCTTTAGTGCACAGGCTAGACTGTATAATTGGGTTATGGTCGAGTGGCATGCAGGTTGTTACTCATTTGGCGTTTCCGGTTAGCCCTATAGGGCAACATTTTTCTTCTGGAGGGCAGGCAGAGTGCTGCATTGTGTCTCCAGAATTTCCAAACTGGAGGGGTTGGCCAGGATTCTGAGGACGGAAGTCTGAGAACACAAGATAGGCTTAGGTTTCAAGGCGAGGGCCCAGCAGGCACACTCTCAAGTGCTGAATCGAGATCTCATGCTTCTGAATTCAGGGCGAGGATCAGACTTTGGGTTAGGATGGAGTTTCTGTCCATGATGGCCCATTTATGAAGGTGTGGTGCATCATGAGAAAATGGAGGTTTTCTCACAGTGTTATTGTGTGATGCTTCAAACCACAAGGATTCATTCTGCGAGACAGTCAAGACAGGTTGGTTGGATTCAAGACGTCCCATAAAGACGTTCTCCAGAGCAGGGTTCTAAGGATGGATGCCTGGGCAGCCCGCCTCCCATTCTAACTGTCTCTGAGTGACAAGGAAGGTTTGATCTGCTGGCTCTGGGTGAGCAGCCGAGGGGGCTGATTTTAAATGGACTCTCCTGAGAATGGTTCATAATGTAAGTTTGTGTCCTTGGAGACCTTGGGATTGAGCCATGGTGCCAGCGCCCTGAAGGATCCTCCTAACCTGAGGTATTGACACAGCTCCAAAGAGCAAGTTTCCCATGTGGAGATGAGATCTGTTCTGATTGTTTCCTTAGGAAACCCCCATATTCTGATATTGGAAACCAGGCCTCTGAGGAGAGATACCTAGAAACCAAAGCAATGCATCAGAAGTTGGCTCAGGTTGGAGTTTCTGTCCATGATGGCCCCTTTATAAAGGGGAGCATCTCATGAGGCCATGTAGGTTTTCCCACGATAGGAGTTTTGAGATGCTCCAATCTGCAAGGATTCCTTCTGTGGGACAGTCAAGACCTGTTGGAAGGCTCCAGGACATCCCATATGGAACGGCGCCAGAGCAGGATTCCATGGATGGATGCCTAGAGAGTCTGCTTTGCATTCCAGTTGTCTCCTAGCGACAAGGCAGGTTTGATATTCTGCCTCTGGGGGAGTAATCGACGGGGCTGAGTTGAAATGTACTCTCCTGCCGAATGGTCATAATGTGGGTATGTGTCCATGGAGACCTTGGAATAGGGCGGTTGCTCCGGCTACCTGAAGGTTTCTCCTAACTGGAGGCTTTTACAGAGCTCCAAAGGATAAGTTTCCCATGTGAAGACAAGATTTGTTCTGATTGGTATCTCTGGAATCCCCCATATGCTGGTATTGGAAAACAGGCCTCTGAGGAGAGATGCTTAGAAAAAAAAAGCAATGGAACCAATTACATTCTAGGGGCCAGTCCAGTTTAATCTTATTCTCTTGGGTTATCTGTCTACGGGTGAGTTGACGTCGTTGCTCAGCTTGTGAGAGATCGCCCCTCTTTGTCCTGGGAGGCCTACACTATTGGAATGGCCTCTGGGACTTTGGAGGTTTCTCCTTATCTGTAGGGTTGTGGCCAATGGAATGGGAAGAATTTCCTTGGAGAGGGCAGGCACAGTCCTGAGGTGTGGCTCCAGGGGCCTCAGTCTGGAGGGTGTGTGGGACAGGGATGTCAGGATAGAAGTCTGAAAACACAAACTCGGCTTAGGTTTGGGGACGTAGGTATGGCAGGCCCAATCTACAGACTATGAGGAGAATTTTTTGGGCTATGACCTAAGGGTGAGTGTGAACGCTTGCTGAAGCTTATGTCTCTGGATATTGTGTTAATAGTGGCCGTGGAATGTCGGGCTGGCCTCATGGGCCATGGACGAGTCTTTCTCTCTGGACCCCAATCACTTGGGATGGCCCAATCCCAAGTGATTGGGGTCATTCTGTGAGTGGGAGGAGTCCTTTCTGTGTTTATTTACCTCAAATGTCCCACCAAAGAGGGATTCCAGAGCAGAGCCCTGAGTAGGGGTGACTAGATGTCTCTACCTCTGGGTAAGATTGGGTGACTTGGGGCATGGCAGGCCCCATATGCGGGCTCATGGTCCAGCCACTGAGAGGCTTTACTTGAGGACAGGGCTCAAACTGAGGGTCCCAATGTGTGTTTGAGCCCACCGCAGCTCTTAAGCATAGGCAGGGCCTCAGGGACCCTACACTACCCTCAGGGGCCCTACTACTACCCCTGTAGGCCCTACAGGGGTCCTCCACTGAACGTTGGACAAGATGCCAACCACAAGATTCTGGCGAGAGGGAAGGAGGAGTTCTGATTTCTGCATCACGTTCACCCATGGGAAGTGAGTAGAGATAAGGTCTAGGATTCTGTAGCCTGAAAACCGAAGTTGGAAAGAGATGGCGACCTAAGGCCATGGTGGTTCAGATGTTCTCAGTGTACTGCAAGCTGTCTGGGTGTCGGTTGGGAATTCAGGCCTCAGGTTCTGTCAGACAGGGCATTAGTGCACAGGCTAGACTATATAATTGGTGTACAGTTGAGTGACGTGCAGGTTTATCCTCATTTGAGGTTTCTGGGTAGACCCATAGGGCAATATTTTTCTTCTAGAGGGCAGGCAGAGTGCAGCACTGTGTCATCAGAAATCCCAAAATAGAGGGCGTGTGGTCCAGGAGAGTGAGGACGGAAGTCGGAGAACACTAGCTACGCTTAGGTTTTGGGGTGAGGGCACAACAGGTACACTCTGAAGAGCTGAATCAAGATCTCGTGCATCTGAAGTCAAGGCGAAGTTCAGCTGTTGGCTCAGGTTGGAGTTTCTTTCCATGATCTGCCTTCATGAAGATTGGGGGCATCATGTAACCTTGGAAGCTTTCCATGATATGAGTTGTTAGGTGGTCCATGCACAAGGACTCCTGTGGGACAGTCGAGACCTGTTGGATGGCTCAAGGATGTCCCATAAGGAACGACGCAAGAGCAGGGTTCTAAGGATGGATGCCTGAAGAGCCCAACTCGCATTTCAATTGTCTCCTAGCGACAAGGCAGGTTCAATCTGCTGGCTCTGGGGTAGCAACGGAGGGGGTTTAGTTGAAATGGACTCTCCTGAGGATGGGTCATAATTTGGGATTGTGTCCATGGAGATATTCAAATGGGGCAGTGGCTCCAGTGACCTGAAGTTTTCTCCTAACTGGAGGTTATGACACAGCTCCATAGAGCAAGATTCCCATGTGGAGACGAGATTTTTTCTGATAGGTAGCTCTGGAAACTCCCTTATGCTGGTATTGGAATCCAGGCCTCTGAGGAGAGATGCCTGAAAACAAAAGCAATGGATCCAATTAGGGCCTAGGTGCCTGTCTTGTTCAATATTCTTTTCTATGGATATCTGTCTAAGGTTCTGATTGGAGGTAGTGGCTCAGCTTGTGCCAGAGGGTCCCTGTATGTCCAGGACATTCTACACTATTGGGATAGCCTCAGAGATTTTGGATGATTCTCCTAATCTGTCAGGTTGTGCCAAATGAATGAGCAGAATTCCCTTGGATAGAGCAGGCACAGTCCTGAGGTGTGGCTCCATGGGGCCCAGCCTTTAGGGTATGTGGGTGAGGACAATGGAGACAGAAGTCTGAAAACACAAACTTGGCTTAGGTTTGGGGACATAGGTATGGCAGGCCCGATCTAAAGACCTTGAGAATTTTGGGGGCTCTGAACAAAGGGCAAGTGTGTGGCGCTTTTTCAGGTTTTTGTCTCCGGATTTTGTGTCAATGGTGGCCGTGGAATGTCAGGCTGGCCTCATCGACCATGGACGAGTATTTCTCTCTGTGGATTTGGCCAAATTCCAAGTGTTTGGGGTCATTCTTTGTATGGTAGGAGTCCTTACTTTTTTTTTTCTTTATCTTGTTTTTTTTTTTTTTTTTTTTTTTTTTTTTTTTTTTTTTTTTTTTTTTTACCTTATGTGTCCCACCAAAGAGGGATTCCAGAAAAGAGCTCTGAATAAGGATGACTAGACTTCTCAAGCTCTGGCTAGGATTGGGGGAGTAGGGGCATGGCAAGTCCCATATGCAGACTCTTGGTCCAGCCCCGGAGAGGCTTTACTTGAGGCCAGGGTTCATGCTTAAAGTCCTAATGTGTGTTTGTGCCCATCGCAGCCCTCAAGCATGTCTGAGGCCTCATGGGCCATGCTGGGTTCTCATATACTGAACGTTGGACAACATGCCAACCACAAGGTTTCTGGTCATGGGGAAGGTGAAGTTCTGATTTCTGCATCACGTACGTCACTTAGTTGTGAGTGGAGATAATGTCTAGGTTCTGAGGCCTGAAGACCAAGGTTGGGAAGAGATGATGACCTAAGGCCATGGCATGTTCGATGTGTTCAGTGTGAGGCCAGGTGTCTGGGTGTCGGTCACGAGGTCTGGGGTCAGGCTGTGTCAGACAGGGCATTAGTGCCCAGGCTAGACTGTATAATTGGGGTACAGTCTAGAGAATTGCAGGTTGATCCTCATTTGATGTTTCTGGGTAGACCCCTAGGGCAAAGTCTCTCTTCTGGAGGGCAGGCAGAGTGCTGCATTTTGTCTCCAGAATTCCCAAAGTGGAAGGCTTGTGTGCCAGGAGTGTGAGGACGGAAGTCTGAGAACGTGAGCTGGCTTAGGTTTTGGAGCGAGGGAAAGGCAGGCATACTCTGCAGAGCTGAATTGAGATCTCATGCATCTGAAGTCAGGGCGAGGATCAGACGGGAGTTTCTGTCTATGATGTCCTCTACCTGAAGGTGGAGGCATCACGAGGCCATGGAGGTTTTCCCACGGTGCGAGTGTGTGATGCTGCAAACCACAAGGATTCCTTCTGCAGGACAGTTGAGACCTGTTGAATGGATCAAGGACACCCTATTAGGAATTTCTCCAGAGCAGAGTTCTAACAACGGATACCTGGGCAACGAACTCGCATTCCAATTGTCTCCTAGTGACAAAGCAGGTTTGATCTGCTGGCACTGGGTGAGCAACCGCCAGGTTTGAGTTGAAATGGACTCTCCTGAGGATGGGTCATAATGTGGGATTGTGTCCATTGAGACATTGGAATGGGGCGGTGGCTTCAGTGACGTGAAATTTTCTCCTAACTGGAGGTTTTGACACAGTTCCATATAGCATGATTCCCATGTGGCATGCGATTTGTTCTGATTGGTAGCTCCAGAAACCCCCATGTGCTGGTATTGGAATCCAGGCCTCTGAGGAGAGATACGTGAAAACAAAAGCAATGGATCCGTTTAGGGCCTAGGTGCCTGTCCTGTTCAATCTTCTTTTCTATGGATATCTATCTACAGGTCTGATTGGAGGTAGTGGCTCAGCTTGTGGCAGATGGTCCCTGTTTCTCCCGGACATTCTGCAATATTGGGGTGGCCTCGGGGACTTCGGATGTTTCTCCTAATCTGTCAGGTTGTGCCAAAGGAATGAGCAGAATTCCCATGGAGAGGGCAGGCACAGTCCTGAGGTGTGGCTCCATGGGGCCAAGCCTTGAGGGTGTGTGGGCCAGGACAATGGAGACAGAAGTCTGAAAACACAAACTTGGCTTAGGTTTGGGGACATAGGTATGGCAGGCCCGATCTACAGACCGTGAGAATTTTTCAGGCTTTGAACAAAGGGCGAGTGTGTGGCGCTTTTTCAGGCTTTTGTCTCCGGATTTTGTGTCAATGGTGGCCGTGGAATGTCAGGATGGCCTCATCAGCCATGGACGAGTATTTCTCTCTGTGAATTTGGCCCAATTCCAAGTGTTTGTGGTCATTCTTTGGACGGTAGGAGTCCTTTCTCTATTTTTTTTTAACCTCATGTGTCCCACCAAGGAGGGATTCTAGAGAAGAGATCTGAGTAGGGGTGACTAGACTTCTCAAGAACTGGTTAAGGCTTGGGGAGTAGGGGCATGGTAATCTCCATATGTGGGCTCTTGGTCCAGCCCCGGAGAGGCTTTACTTGAGGCCAGGGATCATGCTTAGGATCCTAATGTGTGTTTGTGCCCATCACAGCCCTCAAGCATGTCTGAGGCCTCATGGGCCATGCTGGTTTCTCCTACATTGCACGTTGGACAACATGCCAACCACAGGGTTTCTGGTCATGGGGAAGGAGGAGTTCTGATTTCTGCATCACGTACATGGCATGGCAGTGAGTAGAGATAAGGTCTAGATTCTGAAGCCTGAAAACCGAGGTTGGTAAGAGATGACAACCTAAGGCCATGGTGGGTCCGATGCACTTAGTGTGCGGCCAGATGTCTGTGTCCATCATGAGGTCTGGGCTCAGGCTGTGTCAGGCAGGGCATTAGTCCCCAGGCTAGACTGTATAATTGGGGTACAGTCGAGTGATGTGAAGGTTGGTCCTCATTTGGGATTTCTGGTTGGCCCCATAGGGCAAAGATTTTCTTCTGGAGGGCAGGCAGAGTGCTGCATTCTGGCTCCAGAATTGCCAACTTCAGGGCTTGTGGGCCAGGTGTTTTAGGACAGAAGTCTGAGAACACAAGTTCAGCTTAGAATTCGCAGCGGTGACATGGCAGGCACACTCTACAGACCTGAAATGAGATCTCGTGCATCTGAAGTCAGGGCGAGGATCAGATGTTGGCTTAGGTTGGAGTTTCTGTACATGATGTCCCCTTCATGAAGGTGGGGGGGGGCATCAGGAAACCATGGAAGATTTCCAACTTTGTGAGTGTGTAATGCTCCAAACCACAAGGATTCCGTCAGCGGGACAGTCACGACATTTTGGATGGATCAAGGACGTCCCATAAGAAATGCTCCAAAGCACAGTTCTAATGATGGATGCCTGGGCAGTCCAACTTGCATTCCAGTTGTGTCCTAGTGAAAAGGAGGATTTGATCTGCTGTCACTAGGGGAACAACCGAGGGGGCTGAATTTAAATGGAATCTCATGAGGATCAGTCGATGTGGATTTGTGTCCATGGATCCCTTGGAATGGGGCAGTGGCTCTGTTGCCCTGAAGAATTCTCCTAACCTGAGGTTTTGATGCAGCTCCAAAGAGCAAGTTTCCCGTGTAGAGACGAGATTTGTTCTGAAACCCCCTCAACCTGGTATTGGAAACCAAGCATCTGGGGAACAATGCCTGGAATCCAAAGCAATGGATCTGATTACGGTCTAGGGGCCTGTCCTTTTCAATATTCTCCTCTGAGTGTCTCTGTCTAAGATTCAGAATTGAGGTCACTGCTCAGCTTGTGTCCGATCACCCATGTTTGTTGGGGGAGGCCAACACTATTGGACTGGTCTTGGGAATTGGAGGTTTCTCCTAATCTATAAGGTTGTGGCAAATGAAACGGGCAGACTTCCCTTGGAGAGCACTGGCACAGTCCTTAGGTGTGACACCACCTTTCTGGGTGTCATCCAGCAGGTCCAGGCTCAGGCTGTGTCAGACAGGGCATTAGTGCCAAGCTTAGACTGTATAATTGGAGTAAAGTTGAGTGGCATGCAGGTTGATCCTCATTTGGCGTTTCTGGGTAGCCCCAGGGGCAACGTTTTTCTTCTGGAGGGAAGAAAGAGGTCTGCATTGTGGCGACGGAATTCTCACACTGGAGGGCTTGTGGGCCAGAATTGTGAGGAAGGAAGTGTGAGAACACAAGCTAGGCTTAGGTTTTGGGTCAAGATCATGGCAGGCACACTCTGTAGAGCTAAATCTAAATCTCATGCATCTGAAGTCAGGGCGAGGATCAGACGTAGGCTCAGGTTGAAGTTTCTGTTCAGGATGGCCCCTTCATGATGGTGGGGGGCATCATGGGGCTATGGAGACTTTCCCACGATTGGCATTGTATGTTGCTCCAATCGGCAAGGATTCCTTCTACGGGACAGTCGAGACCGGTCAGATTGCTCCAGGACGTCCCATGCGGAACCACGGCAGTGCAGGGTTCTAAGGATGGATTCCTGGAGTGCCCGCCTCACATTCCTATTGTCTCCTAGTGACAAGGCAGGTTCGATCTGCTTCTTTTGGGGAGCAACCAAAGGGGATGTGTTGAAATGGACTCGCCTGCGGATGGGTCATAATGTGGGTTTGTGTCCATGGAGACCTTGGAATGGGGTGTTGGCTGCTGGGACCTGAAGGTTTCCCTTAACTGGAGGTTGTGACACAGCTCCAAAATGCATGTTTCCCATGTGGAAATGAGATTTGTTCAGACTGGTACCTCCAGAAGAACACATATGCTGGTATTGGAAACCAGGCCTCTGAGGAGAGATGCCTGGAATCAAAAGCAATGGATCTGATTAGGTCCTAGGTGCCTGTCCGGTTCAATCTTCTTCTCTGGGGTTATCTGTCTATGGGTCTGAGTTGAGGTAGTTGCTCATCTTGGGACAGATCACCCTGTTTGCCCTGAGTGGCCAACACTATTGGGATGGCCTCAGGGACGTTGGAGTGTTCTCCTAATCTTTAGGGTTGTGGCCAATGGAATGGGCAGAATTTGCTTGGAGAAGGCAGGCACAGTCCTGAGGCATGGCTCCAGGGGCCCCAGCCTGGAGGGTGTGTGGGCCAGGACAGTGGGGACAGAAATCTGAAAACCCAAACTCAGCTTAGGTTTGGGGACGTAGGTATGACAGGCCTGATCTATAGACCGTGAGGAGAATTTTTCAGGCTATGAACAAAGGGCAAGTGTGAGGCATATCTCCAGGCTTTTGTCTCTAGATTTTGTGTCAATGGTGGCCATGGAATGACGGGATGGCCTCTTTGGCCATGGATGATTCTTTCTCTTTTAAGATTTGGTTAGATCCCAAGTTTTGGGGCTCATTCAGGGGATGGAGGAGACCCTTCGATATTTTTTTCCTCAGGGGTTCCAGAGCAGAGACCTGAATAGGGGTGACTAGACCTCTCAACCTCTCATCAATATTGGGGGACTTGGGATGGCAATGCGGGTTCTTTGTCCAGCCCCTGAGAGGCTTTACTTGAGGACAGGGCTCACACTGAGGGTCCCAATGTGTTTGTGCCCATTGCGGTTCTCAAGCATGGGCGGGGACTCATGGGCTACACTGGATTCTCCTACACTGAACGTTGGAAAACATGCCAACCACAAGGTTTCTTGCCTTGAGGAAGAAGGAGTTTCATTTCTGCATCACGTTCACCCCTGGGTAGTGAGTATATATAAGGTCTAGGTTCTGAAGCCTGAAAACCAAGGTTGGGAAGAGATGATGACCTAAAGCCATGGCGGGTCTGATGTGCTCAGTGTACAGCCAGCTGTCTGGGTGTCGGTTGGGAATTCAGACCTCAGGCTGTGCAAGACAGGGCATTAACGCCCAAGCGAAACTGTATAATTGGGGTAGAGGCAAGTGGCATGCAGGTTGATCCTCATTTGGTGTTTCTGGTTAGCCCCATAGGACAACGTTTCTCTTCTGGAGGGCAGTCAGAGTGCTGCATTGTGTCTCTCCAGAATTCCCTAACTGGAGGGCTGGTGGGCTCGGAGTGTGAGGACGAAGTCTGAGAACAATAGCTAGGTTTTGCTTCGGGGCGGGGTTTCGGCAGGCACACTCTGCAGAGTTGAATCAAGATTTCGTGCATCTGAAGTCAGGGCGAGGATTAGACGTTGGCTCAGGTTGGAGTTTCTGTCCAAGATGGCTCTTTCATGAAGGGAACGGTGCACCACGAGGCCACAGAGCTTTTCCCATGATGGGAGTGGTGAGGTGCTCCAAAGCGCAAGGATTCCTTCTGCAGGACAGCTGTGACCTGTTGGATGGCTCCAGGACGTCCCATATGGAATTACTTCATAGTAGTTTTCTACAGATCGATGCCTAGCCAGCCCGCCTCACATTCCAATTGTCTCCTAGTGACAAGATAGGTTCGATCTGCTGGCTCTAGGGGAGCACCCAAGGGCACTGAGTTGAAATAGACTCTCCTGCAGATGGGTCCTAATGTGGGATTGTGTCCATGGAGACCTTGGAATGAGGTGGTGGCACCGGGGCCCTGAAGGATTTTCCTAGCCGGAGGTTTTGACACAGCTTGAAAGAGCACGTTTCCCATGTGGAGAAGACATTTGTTCTGACTGATGACTCAGGAAACCCCCATATGGTGGTATTGAAAACCAGGCCTCTGAGGTTCTGACATAGCTCCACGAGCAAGTTTCCAATGTGCAGAAAAGACTTGCTCTGAAGGGGCCTCTGGAAACCCCATAGGCTGGTATTGGAAACCAGGCCTCTGAGAAGATATGCCTGGAAACGAAAGCAATGGATCTGATTAGGGCCTAGGGGCCTGTCCAGTTCAATGTTCTTTTCTGGGGACATCTGTCTCCAAGTTGGTGTGGAGCTAGTTGCTCAGCTAGTGTCAGATCACCCCTGTTTGTTCCAAGCGGCCTACAATATTGGTATGGTCCCAGGGACATTGGAGATTTCTCCTGATTTATATGGTTGTGGCCAATGGAATATGAAGAATTCCCTTTGAGAGGGCAGGAACAATCCTGAGGTGTGGTTCCAGGGGCCCTACCCTGGAGGGTGTGTGTTTTCAGACAACTGTCCAAAGAGCCCAGGCCTACACAACCTACAGGATCAGGCCCCTGGAGCCAAACCTGAGGACTGTACTTGCCCTCTCCAAGGGAATTGTGTGTGCCCATTCGAATGGCCACAACCCTTCTAATAGGATAAACCACCAAAGTCCCTGATTCAACTCAATAGTGGTGACTTCCCAGGAAAAACAGGCGCAATCTGAGCCCAACTGAGCACCTACCTGCATTCAGACCCATAGAAAGATGTCCCCAGAGGTAAAAAGGAAAGAACAGGCCCCTAGGCAATAATCAGATCCATTGCTTTGGTTTTCAGGCATCTCTCCTCAGAGGCCTGGATTTCAAAAGCAGCATATAGCTGTTTCTTGACCCACACATCAGAAAACATCTCATCTACACATGGGAAACTTGCACATTGGGGCTGTGTCAAAGCCTCGGTTTAGGAGAACCATTTAGGGCCCCAGTGCCTCCGCTTCATTCCAAGGTCTCCATAGACACAAAAGCACGTTAGGACCCATCCCCAGGGGTGTCCATTTCAACTCAGCGTCCTCGGTTGCTCCCCTCAAATCCAGGATATCTAACCTGTCTTGTTGCTAGGAGACAATTGGAATGCGAGGTGGGCTACCCAGCCATCCATCCTTAGAACCCTGCTCAGAATCATTGGCCTGGAGCCAAACAACAGGTCTCAATTGTCCTGCAGAAGACTCTCTGCAGTTTGCAGCTTCTCACAACTCCCATCATGGGAAAACCCCCATGGCCTCGTGATGCCCCCGCCCATTCATGAAGGGGCCATCAGGGACAGAAACTCCAACCTGAGCGATCGTCTGATCCTCGCCCTGACTTCAGATGCACGAGATCTCGATTCAGGTCTGTAGATTGTGCGTGCCATGGCCTCACCCAGAAACCTAAGCCTAGCTTGTGTTCTCAGACTTTAGTCGTCAGACTACTGGCCCACAAGCCCTCCAGTTTCGCAATCCAGAACTACAATGCAGCACTCTGCCGGCCCTCCAGAAGAAAAACATTGTCCTCTGGTGCTACCCAGTAATCCCAAATGAGGATCAACCTGCACCGACGTTGGCTGTACCCCAAATACATAGGCTGACCAGGGCACTAATGCCCGTTCTGACACAGCCTGAGCCTGGACACCCTGGCCCCTCCCAGACAGCTGGCCGCACACTGAGCACATCGAGCCGCCATGGCCTTAGGTCGTCATCTCTTCCCAACATCAGTTTTCAGGTTTCAGAACCTAGACCTTATCTCCAATCACTGCCCAGGGTTGAAGGTGATGCAGAAATCAGAACTCCTTCCACATGGCAAGAAACCTTGTGGTTGGCATGTTGTCCAACGTTCAGTGTAGTTGAAACCAGTGTGGCCCATGAGGACCCGCCCATGCTCGCGGGACACATTGGTCACAAACACACATTGTGACGCTCAGGCTGAGCCCAGTCCTCAAGTAAGGCCACTCAGTGGCTGGATGAAGAGATATCATATTGGGCTTGCCATGCCCCTAGGCCCCAATTTTTAACTATAGTTCGGGTTGTCCCTTCAGTCTTCCCCACGGCTTGGCTTTGGAATTCCTCTTTTGGTGGGACACCTGAGGTAACAAACCTGAAATGAGTCCCCCCATCCCACAGATTGACGAAAAGCAATTGGGAATCGGGCCAAATCTTCAGAGAGGAAGATTCGTCCATGGCACATGAGGCGTCCCCGACATTCCACGGCCATCGCTGATACAAAATCCAGAGACAAAAGCCTGAGCAAGAGCCTCAGACTCGCACTTTCTTCATATCCTGAAGAGTTCTTCTCATGGTTTGTAGATCGGGCCTGCCATACCTACGTCCCCAAACCTAAGCTGAGTTTGTGTTTTCAGACTTCTGTCCTCAAAGTCTTGGGCCACACACCCTCCAGGCTGGGCCCCTGGAGCCACACATTAGGACTGTGCCTACCAATCCATGGGAATTCTGCCCATTCCATGGTCCAAAATCGTACAAATTAGGAGAAATCTCCAAAGTCCCTGAGGCCATCCCAATAGTGTAGGTCGCCCGGAACAAACAAGGGCTGTCTGACACCAGCTGATAATCGACCTCCACTCATACCATAGATGGATGTCCCCAGAGAAGAAGATTGAACCAGACAGGACCCTAGGCCATAATAGGATCCATTGCTTTGGGTTACAGGCATGTGTCCTCAAAAGCCTGATTCCAATATGAGCATATGTGTTTTCCTGAGGCACCCATCAGAACTCATCTCTTCTCCACAAGGAAACCTGTGCATGGGAGCCATGTCCAAAGCTTAGGAGAGTACTTCAGGTTGCCGGTGCCACCGCCCCATTCCAAGGCCCTCATGGACACAAAAACACATTAAGACCCATCCTCAGGAAAGTCCATTTTAACTCAGTCACACCGGTTGCTCCCGCAGAGCCATCAGATCTAAACTGTCTTGTTGCTAGGAGACAATTGGAATGCGAGGCGGGCTTCGAAGGCATCCATCCGCGAATGGTGCTCTGGAGTCATTCCATATGGGATGTCCTGGAGCTGTCCAACAGGTCTCAATTGTCCCGCAGAAGGAATCCATGAAGGGGGCATCCCACAACTCCCAACGTGGGAAAACCTCAATGGCCTCGAGATTCCGCTCCCTTCATGAAGCGGCCGTCATGCTCAGAAACTCCAACCTGAGCCAACGTCTGATCCTCGCCCTGACTTCAGATTCATGAGATATTGGTTCAGATCTGCAGGGGGTACCTGCCGTGCCCTCGCCCTGAAACCCAAGTCTAGCTTGTCTTCTCAGACTTCCGTCCTCACACTCCTGGCCCCGAAGCCCTCAAGTTTGGCAATTTCGGATCCACAATGCAGCACTCTGCCTGCCCTCTGAAAAAAAATTATTGCCTCATGAGCTGCCCAGGCACCTTAAATGAGGGTAAACCTACACAGCACTCGACTTTACCCAAATTATATAGTCTATCCTGGGCACTAATGCACTGTCGAACACAACCTGAGCCCGGACCTCCTGACCAACACCCAGAAAGCTGACCGCACACTGAGCACATAAAACCCGCCATGGCCTTAGGTCATCATCTATTCCCTACCTCAGTTTTCAGGCTTCAGAACCGAGAATTTATCTCCAATCACTTCCCAAGGGTGAGTGTGATGCAGAAATCATAACTCCTCCTTACCCATGGCAAGAACCCTGTGGTTGGCACGTTGTCCAACGTTCAGTGTAGGAGAAATCAGCATTCACCCTGAGGCCCCGCCCATTCTTGAGTGCGACGAGGGCATACACACGCATTGTGACCCTCAGCATGAGTCCTGTCCTCTAGTAAGTCCTCTCAGTTGCTGGACCATTAGATGTCATAATGGGCTTGACATGTCCCTAGGCCCCATTTTTAACAAAATTTCTGATGGTCCAGTCGCCCCTCCCCAGGGCTCTACTCTGGAATCGCTCATTAGGTGGGACACCTGAGGATAAAAAAGAAAAAAACAAGGATAAAACAAACAAAAAAAAACGGACTTCTTCCAGCCCACAGAATGACCCCAAACTCTTTGGACGGGGCCAAACCACCAGAGAGTAAGACTCGTCCTTTTCCCATGAAGTCACCCAGAAATTCCACGACCGTGAGTGACACGATATCCAGAGACAAAAACTTGAGCAGGAGCCTCACACTCGCCCTTCTTTCAAATCCCGAAGAGTTCTCCTCATGGCCTGTAGATCAGTCCTGCCATACCTATGACTCGAAACATAAGCCGAGTTTGTGTTTTCTGACAACTGTCCAAACAGCCCTAGCCTACACACCCTACAGGCTCAGGCCCCTGGAGCCAAACCTGAGGACTGTACTTGCCCTCTCCAAGGGAATTGTGTGTGCCCATTCCAATGGCCACAACCCTTCTAATAGGATAAACCTCCAAAGTCCCTGATCCATCTCAATAGTGGTGGCTTCCCAGGAACAACAGGGGCAATCTGAGCCCAACTGAGCACCTACCTGCACTCAGACCCATAGACAGATGTCCCCAGAGGTAAAAAGGAAAGAACAGGCCCCTAGGCACTAATCAGATCCATTGCTTTGGTTTCCAGGCATCTCTCCTCAGAGGCCTGGATTTCAAAAGCAGCATATAGCTGTTTCTTGACTCACCCATCAGAAAACATCTCATCTACACATGGGAAACTTGCACGTTGGAGCTGTGTCAAAGCCTCTGTTTAGGAGAACCCTTTAGGGCCACAAAGCCACCGCTTCATTCCAAGGTCTCCATAGACACAAAAGCACGTTAGGACCCATCCCCAGGGGTGTCTATTTCAACTCAGCGTCCTCGGTTGCTCCCCACATATCCAGGAGATCTAACCTGTCTTGTTGCTAGGAGACAATTGGAATGCGAGGTGGGCTACCCAGCCATCCATCCTTAGAACCCTGCTCAGAATCATTGGCCTGGAGCCAAACAACAGGTCTCAATTGTCCTGCAGAAGACTCTCTGCAGTTTGGAGCTTCTCACAACTCCCATCGTGGGAAAACCCCCATGGCCTCGTGGTGCCCCCGCCCATTCATGAAGGGGCCATCAGGGACAGAAACTCCAACCTGAGCGATCGTCTGATCCTCGCCCTGACTTCAGATGCACGAGATCTCGATTCAGGTCTGTAGATTGTGCGTGCCATGGCCTCACCCAGAAACCTAAGCCTAGCTTGTGTTCTCAGACTTTTGTCGTCAGACTACTGGCCCACAAGCCCTCCAGTTTGGCAATCCAGAACTACAATGCAGCACTCTGCCGGCCCTCCAGAAGAAAAAAGTTGTCCTCTGGTGCTACCCAGTAATCCCAAATGAGGATCAATCTGCACCGACCTTGGCTGTACCCCAAATACATAGGCTGACCAGGGCACTAATGCCCTTTCTGACACAGCCTGAGCCTGGACCCCCTGGCCCCTCCCAGACAGCTGGCCGCACACTGAGCACATCGAGGCGCCATGGCCTTAGGTCGTCATCTCTTCCCAACATCAGTTTTCAGGATTCAGAACCTAGACCTTATCTCCAATCACTGCCCAGGGTTGAAGGTGATGCAGAAATCAGAACTCCTTCCCCATGGCAAGAAACCTTGTGGTTGGCATGTTGTCCAACGTTCAGTGTAGTTGAAACCAGTGTGGCCCATGAGGCCCCGCCCATGCTCGCGGGCCACATTGGTCACAAACACATATTGTGACTCTCAGGCTGAGCCCAGTCCTCAAGTAAGGCCACCCAGTGGCTGGATTAAGAGATATCATATTGGGCTTGCCATGCCCCTAGGCCACAATTTTTAACCATAGTTCGGGTTGTCCCTTCAGTCTTCCCCACGGCTTGGCTTTGGAATTCCTCTTTTGGTGGTACACCTGAGGTAACAAACCTGAAATGAGTCCTCCCATCCCACAGATTGACGAAAAGCAATTGGGAATCGGGCCAAATCCTCAGAGAGGAAGATTCGTCCATGGCCCATGAGCCGTCCCCGACATTCCACGGCCATCGCTGATACAAAATCCAGAGACAAAAGCCTGAGCAAGAGCCTCAGACTCGCACTTTATTCATATCCTGAAGAGTTCTTCTCATGGTTTGTCGATCGGGCCTGCCATACCTACGTCCCCAAACCTAAGCTGAGTTTGTGTTTTCAGACTTCTGTCCTCAAAGTCTTGGGCCACACACCCTCCAGGCTGGGCCCCTGGAGCCACACATTAGGACTGTGCCTACCAATCCATGGGAATTCTGCCCATTCCATGGTCCAAAATCGTACAAATTATGAGAAATCTCCAAAGTCCCTGAGGCCATCCCAATAGGGTAGGTTGCCCGGAACAAACAAGGGCTGTCTGACACCAGCTGATAATCGACCTCCACTCATACCATAGATGGATGTCCCCAGAGAAGAAGATTGAACCAGACAGGACCCTAGGCCATAATAGGATCCATTGCTTTGGGTTACAGGCATGTGTCCTCAAAAGCCTGATTCCAATACGAGCATAGGGGTTTTCCTGAGGCACCCATCAGAACTCATCTCGTCTCCACAAGGAAACCTGTGCATGGGAGCCATGTCCAAAGCTTAGGAGAGTACTTCAGGGTCCCGGTGCCACCGCCCCATTCCAAGGCCCTCATGGACACAAAAACACATTAGGACCCATACTCAGGAAAGTCCATTTCAACTCAGCCACCCCGGTTGCTCCCGCAGAGCCATCAGACCTAAACTGCCTTGTTGCTAGGAGACAATTGGAATGCGAGGCGGGCTTCCCAGGCATCCATCCGCAAACGGTGCTCTGAAGTCATTCCATATGGGATGTCCTGGAGCTGTCCAACAGGTCTCAATTGTCCCGCAGAAGGAATCCATGAAGGGGGCATCCGACAACTCCAAACGTGGGAAAACCTCAATGGCCTCGAGATTCCGCTACCTTCATGAAGCGGCAGTCATGCTCAGAACCTCCAACCTGAGCCAACGTCTGATCCTCGCCCTGACTTCAGATGCATGAGATATTGGTTCAGATCTGCAGGGGGTACCTGCCGTGCCCTCGCCCTGAAACCCAAGTCTAGCTTGTCATCTCAGACTTCCGTCCTCACACTCCTGGCCCCGAAGCCCTCAAGTTTGGCAATTCCGGACCCACAATGCAGCACTCTGCCTGACCTCTAGAAAAAAAAATTATTGCCTCATGAGCTGCCCAGGCACCTTAAATGAGGGTAAACCTACACAGCACTCGAATTTACCCAAATTATATAGTCTAACCTGGGCACTAATGCACTGTCGAACACAACCTGAGACTGGACCTCCTGACCAACACCCAGAATGCTGACCAAACACTGAGCACATAAAACCCGCCATGGCCTTAGGTCATCATCTCTTCCCTACCTCAGTTTTCAGGCTTCAGAACCGAGACCTTATCTCCAATCACTTCCCAGTGGTGAGTGTGATGCAGAAATCAGAACTCCTCCTTACCCATGGCAAGAACCCTGTGGTTGGCACGTTGTCCAACGTTCAGTGTAGGAGAAACCAGCATTCACCCTGAGGCCCCACCCATTCTTGAGTGCGACAAGGGCATACACACGCATTGCGACCCTCAGCATGAGTCCTGTCCTCTAGTAAGTCCTCTCAGTGGCTGGACCATTAGATGTCATAATGGGCTTGACATGCCCATAGGCCCCAATTTTTAACCAAATGTCTGATGGTCCAGTCACCCCTCCCCAGGGCTCTACTCTGGATCCCTCATTTGGTGGGACACCTGAGGATGAAAAAGAAAAAAACAAGAATAAAAAAAAAATACGGTCTTCTTCCAGCCCACAGAATGACCCCAAACTCTTTGGACGGGGCCAAACCACCACAGAGTAAGACTCGTCCATTTCCCATGAAGTCACCCAGAAATTCCACGACCATGAGTGATACGATATCCAGAGACAAAAACTTGAGCAGGAGCCTCACACTCGCCCTTCTTTCAAATCCCGAAGTGTTCTCCTCAGGTCTGTAGATCAGTCCTGCCATACCTATGACCCGAAACATAAGCCGAGTTTGTGTTTTCAGACAACTGTCCAAACAGCCCTAGCCTACACAACCTACAGGCTCAGGCCCCTGGAGCCAAACCTGAGGACTGTACTTGCCCTCTCCAAGGGAATTGTGTGTGCCCATTCCAATGGCCACAACCCTTCTAATAGGATAAACCTCCAAAGTCCCTGATCCATCTCAATAGTGGTGGCTTCCCAGGAACAACAGGGGCAATCTGAGCCCAACTGAGCACCTACCTGCACTCAGACCCATAGACAGATGTCCCCAGAGGTAAAAAGGAAAGAACAGGCCCCTAGGCACTAATCAGATCCATTGCTTTGGTTTCCAGGCATCTCTACTCAGAGGCCTGGATTTCAAAAGCAGCATATAGCTGTTTCTTGACTCACCCATCAGAAAACATCTCATCTACACATGGGAAACTTGCACGTTGGAGCTGTGTCAAAGCCTCTGTTTAGGAGAACCCTTTAGGGCCCAGGTGCCACCGCTTCATTCCAAGGTCACCATAGACACAAAAGCACGTGAGGACCCATCCCCAGGGGTGTCCATTTCAACTGAGCGTCCTCGGTTGCTCCCCACAGATCAAGGAGATCTAACCTGTCTTGTTGCTAGGAGACATTTGGAATGCGAGGTGGGCTACCCCGCCATCCATCCTTAGAACCCTGCTCAGAATCATTGGCCTGGAGCCAAACAACAGGTCTCAATTGTCCTGCAGAAGACTCTCTGCAGTTTGGAGCTTCTCACAACTCCCATCGTGGGAAAACACCCATGGCCTCGTGATGCCCCCGCCCATTCATGAATGGGCCATCAGGGACAGAAACTCCAACCTGAGCGATCGTCTGATCCTCGCCCTGACTTCAGAGGCACGAGATCTCGATTCAGGTCTGTAGATTGTGCGTGCCATGGCCTCACCCAGAAACCTAACCTAGCTTGTGTTCTCAGACTTTTGTCGTCAGACTACTGGCCCACAAGCCCTCCAGTTTGGCAATCCAGAACTACAATGCAGCACTCTGCCGGCCCTCCAGAAGAAAAACATTGTCCTCTGGTGCTACCCAGTAATCCCAAATGAGGATCAACCTGCACCGACCTTGGCTGTACCCCAAATACATAGGCTGACCAGGGCACTAATGCCCTTTCTGACACAGCCTGAGCCTGGACTCCCTGGACCCTCCCAGACAGCTGGCCGCACACTGAGCACATCGAGCCGCCATGGCCTTAGGTCGTCATCTCTTCCCAACATCAATTTTCAGGTTTCAGAACCTAGACCTTATCTCCAATCACTGCCCAGGGTTGAAGGTGATGCAGAAATCAGAACTCCTTCCCCATGGCAAGAAACCTTGTGGTTGGCATGTTGTCCAACGTTCAGTGTAGTTGAAACCAGTGTGGCCCATGAGGCCCCGCCCATGCTCGCGGGCCACATTGGTCACAAACACACATTGTGACGCTCAGGCTGAGCCCAGTCCTCAAGTAAGGCCACTCAGTGGCTGGATGAAGAGATATCATATTGGGCTTGCCATGCCCCTAGGCCCCAATTTTTAACCATAGTTCGGGTTGTCCCTTCAGTCTTCCCCACGGCTTGGCTTTGGAATTCCTCTTTTGGTGGGACACCTGAGGTAACAAAACTGAAATGAGTCCTCCCATCCCACAAATTGACGAAAAGCAATTGGGAATCGGGCCAAATCCTCAGAGAGGAAGATTCGTCCATGGCCCATGAGGCCTCCCCGACATTCCACGGCCATTGCTGATACAAAATCCAGAGACAAAAGCCTGAGCAAGCACCTCAGACTCGCACTTTCTTCATATCCTGAAGAGTTCTTCTCATGGTTTGTAGATAGGGCCTGCCATACCTACGTCCCCAAACCTAAGCTGAGTTTGTGTTTTCAGACTTCTGTCCTCAAAGTCTTGGGCCACACACCCTCCAGGCTGGGCCCCTGGAGCCACACATTAGGACTATGCCTACCAATCCATGGGAATTCTGCCCATTCCATGGTACAAAATCATACAAATTAGGAGAAACCTCCAAAGTCCCTGAGGCCATCCCAATAGTGTAGGTCGCTCGGAACAAACAAGGGCTGTCTGACACCAGCTGATAATCGACCTCCACTCATACCATAGATGGATGTCCTCAGAGAAGAAGATTGAACCAGACAGGACCCTAGGCCATAATAGGATCCATTGCTTTGGGTTACAGGCATGTGTCCTCAAAAGCCTGATTCCAATACGAGCATAAGTGTTTTCCTGAGGCACCCATCAGAACTCATCTCGTCTCCACAAGGAAACCTGTGCATGGGAGCCATGTCCAAAGCTTAGGAGAGTACTTCAGGGTCCCGGTGCCACCGCCCCATTCCAAGGCCCTCATGGACACAAAAACACATTAGGACCCATCCTCAGGGAAGTCCATTTCAACTCAGCCACCCCGGTTGCTCCCGCAGAGCCATCAGTTCTAAACTGTCTTGTTGCTAGGAGACAATTGGAATGCGAGGCGGGCTCCCAGGCATCCATCCGCGAACGGTGCTCTGGAGTCATTCCATATGGGATGTCCTGGAGCTGTCCAACAGGTCTCAATTGTCCCGCAGAAGGAATCCATGAAGGGGACATCCCACAACTCCCAACGTGGGAAAACCTCAATGGCCTCGAGATTCCGCTCCCTTCATGAAGCGGCCGTCATGCTCAGAAACTCCAACCTGAGCCAACGTCTGATCCTCGCCCTGACTTCAGATGCATGAGATATTGGTTCAGATCTGCAGGGGGTACCTGCCGTGCCCTCGCCCTGAAACCCAAGTCTAGCTTGTCTTCTCAGACTTCCGTCCTCACACTCCTGGCCCCGAAGCCCTCAAGTTTGGCAATTCCGGACCCACAATGCAGCACTCTGCCTGCCCTCTAGAAAAAAAATTATTGCCTCATGAGCTGCCCAGGCACCTTAAATGAGGGTAAACCTACACAGCACTCGACTTTACCCAAATTATATAGTCTAACCTGGGCACTAATGCACTGTCGAACACAACCTGAGCCCGGACCTCCTGACCAACACCCAGAATGCTGACCGCACACTGAGCACATAAAACCCGCCATGGCCTTAGGTCATCATCTCTTCCCTACCTCAGTTTTCAGGCTTCAGAACCGAGACCTTATCTCCAATCACTTCCCAGGGGTGAGTGTGATGCAGAAATCAGAACTCCTCCTTACCCATGGCAAGAACCCTGTGGTTGGCACGTTGTCCAAAGTTCAGTGTAGGAGAAACCAGCATTCACCCTGAGGCCCCGCCCATTCTTGAGTGCGACGAGGGCATACACATGCATTGTGACCCTCAGCATGAGTCCTGTCCTCTAGTAAGTCCTCTCAGTTGCTGGACCATTAGATGTCATAATGGGCTTGACATGTCCCTAGGCCCCAATTTTTAACCAAATTTCTGATGGTCCAGTCGCCCCTCCCCAGGGCTCTACTCTGGATCCCTCATTTGGTGGGACACCTGAGGATAAAAAAGAAAAAAAACAAGAGTAAAAAATAAAAAAAAACGGACTTCTTCCAGCCCACAGAATGACCCCAAACTCTTTGGACGTGGCCAAACCACCAGAGAGTAAGACTCGTCCATTTCCCATGAAGTCACCCAGAAATTCAACGACCATGAGTGACACGATATCCAGAGACAAAAACTTGAGCAGGAGCCTCACACTGGCCCTTCTTTCAAATCCCGAAGTGTTCTCCTCATGGTCTGTAGATCAGTCCTGCCATACCTATGACCCGAAACATAAGCCGAGTTTGTGTTTTCAGACAACTGTCCAAACAGCCCTAGCCTACACAACCTACAGGCTCAGGCCCCTGGAGCCAAACCTGAGGACTGTACTTGCCCTCTCCAAGGGAATTGTGTGTGCCCATTCCAATGGCCACTACCCTTCTAATAGGATAAACCTCCAAAGTCCCTGATTCATCTCAATAGTGGTGGCTTCCCAGGAACAACAGGGGCAATCTGAGCCCAACTGAGCACCTACCTGCACTCAGACCCATAGACAGATGTCCCCAGAGGTAAAAAGGAAAGATCTGGCCCCTAGGCACTAATAAGATCCATTGCTTTGGTTTCCAGGCATTTCTCCTCAGAGGCCTGGATTTCAAAAGCAGCATATAGCTGTTTCTTGACTCACCCATTAGAAAACATCTCATCTACACATGGGATACTTGCACGTTGGAGCTGTGTCAAAGCCTCTGTTTAGGAGAACCCTTTAGGGCCCCAGTGCCACCGCTTCATTCCTAGGTCTCCATAGACACAAAAGCACGTTAGGACCCATCCCCAGGGGTGTCCATTTCAACTCAGCGTCCTCGGTTGCTCCCCACAGATCCAGGAGATCTAACCTGTCTTGTTGCTATTAGACAATTGGAATGCGAGGTGGGCTACCCAGCCATCCATCCTTAGAACCCTGCTCAGAATCATTGGCCTGGAGCCAAACAACAGGTCTCAATTGTCCTGCAGAAGACTCTCTGCAGTTTGGAGCTTCTCACAACTCCCATCGTGGGAAAACCCGGATGGCCTCGTGATGCCCCCGCCCATTCATGAAGGGGCCATCAGGGACAGAAACTCCAACCTGAGCGATCGTCTGATCCTCGCCCTGACTTCAGATGCACGAGATCTCGATTCAGGTCTGTAGATTGTGCGTGCCATGGCCTCACCCAGAAACCTAAGCCTAGCTTGTGTTCTCAGACTTTTGTCGTCAGACTACTGGCCCACAAGCCCTCCAGTTTGGCAATCCAGAACTACAATGCAGCACTCTGCCGGCCTCCAGAAGAAAAACATTGTCCTCTGGTGCTACCCAGTAATCCCAAATGAGGATCAACCTGCACCGACCTTGGCTGTACCCCAAATACATAGGCTGACCAGGGCACTAATGCCCTTTCTGACACAGCCTAGCCTGGACCCCCTGGCCCCTTCCAGACAGCTGGCCGCACACTGAGCACATCGAGCCGCCATGGCCTTAGGTCGTCATCTCTTCCCAAAATCAGTTTTCAGGTTTCAGAACCTAGACCTTATCTCCAATCACTGCCCAGGGTTGAAGGTGATGCAGAAATCAGAACTCCTTCCCCATGGCAAGAAACCTTGTGGTTGGCATGTTGTCCAACGTTCAGTGTAGTTGAAACCAGTGTGGCCAATGAGGCCCCGCCCATGCTCGCGGGCCACATTGGTCACAAACACACATTGTGACGCTCAGGCTGAGCCCAGTCCTCAAGTAAGGCCACTCAGTGGCTGGATGAAGAGATATCATATTGGGCTTGCCATGCCCCTAGGCCACAATTTTTAACCATAGTTCGGGTTGTCCCTTCAGTCTTCCCCACGGCTTGGCTTTGGAATTCCTCTTTTGGTGGTACACCTGAGGTAACAAAACTGAAATGAGTCCTCCCATCCCACAGATTGACGAAAAGCAATTGGGAATCGGGCCAAATCCTCAGAGAGGAAGATTCGTCTATGGCCCATGAGGCCTCCCCGACATTCCACGGCCATTGCTGATACAAAATCCAGAGACAAAAGCCTGAGCAAGCACCTCAGACTCGCACTTTCTTCATATCCTGAAGAGTTCTTCTCATGGTTTGTAGATCGGGCCTGCCATACCTACGTCCCCAAACCTAAGCTGAGTTTGTGTTTTCAGACATCTGTCCTCAAAGTCATGGGCCACACACCCTCCAGGCTGGGCCCCTGGAGCCACACATTAGGACTGTGCCTACCAATCCATGGGAATTCTGCCCATTCCATGGTCCAAAATCGTACAAATTAGGAGAAACCTCCAAAGTCCCTGAGGCCATCCCAATAGTTTAGGTCGCCCGGAACAAACAAGGGCTGTCTGACACCAGCTGATAATCGACCTCCACTCATACCATAGATGGATGTCCCCAGAGAAGAAGATTGAACCAGACAGGACCCTAGGCCATAATAGGATCCATTGCTTTGGGTTACAGGCATGTGTCCTCAAAAGCCTGATTCCAATACGAGCATAGGGGTTTTCCTGAGGCACCCATCAGAACTCATCTCGTCTCCACAAGGAAACCTGTGCATGGGAGCCATGTCCAAAGCTTAGGAGAGTACTTCAGGGTCCCGGTGCCACCGCCCCATTCCAAGGCCCTCATGGACACAAAAACACATTAGAGCCCATCCTCAGGAAAGTCCATTTCAACTCAGCCACTCCGGTTGCTCCCGCAGAGCCATCAGTTCTAAACTGTCTTGTGGCTAGGAGACAATTGGAATGCGAGGCGGGCTTCCCAGGCATCCATCCGCGAACGGTGCTCTGGAGTCATTCCATATGGGATGTCCTGGAGCTGTCCAACAGGTCTCAATTGTCCCGCAGAAGGAATCCATGAAGGGGGCATCCCACAACTCCCAACGTGGGAAAACCTCAATGGCCTCGAGATTCCGCTCCCTTCATGAAGCGGCTGTCATGCTCAGAAACTCCAACCTGAGCCACCGTCTGATCCTCGCCCTGACTTCAGATGCATGAGAATTAGGTTCAGATCTGCAGGGGGTACCTGCCGTGCCCTCGCCCTGAAACCCAAGTCTAGCTTTTCTTCTCAGACTTCCGTCCTCACACTCCTGGCCCTGAAGCCCTCAAGTTTGGCCATTCCGTACCCACAATGCAGCACTCTGCCTGCCCTCTAGAAAAAAAAATTATTTCCTCATGAGCTGCCCAGGCACCTTAAATGAGGGTAAACCTACACAGCACTCGACTTTACCCAAATTATATAGTCTAACCTGGGCACTAATGCACTGTCGAACACAACCTGAGCACGGACCTCCTGACCAACACCCAGAAAGCTGACCGCACACTGAGCACATAAAACCAGCCATGGCCTTAGGTCATCATCTCTTCCCTACCTCAGTTTTCAGGCTTCAGAACCGAGACCTTATCTCCAATCACTTCCCAGGGGTGAGTGTGATGTAGAAATCAGAACTCCTCCTTACCCATGTCAAGAACCTTGTGGTTGGCACGTTGTCCAACGTTCAGTGTAGGAGAAACCAGCATTCACCCTGAGGCCCCGCCCATTCTTGAATGCGACGTGGGCATACACAGGCATTGTGACCCTCAGCATGAGTCCTGTCCTCTAGTAAGTCCTCTCAGTTGCTGGACCATTAGATGTCATAATGGGCTTGACATGTCCCTAGGCCCCAATTTTTAACCAAATTTCTGATGGTCCAGTCACCCTTCCCCAGGGCTCTACTCTGGAATCCCTCATTTGGTGGGACACCTGAGGATAAAAAAGAAAAAAACAAGAGTAAAAAAAAAACGGACTTCTTCCCGCCCACAGAATGACCCCAAACTCTTTGGACGGGGCCAAACAACCAGAGAGTAAGACAGGTCCATTTCCCATGAAGACACCCAGAAATTCCACGACCATGAGTGACACGATATCCAGAGACAAAAACTTGAGCAGGAGCCTCACACTCGCCCTTCTTTCAAATCCCGAAGAGTTCTCCTCATGGTCTGTAGATCAGTCCTGCCATACCTATGACCCGAAACATAAGCCGAGTTTGTGTTTTCAGACAACTGTCCAAACAGCCCTGGCCTACACAACCTACAGGCTCAGGCCCCTGGAGCCAAATCTGAGGACTGTACTTGCCCTCTCCAAGGGAATTGTGTGTGCCCATTCCAATGGCCACAACCCTTCTAATAGGATAAACCTCCAAAGTCCCTGATCCATCTCAATAGTGGTGGCTTCCCAGGAAAAACAGGGGCAATCTGAGCCCAACTGAGCACCTACCTGCACTCAGACCCATAGACAGATGTCCCCAGAGGTAAAAAGGAAAGAACAGGCTCCTAGGCACTAATCAGATCCATTGCTTTGGTTTCCAGGCATCTCTCCTCAGAGGCCTGGATTTCAATAGCAGCATATAGCTGTTTCTTGACTCACCCATCAGAAAACATCTCATCTACACATGGGAAACTTGCACGTTGGAGCTGTGTCAAAGCCTCTGTTTAGGAGAACCCTTTAGGGCCCCAGTGCCACCGCTTCATTCCTAGGTCTCCATAGACACAAAAGCACGTTAGGACCCATCCCCAGGGGTGTCCATTTCAACTCAGCGTCCTCGGTTGCTCCCCACAGATCCAGGAGATCTAATATGTCTTGTTGCTAGGAGACAATTGGAATGCGAGGTGGGCTACACAGCCATCCATCCTTAGAACCCTGCTCAGAATCATTGGCCTGGAGCCAAACAACAGGTCTCAAATGTCCTGTAGAAGACTCTCTGCAGTTTGGAGCTTCTCACAACTCCCATCGTGGGAAAACCCCCATGGTCTCGTGATGCCCCCGCCCATTCATGAAGGGGCCATAAGGGACAGAATCTCCAACCTGAGCGATCGTCTGATCCTCGCCCTGACTTCAGATGCACGAGATCTCGATTCAGGTCTGTAGATTGTGCGTGCCATGGCCTCACCCAGAAACCTAAGCCTAGCTTGTGTTCTCAGACTTTTGTCGTCAGACTACTGGCCCACAAGCCCTCCAGTTTGGCAATCCAGAACTACAATGCAGCACTCTGCCGGCCCTCCAGAAGAAAAAAGTTGTCCTCTGGTGCTACCCAGTAATCCCAAATGAGGATCAATCTGCACCGACCTTGGCTGTACCCCAAATACATAGGCTGACCAGGGCACTAATGCCCTTTCTGACACAGCCTGAGCCTGGACCCCCTGGCCCCTCCCAGACAGATGGCTGCACACTGAGCACATCGAGCCGCCATGACCTTAGGTCATCATTTCTTCCCAACCTCGGTTTTCAGGTTTCAGAACCTAGACCTTATCTCCAATCACTGCCCAGGGTTGAAGGTGATGCAGAAATCAGAACTCCTTCCCCATGGCAAGAAACCTTGTGGTTGGCATGTTGTCCAACGTTCAGTGTAGTTGAAACCAGTGTGGCCCATGAGGCCCCGCCCATGCTCGCGGGCCACATTGGTCACAAACACACATTGTGACGCTCAGGCTGAGCCCAGTCCTCAATTTAGGCCACTCAGTGACTGGATGAAGAGATAGCATATTGGGCTTGCCATGCCCCTAGGCCCCAATTTTTAACCATAGTTCGGGTTGTCCCTTCAGTCTTCCCCTCGGCTTTGCTTTGGAATTCCTCTTTTGGTGGGACACCTGAGGTAACAAAACTGAAATGAGTCCTCCCATCCCACAGATTGACGAAAAGCAATTGGGAATTGGGCCAAATCCTCAGAGAGGAAGATTCGTCCATGGCCCATGAGGCCTCCCCGACATTCCACGGCCATCGCTGATACAAAATCCAGAGACAAAAGCCTGAGCAAGCGCCTCAGACTCGCACTTTCTTCATATCCTGAAGAGTTCTTCTCATGGTTTGTAGATCGGGCCTGCCATACCTACGTCCCCAAACCTAAGCTGAGTTTGTGTTTTCAGACTTCTGTCCCCAAAGTCTTGGGCCACACACCCTCCAGCCTGGGCCCCTGGAGCCACACATTAGGACTGTGCCTACCAATCCTATGGAATTCTGCCCATTCCATGGTCCAAAATCGTACAAATTAGGAGAAACCTCCAAAGTCCCTGAGGCCATCCCAATAGTTTCGGTCGCCAGGAACAAACAAGGGCTGTCTGACACCAGCTGATAATCGACCTCCACTCATACCATAGATGGATGTCTCCAGAGAAGAAGATTGAACCAGACAGGACCCTAGGCCATAATAGGATCCATTGCTTTGGGTTACAGGCATGTGTCCTCAAAAGCCTGATTCCAATACGAGCATAGGTGTTTTCCTGAGGCACCCATTAGAACTCATCTCATCTCCACAAGGAAACCTGTGCATGGGAGCCATGTCCAAAGCTTAGGAGAGTACTTCAGGGTCCCGGTGCCACCGCCCCATTCCAAGGCTCTCATGGACACAAAAACACATTAGGACCCATCCTCAGGAAAGTCCATTTCAACTCAGCCACCCCGGTTGCTCCGGCAGAGCCATCAGATCTAAACTGTCTTGTTGCTAGGAGACAATTGGAATGCGAGGCGGGCTTCCCAGGCATCCATCCGGGAACGGGGCTCTGGAGTCATTCCATATGGGATGTCCTGGAGCTGTCCAACAGGTCTCAATTGTCCCGCAGAAGGAATCCTTGAAGGGGGCATCCCACAACTCCCAACGTGGGAAAACCTCAATGGCCTCGAGTTTCCGCTCCCTTCATGAAGCGGCCGTCATGCTCAGAAACTCCAACCTGAGTCAACGTCTGATCCTCGCCCTGACTTCAGATGCATGAGATATTTGTTAAGATCTGCAGGGGGTACCTGCCGTGCCCTCGCCCTGAAACCCAAGTCTATCTTGTCTTCTCAGACTTCCGTCCTCACACTCCTGGCCTCGAAGCCCTCAAGTTTGGCTATTCCGGACCCACAATGCAGCACTCTGCCTGCCCTCTAGAAAAAAAATTATTGCCTCATGAGCTGCCCAGGCACCTTAAATGAGGGTAAACCTACACAGCACTCGACTTTACCCAAATTATATAGTCTAACCTGGGCACTAATGCACTGTCGAACACAACCTGAGCCCGGACCTCCTGACCAACACCCAGAAAGCTGACCACACACTGAGCACATAAAACCCGCCATGGCCTTAGGTCATCATCTCTTCCCTACCTCAGTCTTCAGGCTTCAGAACCGAGACCTTATCTCCAATCACTGCCCAGGGGTGAGTGTGATGCAGAAATCATAACTCCTCCTTACCCATGGCAAGAACCCTTGTGGTTGGCACGTTGTCCAACGATCAGTGTAGGAGAAACCAGCATTCACCCTGAGGCCCCGCCCATCCTTGAGTGCGACGAGGGCATACACACGCATTGTGACCCTCAGCATGAGTACTGTCCTCTAGTAAGTCCTCTCAGTGGCTGGACCATTAGATGTCATAATGGGCTTGACATGTCCCTAGGCCCCAATTTTTAACCAGGGTTCTGATTGTCCAGTCGCCCCTCCCGAGGGCTCTACTAGTGAATCCCTCATTTGGTGGGACACCTGAGGTTAAAAAAGAAAACAACAACAACAACAAAAAAAAAACGGACTTCTTCCAGCCCACAGAATGACCAAAACTCTTTGGACGGGGCCAAACCACCAGAGAGTAAGACTCGTCCATTTTCCATGAAGTCACCCAGAAATTCCACGACCATGAGTGAAACGATATCCAGAGACAAAAACTTGAGCAGGAGCCTCACACTAGCCCTTCTTTCAAATCCCGAAGAGTTCTCCTCATGGTCTGTAGATCAGTCCTGCCATACCTATGACCCGAAACATAAGCCTAGTTTGTGTTTTCTGACAACTGTCCAAACAGCCCTGGCCTACACAACCTACAGGCTCAGGCCCCTGGAGCCAAACCTGAGGACAGTACTGGCCCTCTCCAAGGGAATTGTGTGTGCCCATTCCAATGGCCACAACCCTTCTAATAGGATAAACCTCCAAAGTCCCTGATCCATCTCAATAGTGGTGGCTTCCCAGGAAAAACAGGGGCAATCTGAGCCCAACTGAGCACCTACCTGCACTCAGACCCATAGACAGATGTCCCCAGAGGTAAAAAGGAAAGAACAGGCCCCTAGGCACTAATCAGATCCATAGCTTTGGTTTCGAGGCATCTCTCCTCAGAGGCCTGGATTTCAAAAGCAGCATATAGCTGTTTCTTGACTCACCCATCAGAAAACATCTCATCTACACATGGGAAACTTGCACGTTGGAGCTGTGTCAAAGCCTCTGTTTAGGAGAACCCTTTAGGGCCCCAGTGCCACCGCTTCATTCCAAGGTCTCCATAGACACAAAAGCACGTTAGGACCCATCCCCAGGGGTGTCCATTTCAACTCAGCGTCCTCGGTGGCTCCCCACAGATCCAGGAGATCTAACCTGTCTTGTTGCTAGGAGACAATTGGAATGCGAGGTGGGCTACCCAGCCATCCATCCTTAGAACCCTGCTCAGAATCATTGGCCTGGAGCCAAACAACAGGTCTCAATTGTCCTGCAGAAGACTCTCTGCAGTTTGGAGCTTCTCACAACTCCCATCGTGGGAAAACACCCATGGCCTCGTGATGCCCCCCCCATTCATGAAGGGGCCATCAGGGTCAGAAACTCCAACCTGAGCGATCGTCTGATCCTCGCCCTGACTTCAGATGCACGAGAATTCGATTCAGGTCTGTAGATTGTGCCTGCCATGGCCTCACCCAGAAACCTAAGCCTAGCTTGTGTTCTCAGACTTTTGTCGTCAGACTACTGGCCCACAAGCCCTCCAGTTTGGCAATCCAGAACTACAATGCAGCACTCTGCCGGCCCTCCAGAAGAAAAACATTGTCCTCTGGGGCTACCCAGTAACCCCAAATGAGGATCAACCTGCACCGACCTTGGTGTACCCCAAATATATAGGCTGACCAGGGCATTAATGCCCTTTCTGACACAGCCTGAGCCTGGACCCCTGGACTCTCCCAGACAGCTGGTCGCACACTGAGCACATCGAGCCGCCATGGCCTTAGGTCGTCATCTCTTCCCTACCTCGGTTTTCAGGTTTCAGAACCTAGACCTTATCTCCAATCACTGCCCAGGGTTGAAGGTGATGCAGAAATCAGAACTCCTTCCCCATGGCAAGAAACCTTGTGGTTGGCATGTTGTCCAACGTTCAGTGTAGTTGAAACCAGTGTGGCCCATGAGGCGCCGCCCATGCTCGTGGGCCACATTGGTCACAAACACACATTGTGACGCTCAGGCTGAGCCCAGTCCTCAAGTAAGGCCACTAAGTGGCTGGATGAAGAGATAGCATATTGGGCTTGCCATGCCCCTAGGCCCCAATTTTTAACCATAGTTCGGGTTGTCCCTTCAGTCTTCCCCACGGCTTGGCTTTGGAATTCCTCTTTTGGTGGGACACCTGAGGTAACAAAACTGAAATGAGTCCTCCCATCCCACAGATTGACGAAAAGCAAATGGGTATCGGGCCAAATCCTCAGAGAGGAAGATTCGTCCGTGGCCCATGAGGCCTCCCCGACATTCCACGGCCATCGCTGATACAAAATCCAGAGACAAAAGCCTGAGCAAGCGCCTCAGACTCGCACTTTCTTCATATCCTGAAGAGTTCTTCTCATGGTTTGTAGATCGGGCCTGACATACCTACGTCCCCAAACCTAAGCTGATTTTGTGTTTTCAGACTTCTGTCCTCAAAGTCTTGGGCCACCCACCCTCCAGGCTGGGCCCCTGGAGCCACACATTCGGACTGTGCCTACCAATCCATGGGAATTCTGCCCATTCCATGGTCCAAAATCGTACAAATTAGGAGAAACCTCCAAAGTCCCTGAGGCCATCCCAATAGTGTAGGTCGCCCGAAACAAACAAGGGCTGTCTGACACCAGCTGATAATCGACCTCCACTCATACCATAGATGGATGTCCCCAGAGAAGAAGATTGAACCATACAGGACCCTAGGCCATAATAGGATCCATTGCTTTGGGTTACAGGCATGTGACCTCAAAAGCCTGATTCCAATACGAGCATATGTGTTTTCCTGAGGCACCCATCAGAACTCATCTCATCTCCACAAGGAAATCTGTGCATGGGAGCCATGTCCAAAGCTTAGGAGAGTACTTCAGGATCCCGGTGCCACCGCCCCATTCCAAGGCCCTAATGGACACAAAAACACATTAGGACCCATCCTCACGAAAGTCCATTTCAAACCCAGCCACCCTGGTTGCTCCCGCAGAGCCATCAGATCTAAACTGTCTTGTTGCTAGGAGACAATTGGAATGCGAGGCGGGCTTCCCAGGCATCCATCCGCGAACGGTGCTTTGGAGTCATTCTATATGGGATGTCCTGGAGCTGTCCAACAGGTCTCAATTGTCCCGCAGAAGGAATCCATGAAGGGGGCATCCCACAAATCCCAACGTGGGAAAACCTCAATGGCCTCGAGATTCCGCTCCCTTCATGAAGCGGCCGTCATGCTCAGAAACTCCAACCTGAGCCAACGTCTGATCCTCGCCCTGACTTCAGATGCAAGAGATATTGGTTCAGATCTGCAGGGGGTACCTGCCGTGCCCTCGCCCTGAAACCCAAGTCTAGCTTGTCTTCTCAGACTTCCGTCCTCATACTCCTGGTTCCGAAGCCCTCAAGTTTGGCAATTCCGGACCCACAATGAGGCACTCTGCCTGCCCTCTAGAAAAAAAAATTATTGCCTCATGAGCTGCCCAGGCACCTTAAATGAGGGTAAACCTACACAGCACTCGACTTTACCCAAATTATATAGTCTAACCTGGGCACTAATGCACTGTCGAACACAACCTGAGCCCGGACCTCCTGACCAACACCCAGAAAGCTGACCGCACACTGAGCACATAAAACCCGCCATGGCCTTAGGTCATCATCTCTTCCCTACCTCAGTTTTCAGGCTTCAGACTGAGACCTTATCTCCAATCACTGCCCAGGGGTGAGTGTGCTGCAGAAATCAGAACTCCTCCTTTCCCATGGCAAGAACCCTGTGGTTGGCACGTTGTCCAACGTTCAGAGTAGAAGAAACCAGCATTCACCCTGAGACCCCGCCCATTCTTGAGTGCGACGAGGGCATACACAAACATTGTGACCCTCAGCTTGAGTTCTGTAGTCTAGTAAGTCCTCTCAGTTGCTGGACCATTAGATGTCATAATGGGCTTGACATGTCCCTAGGCCCCAATTTTTAACCAGATTTCTGATTGTCCAGTCGCCCCTCCCCAGGGCTCTACTCTGGAATCCCTCATTTGGTGGGACACCGGAGGTTAAAAAAGAAAAAAAACAACAACAACAACAAAAAAAAAAAACAGACTTCTTCCAGCCCAAAGAATGACCCCAAACTCTTTGGACGGGGCCAAACCACCAAAAAGTAAGACTCGTCCATTTCCGATGAAGTCACCCAAAAATTCCACGACCATGAGTGACATGATATCCAGAGACAAAAACCTGAGCAGGAGCCTCACACTAGCCCTTCTTTCAAATCCCGAAGAGTTCTCCTCATGGTCTGTAGATCAGTCCTACCATACCTATGACCCGAAACATAAGCCTAGTTTGTGTTTTCAGAGAACTGACCAAACAGCCCTGGCCTACACAACCTACAGGCTCAGGCCCCTGGACACAAAACTGAGGACTCTACTTGCCCTCTCCAAGGGAATTGTGTGTGCCCATTCCAATGGCCACAACCCTTCTAATAGGATAAACCTCCAAAGTCCCTGATCCATCTCAATAGTGGTGGCTTCCCAGGAAAAACAGGGGCAATCTGAGCCCAACTGAGCACCTACCTGCACTCAGACCCATAGCAGATATCCCCAGAGGTAAAAAGAAAAGAACAGGCCCCTAGGCACTAATCAGATCCATTGCTTTGGTGTCCAGGCATCACTCCTCAGAGGCCTGGATTTCAAAAGCAGCATATAGCTGTTTCGTGACTCAACCATCAGAAAACATCTCATCTACACATGGGAAACTTGCACGTTGGAGCTGTGTCAAAGCCTCTGTTTAGGAGAACCCTTTAGGGCCCCAGTGCCACCGCTTCATTCCAAGGTCTCCATAGACACAAAAACACGTTAGGACCCATCCCCAGGGGTGTCCATTTCAACTCAGCATCCTCGGTTGCTCCTCACAGATCCAGGAGATCTAACCTGTCTTGTTGCTAGGAGACAATTGGAATGCGAGGTGGGCTACCCAGCCATCCATCCTTAGAACCCTGCTCAGAATCATTGGCCTGGAGCCAAACAACAGGTCTCAATTGTCCTGCAGAAGACTCTCTGCAGTTTGGAGCTTCTCACAACTCCCATCGTTGGAAAGCCCCATGGCCTCGTGATGACCCCCCATTTATGAACGGGCCATCAGGGACAGAAACTCCTACCTGAGCGATCGTCTGATCCTCGCCCTGACTTCAGATGCACGAGATCTCGATTCAGGTCTGTAGATTGTGCCTGCCATGGCCTCACCCAGAAACCTAAGCCTAGCTTGTTTTCTCAGACTTTTGTCGTCAGACTACTGGCCCACAAGCCCTCCAGTTTGGCAATCCAGAACTACAATGCAGCACTCTGCCGGCCCTCCAGAAGAAAACTTTGTCCTCTGGGGCTACCCAGTCATCCCAAATGAGGATCAACCTGCACCGACCTTGGCTGTACCCCAAATACATAGGCTGACCAGGGCACTAATGCCCTTTCTGACACAGCCTGATCCTGGACACCCTGGCCCCTCCCAGACAGCTGTCCGCACACTGAGCACATCGAGCCGCCATGGCCTTAGGTCGTCATCTCTTCCCAACCTCAGTTTTCAGGTTTCAGAACCGAGACCTTATCTCCAATCACTGCCCAGGGGTGAGTGTGATGCAGAAATCAGGACTCCTCCTTCCCCATGAAAAGAAACCTTGTGGTTGGCATGTTGTCCAACGTTCAGTGTAGTTGAAACCAGTGTGGCCCATGAGGCCCCACCCATGCTCGCGGGCCACATTGTTCACAAGCACACATTGTGACCCTCAGGCTGAGCCCAGTCCTCAAGTAAGGCCACTCAGTGGCTGGATGAAGAGATAGCATATTGTGCTTGCCATGCCCGTAGGCCCAAATTTTTAACCATAGTTCAGGTTGTCCCTTCAGTCTTCCCCACGGCTTTGCTTTGGAATTCCTCTTTTGGTGGGACACCTGAGGTAACAAACCTGAAAGGAGACCTCCCATCCCACAGATTGACGAAAAGCAATTGGGAATCGGGCCAAATCCTCAGAGAGGAAGATTCGTCCATGGCCCATGAGGCATCCCCGACATTCCACGGAGATCGCTGATACAAATTCCAGAGACAAATGCCTGAGCAAGCGCCTCAGACTCACTCTATATTCAAATCTTCATGAGTTCTTCTCATGGTTTGTAGATTGGGCCTGCCATACCGATGTCCCCAAAGAAAGCTGAGTTTGAGTATCGGAATCACAATCAGAACTCTGCCTTCCACATGGCTGTAATGCTTTTTCTTCGCATGGAGTCACACCTTCACGTGGGGAACCCTTCATGGCCCCTGATGCCATGCCCAAACATGAGTGCTGCTTGGGCACAAATTCACACAGTGACCCTAGCATGAGCCCCATGACAAAGAAAGGCCTGTCAGGTTCGGGACGAAGATCCTGCATTTAGTCCTTGCCATGCACATAGTCACCCAGGACTAACTAGATGGTGTGTATTCCAGTTGAGGGAACCCACTGCTGTGCTCTAGAGTCCCTCTCCTGGGAGGTCCTTTGTGGCAGAAAACAGTACTCTTCACTTCCCACAGAATGAACCCAAACACTTGGGAGCTTGGACAATCCCCCGAGAGGAAGGCTCTTCCTCGGACCCTGAGGCATCCCCTACCCTGACCGGGCACTGTGAACGCAACACCCAGAGACAAAAGCCTGAGCGACTGCCTCCCACTTGCCCTCCTTTGATATCCAGAGGATCTCCCCTCACGGACTAGAGATCAGGCCTGCCATTTCCTTGGCCCCTACCTGAGCCAAGTTTTCTCTTTCAGACATCAGTCCCCAGAGCCCTGGAAAACACAGCCTCTAGGATGGGTCCTCTGGAGCCATACCACAGGACTGTGCCTGCTCTCTCCTGGGAAACTGTGTCCATTCCTTTGGCCACACACCTCCAGAATATGAGAAACCTCAAGGCCCCCGAGGTCATCCCACTACTGGGAGCCTCCCTGGACACACAGGGGCATTCGGACACAATCTGAGCAGCTACCTCCACGAAGGCATGCACACAGATGTCAACAGAGATAGAAGGTTGAGCCGGACAGGCCCTTAGGCCCTAATCTCAACTCTTGCTTTGGGTTCCAGGTGTTACTCCTCAGAGGCTTTGGTTCGAAGAACAGGATATGGGGCTTTCCTGAGGCACTGAACAGAACTCCTCTCGTCTCCACATGGGAAGCTTCCTTGTTGTAGCTGTGCCAAACACCTCAGTTTGGAAAATCCTGCAGAGTCCCCGAGCCACCTCCACATTCCAAGGTCTCCCAGGCCACCAAGCCACAGTAGAACTCATCTTCAGGAGAGTCCATTTCAACTCTCCCCTCTGGGTAGCTCACCCAGGAGCCTGCAGATTGAGCCTGACTTGTCCTGACTAAACAGTGGGAATATGAGGTGGCGTTCCCAGGCATCCATGCTTTGACACCTGCTCTCGAGTCTTTCCGTATGGGGCCTCCTGGAACCATCCAATAGGACTCGACTGTCGAGAAGAAGGAAATCTTGAGGTTTGGAGTAGTTCACAAATCCCATCGTAGGCAAACCTCCCTGGCTTCATGAAGCCCCCACACCCTTCAGGAAGAGGACATGCTGGACAAAAACTCTAGCCTGAGGCACGTCTCATAGTTGACATGACCTCAGTGCAGGAGATCTCGATTCAGCCTCTGCAGAGTGGGCCTGCCGTGCCCTCGGTCCTAAACCTCACGCTAGCTTGTGTTTTCAGACTTCCTTCCTCACACTCCTGGCAAACAAGCCCTCCGGACTAGGAACTCCAGAACCAAAACCGAGCCCAGTGTATGCCCAACGGAAGAAAAAGGTTTCCCTGTGGGGCTCTCCAGAAAACCCAGATGAGGATCAACCTGCTCGGTCCTCGATGGTACCCGAACTGGATAGGCTGCTCTGGGCACTCATGCTCTGCCTGACACAGCCTGATGCCAGACGTCCAGACAGACAAGGAGACAGCTTGCCGCACACCCAGCACTTCGGACACGCCATGGTCTTATGCCGTCACCTCATCCTAACCTAGGTTTTCAAATATCTGAACCTAGACATTATATCAATTCTCCACACAGCTGGGTATAGCAAGCACAAAACAGAACTCCTCCTTCCCCATGGCTGTCAAGCTTGCTCTTGGCATGGAGTCACACCTTCAGGGTGGGAGAAACCTTCATGGCCCCTGAAGCCACGCCCAAACTTGAATGCTGCTTGGGCACAAATTCACACTGTGACCCTCAGCATGAGCCCCATGTCAAAGAAAGGCCTGTCAGGGCCTGGACCAAGAGCCCACATATGGGGCTTGCCAAGCCCCTATGCACCCAATCCTCACCACGGTTTGAAATTTCCAGTCGCCCCGCCCGTACCTGGAGCTCTGCTCTGGAATCCCTTTCTTGGAGAGACCCATGAGCCAGACAACACGACTCCACCCTTCCCACAAAATGACCCCAAACTCTTGGGAGCTGGGACAAATCCCCAGAGAGGGATACTCGACCACATTACCTGAGGCCACCGCTCCAATCCACGGCTATCCCGGACACAACATCCAGAGACAAAAGCCTGAAGGAACGCCTCCCACTCGCCCTTGTTTCAGAGGCCCAGGAGCTCCCTCTCGGGCTGTACATCCGGCCTGCCATACCCTAGGCGCCACTCATAAGCTGAGTTTGTGTATTCAGACTTCTGTGCCCACAGCCTGGACACACACAACATCCAGGCTAGGGCCTCTGGACCAAACAGCGAAAGATTGTGCCTGCCCTCTCCAAGGAAAGTGTGCCCAATCCATTGACCACAACCCTACAGGTTAGGGAAAAGCTCCAAGGTCCCTGAGGCCATCAATAGTATAGGCCACCCTGGACTAAGAGGGGTTCTCTGACACCAGCGGAGCAACTATCTCCACTTAGACTCTCAGACAGTGTCCCCAGAGACAGAAGGTTGAAATGGACAGGCCCCCAGGCCCTAATCTGAACCTTAGCTTTGGTTTCCATGTTTCCATTCTCAGAGGACTGTTTTCGTAGACCAGCACATGGGGCTTTTCTGAAGCACCAAACCAAATATCTCTCATCTCCACATGGGCAGCCTTCTTACTGGGATGTATCAAACACTTCAGGTAGGAGAGTTCCGCAGGGCCACTGAACAACCAGCACATTCCAAGGTCTCCATGGACCCAAACGCACATTATGACGCATCCTCAGGAGAGGCCATTTCAACTCAGCCCGCTGGCCGCGTGTTCCAGAGGCAGCAGATCAAACATATCTTGTCGCTAATAGCCAATGGGAAAGCGAGGCATGCAGTACAGGGATCCATCCTTCGAACCCTGCTCTCCAGTCCTTCCATATGATATGTCCTGGAGCCATGCAAGAGGACTCGAATGTCCCGCAGAAGGAAACCTTGTGGTTTGGGGCAACCTCCAAACTCAGCGTGGGAAAACTTCCTTGGCCTCATGAGGCCCCCACTTAATGAAGGTGCCATCATGGACACATACTCCAGCCTCAGCCAACGTCTGATCCTCAGCCTGACTTCAGATGCAGGAGATTTTGATTCAGCCTCTGCAGAGTGGGCCTGCTCTGCCCTTGGCTCCAATCCTCACACTAGCTTGTGTTTTCAGACTTCCGTCCTCACACACCTGGCCCACAAACCCTCCCTACTGGGAATTCTGGGGCCACAATGAAGCACTGTGCCTGCCTCCCAGGAGAAAAACATTGTCTATGGCGCTGCCCAGAAACCCCAAATGAGGATCAAACTGCTTGGCCCTCGGCAACACCCCAATTGCATAGGCTACCTTAAACAGTGATGCTCTGTCGCAAATAGCCTGAGCCCAGACCTTCCAACAGACACCGACAGAGCTGGCTGCACACCCAGCACATTGGACCCGCCACTGCCTTAGGCCACCATCCATTCCCAACCTGGGTTTTCAGTCATCGGAACCTAGACCTTATCTCCAATCCCTGCACAGGGGGGAACCTGATGCACAAGTCAGAACCCCTCCTTCCCCATGGCAAGAAACCTTGCTGCTGGCAGTGAGTCAAACCTCCAGTGTAGGAGAAAACGGCATGGCCCATGAGGCCACGCCCAAGCGTGAGGGCCGCCTTGGGCACAAACACACATTGTGACCCTCAGCGTGAGTACCTTATTCAAGTAACGCCTCTCAGTGACTGGACCAAGAGCCCGCATATGTGGCTTGCCATGCCAATAGGCACCCATTACTAACTAGATGGTGTGTATTCCAGTTGAGGGAACCCACTGCTGTGCTCTAGAGTCCCTCTCCTGGGGTGTCCCCTGTGGCAGAAAACAGTACTCTTCATTCCCACAGAATGAACACAAACACTTGGGAGCTTGGACAATCCCCCGAGAGGAAGGCTCTTCCTCGGCCTCTGAGACAACCCCTACCCTGACCGGACACTGTAAATACAACACCCAGAGACAAAATCCTGAGTGACTGCCTCCCACTTGCCCTACTTTGATTTCCAGAGGATCTCCCCTCACGGACTAGAGATCAGGCCTGCCATTACATTGGCCCCTAGCTGAGCCAAGTTTGCTTTTTCAGACATCTGTCCCCACAGCCCTGGCAAACACAGCCTCTAGGCTGGGTCCTCTGGAGCCATACCACAGGACCGTGCCTGCTCTCTCCTGGGAAACTGTGTCCATTCCTTTGGCCACACACCTCCAGAATATGAGAAACCTCAAGGCCTCCGAGGACATCCCACTACTGGGAGCCGCACTGGACTCACAGGGGCATTCGGACACAAGCTGAGCAGCTACATCCATGAATGCATGCACACAGATGTCAACAGAGATAGAAGGTTGAGCCGGACAGGCCTTTAGGCCGTAGTCTCAACTCTTGTTTGGTTTCCAGGTGTCACTCCTCAGAGGCTTTGGTTCGAAGAACAGGGTATGGGGCTTTCCTGAGGCACGGAACAGAACTCCTCTCGTCTCCACATGGGAAGTTACCTTGTTGGAGCCGTGTCAAACACCTCATGTTGGAGAATCCTGCAGAGTCCCTGAGCCACCTCCACATTCCAAGGTCTCCCAGGCCACCAAGCCACAGTAGGACTCATCTTCAGGAGAGTCCATTTCAACTCTCCCCTCTGGGTAGCTCACCCATGAGCCCGCCGAATGAGCCTGCCTTGTCCTGACTAAAGAATGGGAATATGAGGTGGCGTTCCCAGGCATCCATGCTTAGACACCTGCTCTCGAGTCTTTCCATATGGGGCCTCTTGGAACCATCCAATAGGACTCGACTGTCGTGCAGAAGGTAACCTTCAGTTTTGGAGCAGTTCACAAATCCCATCGTAGGCAAAACTTTCTGGCCTCATGAAGCCCCCACACCCTTCAGGAAGAGGCCATGCTGGACAAGAACTCTAGCCTGAGGCACGTCTCATAGTTGACATGACCTCAGTGCAGGAGATCTCGATTCAGCCTCTGCAGAGTGGGGCTGCCATGCCCTCGGTCCCAAACCTCACACTAGCTTGTGTTTTCAGACTTCCTTCCTCACACTCCTGGCAAACAAGCCCTCCGGACTAGGAACTCCAGAACCAAAACCCAGCCCAGTGTCTGCCCAACGGAAGAAAAACGTTTCCCTGTGGGGCTCTCCAGAAAACCCAGATGAGGATCAACCTGCTCGGGCCTCGACGGTACCCGAACTGGATAGGCTTCTCTGGGCACTCATGCTCTGCCTGACACAGCCTGAAGCCAGACGTCCAGACAGACAAGGAGACAGCTGGCCGCACACCCAGCACTTCGGACACGCCATGGTCTTATGCCGTCACCTCATCCTAACCTTGGTTTTCCGATATCTGAACCTAGACATTATATCAATTCTCCACACAGCTGGGTATAGCAAGCACAAAACAGAACTCCTCCTTCCCCATGGCTGTCAAGCTTGCTCTTGGCATGCAGTCACACCTTCAGGGTGGGAGAAACCTTCATGGCCCCTGATGCCACGCCCAAACTTGAGTGCTGCTTGGGCACAAATTCACACTGTGACCCTCAGCATGAGCCCCATGTCAAAGAAAGGCCTGTCAGGGCCTGGACCAAGAGCCCACATATGGGGCTTGCCAAGCCCCTATGCACCCAATCCTCACCACGGTTTGAATTTTCCAGTCGCCCCGCCCATACCTGGAGCTCTGCTCTGGAATCCCTTTCTTGGAGAGACCCATGAGCCAGACAACACGACTCCACCCTTCCCACAAAATGACCCCAAACTCTTGGGAGCTTAGACAAATCCCCAGAGAGGGATACTCGTCCACAGTACCTGAGGCCACCGCTCCAATCCACGGCTATCCCGGACACAACATCCAGAGACAAAAGCCTGAAGGAACGCCTCCCACTCGCCCTTGTTTCAGAGGCCCAGGAGCTCCCTCTCGGGCTGTATATCCGGCCGGCCATACCCTAGGCGCCACTCATAAGCTGAGTTTGTGTATTCAGACTTCTGTGCCCACAGCCTGGACCCACACAACATCCAGGCTAGGGCCTTTGGACTAAACAGCGAAAGATTGTGCCTGCGCTACCCAAGGAAAGTGTGCCCAATCCATTGACCACAACCCTACAGGTTAGGGAAAAGCTCCAAGGTCCCTGAGGCCATCAATAGTATAGGCCACCCTGGACTAAGATGGGCTCTCTGACACCAGCGGAGCAACTATCTCCACTTAGACTCTCAGAGAGTGTCCCCAGAGACAGAAGGTTGAAATGGACAGGCCCCCAGGCCCTAATCTGAACCTTAGCTTTGGTTTCCATGTTTCCGTTCTCAGAGGACTGTTTTCGTAGACCAGCACATGGGGCTTTTCTGAGGCACCAAACCAATCATCTCTCATCTCCACACGGGAAGCTTTCTTACTGGGATGTATCAAACACTTCAGGTAGGAGAGTTCCGCAGGGCCACTGAACAACCAGTACATTCCAAGGTCTCCATGGACCCAAACGCACATTATGACGCATCCTCAGGAGAGGCCATTTCAACTCAGCCCGCTGGGTCGCGTGTTCCAGAGGCAGCAGATCAAACATATCTTGTCGCTAATAGCCAATGGGAATGCGAGGCATGCTGTACAGGGATCCATCCTTCGAACCCTGCTCTCCAGTCCTTCCATATGTTATGTCCTGGAGCCATTAAACAGGACTCGAATGTCCCGCAGAAGGAAACCTTGTGGCTTGGGGCAACCACCAAACTCAGCGTGGGAAAACTTCCTTGGCCTCATGAGGCCCCCACTTCATGAAGGTGCCATCATGGACACATACTGCAGCCTCAGCCAACGTCTGATCCTCAGCCTGACTTCAGAGGCAGGAGATTTTGATTCAGCCTCTGCAGAGTGGGCCTGCTCTGCCCTTGGCTCCAATCCTCACACTAGCTTGTGTTTTCAGACTTCCGTCCTCACACTCCTGGCCCACAAACCCTCCCTACTGGGAATTCTGGGGCCACAATGAAGCACTGTGCCTGCCTCCCAGGAGAAAAACATTGTCTATGGCGCTGCCCAGAAACCCCAAATGAGGATCAAACTGCTTGGCCCTCGGCAACACCCCAATTGCATAGGCTACCTTAAACAGTGATGCTCTGTCGCAAATAGCCGAGCCCAGACCTTCCACCAGACCCGGACACAGCTGGCTGCACACCCAGCACATTGGACCCGCCACTGCCTTAGGCCACCATCCATTCCCAACCTGGGTTTTCAGTCATCGGAACCTAGACCTTATCTCCAATCCCTGCACAGGGGGGAACCTGATGCACAAGTCAGAACCCCTCCTTCCCCCTGGCAAGAAACCTTGCTGCTGGCAGTGAGTCAAACCTTCAGTGCAGGAGAAAACGGCATGGCCCATGAGGCCACACTCAAGCGTGAGGGCCGCCTTGGGCACAAACACACATTGTGACCCTCAGCGTGAGTACCTTATTCAAGTAACGCCTCTCAGTGACTGGACCAAGAGCCCGCATATGTGGCTTGCCATGCCCATAGGCACCCAGGTCTAACTAGATGGTGTGCATTCCAGTTGAGGGAACCCACTGCTGTGCTCTAGAGTCCCTCTCCTGGGGTGTCCCCTGTGGCAGAAAACAGTACTCTTCATTCCCACAGAATGAACACAAACACTTGGGAGCTTGGACAATCCCCCGAGAGGAAGGCTCTTCCTCGGCCTCTGAGACAACCCCTACCCTGACCGGACACTGTAAATGCAACACCCAGAGACAAAATCCTGAGTGACTGCCTGCAACTTGCCCTACTTTGATTTCCAGAGGATCTCCCCTCACGGACTAGAGATCAGGCCTGCCATTACATTGGCCCCTAGCTGAGCCAAGTTTGCTTTTTCAGACATCTGTCCCCACAGCCCTGGCAAACACAGCCTCTAGGCTGGGTCCTCTGGAGCCATACCACAGGACCGTGCCTGCTCTCTCCTGGGAAACTGTGTCCATTCCTTTGGCCACACACCTCCAGAATATGAGAAAACTCAAGGCCTCCGAGGACATCCCACTACTGGGAGCCTCACTGGACTCACAGGGGCATTCGGACACAAGCTGAGCAGCTACATCCATGAATGCATGCACACAGATGTCAACAGAGATAGAAGGTTGAGCCCGACAGGCCTTTAGGCCGTAGTCTCAACTCTTGCTTTGGTTTCCAGGTGTCACTCCTCAGAGGCTTTGGTTCGAAGAACAGGGTATGGGGCTTTCCTGAGTCACGGAACAGAACTCCTCTCGTCTACACATGGGAAGTTTCCTTGTTGGAGCCGTGTCAAACACCTCATGTTGGAGAATCCTGCAGAGTCCCTGAGCCACCTCCACATTCCAAGGTCTCCCAGGCCACCAAGCCACAGTAGGACTCATCTTCAGGAGAGTCCATTTCAACTCTCCCCTCTGGGTAGCTCACCCAGGAGCCCGCAGATTGAGCCTGCCTTGTCCTGACTAAAGAGTGGGAATATGAGGTGGTGTTCCCAGGCATCCATGCTTAGACACCTGCTCTCGAGTCTTTCCATATGGGGCCTCTTGGAACCATCCAATAGGACTCGACTGTCGTGCAGAAGGTAACCTTCAGTTTTGGAGCAGTTCACAAATCCCATCGTAGGCAAAACTTTCTGGCCTCATGAAGCCCCCACACCCTTCAGGAAGAGGCCATGCTGGACAAGAACTCTAGCCTGAGGCACGTCTCATAGTTGACATGACCTCAGTGCAGGAGATCTCGATTCAGCCTCTGCAGAGTGGGCCTGCCGTGCCCTCGGTCCCAAACCTCACGCTAGCTTGTGTTTTCAGACTTCCTTCCTCCCACTCCTGGCAAACAAGCCCTCTGGACTAGGAACTCCGGAACCAAAACCCAGCCCAGTGTCTGCCCAACGGAAGAAAAACGTTTCCCTGTGGGGCTCTCCAGAAAACCCAATGAGGATCAACCTTCTCGGTCCTCGATGGTACCCGAACTGGATAGGCTGCTCAGGGCACTCATGCTCTGCCTGACACAGCCTGAAGCCAGACGTCCAGACAGACAAGGAGACAGCTGGCCGCACACCCAGCACTTCGGACACGCCATGGTCTTATGCCGTCACCTCATCCTAACCTTGGTTTTCAGATATCTGAACCTAGACATTATATCAATTCTCCACACAGCTGGGTATAGCAAGCACAAAACAGAACTCCTCCTTCCCCATGGCTGTCAAGCTTGCTCTTGGCATGGAGTCACACCTTCAGAGTGGGAGAAACCTTCATGGCCCCTGATGCCACGCCCAAACTTGAGTGCTGCTTGGGGACAAATTCACACTGTGACCCTCAGCATGGGCCCCATGTCAAAGAAAGGCCTGTCAGGCCCTGGACCAAGAGCCCTCATATGGGGCTTGCCAAGCCCCTATGCACCCAATCCTCACCACGGTTTGAAATTTCCAGTCGCCCCGCCCGTACCTGGAGCTCTGCTCTGGAATCCCTTTCTTGGAGAGACCCATGAGCCAGACAACACGACTCCACCCTTCCCACAAAATGACCCCAAACTCTTGGGAGCTGGGACAAATCCCCAGAGAGGGATACTCGTCCACAGTACCTGAGGCCACCGCTCCAATCCACGGCTATCCCGGACAGAACATCCAGAGACAAAAGCCTGAAGGAACGCCTCCCACTCGCCCTTGTTTCAGAGGCCCAGGAGCTCCCTCTCGGGCTGTACATCCGGCCGGCCATACCCTAGGCGCCACTCATAAGCTGAGTTTGTGTATTCAGACTTCTGTGCCCACAGCCTGGACCCACACAACATCCAGGCTAGGGCCTCTGGACCAAACAGAGAAAGATTGTGCCTGCCCTCTCCAAGGAAAGTGTGCCCAATCCATTGACCACAACCCTACAGGTTAGGGAAAAGCTCCAAGGTCCCTGAGGCCATCAATAGTATAGGCCACCCTGGACTAAGAGGGGTTCTCTGACACCAGCGGAGCAACTATCTCCACTTAGACTCTCAGACAGTGTCTCCAGAGACAGAAGGTTGAAATGGACAGGCCCCCAGGCCCTAATCTGAACCTTAGCTTTGGTTTCCATGTTTCCGTTCTCAGAGGACTGTTTTCGTAGACCAGCACATGGGGCTTTTCTGAGGCACCAAACCAAACATCTCTCATCTCCACATGGGCAGCCTTCTTACTGGGATGTATCAAAAACTTCAGGTAGGAGAGTTCCGCAGGGCCACTGAACAACCAGCACATTCCAAGGTCTCCATGGACCCAAACGCACATTATTACGCATCCTCAGGAGAGGCCATTTCAACTCAGCCCGCTGGGTCGCGTGTTCCAGAGGCAGCAGATCAAACATATCTTGTCGCTAATAGCCAATGGGAAAGCGAGGCATGCAGTACAGGGATCCATTCTTCGAACCCTGCTCTCCAGTCCTTCCATATGATATGTCCTGGAGCCATGCAACAGGACTCGAATGTCCCGCAGAAGGAAACCTTGTGGTTTGGGGCAACCTCCAAACTCAGCTTGGGAAAACTTCCTTGGCCTCATGAGGCCCCCACTTCATGAAGGTGCCATCATGGACACATACTGCAGCCTCAGCCAACGTCTGATCCTCAGCCTGACTTCAGATGCAGGAGATTTTGATTCAGCCTCTGCAGAGTGGGCCTGCTCTGCCCTTGGCTCCAATCCTCACACTAGCTTGTGTTTCAGACTTCCGTCCTCACACTCCTGGCCCACAAACCCTCCCCACTGGGAATTCTGGGGCCACAATGAAGCACTGTGCCTGCCTCCCAGGAGAAAAACCTTGTCTTGGGCGCTGCCCAGAAACCCCAAATGAGGATCAAACTGCTTGGCCCTCGGCAACACCCCAATTGCATAGGCTACCTTAAACAGTGATGCTCTGTCGCAAATAGCCTGAGCCCAGACCTTCCAACAGACACCGACAGAGCTGGCTGCACACCCAGCACATTGGAACCGCCACTGCCTTAGGCCACCATCCATTCCCAACCTGGGTTTTCAGTCATCGGAACCTAGACCTTATCTCCAATCCCTGCACAGGGGGGAACCTGATGCACAAGTCAGAACCCCTCCTTCCCCATGGCAAGAAACCTTGCTGCTGGCAGTGAGTCAAACCTCCAGTGTAGGAGAAAACGGCATGGCCCATGAGGCCACGCCCAAGCGTGAGGGCCGCCTTGGGCACAAACACACATTGTGACCCTCAGCGTGAGTACCTTATTCAAGTAACGCCTCTCAGTGACTGGACCAAGAGCCCGCATATGTGGCTTGCCATGCCAATAGGCACCCATTACTAACTAGATGGTGTGTATTCCAGTTGAGGGAACCCACTGCTGTGCTCTAGAGTCCCTCTCCTGGGGTGTCCCCTGTGGCAGAAAACAGTACTCTTCATTCCCACAGAATGAACACAAACACTTGGGAGCTTGGACAATCCCCCGAGAGGAAGGCTCTTCCTCGGCCTCTGAGACAACCCCTACCCTGACCGGACACTGTAAATGCAACACCCAGAGACAAAATCCTGAGTGACTGCCTCCCACTTGCCCTACTTTGATTTCCAGAGGATCTCCCCTCACGGACTAGAGATCAGGCCTGCCATTACATTGGCCCCTAGCTGAGCCAAGTTTGCTTTTTCAGACATCTGTCCCCACAGCCCTGGCAAACACAGCCTCTAGGCTGGGTCCTCTGGAGCCATACCACAGGACCGTGCCTGCTCTCTCCTGGGAAACTGTGTCCATTCCTTTGGCCACACACCTCCAGAATATGAGAAACCTCAAGGCCTCCGAGGACATCCCACTACTGGGAGCCTCACTGGACTCACAGGGGCATTCGGACACAAGCTGAGCAGCTACATCCATGAATGCATGCACACAGATGTCAACAGAGATAGAAGGTTGAGCCGGACAGGCCTTTAGGCCGTAGTCTCAACTCTTGTTTGGTTTCCAGGTGTCACTCCTCAGAGGCTTTGGTTCGAAGAACAGGGTATGGGGCTTTCCTGAGGCACGGAACAGAACTCCTCTCGTCTCCACATGGGAAGTTTCCTTGTTGGAGCCGTGTCAAACACCTCATGTTGGAGAATCCTGCAGAGTCCCTGAGCCACCTCCACATTCCAAGGTCTCCCAGGCCACCAAGCCACAGTTGGACTCATCTTCAGGAGACTCCATTTCAACTCTCCCCTCTGGGTAGCTCACCCAGGAGCCCGCCGATTGAGCCTGCCTTGTCCTGACTAAAGAATGGGAATATGAGGTGGCGTTCCCAGGCATCCATGCTTAGACACCTGCTCTCGAGTCTTTCCATATGGGGCCTCTTGGAACCATCCAATAGGACTCGACTGTCGTGCAGATGGTAACCTTCAGTTTTGGAGCAGTTCACAAATCCCATCGTAGGCAAAACTTTCTGGCCTCATGAAGCCCCCACACCCTTCAGGAAGAGGCCATGCTGGACAAGAACTCTAGCCTGAGGCACGTCTCATAGTTGACATGACCTCAGTGCAGGAGATCTCGATTCAGCCTCTGCAGAGTGGGGCTGCCATGCCCTCGGTCCCAAACCTCACACTAGCTTGTGTTTTCAGACTTCCTTCCTCACACTCCTGGCAAACAAGCCCTCCGGACTAGGAACTCCAGAACCAAAACCCAGCCCAGTGTCTGCCCAACGGAAGAAAAACGTTTCCCTGTGGGGCTCTCCAGAAAACCCAGATGAGGATCAACCTGCTCGGGCCTCGACGGTACCCGAACTGGATAGGCTTCTCTGGGCACTCATGCTCTGCCTGACACAGCCTGAAGCCAGACGTCCAGACAGACAAGGAGACAGCTGGCCGCACACCCAGCACTTCGGACACGCCATGGTCTTATGCCGTCACCTCATCCTAACCTTGGTTTTCCGATATCTGAACCTAGACATTATATCAATTCTCCACACAGCTGGGTATAGCAAGCACAAAACAGAACTCCTCCTTCCCCATGGCTGTCAAGCTTGCTCTTGGCATGCAGTCACACCTTCAGGGTGGGAGAAACCTTCATGGCCCCTGATGCCACGCCCAAACTTGAGTGCTGCTTGGGCACAAATTCACACTGTGACCCTCAGCATGAGCCCCATGTCAAAGAAAGGCCTGTCAGGGCCTGGACCAAGAGCCCACATATGGGGCTTGCCAAGCCCCTATGCACCCAATCCTCACCACGGTTTGAATTTTCCAGTCGCCCCGCCCATACCTGGAGCTCTGCTCTGGAATCCCTTTCTTGGAGAGACCCATGAGCCAGACAACACGACTCCACCCTTCCCACAAAATGACCCCAAACTCTTGGGAGCTTAGACAAATCCCCAGAGAGGGATACTCGTCCACAGTACCTGAGGCCACCGCTCCATTCCACGGCTATCCCGGACACAACATCCAGAGACAAAAGCCTGAAGGAACGCCTCCCACTCGCCCTTGTTTCAGAGGCCCAGGAGCTCCCTCTCGGGCTGTACATCCGGCCGGCCATACCCTAGGCGCCACTCATAAGCTGAGTTTGTGTATTCAGACTTCTGTGCCCACAGCCTGGACACACACAACATCCAGGCTAGGGCCTCTGGACCAAACAGCGAAAGATTGTGCCTGCCCTCTCCAAGGAAAGTGTGCCCAATCCATTGACCACAACCCTACAGGTTAGGGAAAAGCTCAAAGGTCCCTGAGGCCAACAATAGTATAGGCCACCCTGGACTAGAGGGGCTCTCTGACACCAGCGGAGCAACTATCTCCACTTAGACTCTCAGACAGTGTCCCCAGAGACAGAAGGTTGAAATGGACAGGCCCCCAGGCCCTAATCTGAACCTTAGCTTTGGTTTCCATGTTTCCGTTCTCAGAGGACTGTTTCCGTAGACCAGCACATGGGGCTTTTCTGAGGCACCAAACCAAACATCTCTCATCTCCACATGGGCAGCTTTCTTACTGGGATGTATCAAGCACTTCAGGTAGGAGAGTTCCGCAGGGCCACTGAACAACCAGCACATTCCAAGGTCTCCATGGACCCAAACGCACAATATGACGCATCCTCACTAGAGGCGATTTCAACTCAGCCCCCTGGGTCGCGTGTTCCAGAGGCAGCAGATCAAACATATCTTGTCGCTAATAGCCAATGGGAATGCGAGGCATGCTGTACAGGGTTCCATCCTTCGAACCCTGCTCTCCAGTCCTTCCATATGTTATGTCCTGGAGCCATGCAACAGGACTCGAATGTCCCGCAGAAGGAAAACTTGTGGTTTGGGGCAACCTCCAAACTCAGCGTGGGAAAACTTCCTTGGACTCATGAGGCCCCCACTTCATGAAGGTGCCATCATGGACACATACTCCAGCCTCAGCCAACGTCTGATCCTCAGCCTGACTTCAGATGCAGGAGATTTTGATTCAGCCTCTGCAGAGTGGGCCTGCTCTGCCCTTGGCTCCATTCCTCACACTAGCTTGTGTTTTCAGACATCCGTCCTCACACTCCTGGCCCACAAACCCTCCTTACTGGGAATTCTGGGCCCAAAATGAAGCACTGTGCCTGACTCCCAGGAGAAAAACATTGTCTATGGCTCTGCCCAGAAACCCCAAATGAGGATCAAACTGCTTGGCCCTCGGCAACACCCCAATTGCATAGGCTACCTTAAACAGTGATGCTCTGTCGCAAATAGCCTGAGCCCAGACCTTCCAACAGACACTGACACAGCTGGTTGCACACCCAGCACATTGGACCCGCCACTGCCTTAGGCCACCATCCATTCCCAACCTGGGTTTTCAGTCATCGGAACCTAGACCTTATCTCCAATCCCTGCACAGGGGGGAACCTGATGCACATTCAGAACCCCTCATTCCCCATGGCAAGAAACCTTGCTGCTGGCAGTGAGTCAAACCTTCGGTGTAGGAGAAAACGGCATGGCCCATGAGGCCACGCCCAAGCGTGAGGGCCGCCTTGGGCACAAACACACATTGTGACCCTCAGCGTGAGTACCTTATTCAAGTAACGCCTCTCAGTGACTGGACCAAGAGCCCGCATATGTGGCTTGCCATGCCCATAGGCACCCAGGACTAACTAGATGGTGTGTATTCCAGTTGAGGGAACCCACTGCTGTTCTCTAGAGTCCCTCTCCTGGGGGGTCCCCTGTGGCAGAAAACAGTACTCTTAATTCCCACAGAATGAACACAAACACTTGGGAGCTTGGACAATCCCCCGAGAGGAAGGCTCTTCCTCGGCCTCTGAGACAACCCCTACCCTGACCGGACACTGTAAACGCAACACCCAGAGACAAAATCCTGAGTGACTGCCTCCCACTTGCCCTACTTTGATTTCCAGAGGATCTCCCCTCACGGACTAGAGATCAGGCCTGCCATTACATTGGCCCCTAGCTGAGCCAAGTTTGCTTTTTCAGGCATCTGTCCCCACAGCCCTGGCAAACACAGCCTCTAGGCTGGGTCCTCTGGAGCCATACCACAGGACCATGCCTGCTCTCTCCTGGGAAACTGTGTCCATTCCTTTGGCCACACACCTCCAGAATATGAGAAACCTCAAGGCCTCCGAGGACATCCCACTACTGGGAGCCTCACTGGACTCACAGGGGCATTCGGACACAAGCTGAGCAGCTACATCCATGAATGCATGCACACAGACGTCAACAGAGATAGAAGGTTGAGCCGGACAGGCCTTTAGGCCGTAGTCTCAACTCTTGCTTTGGTTTCCAGGTGTCACTCCTCAGAGGCTTTGGTTCGAAGAACAGGGTATGGGGCTTTCCTGAGGCACGGAACAGAACTCCTCTCGTCTCCACATGGGAAGTTTCCTTGTTGGAGCCGTGTCAAACACCTCATGTTGGAGAATCCTGCAGAGTCCCTGAGCTACCTCCACATTCCAAGGTCTCCCAGGCCACCAAGCCACAGTAGGACTCATCTTCAGGAGAGTCCATTTCAACTCTCCCCCCTGGGTAGCTCACCCAGGAGCCCGCAGATTGAGCCTGCCTTGTCCTGACAAAAGAGTGGGAATATGAGGTGGCGTTCCCAGGCATCCATGCTTAGACACCTGCTCTCGAGTCTTTCCATATGGGGCCTCTTGGAACCATCCAATAGGACTCGACTGTCGTGCAGAAGGTAACCTTCAGTTTTGGAGCAGTTCACAAATCCCATCGTAGGCAAAACTTTCTGGCCTCATGAAGCCCCCACACCCTTCAGGAAGAGGCCATGCTGGACAAGAACTCTAGCCTGAGGCACGTCTCATAGTTGACATGACCTCAGTGCAGGAGATCTCGATTCAGCCTCTGCAGAGTGGACCTGCCGTGCCCTCGGTCCCAAACCTCACGCTAGCTTGTGTTTTCAGACTTCCTTCCTCACACTCCTGGCAAACAAGCCCTCCGGACTAGGAACTCCAGAACCAAAACCCAGCCCAGTGTCTGCCCAACGGAAGAAAAACGTTTCCCTGTGGGGCTCTCCAGAAAACCCAGATGAGGATCAACCTGCTCGGGCCTCGACGGTACCCGAACTGGATAGGCTGCTCTGGGCACTCATGCTCTGCCTGACACAGCCTGAAGCCAGACGTCCAGACAGACAAAGAGACAGCTGGCCACACACCCAGCACTTCGGACACGCCATGGGCTTATGCCGTCACCTCATCCTAACCTTGGTTTTCAGATATCTGAACCTAGACATTATATCAATTCTCCACACAGCTGGGTATAGCAAGCACAAAACAGAACTCCTCCTTCCCCATGGCTGTCAAGCTTGCTCTTGGCATGGAGTCACACCTTCAGGGTGGGAGAAACCTTCATGGCCCCTGAAGCCACGCCCAAACTTGAGTGCTGCTTGGGCACAAATTCACACTGTGACCCTCAGCATGAGCCCCATGTCAAAGAAAGGCCTGTCAGGGCCTGGACCAAGAGCCCACATATGGGGCTTGCCAAGCCCCTATGCACCCAATCCTCACCACGGTTTGAATTTTCCAGTCGCCCCGCCCGTACCTGGAGCTCTGCTCTGGAATCCCTTTCTTGGAGAGACCCATGAGCCAGACAACACGACTCCACCCTTCCCACAAAATGACCCCAAACTCTTGGGGGCTGGGACAAATCCCCAGAGAGGAATACTCGTCCACAGTACCTGAGGCCACCGCTCCAATCCACGGCTATCCGGGACACAACATCCAGAGACAAAAGCCTGAAGGAACACCTCCCACTCGCCCTTGTTTCAGAGGCCCAGGAGCTCCCTCTCGGGCTGTACATCCGGCCTGCCATACCCTAGGCGCCACTCATAAGCTGAGTTTGTGTATTCAGACTTCTGTGCCCACAGCCTGGACACACACAACATCCAGGCTAGGGCCTCTGGACCAAACAGCGAAAGATTGTGCCTGCCCTCTCCAAGGAAAGTGTGCCCAATCCATTGACCACAACCCTACAGGTTAGGGAAAAGCTCAAAGGTCCCTGAGGCCAACAATAGTATAGGCCACCCTGGACTAGAGGGGCTCTCTGACACCAGCGGAGCAACTATCTCCACTTAGACTCTCAGACAGTGTCCCCAGAGACAGAAGGTTGAAATGGACAGGCCCCCAGGCCCTAATCTGAACCTTAGCTTTGGTTTCCATGTTTCCGTTCTCAGAGGACTGTTTCCGTAGACCAGCACATGGGGCTTTTCTGAGGCACCAAACCAAACATCTCTCATCTCCACATGGGCAGCTTTCTTACTGGGATGTATCAAGCACTTCAGGTAGGAGAGTTCCGCAGGGCCACTGAACAACCAGCACATTCCAAGGTCTCCATGGACCCAAACGCACAGTATGACGCATCCTCACTAGAGGCGATTTCAACTCAGCCCCCTGGGTCGCGTGTTCCAGAGGCAGCAGATCAAACATATCTTGTCGCTAATAGCCAATGGGAATGCGAGGCATGCTGTACAGGGTTCCATCCTTCGAACCCTGCTCTCCAGTCCTTCCACATGTTATGTCCTGGAGCCATGCAACAGGACTCGAATGTCCCGCAGAAGGAAACCTTGTGGTTTGGGGCAACCTCCAAACTCAGCGTGGGAAAACTTCCTTGGACTCATGAGGCCCCCACTTCATGAAGGTGCCATCATGGACACATACTCCAGCCTCAGCCAACGTCTGATCCTCAGCCTGACTTCAGATGCAGGAGATTTTGATTCAGGCTCTGCAGATTGGGCCTGCTCTGCCCTTGGCTCCAATCCTCACACTAGCTTGTGTTTTCAGACTTCCGTCCTCACACACCTGGCCCACAAACCCTCCCTACTGGGAATTCTGGGGCCACAATGAAGCACTGTGCCTGCCTCCCAGGAGAAAAACATTGTCTATGGCGCTGCCCAGAAACCCCAAATGAGGATCAAACTGCTTGGCCCTCGGCAACACCCCAATTGCATAGGCTACCTTAAACAGTGATGCTCTGTCGCAAATAGCCTGAGCCCAGACCTTCCAACAGACACCGACAGAGCTGGCTGCACACCCAGCACATTGGAACCGCCACTGCCTTAGGCCACCATCCATTCCCAACCTGGGTTTTCAGTCATCGGAACCTAGACCTTATCTCCAATCCCTGCACAGGGGGGAACCTGATGCACAAGTCAGAACCCCTCCTTCCCCATGGCAAGAAACCTTGCTGCTGGCAGTGAGTCAAACCTCCAGTGTAGGAGAAAACGGCATGGCCCATGAGGCCACGCCCAAGCGTGAGGGCCGCCTTGGGCACAAACACACATTGTGACCCTCAGCGTGAGTACCTTATTCAAGTAACGCCTCTCAGTGACTGGACCAAGAGCCCGCATATGTGGCTTGCCATGCCAATAGGCACCCATTACTAACTAGATGGTGTGTATTCCAGTTGAGGGAACCCACTGCTGTGCTCTAGAGTCCCTCTCCTGGGGTGTCCCCTGTGGCAGAAAACAGTACTCTTCATTCCCACAGAATGAACACAAACACTTGGGAGCTTGGACAATCCCCCGAGAGGAAGGCTCTTCCTCGGCCTCTGAGACAACCCCTACCCTGACCGGACACTGTAAATGCAACACCCAGAGACAAAATCCTGAGTGACTGCCTCCCACTTGCCCTACTTTGATTTCCAGAGGATCTCCCCTCACGGACTAGAGATCAGGCCTGCCATTACATTGGCCCCTAGCTGAGCCAAGTTTGCTTTTTCAGACATCTGTCCCCACAGCCCTGGCAAACACAGCCTCTAGGCTGGGTCCTCTGGAGCCATACCACAGGACCGTGCCTGCTCTCTCCTGGGAAACTGTGTCCATTCCTTTGGCCACACACCTCCAGAATATGAGAAACCTCAAGGCCTCCGAGGACATCCCACTACTGGGAGCCTCACTGGACTCACAGGGGCATTCGGACACAAGCTGAGCAGCTACATCCATGAATGCATGCACACAGATGTCAACAGAGATAGAAGGTTGAGCCGGACAGGCCTTTAGGCCGTAGTCTCAACTCTTGTTTGGTTTCCAGGTGTCACTCCTCAGAGGCTTTGGTTCGAAGAACAGGGTATGGGGCTTTCCTGAGGCACGGAACAGAACTCCTCTCGTCTCCACATGGGAAGTTTCCTTGTTGGAGCCGTGTCAAACACCTCATGTTGGAGAATCCTGCAGAGTCCCTGAGCCACCTCCACATTCCAAGGTCTCCCAGGCCACCAAGCCACAGTAGGACTCATCTTCAGGAGACTCCATTTCAACTCTCCCCTCTGGGTAGCTCACCCAGGAGCCCGCCGATTGAGCCTGCCTTGTCCTGACTAAAGAATGGGAATATGAGGTGGCGTTCCCAGGCATCCATGCTTAGACACCTGCTCTCGAGTCTTTCCATATGGGGCCTCTTGGAACCATCCAATAGGACTCAACTGTCGTGCAGATGGTAACCTTCAGTTTTGGAGCAGTTCACAAATCCCATCGTAGGCAAAACTTTCTGGCCTCATGAAGCCCCCACACCCTTCAGGAAGAGGCCATGCTGGACAAGAACTCTAGCCTGAGGCACGTCTCATAGTTGACATGACCTCAGTGCAGGAGATCTCGATTCAGCCTCTGCAGAGTGGGGCTGCCATGCCCTCGGTCCCAAACCTCACACTAGCTTGTGTTTTCAGACTTCCTTCCTCACACTCCTGGCAAACAAGCCCTCCGGACTAGGAACTCCAGAACCACAACCCAGCCCAGTGTCTGCCCAACGGAAGAAAAACGTTTCCCTGTGGGGCTCTCCAGAAAACCCAGATGAGGATCAACCTGCTCGGGCCTCGACGGTACCCGAACTGGATAGGCTTCTCTGGGCACTCATGCTCTGCCTGACACAGCCTGAAGCCAGACGTCCAGACAGACAAGGAGACAGCTGGCCGCACACCCAGCACTTCGGACACGCCATGGTCTTATGCCGTCACCTCATCCTAACCTTGGTTTTCCGATATCTGAACCTAGACATTATATCAATTCTCCACACAGCTGGGTATAGCAAGCACAAAACAGAACTCCTCCTTCCCCATGGCTGTCAAGCTTGCTCTTGGCATGCAGTCACACCTTCAGGGTGGGAGAAACCTTCATGGCCCCTGATGCCACGCCCAAACTTGAGTGCTGCTTGGGCACAAATTCACACTGTGACCCTCAGCATGAGCCCCATGTCAAAGAAAGGCCTGTCAGGGCCTGGACCAAGAGCCCACATATGGGGCTTGCCAAGCCCCTATGCACCCAATCCTCACCACGGTTTGAATTTTCCAGTCGCCCCGCCCATACCTGGAGCTCTGCTCTGGAATCCCTTTCTTGGAGAGACCCATGAGCCAGACAACACGACTCCACCCTTCCCACAAAATGACCCCAAACTCTTGGGAGCTTAGACAAATCCCCAGAGAGGGATACTCGTCCACAGTACCTGAGGCCACCGCTCCATTCCACGGCTATCCCGGACACAACATCCAGAGACAAAAGCCTGAAGGAACGCCTCCCACTCGCCCTTGTTTCAGAGGCCCAGGAGCTCCCTCTCGGGCTGTACATCCGGCCGGCCATACCCTAGGCGCCACTCATAAGCTGAGTTTGTGTATTCAGACTTCTGTGCCCACAGCCTGGACACACACAACATCCAGGCTAGGGCCTCTGGACCAAACAGCGAAAGATTGTGCCTGCCCTCTCCAAGGAAAGTGTGCCCAATCCATTGACCACAACCCTACAGGTTAGGGAAAAGCTCAAAGGTCCCTGAGGCCAACAATAGTATAGGCCACCCTGGACTAGAGGGGCTCTCTGACACCAGCGGAGCAACTATCTCCACTTAGACTCTCAGACAGTGTCCCCAGAGACAGAAGGTTGAAATGGACAGGCCCCCAGGCCCTAATCTGAACCTTAGCTTTGGTTTCCATGTTTCCGTTCTCAGAGGACTGTTTCCGTAGACCAGCACATGGGGCTTTTCTGAGGCACCAAACCAAACATCTCTCATCTCCACATGGGCAGCTTTCTTACTGGGATGTATCAAGCACTTCAGGTAGGAGAGTTCCGCAGGGCCACTGAACAACCAGCACATTCCAAGGTCTCCATGGACCCAAACGCACAATATGACGCATCCTCACTAGAGGCGATTTCAACTCAGCCCCCTGGGTCGCGTGTTCCAGAGGCAGCAGATCAAACATATCTTGTCGCTAATAGCCAATGGGAATGCGAGGCATGCTGTACAGGGTTCCATCCTTCGAACCCTGCTCTCCAGTCCTTCCATATGTTATGTCCTGGAGCCATGCAACAGGACTCGAATGTCCCGCAGAAGGAAAACTTGTGGTTTGGGGCAACCTCCAAACTCAGCGTGGGAAAACTTCCTTGGACTCATGAGGCCCCCACTTCATGAAGGTGCCATCATGGACACATACTCCAGCCTCAGCCAACGTCTGATCCTCAGCCTGACTTCAGATGCAGGAGATTTTGATTCAGCCTCTGCAGAGTGGGCCTGCTCTGCCCTTGGCTCCATTCCTCACACTAGCTTGTGTTTTCAGACATCCGTCCTCACACTCCTGGCCCACAAACCCTCCTTACTGGGAATTCTGGGCCCAAAATGAAGCACTGTGCCTGACTCCCAGGAGAAAAACATTGTCTATGGCTCTGCCCAGAAACCCCAAATGAGGATCAAACTGCTTGGCCCTCGGCAACACCCCAATTGCATAGGCTACCTTAAACAGTGATGCTCTGTCGCAAATAGCCTGAGCCCAGACCTTCCAACAGACACTGACACAGCTGGTTGCACACCCAGCACATTGGACCCGCCACTGCCTTAGGCCACCATCCATTCCCAACCTGGGTTTTCAGTCATCGGAACCTAGACCTTATCTCCAATCCCTGCACAGGGGGGAACCTGATGCACATTCAGAACCCCTCATTCCCCATGGCAAGAAACCTTGCTGCTGGCAGTGAGTCAAACCTTCGGTGTAGGAGAAAACGGCATGGCCCATGAGGCCACGCCCAAGCGTGAGGGCCGCCTTGGGCACAAACACACATTGTGACCCTCAGCGTGAGTACCTTATTCAAGTAACGCCTCTCAGTGACTGGACCAAGAGCCCGCATATGTGGCTTGCCATGCCCATAGGCACCCAGGACTAACTAGATGGTGTGTATTCCAGTTGAGGGAACCCACTGCTGTTCTCTAGAGTCCCTCTCCTGGGGGGTCCCCTGTGGCAGAAAACAGTACTCTTAATTCCCACAGAATGAACACAAACACTTGGGAGCTTGGACAATCCCCCGAGAGGAAGGCTCTTCCTCGGCCTCTGAGACAACCCCTACCCTGACCGGACACTGTAAACGCAACACCCAGAGACAAAATCCTGAGTGACTGCCTCCCACTTGCCCTACTTTGATTTCCAGAGGATCTCCCCTCACGGACTAGAGATCAGGCCTGCCATTACATTGGCCCCTAGCTGAGCCAAGTTTGCTTTTTCAGGCATCTGTCCCCACAGCCCTGGCAAACACAGCCTCTAGGCTGGGTCCTCTGGAGCCATACCACAGGACCATGCCTGCTCTCTCCTGGGAAACTGTGTCCATTCCTTTGGCCACACACCTCCAGAATATGAGAAACCTCAAGGCCTCCGAGGACATCCCACTACTGGGAGCCTCACTGGACTCACAGGGGCATTCGGACACAAGCTGAGCAGCTACATCCATGAATGCATGCACACAGACGTCAACAGAGATAGAAGGTTGAGCCGGACAGGCCTTTAGGCCGTAGTCTCAACTCTTGCTTTGGTTTCCAGGTGTCACTCCTCAGAGGCTTTGGTTCGAAGAACAGGGTATGGGGCTTTCCTGAGGCACGGAACAGAACTCCTCTCGTCTCCACATGGGAAGTTTCCTTGTTGGAGCCGTGTCAAACACCTCATGTTGGAGAATCCTGCAGAGTCCCTGAGCTACCTCCACATTCCAAGGTCTCCCAGGCCACCAAGCCACAGTAGGACTCATCTTCAGGAGAGTCCATTTCAACTCTCCCCCCTGGGTAGCTCACCCAGGAGCCCGCAGATTGAGCCTGCCTTGTCCTGACAAAAGAGTGGGAATATGAGGTGGCGTTCCCAGGCATCCATGCTTAGACACCTGCTCTCGAGTCTTTCCATATGGGGCCTCTTGGAACCATCCAATAGGACTCGACTGTCGTGCAGAAGGTAACCTTCAGTTTTGGAGCAGTTCACAAATCCCATCGTAGGCAAAACTTTCTGGCCTCATGAAGCCCCCACACCCTTCAGGAAGAGGCCATGCTGGACAAGAACTCTAGCCTGAGGCACGTCTCATAGTTGACATGACCTCAGTGCAGGAGATCTCGATTCAGCCTCTGCAGAGTGGACCTGCCGTGCCCTCGGTCCCAAACCTCACGCTAGCTTGTGTTTTCAGACTTCCTTCCTCACACTCCTGGCAAACAAGCCCTCCGGACTAGGAACTCCAGAACCAAAACCCAGCCCAGTGTCTGCCCAACGGAAGAAAAACGTTTCCCTGTGGGGCTCTCCAGAAAACCCAGATGAGGATCAACCTGCTCGGGCCTCGACGGTACCCGAACTGGATAGGCTGCTCTGGGCACTCATGCTCTGCCTGACACAGCCTGAAGCCAGACGTCCAGACAGACAAAGAGACAGCTGGCCACACACCCAGCACTTCGGACACGCCATGGGCTTATGCCGTCACCTCATCCTAACCTTGGTTTTCAGATATCTGAACCTAGACATTATATCAATTCTCCACACAGCTGGGTATAGCAAGCACAAAACAGAACTCCTCCTTCCCCATGGCTGTCAAGCTTGCTCTTGGCATGGAGTCACACCTTCAGGGTGGGAGAAACCTTCATGGCCCCTGAAGCCACGCCCAAACTTGAGTGCTGCTTGGGCACAAATTCACACTGTGACCCTCAGCATGAGCCCCATGTCAAAGAAAGGCCTGTCAGGGCCTGGACCAAGAGCCCACATATGGGGCTTGCCAAGCCCCTATGCACCCAATCCTCACCACGGTTTGAATTTTTCCAGTCGCCCCGCCCGTACCTGGAGCTCTGCTCTGGAATCCCTTTCTTGGAGAGACCCATGAGCCAGACAACACGACTCCACCCTTCCCACAAAATGACCCCAAACTCTTGGGGGCTGGGACAAATCCCCAGAGAGGAATACTCGTCCACAGTACCTGAGGCCACCGCTCCAATCCACGGCTATCCGGGACACAACATCCAGAGACAAAAGCCTGAAGGAACACCTCCAACTCGCCCTTGTTTCAGAGGCCCAGGAGCTCCCTCTCGGGCTGTACATCCGGCCTGCCATACCCTAGGCGCCACTCATAAGCTGAGTTTGTGTATTCAGACTTCTGTGCCCACAGCCTGGACACACACAACATCCAGGCTAGGGCCTCTGGACCAAACAGCGAAAGATTGTGCCTGCCCTCTCCAAGGAAAGTGTGCCAAATCCATTGACCACAACCCTACAGGTTAGGGAAAAGCTCAAAGGTCCCTGAGGCCAACAATAGTATAGGCCACCCTGGACTAGAGGGGCTCTCTGACACCAGCGGAGCAACTATCTCCACTTAGACTCTCAGACAGTGTCCCCAGAGACAGAAGGTTGAAATGGACAGGCCCCCAGGCCCTAATCTGAACCTTAGCTTTGGTTTCCATGTTTCCGTTCTCAGAGGACTGTTTCCGTAGACCAGCACATGGGGCTTTTCTGAGGCACCAAACCAAACATCTCTCATCTCCACATGGGCAGCTTTCTTACTGGGATGTATCAAGCACTTCAGGTAGGAGAGTTCCGCAGGGCCACTGAACAACCAGCACATTCCAAGGTCTCCATGGACCCAAACGCACAGTATGACGCATCCTCACTAGAGGCGATTTCAACTCAGCCCCCTGGGTCGCGTGTTCCAGAGGCAGCAGATCAAACATATCTTGTCGCTAATAGCCAATGGGAATGCGAGGCATGCTGTACAGGGTTCCATCCTTCGAACCCTGCTCTCCAGTCCTTCCACATGTTATGTCCTGGAGCCATGCAACAGGACTCGAATGTCCCGCAGAAGGAAACCTTGTGGTTTGGGGCAACCTCCAAACTCAGCGTGGGAAAACTTCCTTGGACTCATGAGGCCCCCACTTCATGAAGGTGCCATCATGGACACATACTCCAGCCTCAGCCAACGTCTGATCCTCAGCCTGACTTCAGATGCAGGAGATTTTGATTCAGGCTCTGCAGATTGGGCCTGCTCTGCCCTTGGCTCCAATCCTCACACTAGCTTGTGTTTTTAGACTTCTGTCCTCACACTCCTGGCCCACAAACCCTCCCTACTGGGAATTCTGGGGCCACAAGGAAGCACTGTGCCTGACTCCCAGGAGAAAAACATTGTCTATGCTGCTGCCCAGAAACCCCAAATGAGGATCAAACTGCTTGGTCCTCGGCAACACCCCAATTGCATAGGCTACCTTAAACAGTGATGCTCTGTCGCAAATAGCCTGAGCCCAGACCTTCCAACAGACACCGACACAGCTGGCTGCACACCCAGCACATTGGACCCGCCTCTGCCTTAGGCCACCATCCATTCCCAACCTGGGTTTTCAGTCATCGGAACCTAGACCTTATCTCCAATCCCTGCACTGGGGGTAACCTGATGCACAAGTCAGAATCCCTCCTACACCATGGCAAGAAACCTTGCTGCTGGCAGTGAGTCAAACCTTCAGTGTAGGAGAAAACGGAATGGCCCATGAGGACACGCCCAAGCGTTAGGGCCACCTTGGGCACAAACACACATTGTGACCCTCAGCGTGAGTACCTTATTCAAGTAACGCCTCTCAGTGACTGGACCAAGAGCCCGCATATGTGGCTTGCCATGCCCATAGGCACCCAGGACTAACTAGATGGTGTGTATTCCAGTTGAGGGAACCCACTGCTGTGCTCTAGAGTCCCTCTCCTGGGGGGTCCCCTGTGGCAGAAAACAGTACTCTTTATTCCCACAGAATGAACACAAACAGTTGGGAGCTTGGACAATCCCCTGAGAGGAAGGCTCTTCCTCGGCCTCTGAGACAACCCCTACCCTGACCGGACACTGTAAACGCAACACCCAGAGACAAAATCCTGAGTGACTGCCTCCCATTTGCCCTACTTTGATTTCCAGAGGATCTCCCCTCACGGACTAGAGATCAGGCCTGCCATTACATTGGCCCCTAGCTGAGCCAAGTTTGCTTTTTCAGACATCTGTCCCCACAGCCCTGGCAAACACAGCCTCTAGGCTGGGTCCTCTGGAGCCATACCACAGGACCGTGCCTGCTCTCTCCTGGGAAACTGTGTCCATTCCTTTGGCCACACACCTCCAGAATATGAGAAACCTCAAGGCCTCCGAGGACATCCCACTACTGGGAGCCTCACTGGACTCACAGGGGCATTCGGACACAAGCTGAGCAGCTACATCCATGAATGCATGCACACAGACGTCAACAGAGATAGAAGGTTGAGCCGGACAGGCCTTTAGGCCGTAGTCTCAACTCTTGCTTTGGTTTCCAGGTGTCACTCCTCAGAGGCCTTGGTTCGAAGAACAGGGTATGGGGCTTTCCTGAGGCACGGAACAGAACTCCTCTCGTCTCCACATGGGAAGTTTCCTTGTTGGAGCCGTGTCAAACACCTCATGTTGGAGAATCCTGCAGAGTCCCTGAGCTACCTCCACATTCCAAGGTCTCCCAGGCCACCAAGCCACAGTAGGACTCATCTTCAGGAGAGTCCATTTCAACTCTCCCCTCTGGGTAGCTCACCCAGGAACCCGCAGATTGAGCCTGCCTTGTCCTGACTAAAGAGTGGGAATATGAGGTGGCGTTCCCAGGCATCCATGCTTAGACACCTGCTCTCGAGTCTTTCCATATGGGGCCTCTTGGAACCATCCAATAGGACTCGACTGTCGTGCAGAAGGTAACCTTCAGTTTTGGAGCAGTTCACAAATCCCAGCGTAGGCAAAACTTTCTGGACTCATGAAGCCCCCACACCCTTCAGGAAGAGGCCATGCTGGACAAGAACTCTAGCCTGAGGCACGTCTCATAGTTGACATGACCTCAGTGCAGGAGATCTCGATTCAGCCTCTGCAGAGTGGGCCTGCCGTGCCCTCGGTCCCAAACCTCACGCTAGCTTGTGTTTTCAGACTTCCTTCCTCACACTCCTGGCAAACAAGCCCTCCGGACTAGGAACTCCAGAACCAAAACCCAGCCCAGTGTCTGCCCAACGGAAGAAAAACGTTTCCCTGTGGGGCTCTCCAGAAAACCCAGATGAGGATCAACCTGCTCGGGCCTCGACGGTACCCGAACTGGATAGGCTGCTCTGGGCACTCATGCTCTGCCTGACACAGCCTGAAGCCAGACGTCCAGACAGACAAAGAGACAGCTGGCCACACACCCAGCACTTCGGACACGCCATGGGCTTATGCCGTCACCTCATCCTAACCTTGGTTTTCAGATATCTGAACCTAGACATTATATCAATTCTCCACACAGCTGGGTATAGCAAGCACAAAACAGAACTCCTCCTTCCCCATGGCTGTCAAGCTTGCTCTTGGCATGCAGTCACACCTTCAGGGTGGGAGAAACCTTCATGGCCCCTGATGCCACGCCCAAACTTGAGTGCTGCTTGGGCACAAATTCACACTGTGACCCTCAGCATGAGCCCCATATCAAAGAAAGGCCTGTCAGGGCCTGGACCAAGAGCCCACATATGGGGCTTGCCAAGCCCCTATGCACCCAATCCTCACCACGGTTTGAATTTTCCAGTCGCCCCGCCTGTACCTGGAGCTCTGCTCTGGAATCCCTTTCTTGGAGAGACCCATGAGCCAGACAACACGACTCCACCCTTCCCACAAAATGACCCCAAACTCTTGGGAGCTGGGACAAATCCCCAGAGAGGAATACTCGTCCACAGTACCTGAGGCCACCGCTCCAATCCACGGCTATCCGGGACACAACATCCAGAGACAAAAGCCTGAAGGAACACCTCCCACTCGCCCTTGTTTCAGAGGCCCAGGAGCTCCCTCTCGGGCTGTACATCTGGCCTGCCATACCCTAGGCGCCACTCATAAGCTGAGTTTGTGTATTCAGACTTCTGTGCCCACAGCCTGGATACACACAACATCCAGGCTAGGGCCTCTGGACCAAACAGCGAAAGATTGTGCCTGCGCTCTCCAAGGAAAGTGTGCCCAATCCATTGACCACAACCCTACAGGTTAGGGAAAAGCTCCAAGGTCCCTGAGGCCAACAATAGTATAGGCCACCTTGGACTAGAGGGGCTCTCTGACACCAGCGGAGCAACTATCTCCACTTAGACTCTCAGACAGTGTCCCCAGAGACAGAAGGTTGAAATGGACAGGCCCCCAGGCCCTAATCTGAACCTTAGCTTTGGTTTCCATGTTTCCGTTCTCAGAGGACTGTTTTCGTAGACCAGCACATGGGGCTTTTCTGAGGCACCAAACCAAACATCTCTCATCTCCACATGGGCAGCTTTCTTACTGGGATGTATCAAGCACTTCAGGTAGGAGAGTTCCGCAGGGCCACTGAACAACCAGCACATTCCAAGGTCTCCATGGACCCAAACGCACACTATGACGCATCCTCACTAGAGGCGATTTCAACTCAGCCCCCTGGGTCGCGTGTTCCAGAGGCAGCAGATCAAACATATCTTGTCGCTAATAGCCAATGGGAATGCGAGGCATGCTGTACAGGGTTCCATCCTTCGAACCCTGCTCTCCAGTCCTTCCATATGTTATGTCCTGGAGCCATGCAACAGGACTCGAATGTCCCGCAGAAGGAAACCTTGTGGTTTGGGGCAACCTCCAAACTCAGCGTGGGAAAACTTCCTTGGACTCATGAGGCCCCCACTTCATGAAGGTGCCATCATGGACACATACTCCAGCCTCAGCCAACGTCTGATCCTCAGCCTGACTTCAGTTGCAGGAGATTTTGATTCAGGCTCTGCAGATTGGGCCTGCTCTGCCCTTGGCTCCAATCCTCACACTAGCTTGTGTTTTTAGACTTCTGTCCTCACACTCCTGGCCCACAAACCCTCCCTACTGGGAATTCTGGGGCCACAAGGAAGCACTGTGCCTGACTCCCAGGAGAAAAACATTGTCTAGGGCGCTGCCCAGAAACCCCAAATGAGGATCAAACTGCTTGGCCCTCGGCAACACCCCAATTGCATAGGCTACCTTAAACAGTGATGCTCTGTCGCAAATAGCCTGAGCCCAGACCTTCCAACAGACACCAACACAGCTGGCTGCACACCCAGCACATTGGACCCGCCTCTGCCTTAGGCCACCATCCATTCCCAACCTGGGTTTTCAGTCATCGGAACCTAGACCTTATCTCCAATCCCTGCACTGGGGGTAACCTGATGCACAAGTCAGAATCCCTCCTACCCCATGGCAAGAAACCTTGCTGCTGGCAGTGAGTCAAACCTTCAGTGTAGGAGAAAACGGAATGGCCCATGAGGCCACGCCCAAGCGTGAGGGCCGCCTTGGGCACAAACACACATTGTGACCATCAGCGTGAGTACCTTATTCAAGTAACGCCTCTCAGTGACTGGACCAAGAGCCCGCATATGTGGCTTGCCATGCCCATAGGCACCCAGGACTAACTAGATGGTGTGTATTCCAGTTGAGGGAACCCACTGCTGTGCTCTAGAGTCCCTCTCCTGGGGGGTCCCCTGTGGCAGAAAACAGTACTCTTTATTCCCACAGAATGAACACAAACAGTTGGGAGCTTGGACAATCCCCTGAGAGGAAGGCTCTTCCTCGGCCTCTGAGACAACCCCTACCCTGACCGGACACTGTAAACGCAACACCCAGAGACAAAATCCTGAGTGACTGCCTCCCACTTGCCCTACTTTGATTTCCAGAGGATCTCCCCTCACGGACTAGAGATCAGGCCTGCCATTACATTGGCCCCTAGCTGAGCCAAGTTTGCTTTTTCAGACATCTGTCCCCACAGCCCTGGCAAACACAGCCTCTAGGCTGGGTCCTCTGGAGCCATACCACAGGACCGTGCCTGCTCTCTCCTGGGAAACTGTGTCCATTCCTTTGGCCACACACCTCCAGAATATGAGAAACCTCAAGGCCTCCGAGGACATCCCACTACTGGGAGCCTCACTGGACTCACAGGGGCATTCGGACACAAGCTGAGCAGCTACATCCATGAATGCATGCACACAGATGTCAACAGAGATAGAAGGTTGAGCCGGACAGGCCTTTAGGCCGTAGTCTCAACTCTTGCTTTGGTTTCCAGGTGTCACTCCTCAGAGGCTTTGGTTCGAAGAACAGGGTATGGGGCTTTCCTGAGGCACGGAACAGAACTCCTCTCGTCTCCACATGGGAAGTTTCCTTGTTGGAGCCGTGTCATACACCTCATGTTGGAGAATCCTTCAGAATCCCTGAGCCACCTCCACATTCCAAGGTCTCCCAGGCCACCAAGCCACAGTAGGACTCATCTTCAGGAGAGTCCATTTCAACTCTCCCCTCTGGGTAGCTCACCCAGTAGCCCGCAGATTGAGCCTGCCTTGTCCTGACTAAAGAGTGGGAATATGAGGTGGCGTTCCCAGGCATCCATGCTTAGACACCTGCTCTCGAGTCTTTCCATATGGGGCCTCTTGGAACCATCCAATAGGACTCGACTGTCGTGCAGAAGGTAACCTTCAGTTTTGGAGCAGTTCACAAATCCCATCGTAGGCAAAACTTTCTGGCCTCATGAAGCCCCCACACCCTTCAGGAAGAGGCCATGCTGGACAAGAACTCTAGCCTGAGGCACGTCTCATAGTTGACATGACCTCAGTGCAGGAGATCTCGATTCAGCCTCTGCAGAGTGGGGCTGCCATGCCCTCGGTCCCAAACCTCACACTAGCTTGTGTTTTCAGACTTCCTTCCTCACACTCCTGGCAAACAAGCCCTCCGGACTAGGAACTCCAGAACCAAAACCCAGCCCAGTGTCTGCCCAACGGAAGAAAAACGTTTCCCTGTGGGGCTCTCCAGAAAACCCAGATGAGGATCAACCTGCTCGGGCCTCGACGGTACCCGAACTGGATAGGCTTCTCAGGGCACTCATGCTCTGCCTGACACAGCCTGAAGCCAGACGTCCAGACAGACAAGGAGACAGCTGGCCGCACACCCAGCATTTTGGACACGCCATGGCCTCATGCCGTCACCTCTTCCTAACCTTGGTTTTCAGATATCTGAACCTAGACATTATATCAATTCTCCACACAGCTGGGTATCGCAAGTACAAAACACTCTGTGACCCTCAGCATGAGCCCAATATCAAAGAAAGGCCTGTCAGGGCCTTGACCAAGAGCCCTCATATGGGGCGTGCCAAGCCCCTATACACCCAATCCTCACCAGTGTTTGAGTTTTCCAGTCTCCCCCCTGTTCCTGGGGCTCTGCTCTGGAATCACTTTCTTGGAGAGACACATGAGCCAGACAACAGGACTCCACCCTTCCCACAAAATGACCCCAAACTCCTATTAGCTGGGACAAATCCCCAGAGAGGTTACTCGTCCACAGTCACTGAGGCCACTCCCTACAATCCACGGCTATCCTGGACGCATCCAGACACAAAAGCCTGAAGGAATCTCGCCCTTGATTCACAAGCCAAGGAGCTCACTCTTTATCTGTACATCCGGCCTGCCATACCCTCGGCGCCACTCATAAGCTGAGTTTTTGTTTTCAGACTTATGTGCCCACAGCCTGGACCCACACACCCTCCAGGCTAGGGCATCTGGAGCCACAGTGAAAGATTGTGCCTGCCCTCTCCAAGGAAAGTGTGCCCAATCCATTGACCACAACCCTACAGGTTAGGGAAAAGTTCCAAGGCCCCTGAGGCCATCCTGATAGTGTAGGCTGCCCTGGACTAAAAGGGGCACTCTGACTCCAGCTGAGCCATTATCACCACTTAGACTTTCAGACAGTGTCCCCAGAGACAGAAGATTGAAATGGACAGGCCCTTGGGCTTTAATATGAACCTTAGCTTTAGTTTTCATGTGTCTGTCCTCAGAGGACTGGTTTCTTATACCAGAATATTAGGTTTTTCTGAGGCTCCAAACCAAACCTCTCTCGTCTCCACATGGAGTGCTTTCTTACTGGATTTGTATCAAACCCTTCTGGTCGGAGAATTCCGCAGGGCCACAGTACAACCATCACATTCCAAGGTCTCCATGGACAGAAACCCACATTATGACGCATCCTCAGGAGAGGCCATTTCAACTCAGCCCACTGGTTAGCTTGCCCCAGAGCCAGCAGAACAAATATATCTTGTCGTTAATGGCCAAAGGGAATGCGAGGCATGTTGTTCAGGGATCCATCCTTTGAACCCTCCTCTTCAGTCCTTCCGTATGGTATGTACTGGAGCCATTCAACAGGACTCGACTGTCTCGCAGAAGGAAACCTTGTGGTTTGTGGCAACCTCCAAACTCAGCGTGGGAAAACTTCGTTGGCCTCATGAGGCACCTGCTTCATGAAGGTGCCATCAAGGGCACAATCCAACCTCAGCCAATGTCTGATCCTCAGCCTGACTTCAGATGCATGAGATATCCTTTCAGCCTTTGCAGAGTGGGCCTGCTCCCCACCTCACCCTATGTTTTGTTTTCAGACTCTACCCTAGCACTCCTGGCCCAAACCCTCATGATTGGGAATTCTGGTTCCAGAACGAAGCACTCTGCCTGCCCCCCAAAGAAAAACATTGTCTATGGCATTGCTCAGAAACCCCAAATGAAAATCAACCTGCTCAGCCCTCGGCAACACCCCAATTGCATAGGCTACCCTAAACACTATGCTCTGTCTTACATAGCCTGAGCCCAGACCTTGTGAGAGACATTGAGACAGTTGGCTTCACACCCAGCACATCGAACCTGCCATGGATTAGGCCATTTCATCCCTTCCCATTGACCTGGGTGTCTTCCTGGAGGTATATTCTGAGGCTGTGTCAGACTATGCATTTTTTCTGGAGCTTCCTATGGAATTGGGGTGGTATTAGGGGCCTTGCAATTTTCTCTTAATCTAGTGGGTTGGGAAAATGAGACAGGCTGACATTCCTTGGGAGAGCTGGCCCAGTGCTGTTGTGTGTTCCTGGAGGCCCCATCCTGGAGGGCATATGGGTCAACACTCTGGGTCCAAAGTCTTCAGACACAAACTCGGGTAAGAGTTAAGCTCGAGGTGATGGCAGACCCAATCTGTAGACCCTGAGCGAAGCATCTCCAGATATGAAATTCGGACGGCTGTGAGGCAGGAGCACAGTCTTTTCTGTCTGACTTGTTTGTCTATGATGGCCACGAAATGGAGGGGTGGCCTCATGGGTCCATGTGAGATTCTACCTCTCTGGGAATTCTGCTCGGCACCCAAGAGTTTGGTGTATTTCTGGGGGATGGGAGGAGCGCAGTTTTATGAGTCAGGGATCCCGTCCAAACAGCCATTCCAGAGATGGGTCCTGGGTTCTGGAGCCTGGATCACCGCAACAAGGCTTAGGATTTGGGCCTAGGGTCCTGCTCTATGTTTTCCTGGTACAGCTCCCGAGTGTTCTTGTTGGAAATGGGTCTCAATCTGAGGGTCACAATGCCTGTTTTTGCCCAGATGCCCATGCTGAGTGGGTGTGACCTCATGGGCTATGCACTTGGCTCCCACTCTGAGGGTTGGACTGCCATCTCAACATTCAGTTTTCCTGCCATGGGGAAGGAGGGGTACTTTTTTATGCTTCAGGTTCCCCCATGGGCAGGAATTTGAGCTAAGTTCTGGGACAGGGGCCTGAATACCCAGTTCACTTTGAGATGAGGTCCTCGGGCCAAGGCAGGACCCACCTGCAGAAAATGAGGCCTGCTTTCTGGGTGGCTGTCAGGAGCTCGGGCTCGAGCTGTGTCAGACAGAACATTCGTGGAGAGTTCAGCCTATGATATTGGGGTGCTTTTGAGAGCTGTGCAACTGGATCCTCATGGGGGATTTTTGCACAGACCCTTTTTTCACTTCTTCTATCTGGTGAGCAGGCAGATGGCTGCATTACGGCTCCAGAATATCCAAGTTGGAGGGTTTGCAGGCGAGGAGTGTGAGGACAGAAGTATGAAAACATAAGCTACGGTTACGCTCAGTGCCGAGCACATGTCTATTCCAATGTACAGCAGTTGTTTCGAGATCTTCAGCACCTGGGCGAGGGGAAGATGTCTGCTCACGCTGGAGTTTGTATCCATGATGGCCAACAAATGGTGGGGAGGCCTCAAGAATTCTTGGAGGTTTTTCCAAGCTGGAGCTTGTGAGCTGCTCCAAACATCAAGGTGTCCTACTAAGGGACAGCAGAAGTCTTCTTACAGGGCTCCAGGGTCCCCCATATGGAAGATTCGATAGCAATGCTCTCTGAATGGAGGCCTGGGAAGCCAATCTCGTGTTACCATTGCAGCTGAGGAACAGGGTAAGCTTGAACCAATGACACTGATTCCAAGTTCCAAGTGATTTGCGTTGATGGAAGTTCTCAGTCTAACAGGTCCCAATGCTGCTTGGTGTCCAGGGAGACCTTAGAATGTGGTGGCGGCTCTCTGACCATTGAGGATTCTCTATCCTTAGGATTAGACCCAGTACCCAGGAGCCAGGTTTCCTTCTTGGGACAGGAGGTGTGCTCTTGTATGGCTCACGGACCACAGGTTGGACCATATGCTTGAATTTCCAGAACAGCCCTCTAGGGAGAGAGACCTCAAAACATAAGCTAGGGTTCTGATGAGGTTTTAGGGCCATGGAAGTTTCAATCTTCGGACTAAGTGCCATTGGCCTGCATGTCATCCTGGAGGTAGGTGCTGAGGCTGTGTCAGGCTGTGCACTTTTTCCAGAGTGGCTTATGATATTGGGGTGCAGTCAGGGGCCTTGCAGTTTTCTCCTAATCTGGACATTTTGGGAAACTGAGATGGGCAGGGTTTCCTCAGGAGAGCAGGGCCAGTGATGTCATGTGTTTCTCGAGGCCCCATCCTGGAGGTCATGTGTGTCAGGACTTTGGGACCAAAGACTTTAGACACAACCTCGGATAAGAGATAGGAGTGAGGTGATGGCAGTCCGAATCTGAAGACACTGAGGGAAGCTCCTCGGGATTTGAAATTCAGGTGGCTGGGAGGGAGGAGCACAGGCTTTTCTGTCTGGATTGTGTGTCTAGGATGGCCACTAAATGGAGGGGTGACCTCATGTGTCCATGGGATATTCTTCCACTCTGGTGATTCTGCTTGGCACCCAAGAGTTTGATTTCTTTCTGGGGAAGAGGAAAAGACTGTATTCCATCTCTGGGATCCTGTCCAAACAGGGATTCCAGAGATGGTTTCTGGGTCCAGACACTGGGAAAACTTAACCAAAGCTTCGATTTGGGTTCCTGGTCCAGATCCCAAGGGGGATCTTTGGAAAGGGGTCTCATTCTGAGGGTCACAATGCCTGTTTGTGCCCAGCTGCCCATCCTGTGTAGGCGTGGTCTCATGGACCATGCACCTGGTTCCCACTCAGGGTTGTACAGCCATCTCAACATTCAGTTTTCTGGCCATGGGGAAGGAGGAGCACTCTTTTGTGCTTCCGAGTCCCCTATGGGCAGGAAATTGAGCTAAGTCTGGGACAGGTACCTGAATATCCAGGTTGCTTCAAGATGATGGCCTCGGGCCAAGGTTGGACCCACCTGGAGGATATGGGGCCCACTATCTGGGTGGCTGACAGGAGGTCGGGGATCAGGCGATGTCTGACAGACAATTTATGCAGAGGTCGGTCTATTATATTGGGGTGCCATTGAGGGCCGTGCAGGAGGATCCTCATGTGGGTTTCTGCGAAGACCCATAGGGCACTTCTTCTTTCTGGTGGGCAGGCAGAAAGCTGCACTGTGGCTTCAGAATTCCCAATATGGAGGGCTTGTAGGCGAGGAGTGTGAAGACAGAAGTCTGAAAACACAAGCCACGGATAAGCTCAGTGCCGACCACAGGACCATTCCATTGTGCAGTGGTTGTTTCGAGATTTCCAGCACCTGAGTATGGGCGAGGGTCAGATGTCTGCTCACGCTGGGTTTGCATCCATGATGGTCAACGAATTGTGGGGTGGCCTCAAGAATTCTTGGAGATTTTCCCAAGCAGGACCTTGTGAGCTGCTCCAAACAGCAAGGTGTCCTACTGTGGGACAGGGGAAGTCCGCTTACAAGGCTCCAGGGTCCCCCATATAGAAAGATTCGACAGCAGAGGTCTCTGAATGGGGGCCTGGGAAGTCTTCCTTGCATGACCATTGCAGCTGAGGAACATTGCAGGCTTGATCTGCTGGTTTTTGTTCAAATTTCCAAGTGATCTAAGTTGACGGATGTTCTCAGTCTAATGAGTCACAATGCTGCTTGGTGTCCAGGGAGACCTTAGAATGTGGTGGTGAGGGTGCCTGGGTGGCTCACTGGGCTAAGCCGCTGCCTTCGGCTCAGGTCATGATCTCAGGGTCCTGGGATTGAGTCCCGCATCGGGCTCTCTGCTCAGCAGGGAGCCTGCTTCTTCCTCTCTCTCTCTCTGCCTTCCTTTATGCCTACTTGTGATCTCTCTCTGTCAAATAAATAAATAAAATCTATATTAAAAAAAAGAATGTGGTTGTGGGTCTGTGGCCATGCAGGATTCTCCTACCTGAGGGTTAGACCCAGTTCCCAGGAGCCAGGTTCCCTTCTCGGGACAGGAGGGGTTCTCTTGTATGGCTCAGGGACCACATGTCGGATCATATGTTGGATTTCAAGACCAGGCCTCTGGGCACAGAGGCCTGAATATCTAGGCTAGGGTTCTTATGAGGTTTTAGGGGCATGTCATCCTCAACCTTCGGACTTAGGGACTTTGACCTGTGAGTCTTCCTGGAAGTAGATGCTCAGGCTGTGTCAGACTGTGCATTTTTTCCAGAGTGGCCTATGAAATTGGGGTGGGCTCAGGGGCCTTGCAGGCTTTTCCTAATCTGGAGGGTTTGTGCAACTGAGAAGGCAGAATTTCATCCAGAGATCAGGCCCAGTGATGTAGTGTGGTTCTGTCAGCCCCATCCTGCAGGGAATGTGGTTAAGGGCTCTGGGACCAAAGTCTTCAGACACAAAATTGTGTATCAATTAGGAGGGAGGTGATGGCAGCCCCGATCTGCAGACGCTGAGGGCAGCTCCTCAGGATTTGAAATTCGTGTGGCTGGGAGGCAGGAGCAAAGGCTTTTCTGTCTGGATTGTGTCTAGGATGGCCTTGGAATGGTGGGGTGTCCTCATGTGTCCATGGAATATTCTACCTCTCTGGGGATTCTGCCCAGCACCCAAGAGTTTGGTGTCTCACTGAGAAGGAGAGAGCGTGGTTTACTGTTTCACGGTTCCCGGCAACACAGGGATTCCAGAGATGGGTTATAGGTCCCTGTGCCTGGATAACCCTACAAAGGCTTAGTATTTGGGCCTAGAGGCTTGACTGCCTGGCTCTGTGGGGCTTTGGTTCAGCTCCCATGGAGACTTGTTGGAAATGGGTCTCAGGGTAAGGGTCACAATGCCTGTTTGTGCCCAGATGCCCATCCTGAGTGGGCATTGGCTCTTGTTCCATGCACCTGGATCCCAATATGAGGGTTGGACCACCATATCAACATTTAATTTTCCTTCTATGAGGAAGGAGGAGTACTCTTTTGTGCTTCAGATTCCCCCATGCACAGTAATTTGAGCTATGTTCTGGGACTGGTACGTGAATAACCAGGTTGGTTTGAGATGAAGGACTCAGGTCAAGGCAGGTCACACCTGCCAGATATGGGTCCCGCTATCTAGGTGGCTACCAGGAGGTCGGGGCTCGAGCTGTGTCAGACAGAGCATTAGTTCACAAGGTGGCCTATGATATTGTGGTGCTATAGAGGGCTGTGCTGGTGGAACCTTATATGGAGTTTCATGCAGACCCATAGGGCACCTCTTTTTTCTGGTGGGCAGGCAGAAGGCTGCATTGTGGCTCCCAAATTCCCAATATGGGGGACTTGAAGGCGAGGAGTGTGAGAACAGAAGGCAGAAAACACAATCTATGCTTAATCTCAGTGCCGAGAACATGGCCGTTCCAATGTGCAGTGGTTTTTTTCGAGATCTCCAGCATCTGAGTACAGGCGAGGGTCAGATGTCTGCTCATGATAGAGTTTGTATCTATCGTGGCCAACAAATGAAATATCCAGCACCTGAGTAAAGGTGGATTTCAGATGTTTACGCGCACTGGAGTTTGTGTCTCTGATGACCGAATGGAGGAGTGGCATCAAGAGGCTGATGCATGTGAGATGCTCCAAACAGCAAGGTTGTTTTTTCTACTGGACAGTTAGAGTCTGGTATGTTTTCTGCAGGGCCCCCCATGTGAAAAGTATGGGTAGCAGAGCCCTTCCACATGGATGCCTGGAAAGCACACCTCCATTGACCAATGCAGCTGAGGAACATGCAGGTTCTTTACGGTGCTTCTGGGGCGAAGCACCAAGGTCTTGAGTTGACATGGAATCTCTTGAAGATGGGTTACAATGCTGGTTTTTTTTTACCAGGTAGATCTTAGAATGTGTTGGTGGCTAAGGTGCCTGCAGGATTCTCCTACCCTGAGGGTTTAACACAGGTCGAAGAGCACGGTTACCTTCTGGGGACAGGAGATGTAGTGTTTTGTGGCTCAGGGACCACATGCCGTATCATAAGTTCCTATTCAAGAACAGGCCTCTGAAGACAGATGCTCGACAACCTAATCTAGGGTTCCAATGAGTCCCAGGGGCATGAGAGGTTCAATCTTCAGACTTAGGACAGTTGACTTGGGTGTCTGCCAGGATGTAGGTGATCAGGGCGTTTCAGACAGTGCACTTATGTCCAGAGTAACCTCCAATATTGGGGTGGCCACAGGGGCCTTGAATGTTTCAACCAACTCTGGAGGGTTTGGTTAACTGACATGCACAATTTCCATGGGGATGGCAAGCACAGTCCTGTTGTGTGGCTCCAGAGACTCCACCCTGGAGGGCATGTGAGCCATGGTTCTGGGAGGGAAGTCTGCAAACACAAACTTGGGTTAGGTTTAGTGGCTAGGTTATCACAGGGCAATGTGTAGACCTGGAAGGCTACTCGTCAGGAACAGTAACTGGAATGACCCGAAGGCGGAAGCACAGGCTTTTATATCTGGATTGTGTGTCTAGGGTGACGTCAGAATGTAGCTGTGGCCTCATGGGTCCATGGGAGATTTTTCCTCTAAGGATACAGGCGGCTCCCAATATTTTGATGACTTTTTGGTATGGGAAGACTGCTATTTTCGATTTTAGGTGTGCCCCAAAACAGAGATTCCAGAGATGGGCTCTGGGTCTAGGCGCCTGGAAAATCCCACCAAGGGTTGGGATTTGGGCTTATGGGCAGACCAGGCCTGCAATGCAGGATCTTGGTGGTGCAACTGAGAGGGCTTGTTTGGAAACATGCTCAGGCTGAGCATTACAATGCCTGTTTGTGCCCAGGGTGGCCCTCAGGAGTGGGCGTGGTCCCATTGTCCATTTTCTGGCTCCCACACTGAGGGATGGACACACATTCCAATGGCCAGGTTTCCAGCCATGGGGAAGGAGGAAATATCTATTGTGCTTCATGTTCCCCCATAGGCAGGGATTACAGCAAAGGTCTGGGGACAGATGCCTGAATACCAAGGATGCATAGAGATGACAGATTTGGGCCATGGCCGTTCTCACATGCTGGATATGGGCCCCGCTCTCTGGGTGGCTGACACGAGGTCTGGGCTCAGGCTGTGTCAGACACAGCACTAGTGGCCAGAGAAGTCTATATATTGGGGTTCTCTCCAGGGCCGAGTAAATTGATCCTCATGTAGGGTTTCTGGCGAGACTCACGAAGCACTTCTTTCTGTGGGGCAGGCAGAATGCTGCCTTATGGATCCAGAATTCCCTATCAAGAGGGTTTGGGGACAAATAGGGTGAGAATGCAATTGTAAACACCAGCTATGCTTAAATTGAGTGCCAAGCGGAAGTCAGTTTCAATGTGCAGCAGCTTATACGAGATATCCAGCACCTGAGTAAGGGCAGATGTCAGATATTTGCTCACACTGGAGTTTGTGTCTAGGATGACGACTAATGGAGGGGTGGCTTCAGGAGGCAATGGAGGATTACCCACGCTTAAGATTGTGAGATGCTCCAAACAACAAGGTTTCCTTCTAATGGACAGGAGGAGTCTGTTTTTTTTTCCTCCAGGGTCCCTCAAGTGGAAGTTTGCGTAGCAGAGCCCTCCCGCATGGATGACTGGAAAGCACACGTCCAATGACCATTGCAGCTGAGGAACATGACAGGTTCGTTTTGGTGGTTCTGGTGCCAAGTACCAAGGCCTTGAGTTGACTTGGAATCTCTTACAGATGTGTCCCAAAACTGGTTTGTTACAAGGGAGGTCTTAGAATGTATTGGTCACTATGGGCCACGCTGAGGGTTTGGCACAGGTCGATGTGCACAGTTTCCATCTTGGGAGAGGAGATGTTCTGTTTTGTGGCTCAGGGTACATATGTTGTATCCTGACTTGGTATTCAAGAACAGGCCTCTGAGGATTGATGCTGGCAACCTAATCTAGAGATCCAATGATGTCCTTGGTGCCCATCAGGTTCAATTTTCTTACTAAGGACCATTGATATGGTTGTCTGACTGGATGTAGGTGATCAGGGTGTTTCAGACTGTGCATTTGCATCCAGAGCCACTTCCACTATTGGGGTGGGCTCAGGGGCCTTGCAGGTTTCTCCTAACTTGGAGGCTTTGGGGAACTGTGATGGGCACAGTTTCCTTGGGGATGGCAGGCCCAGTCCTGTGGTAAGGCTTCAGAGACCACCTCCTTGAGGATATGAGAGCCATGGTTTTGGGAGGGAAGTCTGCAAACACAAATTTGGGTCAGGGATAGTGGCAAGGTAATGGCAGGTCCAATGCATAGACCTAGAAGGCATCACGTCAGGAACTGTAATTAGGGTGACTGAAAGCTGGTAGCACAGGCTTTTCTATCTGGATTGTGTGTCCAGGATGGGCTCTGAATGTAGACGTGGTCTCATGGTTCAATGGGAGACTTTTCCTCTCTAAGGATCCTGGTGGATCTCCATAGATTGGTGGTTTTTCAGAGAAGAAAAGAGTGCTCTTTTCCATCTTAGGGGTGCTCCAAAACAGGGAAGAATGCTGTTTTCCAACTTAGGCTTATGCCAAAACAGGGATTCCAGAGACGGGCTCTGCGTCTGGGTGCCCAGATATCCCACCAAGTGTTAGGATTTGGGCCTAGGGGCATTCCAGGCCTGCAATGCAGGATCCTAATGGTGTAACAGAGAGGGCTTGTTTGAAAGCATGCTCAGGCTGAGGGTCATCATGCCTCTTTGTGCCCAGGGGGGCCCTCAGGAGCAGGCATAGTCTCATTGGCCATATAGCTGGATCCCAATTTGAGGGTTGGACACCCATTGCAACAGCCAGGCTTCCTGCAATGGAAAGAGGAGTTCTCTATTGTGCTTCAGGTTCCCCCATTGGCAGGGTTACAGGAAAGGTCTGTGGAAAGTTGCCTTAATACCAAGGATGTGTACAGATGACAGGCTAAGAATTCCCAGGTAACAAAACAGCATTGTTACCCATATTCATGACATTCCATGTAAAAATAAGCCCTTAGTACTTCGCCCCAGAGCCACCAGAATGAACTTGCCATGTTCCTAAGCTGCAATGGTCAGTGGAGGTGTGGTTTCCAGGCAACCATACGGGGGTGCTCTGCTACACAAACTTTGCAATTGGCGGGGACCCTTGAGACAAAAAAACAGAATGCCCCTGTCCGGTAGAAGGAAACCTTCTGTTTGGAGCATCTCACAAGCCCCAGCGTGGGAAATCCTCCATTTCCTCTTGAAGCCACCACTCCATTTGTCAGTAATCATAGACACAAACTCCAGCATGAGCAAACATCTGACATCTGCCCTTACTCAGGTGCTGGATTTCAATTCGATCGCTGCACACTGGAACTGCCTTTAGTTTGACTGAATTAAGCCATAGCTTGGGTTTACAATACCATCCTCAGCCTACTGGTCCACAAGCCCTATTGTGAGGGAATTCTGGAGCTACAACACAATATTCTGCCTTCCCCATAGAAAGAAAAAGGGCCTGGAGAGTCTGCCCAGAAACTCCATATGATGGTCAATCTTCTCGGTGCTAGACGGAACCCTGATTCATAGGCTGCCCTGGGCACTAGTGCTGTGTCTGACATAGCTGGAGCCAGGACCTAGTGTCAGCCACTGAGAGATCAGGGCCCATATACAGCATGTGAGACCAGCTATGGCCCAAGTCTGTCTTCTCTTCTATTCTTGGTATTCAGGCATCTGTACCCACACCTTTGCTGAAATCCTTGCCATTGGGGGAACCTGAAGCACAATAGAGAACTCCTCCTTCCCCATGGAAGGTATTCTGACAGTTGGGATAGTTGCTCAACCCTCAAAGTGGAAGGCAGCTCCATGGCCAAGGAGACCATGTGCACTCATGATGGCTTCCCCGGGCACAAGCAGGCATTGTGACCTCAGCCTGAGCATGCTTTCAACCAAACGCTCTCAATTGCATCTCTGGGATCCCGAATTGCAGGCCTAGTACACACCTAGGCCCAAATCCTAACCCTGGTGGGATTTTACAGGGGCCCAGACACAGAGCCCATCTCTGGAATCCCTATTTTGGGGGACCCTTAAGATGGAAAACAGCACTCTTCCCTTCCCCGAGATAGTCACCAAACTCTTGGTAGCCACCAGGATCCTTGAGTGGAAAAATCTGCCATAGACCCATGAGAACACACCTGCATTCCGAGGCCATCCTGGACATACAATCCAGATACATATCATGTGCTATCACCTTTGAGTCATCGGATTTACAGTTTCTGACGAGCTGCCTTCCAGGTCTATGCATTGGGCCTGCAATCACCTTGCCATTAACCTAAACTGAGTTTGTGTTTGCAGACTTCCTTCCTAAAACCATGGCTCACATGACCTCCAGGTTCTGGCATCTGAAGCCACACCACAAGACTGTGCATGAGATCCTCAAGGAAACTGTGCCCATCACTTTTGCCCGATACCTTTAGATTAGGAGAAACCTGCAAGGCCCCTGAGCGCAGCCAAATAATGGAGGCCGCTCTGGGCACAAATGCACAGTCTGAGACACCCTGATCACCTCCATACAGGCAGACACCCAAGTCAATGCTCCTGAGTCAGAAGATTGAACCTGACATGCCCCGAGGACTTCATTGGCACACTAGATTAGGTTTACAGGTATCTGTCATCAGAGGCCTGCTCTGGAATATCAACTTATGATAAAATATATAGTCCCTGAGCCACAGAACAGAATATATCCTCCCCAAAAAGGAAGCCATGCTCCTGGAATTGTGTCATACCCTTAGGGTATTTGGATCCTGAATGGCCCCTTAGCAACCAGCACATTCTGATATTCCTGGTAACAAACCATCATTGTGCCCCATCTTCATGAGACTCCATGTCAACTTAAGGTCTCGATATATTGCCCCAGAGCCACCAGAATGCACCTGCCATGTTCCTCAGGTGCAATGGTCAATTGAGGGGTGATTTCCAGGCATCCCTGTGGGGTTCTCTGCTACAAAACTTTCCACATGGAGAAACCAGAGAAAACAAACCAGACTTCTCCTGTCCGGTAGAAAGAAACTTTGCTATTTGGAGCATCTCACAAGCCCCAGCATGGGAAATCCTCCATGGCCTCTTGACGCCACCCTTCCATTTGTGGGTAATCACAGACACAAACTCCAGTGTGAGCAAACATCTGACATCCACCCTTACTCAGGTGCTGGATATTCGAAACGGCAGCTGCACACTGGAACTGCCTTTTGCTTTTCACTGAACTTAACCATAGCTTTGTATTACTATTCTATCCTCACCACACTGGTCCACAATATCTCTTGATAGGGAATTCTGGAGCCACAACGCAGTATTCTGCCTTCCACATAGAAAGAAGAAGGACCTGTTGAGTCTGCCCAGAAACCTCACATGAGGATCAATCTACTCAGACCACGAGGCAACCCTGATTAATAGATTTCCCTGACCACTAGTGCTGTGTCTGACAGAGTCTAAGCCCCGACCTCGTGTCAGCCACCCAGAGTTGAGGGCCCATATTTAGCATGAGAGATCGGCCATGGCCCTGGGCCATCATCTGTACCCATCCTTGGTATCCAGTCATCTGTCCCCCAAACTTTGCTGGAATTCCTGCCAATGGCGAACCTGAAACACAATAGAGAACACCTCCTTCCCCATGGCAGGAATATTGGTTGTCCAACCCTCAGCGTGGGAGCCAGCTGCATGGCCAAGGAGACCATGCCCACTCCTGAGGGCCGACATGGGCACAGGCAGGCATGGTGATCCTCAGCCTGAGCATGTTTTCCAACAAACACTCTCAGTTGCTCCTCCAGTACCAGCATTGCAGGCCTGGTATGCCCCTAGGCCCAAATCCTAACACTTGGTGGGATTTTCCAGGTGCCCAGACCCAGAATCCGTCTCAGAATCCCTGTTTGGGGCACCATTAAGATGGAAAACAGCACTCTTCCCTTCCCTGAGAAAGGCACCAAACTATTGGGAGCCGCCAGGATCCTTAGAGAGAAAAAATCTCCCATGGACCCATGAAAACAAACCTGCATTCCGAGGCCATCCTGTCCACACAATCCAGAGAGAAAAGTCTTTGCTACCGCCTTCGAGTCATCCTATTTACATTTCCTGACGAGCTGCCCTCCATGTCTATGCATTGGGCCTGTGATCATCTCGACACTAACCCTAACCCCAGTTTGTGTTTGCCGACTTCTCTCCCAAAACCATGGCTTACATGCCCACCAAGATGTGGTCCCTCAAGCCACATCACAGGAAAGTTCCTGCCATCCCCAAGAAAACTGTGCCCATCAGGTTGTCCAAACCCTCCAGATTAGGAGAAACCTGCCAGGCCCCTGAACCCACCCCAATATTGGAGGTTGCTCTGGATGCAAACGTGCAGTCTGAAACACCCTGAGCACCTCCATCGAGGCAGAAAGCCAAGTCAATGGTTCTGAGTCAGATGATTGAACCTGACATGCCCCTAGGACTTCACTGGAACCCTAGATTGGGTCTTCAGACATCTGTTCTCAGAGTCCTGTTCTGGAATACCAAGTTATGATACAACATGTGGCCCCTTATTCCCACAACAGAACATCTCCTGTCTCCAGAAGGAAAATGTGCTCTTGGATCTATGTCCAACTTTCAGGGTAGATGGATCCTGCATGACCCATTAGCCCCAGCACCTTCTATGATCTCCCTGGTAACAAACCAGCATTGTGACCCAACTTCCTGAGACTTGATGCCAACTCAAGGTGTTGGTACTTGGCCAAAGAGCCATGAAACGAATCTGCCATGTTCCTCAGGTACAAAGGTCAATGGACGTGTGCTTTCTAGGCATCCAAGAGGTAGTTCTCTGCTACACAAAAATTCCACATAGGGAACCCTAGAGCAAACAAATAAGACTGCTCCTGTCAGGTTGAAGGAAACCTTGGTTGTTTGGAGCATCTCACAAGCCCCAGCCTGGGAAGTCCTCCACATTCTCTTGATGCCAACCCTCCATTTGTTAGTCATCATAGACACAAATTCCAGCATGAGCAAACATCTGACATCTGCTCTTATTCAGGTGCTGGATATTCGAATCAGTCACGCACACTGGAAATACCTTTCACTTGACACTGTATTCTTGCATAGTTTGGGTTTACAATTCCATCCTCACCCTACTGGACTGCAAGTCCTCTTGAGAGGGAATTAGGGAGACAAAACGCAACATTCTGCCTTCCCCATAGAAAGAAGAAGGGCCTGGTGAGTCTGCCCAGAAACTCCCCATGAAGATCAATCTACTTGGCCCTCGAGGGAACCCCGATTTATACTTTGCGCTGGCCACTAGCGCTGTGTCTGAGAGAGCCTGAGCCCCAACCTCGTGTCAGCCACCCAGAGTGTGGGGCCCTTATCCAGCATGTGGGAATGGCCATGGCCCAGTCATCTCTACCCATCCTTGGTATTCCGGCAACTATCCCAGACCTTTGCTGGAATCCCTACCAGTGGGGGAACCTGAAGCACAATTGAGAACTCCTCCTTCCCCATGGCAGGAAGCCTGGCTGTTGCTATGGGTGCCCAACCCTCAGAATTAGAACCAGGTGCATGGCCAATGAGACAACGCCCAATCATAAGGGCCGCCTGGGCCAAAGCAGGCATTGTGTCCCTCAACCTTAGCATGCATTCAAACAAATGCTCTCAGTTGTTTCTGCAGGGTCCCGCATCGCAGGCCTGGTATGCCCTTAGGACCAAATCCTAACACTTCGTGGGATTTTCCATGCCAACATAACCAGAGCCCGTCTCTGGAATCTCTGTTTTGAAGCACCCCTATGATGGAAAACAGCAATCTTCCCTCCCCTGAGAAAACTATTAGGAGCTGCCAGGATGCGTAGAGAGGAAAAATCTCCCAGGGCTCCATAAGACCACACCTTCATTCCGAGGCCATCCAGGACACACAATCCAGATACAAGAGACTGTGCTACCACCTTCGAATCACCTGGTTTACAGTTCAAGACGAGCTGCCCTACAGACCTACGCATTGGGCCTGTGATCACCTCGCCATTAACCCTACCCCAAGTTTGTGTTTGCAGACTTCTTTCCCAAAACCATGGCTCACATGCCCTCTATGATGGGTCTCTGTAGCCACACCACAGGAAAGATCCTGCTATCCCCAATGAAACTGTGTCCATCACAGTTGCCCAAACCCTCCAGATTAGGAGAGACCTGCAAGTCCCCTGAGCCCAGTCCAATATTGGAGGCCACTCTGGACACAAATGCACAGTGTACAACACCCTGATCACCTCCATCCAGGAAGACACCCAAGTCAATGGTCCTGAGTCAGAAGATTGGTCCCTGAACCCCACAATAGAATATCTCCTGTCCCCAGATGGAATTCGTGCTCTTCAACTTGTGTCAAGGGTCGGGGTATATGAATTATGCACAGCCCTTTAGCCCCCAGCACATTCTAAGATCTCTCTGGTAACAAACAAACAGCATTGTGATCCATCTTCATGAGATTCCATGTCACTTCAAGTCCTTGGTAATTCGCCCCAGAGCCACCAGAATGAACCTGCCATGTTCCTCACCTGATATGGTCAGGGGAGGTGTGCTTTCCAGGCATCCATGTGGGAGTGCTCTTCTACTTATTCTTTCCACATGTGGGACCCTGGAGCAAACAAACCAGACTGCCACTGACCAGTAGAAGGGAACCCTCTGTTTGGAGCATCTCAAAAGCACCAGCAGGAGAAATCCTCCATGGCCCTTGACACAACCCCTCCATTTGTCAGTCATCATAGACAAAAACTCCAGCATGAGAAAACATCTGAAATCTGCCGTTATTTAGATTCTGCATTTTCTTTTCCACCACTGCACACTAGAACTGCGTTTCACTTGACACTGAATTTATCCATAGCTTGGGTTTAGAATTCCATCCTCAGCCTCCTGGTCTGCAAGCCCTCTAGAGAGGGAATTTGGAGCCACAAGGCAACATTCTGCATTCCCACTAGAAAGAAATAGGGCCTGGTGAATCTTCCCAGAAACTCCACATGAGGTTCAATCTACTTGGCACTCGATGGAACCTTGATTTATAGGCTGTCCCGGGCACTAGTACTAGTACTAGTACTAGTACTGTGTCTGACAGAGCCTGAGCCAAGACCTAGTTTCAGGCACCCAGAGATATGAGCCCATATCCAGCATGTGAGATTGGCCAGGGCCCAAGTCCATCATCTCTACCCATCCTTGGTATTCAGGCACCTGTCCCCAGACCTTTTATGTAATCCCTACCAATGGGGTAACCTAAAGCACAATAGAGAACTCCTCCTTCCCCATGGTAGGAATCCTGGCTGTTGATATGGGTGTCCAAACCTCAAAGTGGGAGCCAGCTGCATGGCCAAGGAGACAATGCCCACTCATGAGGGCTGCCCTGGGCACAAGTAGCCATTGTAACCCTCAGCTTGATCAAGCCTTCAAAAAAATGCTCTTAGTTGCACCTCCAGGATCCTGCATTGCAGGCCTGATATGCCCTTAAGCCCAAATCCTAACACATCGTGGGATGTTCCATGTGCACATACCCAGAGCCCGTCACTGGAATCCCTGTTTTGAGGCACCCCTAAGATGGAAAACAGCACTCTTCACTTCCCTGAGAAAGCCACCAAACTAATGGGATCCCCAAGGATCCTTGAGAAGAAGAATCTCCCATGGTCCCATGAGTCCACACCTGTATTCCGAGGCCAGCGTGGATATGCTATCCAGATACAAGAGACTGTGCTACTGGCTTCGAGTCACCTGATTTACAGTTCCTGACGTGCTGCCCTCCAGATCTTTGGATTGGGGCTGTGAACACCTCTCCATTAACCTTATCCCGAGTTTGTGTTTGCAGATCTCTCTCTAAAAACCATTGCTCACATGTCCTCCAGGATGGGGCCCCTAGAGTCACACCACAAGACTGTGCTTGCCATCCCCAAGGAAACTGGGCCCATCACAGTTGCCCAAACCCTCCTGATTAGGAGAAACCCGGAAGGCTCCTGAGCACATCCCAATATTGGAGGCTGCTCTGGATGCAAATGCACAGTCTGAAACACCCTGATCACCTCCATCCAGGCAGACACCCAAATCAATGGTCCTGAGTCAGATAATTGAACCTGACATGGCCCTAGGACCTCATTGGAAGAGGGATTAACTTTTCAGGCACCTGTCCTCAGAGGCCTCTTCTGGAATACCAACTTATGATACAAATTATGGCCCCTGAGCCCCAGGGTGGGAAATCCTCCATGGCCTCTTGACGCCACCTCTCCATTTGTTGGTCATCGTAGACACAAACTCCAGCCTGAGCAAACATCTGACATCCGCCCATATTCAGGCGCTGATATTGGAATCAGCTGCTGCACACTGGAACTGCCTTTCGCTTTGCAATGAATTTAAGCCTAGCTTCAGACTACAATTTCATCCTCACCCTACTGGTCTGCCATATCTCTTGATAGGGAATTCTGGAGCCACAACGCAACATTCTGCCTTCTTCATAGATAGAAGGACCTGGTGAGTCTGCCCATAAACTGCACATGAAGATCAATATACTCAGCCCAGGAGGGAACCCCTATTTATAGTTTGCCCTAGCCACTAGTGCTGTGTCTGACAGAGCCTGAGCCCCTACCTCGTGTCAGCAACCCAGAGGGTGGGGCCCACATTAACCATGTGAGACCGGCCATGGCCCAGGGCTGTCATTACTACCCATCCTTGGTATTCAGGCATCTGTCCCCTAGATCTTAGCTGGAATCCCTACCAATGGGGGGACCTGAAGCACAATAGAGAATTCATCCTTCGCCATGGCAGGAATCCTGGCTTTTGGATGGGTGTCCAACCCTAGGAATGGGAACTGGCTGCATGGCTGAGTAGACATCGCCCAATCCTGATGGCCTCCGGGGCACAAGCAGGCATTGGGACCCTCAGCTTGTCCATACTTTCAAACAAACGCTCTCAGTTGCACCTCCATGATCCCGCATTGCAGGCCTGGTATGGCCCTAGGCCTAAATATTAACCCTTGGTGGGATTTTCCAAGCACTTAGACCCAGAGCTCATCTCTGGAATGCCTGTTTTGGGGCACACCTAAGCTGGAAAACAGTACTCATTCCTTCCCAGAGAAATGCAACAAACTATTGAGAACCGCCAGGATCCTTGAGAGGAGAAATCTCCCATGGACCCTTGAGACAACACCTGCAATAAAGGCCATTCTGGAAATTAAATCCAGATACAATTACCTGTGCTACCACCTTTGAGTTACGTGATTTACAGTTCCAGACTTGCTGCCCTCCTGGTCTATGGATTGGGACTATGATCACCTTGCCACTAACCCTAACCTAAGTTTGTGTTTGCAGACTTCTCTCTCAAAATCATGGCGCACATGTCCTCCAGGATGGGGTCTCTGGAGTCACACCACAGGACAGTTCCTGCAATCCCCAAGGAAACTGCCCATCACAGTTGTCCAAAATCCCCATATAAGGAGAAACCTGCAAGAAACATGAGGCAACCCTAGTATTGGATGCCACTCTGGACACAAATGCACAGTCTGAAACACCCTCATCACCTGCATTCAGTCAGACACCAGAGTCAATGATCCTGAGTCAGAAGATTGAATGACATTCCCCTAGGGCCTCATTCAAACCCTTTATTAGGTTTTCAGGCTTCTGTCCTCAGAGACCTGTTCTGGATTACCAATTTATGATACAACATATGGCCGCTGAGCCCCACAACAGAATATCTCCTGCCCCCAGAAGCAATCCAGGATCTTGGGCCTGTGTCAAATCCTCAGGCTCGATGAATCCTGCATGGCCCATTAACCACCAGCACATTCTAAGATCTCCCTGGTAACAAACCAACATTTTGACCCATCTTCATGAGGTTCCATGTCCAATCCAGTCTTTATTTCTTCGCCTTAAAGCCACCAGATGCCATGTTCCTTCGCTGTCATGGTCAATGAAGGTGTGCTTTCCAGTCACCCATGTGGGAGATCTATGTTATCCGATCTTTCGACATGGGGAACCATGGAGGAAACAAATCAGACTGCCCCTGTCTGGTAGAAGGAAACCTTGCTGTTTGGAGCATCTCAAAAACACCAGATTGGGAAATCCTCCATAACCTCTTGACGCCACCCCTCCATTTTTGTGTCATCATAGACACAAACTCCAGCATGAGCAAATATCTGACATCCACCCTCACTCAAGTGCTGAATATTGGATTCAAACATTGCACACTGGAAATTCCTTTTGCTTGATACAGAATGTAACCATAGCTTAGGTTTACAATTCCATCCTCAGCCTCCTGGTCCACAAGCCCTCTTGATAGTGAATTCTAGAGCCACAAAGCAGCATTCTGCCTTCCCCTTACAAACAAGAAGGGCCTGGTGAGTCTGCCCAGAAACCATACATGAGGATCAATCTGCTCGGCACTTGAGGGAACCCCAATTTATAGGCTGCCCTGGGCACTAGTGCTGTGTCTGACAGAGCCTGAGCCAAGACCTAGTGTCAGCCACCCAGTGATCGGGGCCCATATCCACGATTTGATACTGGCCATGGCCCATGTCCATCATCTTTACCCATCCTTGGTATTCAGGCCTCTGTCCCCAGACCTTTGCTGGAATCCCCGCTAATGGGGGAACCTGAAGCACTATAGAGAACTCCTCTTTCCCCATGGCAGGATTCTGGCTGTTGGGATGGTTTTCCAACCCTCAAAGTGGGAGCCAGCTGCATGGCCAATGTGACCACGCCCACTCATGAGGGCCACCTGGGCATAAGCAAGTATTGTGACCCTCAGCCTGAGAATGATTTCAAACAAGCCCTCTCAGTTGCACCTCCAGGATCCTGAATGCAGGCCTGGTAAGCCACTAGGCCCAAATTCTAACACTTGGTGGGATTTTCCAGGGGACCAAACCCAGAGTCCGTCTCTGGAATCCATATTTTGGGGCACCCCTAACATGAAAAACAGCACTCTTCCCTTCCCCGAAAAAGCCACCAACTATTGGGAGCCACCAGGATCCTTAGAGAGGAAAAATCTCCCATGGACCCATGAGGCCACAACTGCATTCTGAGGCCATCCTGCACACAATACAGAGAAAAAAGCCTGTGATTCTGCCTTTGAGTCACCCGATTAACAGTTCCTGAAGAGCTGCCATCCATGTCTATGCATTGGGCCTGTGATAACCTTGCCACTAACCCTAACCCAAGTTTGTGTTTTCAGACTTCCCTCCCAAAACCATGGCTCACATGCCCTCCAGTTTGTGATAACTGGAGCCACACCACGGGATTGTACCTGTCTTCCCAAAGGAAACTGTGATTGTCACTATTAAACAAACCCTCTAGATTAGGAGAAACCTGCAAGGCCCCTAAGCCCAGCCCAATATTGGAGGCCACTCTGGACGCAAATGCACAGTCTGACACACCATATCACCTACATCCAGGCTGATATCCAAGTCAATGGTCCTCAGACAGAAGATTGAACCTGACATGCTCCTAGGATTCACTGGAACACTAGAATAGGTTTTCAGGTATCTGTACTCAGAAGGCTGTTCTGAATATCAATGTATGATACAATATGGTCACTGAGCCACACAAAAGAACATCTCCTGTCCTTAGAAGAAAGCTGTGCTCTGGACCTGTGTCAAACACTCTGGGTAGATGAATCCTTCAAGGCCCCCTGACAACCAGCACATTCTATGATCTCCCTGACAACATACCAGCATTGTGACCCATCTTCATGAGACTCCATGACAACTCCAGCCCTTGGTACTTCGGCCCAGAGCCACCAGAATGAAACTGCCATGTTCCTCTGCTGCCATGGTCAATGTAGGTGTACTTTCCAGGCATCCAGCAGGAGTGCTCTGCTACCAACTTTCCACATGGGGAACCCTGGAGGAAACAAACCAGACTCCCCTGTACGGTAAAAGGAATCTTTTCTGTATGGAGTATCTCAAGCCTGAGGGTGGGTAATCCTCCATGGCCTCTTGAGGCCACCCATCCATTTGTTGGTCATCATAGACACTAACTCCAGCGTGAGCAATCAACTGACATCTGCACTTACTCAAGTGCTGGATATTTGAATCAGCTGCTACACACTGGAATTGCCTTATGCTTGGCACTGAATTTAAAAGTAGCTTGGCGGGACGCCTGGGTGGCTCAGTTGGTTAAACAGCTGCCTTCGGCTCAGGTCATGATCCCAGCGTCCTGGGATCGAGTCCCACATCAGGCTCCTTGCTCCGCAGGGAGCCTGCTTCTCCGTCTGACTCTGCCTTCCACTCTGTCTGCCTGTGCTTGCTCTCGCTCGCTCTCTGACAAATAAATAAAATCTTGAAAAAAAAAAAGTAGCTTGGGTTTGCAATTCCATCCTCACCCTGGTGTTCAGTAAGCTCTCTTGATAGGGAATTCTGAAGCCACAACACAGCATTCTGCCTTCCCCATAGCAAGAAAAAACAGCCTGGAGAGACTGCCCAGAATCCCTACATGAGGATAAATCTACTCGACCCTCGAGTGAACCCCATTTATAGGTTTACCTGGCCACTAGCGCTGAGTCTGACAGAACCTCGTCTCTGACCTCGTGTCAGGACCCAGAGACTGGGCTCCAACTCCAGAATGTGAGACCAGCCATGTCCCAGGGCTGTCATCTCTACCCATTCTTGATTCAGGCATCTGTCCCCAGACATTTGCTGAAATCCCTGCCAATGGGGGAACCAGAAGCACAATAGGGAAATCCTCCTTCCCCATGGCAGGAATGATGGCTCTTGGGATGGGTTTCCAGACCTCAGAGTGGTAGCCAGCTGAATGGCCAATGATAACCCGCCCACTCATGAGGGCCGCCCTGGACACAAGCAGGCATTGTGACCCCCAACATGAGCATGCTTTCAAACAAACACTCTCAGTTGCATTCCAGAATCCAAATTTGCAGGCCTGATATGCCCCTAAGCACAAATCCTAACACCTGGTGAGATTTTTCAGGGGCTCAGAAACACAGCCTGTCTCTGGAATCCCTGTTTTGGGACACCCCTAAGATGGAAAATAGCACTCTCCCCTTCGCCAAGAAAGCCACCATAGTATAGGGAGCCGCTAGGATCCTTGAGAGGAAAAATCTCCCATGGATCCATGAGACCACACCTGTATTCCGAGGCCATCCTGGACACAAAAGCCAGATACACAAGCCTGTGCTACCACCTTCAAGGCAACTAATTTATAGTTCCAGACGAGCTGCCCTCCAGGTCTATGCATTGGGCCTGCGATCACCTCACCGCTAACCTTAACCCGAGTTTGTGCTTACAGACTTCTATCCCGAAACCATGGCTCATATTTCCTCCAGGATGGGGTCTCTGGAGCCACACCAAAGGACTGTGCCTGCCATCCCCAAGGAAAATGTGTCCGTCACATTTGCCTAAAACTTCGAGATAAGGAGAAACCTGCAAGGCCCCTGAGCCCACCCCAATACTGGAGGCCCCTCTGGACACAAATGTGCAGTCTGAAATACGCTGATCACCTGAATCCAGGCAGATACCCAAGTCAGTGTTTCTCAGTCAGAAGATTGAACCTGACATGCTCCTATGACCTCATTGTAACCCCTGATTATGTTTTCAGGCATCTGTAATCAGAGACCTGTTCTGGAGTACCAACTTAAGATACAACATATGGTCCCTGATCCCCACAACAGAACATCTCCTTTCTCTAGATGGAAGCCGTGCTCTTGGAACTGTGTCAAACCCTCAGGGTAGATGAATCCTACTTGGCCCGTAGCCACCAGCAGATTCTAAGATCTCACTGGTAACAAGCCAGCATTGTGAGCCATCTTCATGAGATTCCATGTCAACTACAGGCCTTGGTACTTCACCCCAGAGCCTTCAGAAAGACCCTGTCATGTTCCTCAGCTGCAATGTTCAGTGGAAGTGTGCTTTCCAGGCATCCATGTGGGAGTGCTCTGCTACCCAAACTTTCCACATGGGGGACTCTCGAGCAAACAAATCTGACTGCCCTGTCCTGTAGAAGGAAACCTGGCTGTTTGGAGCATCTCACAAGCTCAAGTGTGGGAAATCCTCTATGACCTCTTTTCAACTCCTCTCCATTTGTCGGTCATTATAGACACAAACTCCAGCTTGAGCAAACATCTGACGTCTGCGCTTACTCAGGTGCTGGATATTCGAATCAGCCGCTGCACACTGGAAATGCCATTCGCTTGTCACTGAATTTATTCATAGCTTGGGTTTACAATTCCATCCTCACCCTACTGGTCCACAAGCCCTCATGATAGGGAATTCTGCAGCCACAACACAGCATTCTGCCTTCCCAATAGAAAGAAGAAGGGCCTGGTGAGTCTGCCCAGAAACTCCACATTATGATCAATCTACTTGTCCCTTGAGGGAACCCTGAATTATAGACAGCCCTGGCCCCTAGTGTTGTGTCTGACAGAGCCTAAGCCCCGACCTCGTGTCAGCCACCTAGAAGGCGGGGCCCATATCCCGCATGTTAGACTGGCCACGGAACAGAGCCGTCATCTTTACCCATCCTTGGTATTCAGGCATGTGTCCCCAGACCTTTCCTGGAATCCCTACTAATGAGGGAACCTGAATCACAATAGAGAAATCCTCATTCCCCATGGCAGGATTCCTGTAAGTTCGGAAGGGTGTCCAACACTCAGAGTGTTAGCCTACTGAATGGCCATTGAGACCACCCCCATTCCTGAGGGCCACCCTATGCAAAAGCTTGCATAGTGACCCTCAACCTGAGCATGCTTTCAAACAAACGCTCTCAGTTGTATCTCCAGGACTTGCATTGGAGGCCTGGTAAGCCCCTATGCCCAAATCATAACCCTTGGTGGGTATTTCCAGGTGCCCAGAGCCAGAGCACTTCTCTGCAATCCCTGTTATGGGACACCCTTAATATGGAAAACAGAACTCTTTCCTCTCTGAGAAAGCCACCACATTATAAGGAGCCGCCAGGATACTTGAGAGGAAATATCACCCATGGACACCTGAGACCACACCTGCATTCTTAGTCCATCGTGGATACACAATCCAGATAAAAAAGCCTGTGCTACCTCCTTTGAGGCATGCGATTTACATTTCACACGGAGCTTCCCTCCAGGAGTATGCATTGGGCCTACAATCACTTCGCCACTAAACCTAACCCGCATTTGTGTTTGCAGACTTCCCTCCGAAAACCATGGCTCTCATGCCCTCCAGCATGGGGTCTTTGGAGCCACACCACAGGACTGTGCCCACCATTGCCAAGGAAACTGTGCCCATCAAATTGCCCTATCTTTCCAGATTAGGAGAAACCTGCAAGGTCCCTGAGCCCACCCCAATACTGGTTGCCACTCTGTACACAAATGCACAGTCTGGAACACCCTGATCACCTACATCTAGGCAGACTTTGAAGTCAATGATACTGAGTCAGAGGATTGAACCTGACATTCCGTTAGGATTTTATTGGAACCCTAGATTAAATTTTCAGGCATCTATCCTCAGAGGCCTGTTCTGCAATACCAAATTATGATACATTTGGTCCGTTAGCCCCACATCAGAACATCTCTGGTCCGAGAAGGAAACCGTGCCCTTTGACCAGTGTCAAACCCTCAGGGTAGATGAATCCTACATGGTCCCTTAGCCACCAGCACACTCTAAGGTCTCCATGGTAACAAACCTGCATTATGACCCATCTTCATGAGACTTCATGTCAACTCCAGGCCTTGGTAATTCGCCCAAGAGCCACCAGAACGAATTGGCCATGTTTCTCAGCTGCAATTTTAATGGAGGTGTGCTTTTCAGGCATCCACGTGGGAGTGCTCTGCTACCCAAACTTTCCACATGGGGGACCCTGGAGCAAATAAACCAGACTCCCCCTGTGTGGTAGAAGGAAACTTTGCTGTTTGAAGCATCTCACAAGCCCCAGCATGTGAAATCCTCCATGGTCTCTTGACGCCACCCCTCCATTCATCGGTCATCATAGACATAAACTCCAGCATGAGGAAATGTCTGACTTTCACCTTTACTCAGGTGCTGGATATCTGGAATCAGACACTACACAATGGAACTGCCTTTTGCTTGGCACTGAATTGAACCTTAGCTTGAGTTTACAATTCCATCCTCACCCTACTGGTCCCCAAGCCCGCTTGATAGGGAATTCTGGGGCCACAACGCAGCTTTTTGCCTTCCCCTTAGAAAGAAGAAGGGCATGGTGATTCTGCCCAGAAACTCTGCATGAGGATCAATCTGCTCAGCCCTTGAGGGATCCCTGATTCATACTCAGCCCTGACCACTAGTTCTGTTTCTGACAGAGCCTGAGTGCTCAATTCATGTCAGCTACTCAGAGAGTCAGGCATGTGAGACTGGCCATGTCTCAGGTCCCTCATCTCTACCCATCCTTGGTATTCAGGCATCTGTCCCCAGACATTTGCTAGAATACCTGCTAATGGGGGAACCTGAGGCACAATAGAGAATTCTTCCTTTTCCATGGCAGGAATCCTGGTAGTTGGGATGGGTGTCCTACATTAAAGTGGTAGCCAGCTGCATGGCCAAGGAGACAACTCCCACTCATAAGGGCTGCCCTAATCACATCAGGCATTGTGACACTCGGACTAGCATGCTTTCAAACAAACGCTCTCAGTTGTACCTCCAAGTCACACATTGTAGGCCTGGTACTCCCCTAGGCCCAAATCCTAATCCTGGTGGGATTTTCCAAGCACCCAGACTCACAGCCCTTCTCTGGAATCCCTTTTTGGGGAACATCTAAGATTGAAAACAGCACTCTTCCATTCAAACGAGAAAGCCACCATACTATTGGGAGCTTCCAGGATCCGTAGAGAGGAAAATACTCTCATGGAAACATTAGAACACACCTGCATTCTAAGGCTATCATGGACACACAATCCAGATACAAAAGCCAGTGCTAGTGCCTTCGAGGTACGTGATTTACAGTTCCTGACGATCTGCCCTCCAGGTCTATGCATTGGGCCTACGATCACCTCACAACTCAACCTAATCCGAGTTTGTGATTGCAGACTTCTCTCCCAAAACCATGGCTTACATGCCCTCCACGATGGAGTCTCTGGAGCCACACCACAGGACTGTGCCTGCCACCCCCAAGGAAACCGTGCCCACAAATTTGCCTAAACCTTCAAGATTAGGAGAAACCTGCAAGGCCCCAGAGCCCACCCCAATATTGGAGGCCACTCTGTACACAAAGGCACAGTCAGAAACATTCTGGTTGCCTACATATAGGCAGACACCGAAGTCAATGTTCCTGAGTCTGATGATTCAACCTGAAATTCCCCTTGGACTTCATTGGAACCCTAGATGAAGTTTTTAGGCATCTGTCCTCAGAGGCCTGTTCTGGAATACCAACTTATGATACAACATTTGGTCCATGAGCCCCACAACAGAACATCTCCGATACCCAGAAAGAAACCATGTTCTTCGACCGGTGTCAAACCATCAGGATAGACTAATCATACATGGCCCCTTAGCCACCAGCACATAGTAAGATTTCCGTGGTAACAAAACTGCATTGTGACCCAACTTTATTAGAATCCAGGCCTTGGTACTTTGCCCTAGAGCAACCAGAAAGAACCTGCCATGTTCCTTAGGTGCAATGGTCAATGTAGGTGTGCTTTCCAGTATCCACGTGCGAGTACTATGCTACCCAAACTTTGCACATGGGGGAACCTGGTGTAAACAAACCAGACCTCCCCTGTCCAGTAGAAGGAAACCTTATGTTTGGATCAACTCACAGGCCTCAGCGTGTAAACTGCTCCATGGCCTCTTGATGCCACCACTCCATTGGTCGGTCATCATAGACACAAACTCCAGTCTAAGCAAACATCTGACATGCACCCTTATCCCGGTGCTGGATGTCTTGAATAAACCACTGCACATTGGAACTGCCTTCCACTTGGCACTGAATTGAACCATAGCTTGTGTTTACAATTCCATCCTCACCTGACTGGTCCCTAAGCCCTCTTGATAGGGAAATCTGGGGCCACAACGCAGCATTCTGCCTTCCCCATCGAATGAAGAAATGCCTGGTGAGTCTGCCCTGAAAACCCACATGAGGATCAATCAGGTTGGCCCTCGAGTCAACACCGATTTATAGGCTGCCATGGCCACTAGTGCCGTGTCTGACAGAGCCTGAGCTCGACTGAGTTTCAGCCACTAAAGAGCAGGCCCCATATCTAGCATTTGGGATTGCCATGGCCAAAGTATGTCATCTCTACCCATCCTTGATATTCAGGCACCTGTCCCCAGACCTTGGCAGGGATCCCTGCCAATTAGGGAACTTGAAGCACAATAGAGAACTCTTCTTTCCCCATGGCAATAAACCTGGCTTTTGGGATGGGTGTTCTACCCTCAAAGGGGGAGCCAGTTACAACATCAATGACACCACACACACTCCTGAGGACTACCCTTGGCACAAACAGGCATTGTGATCCTCACCCTGAGCATGCTTTCAAAAAATCCCTCTCAGATTCACCACAATGATCCCTCATTTCAGGCCTGGTATGCCTGTAGGTTCAAATCATAAAACTTGGTGGGATTTTCGAGGTGCCCAGACCCAGAGACCATCTCTGGAATTTTTGTTTTGGTGCACCCTTCAGATGGAAAACAGCACTCATCCCTTCCCCAAAAATGTCACCAAATTATGAGGAGCCACCAGGATCCATAGAGAGGCAATGTCTCCCATGGACCCATGAGAACACACCTGCATTCCGAGGCCATCCTGGACACACAATCCGGAGAGAAAAGCCTGTGCTACTGCCTTCCATTCACCCTAATTACAGTTCCAGATGAGCTGCTCTCAAGGTATATGCATTGGGCCTGTGATCACCTCGCCACTCACCCTAATTCGAATTTGTGTTTGCAGACTTATCTACCAAAACCATGGCACACATGCCCTCCAGGATGGGGTCTCTGGATCCACACTGCAGGACTGTCCCTGCCATCCACAAGGAAACTGTTTCCATCACAGTTGCCCAAACTGTCTAGATTAGGAGAAACCTACAAGGCCTCTGGGCCTACCCCAATTTCGGCGGCCGCTCTGAACACAAATGCACAGTCTGAAATACCCTGATCTCCTACATCCAGGAACACAGCCAAGTCAATGGTCCTGAGTCAGAATAATGAACCTAACATGCCCCTAGGACGTCATTGGAACCATTGATTCGGCTTTCAGACATGTGTCCTCAGAGGCCTGTTCTAGAATGCGACTTATGATACAACATGTGGTGGCTGGGCCACACAACAGAACATCTCCTGTCCCCAGAAGGAAACCGTGCCCTACAATCTGTGCAAAATCCCAGAGTAGTAGATTCCTGCACAACTACTAAGCCACCAGCACATTCTAAGATCTACCTGGTAACAAACCAGCTGTGTGGCCCATCTGCAAGAGATTCCATGTCAAATCAAGGACTTGGTACTTTGCTACAGAGACACCAGAATAAAGCTGCCATGTTCTTCAGTTGCAATGGTCAATGAAGTTGAACATTCCAGGCATCCATGCGGTAGAGCTCTGCTACCCAAACTTTCCACATGGGGGACCCTGGAGCAAATAAACCACACTCCACCTGTCCAGTAGAACAAAACCTTGCTATTTGGAGCAGCTCATGAGTCTCAACGTGAAAATCCCTCCATGGCTTCTTGACGCCACCCCTACATTTGTCAGTCATCATAGACACAAACTCCAGTGTGAGCAAATATCCGACGTCCTCCCTTACTAAGGTGCTGGATATCTCGAAAAAGCTGCTGGACACAGGAACTGCCTTCCGCTTGGCAGTGAATTGAACTGTAGCTTGTGTTTACAATTCCTTCCTCACCCGACTGGTCCCCAAGCCTTCTTGATAGCGAATTATGGAGACACAACACAGCATTCTGCCTTCCCGATAGAAACAAGTGCCTGGTGAGTCTGGCCAGAAACCCCACATGAGGATCAATCTGCTCGGCCCTATATCGGAGGGACCCTGATTTATAGGTTGCCCTGGCCACTAGTGCTGTGTCTGACAGAGCCTGAGCCCAGACCTAGTGTCAGTCACCAGAGTTTGAGCCCCACATCTAGTATTTGGGAATGCCATGGCTCAAGTATTTCATCTCTACCCATCCTTGGTATTCAGGCACCTGTCCCCAGACCTTTGCTGGAATCCCTGATAATGGGGCATCCTGAAGCACAATAGAGAACTCCTCCTTCTTCATATCAGGAAACTTGGCTGTTAGGATGGGTGTTCAACCCTGAAAGGGGGAGTCATTTACAAGTCCAGTGAGACCACACAAACGCCTCAGGGATGCCCTGGAGGCAAACAGGCCTTGTGACCCTCAGCCTGAGCATGCTTTCAAACAATCCTTCTCTGTTGCACCACCATGAACCCGCATTGCAGGCCTAATATGCCCTAAGCCCAAATCCTAGCACTTGTTGTGATGTCCCAGATGCCATGAACCAGAGCCCGTCTCTGGAATCCCTGTTTTGGGGCACCCATAAGGTGGAAAACATCACTCTCCCCTTCCCCGAAAAAGCCACCAAACTATGGAGAGCCACCAGGATCCATAGAGAGGAAAAGACTCCCATGGACCCATGAGACCACACCTGCATTCCAAGGCCATCCTGGACACACAATCCAGAGAGAAAAGCCTGTGCTACTGCCTTCCAGTCTCCCTAATTATAGTTCATGACGAGCTTCCCTCCAGGTCTACGCATTGGGCCTGTGATCACCTCGCCACTCACCCTAATTTGTATTTGTGTTTGCAGACTTCTCTCCCAAAACCATGGCTCTCATGCCCACCAGAATGTGATCTCTGGAGCCACACCACAGAACTCTGGCTGCCAACCCCAAGGACACTGTGCATATCAGATTTGCCCAAACCTTCCAGATTAGGAGAAACCTGTGTGGCCCCTGAGCCCACACCAATATTGCCGGCCACTCGGGATGGAAATGCGCAGTCTGAAACACCCTTATCACCTACATCCAGGGAAATAGCCAAGTCAATGATCGTGAGATAGACGATTGAACCTAAAATGCCCCTAGGCTCTCAATGGAACCCCATTAGGTTTTCAGGCATCTGTCCTCAGGGGCCTGTTCTAAAATACCAATCTATGACACATCATGTTTTCTCTGAGCCACACGACAGAACATCCCCTCTCCCCAAAAGAATACCATGCTCTTCGACCTGTGCCAAACCCTCAGGGTAGGAGAATCCTGCATGGCACCTTAGCAACCAGCACATTCTAAGTTCTCCCTGGTAACAAACAAGCATTGTTACCCATCTGCAAGAGATCCCATGTCAACTCAAGGCCTTGGCACTTTGTCCCAGAGCCACCAGAACGAATCTGCCATGTTCCTCAGCTGCAATTGTCAATGGAGGTGTGCTTTCCTGGCATCCATGCCGGAGAGCTCTTCTTCACAAACTTTCCACATGGGGAAACCTAGAGTAAACAAACCAGACTTCAACTACTCTGTACAAAGAAATGTTACTTTTTGCAGCAGTTCACAGGCCTCAGCATGTGAACTCCTCCATGGCCTCTTTATACCACCCCTCCACTTGTCGGTCATCATAGACAAAAACTCTAGTGTGAGCAAGCATCTGACATCCACCCTTATTCCAGTGCTGGATGTCTCGAGTAAACTGCTACAAATTGGAACTGCCTTCTGCTTGGCACTGAATTGAACCATAGCTTTTGTTTACAATTCCACCCAAAACTGACTGGTCCCCAAGCTCTCGTGATTGGGAAATCTGGAGCCACAACACAGCATTCTGCCTTCCCTATTGAATGAACAAATGCCTGGGAATCTTCCCAAGAAACTCCACATGAGGATCAATCTGCTCCGCCCTCGAATCTACTCTGATATAAAGGCTGCCATGGCCACTTGCGCTGTGTCTGACAGAGCCTGAGCCCCGACCGAGTTTTAGGCCTCATATCTAGCATTTGGGATTGCTATGGCCCAAGTACGTCATCTCCACCCATCCTTGGTATTCAGGCACCTATCTCGAGACCTTGCTGGAAACCCTGCCAATGGGGCAACCTGAAGCACAGAGGAACCTGACGGAAGAGAACTCATCCTTCCTCATGGCAGGACATTTGGCTGTTGGGTTGGGTGTCCAACTCTCTAAGAGGGAGCCAGATATATGACCAATGAGACCACTCCCACTCCTGAGGGCCGCCATGGGAGCAAACAGGCATTGTGAGACTCAGCCTGAGCAAGCTTTCAAACAATCCCTCTCAGTTGCACCATCATGATCCCGCATTGCAGGCCTCATACACCCCTAGGTGCAAATCCTAACCCTTGGTGGGAAGTCCCAGATGCCCAGAAAAAGAGCCTGTATCTGGAATCCCTGTTTTTGGGCACCCATAAGATGGAAAACAACACTCTTCCCTTCCCCAAAAAAGCCACCAAACTATGAGCTGCACAGATCCATAGAGAGGAAAAGTTTCCCATGGAACCATGAGACTATACCTGCATTCCGAGGCCATCCTGGACACACAATATAGAGAGAAAAGCCTGTGCTACTGCCTTCCAGTCACCCTAATTACAACTCCTGACAAGCTGCACTCCAGATCTACTCATTGGGCCTGTGATCACCTTTCCACTAACCATAACCCACATTTGTGTTTGCAGACTTCTCTCCCAAAACCATGGCTCATATGCCCTCCAGGACAGGGTCTCTGGATCCACAACACATGACTAGGCCTGCCATCCCCAAGGAAACTGTGCCCGTCAAACCTGCCCAAACCTTCCAGTTTAGGAGAAACACGCAAGAGCCCTGAGCCCGACCCAATATTGTCGGCAGCACTGGACACAAATGCCAGTCTGAAACGCCCTGATCACCTACATCCAAGCAGACAGCCATTTCAATGTTCCTGGGTCAGAAGATTGTACCTGACATGCTCCTAGGACGTCATTGGAACACTAGATTAGGTTTTCAGGCATCTGTCCTCAGGGTCCTGTTCTGAAATACCAACTTAGGATACAACATGTGGTCCCTGAGCCACACAATAGAATATCTCCTGTCCCCAGTAGGAAACCATGCCCTTCGACCTGTGCCAAACCCTCAAGATTGGAGAATCCTGCACAGCACCTTAGACACCAGCACAAACTCTAGTTTGTGCGTTGACCCATACCACAAGCTTTCCATCTGCTGGACAGTCGAGTCCTGTTGAATGGCTCCAGGATGTCCCATACGGAAAGACTGGAGAGCAGGATTCGAAGGATGGATGCCTGTACAGCATACCTCACATTCCCATTGGCTCTTTGTGACAAGACATGTTTGAACTACTGGCTCTGGGGCGAGCTAACTAGGGGGCTGAATTGAAATGGACTCTCCTGCGGATGGGTCATAATGTGGGTTTGTGTGCATGGAGACCTTGGAATATGTTGGCAGCTCAGGGGCCATGAAGTATTCGCCTAACCGAAGGGTGTAATATTGCTCCAATTAAAAAGAGATCCCTATGTGGAGATGAGACAGGTTCTCTTTGGTGCCTCAGAAAAGCCCCAGATACTGGTCTTCAAACCAGTTCTCTTAGTAGAGACACCTGGAAACCAAAGCTAGGGTTCAGATTAGAGCCTAGATGCCTGTCCGTTTCAATCTTCTGTCTCTGGGGACACTGTCTGAGTATCTAAGTGGAGATAGTTGCTCAGCTGGTGTCAGAGTGCCCCTCTTAGTCCATGGCCGAGGCATGGCCTTGGAGACCTTATTGGATTTTCCTAATCTCTAGGGTTGTGGCCAATGGATTGGGTACAGTTTTCTTGGAGAGGACTGGCACAGTCCTTCAGTGTGTCTCCATAGGCCCTAGCCTGGAGGGTGTGTGGGTCCGGGCTGTGGGCACAGAAGTCTGAAAACACAAACTCGGCTTGGGTGCAGAGCCGAGAGCATGGCAGGATGGACCCACAGACCGTGAGAGGAGATCCTCAGCTTATGAAAGAAGGGCAAATGGGAGGCAGTCACGCAAGCTTTTGTCTTTGGATGTTTTGTCTCCCATAGCCGTGGAATGTAGGGGTGACCTCAGGGGCTATGGAAGAGTCTCCCTCTCTGAGGAGTTGGTCCAGCTCTTAAGATTTTGGGGACATTTTGTGGGAAGGGTGGAGTCCTGCTGTCTGGCTCAGGTGTTCTTCCAGGAGAGGGACTCCAGATCACAGTCCTGGGTTCGAGCAAATGGAATACTCGAGCTCTTGTGAAAATTGGGATCATAGGGGCTTGGCAAGCCCCATATGCGGGCTCTTGGTCCAGGGCCTGAGAGACCTTACTTCGACATGGGGCCCATGCTGATGGTCCCAATGCGAGTTTGTACCCAAGGAGGCACTCAAGTTTAGGCTTGGCCTCAGGGGCCATGAAGGTTTCTCCTACACTGAAGGTATGACTCCATGCCAACAGCAAGCTTTCCAGCCATGGGGAAGGAGAAGATCTGATTTGTGCTTCAGTTACCCACGTTTGCCAGGATTTGATATAATATCTAGGGTCAGATGTCTGAAAACCCAGGTTGGGAAGAGATGACAGCATAAGGCCATGGCCTGTCTGATGTGCTTAGTGTGCAGCCAGCTGTTTCCTTGTCTGTCGGGACGTCAGGCTGTGTCAGACAGAGCATTACTGACCAGGGTAGCTTTTCCAGTTAGGGTGCGGTCGAGGCCAGAGCAGGTTGGTTCTCATTTGTGGTTTCTGGAGAGCCCCATAGGGCAACGTTTTTCTTCTGGTGGGCAGGCAGAAAACTGTGTTGTGGTTCTGGAATTCCCAGTCTGGAGGGCTTGTTTGCCAGGTTTGTGAAGAGGGTAGTCTGAAAACACAAGCTAGTGTTAGGTTTGGGGCCGAGGGCATGGCAGGCCCACTCTGCAGAGACTGAATCAAGATCTCCTGCATCTGAGGTCAGGGCGAGTATCAGACGTTGCCTCAGGTTGGAGTTTGTGTCCATTATGGCCCCTTCCTGAAGGGGGTGGGGGCGTCATGAGGCCAGGGAGGTTTCCCAACGCTGGGAGTTATGAGCTGCCCCAAACATCAAGGTTTCCTCTGTAGGACAGTCGAGTACTATGAGATGGTTCTAGGATGACCCCTACAGAAAGACTCGAGAGAAGGGGTCTAAGCATGAATGTCTGCAAATGCCACCTCACATTCCCACTGGCTGCTTGGGGCAAGGCAGGCTCAATCTGCAGGCTCTTGGGCGGGTTTCTCAGAGGGCTGAGTTGAAATGGACTCTCCTGAGGATGAGTCATACTGTGGGTTGGTGGCCATGGAGACCTTGGAATGTGGCGGTGGCTCAGGGACTCTGCAGGTTTCTCCAAACCGAAGGGTTTGACACAGCTCCAACAATGAAGCTTCCCATGTGGAGACGATAGTTGTTCTGTTTGGTGTCTCAGGAAAGCCCCAGATGCTGGTCTTCAAACCCAGGCCTCTGAGGAGTGACACCTGGAAACCAAAGCAAGAGTTCAGATTAGGGCCCAGGGGCCTGTCTGGTTCAATCTACTGTCTCTGCCGACATCTGTCTGTGTTTCTGCATGGAGGTAGTTGCTCAGCTAGTGTCAGGATGCCTTTGTCCAGAGAGGCTTATAGTAGTGGGATGTCCTTGGGGGCCTTGAGGTTTCTCCTATTCTGTGGGGTTATGGGCAATGGAATGGGCATAGTCTCCTTGGAGAGAGCAGGACAGTCCTGTGGTGTGGCTCCAGAGGCCCCAGCCTGGCGGCTGTGTGGGCCAGGGCTGTGGGGACAGACATCCAAAAACACAAACTCGGCTGAGGTTTGGGGCTGAGGTTATGGCAGGAGTGATCTACAGTCCGTGAGGGGAGCTCATTGTGATTAGAAAGTAAGGCGAGTGAGAGGCGGTCGTTCAAGCTTATGTCTCTGGATGTTGTATTCATGATGGTCATTTAATGTAAGCATGGTCTCATGGGCCATGGAAGTCTCCCTCTCTGGTGATTTGTCCGGCTCCCAAGAGATTGGGGTCATTTTGTGGGAAGGGAGGAGTCCTGTTTTCTGCCTCATGTGTTCCCACAATAGAGGGATACTAGAGCAGAGCACTGGGTACATACAACTGGAATACCCACCCTCTGGTTAGGCCTGGGGTCCTATGGGCATGGCAAGCCCATATGCAGATTCTTGGTCCAGCCACTGAGAGACGTTACTTGAATAGTGGACTCATGCTGAGGGTCACAATGTGTGTTTGTGCCCAAGGTGGTCCCCAATATTGGGCGGGACTTCATTGAGCTTGCAGGTTTCTCCTACACTGAACCTTGGACATGCCAACCTCAGAGTTTCTTGCCATGGGGAAGGAGGAGTTTTGATTTCTGCATCACGTTCACCTCTAGGCACTAATTGGAGATAAGGTCTAGGTTCTGAAGCCTGAAAACCGAGGTTTGGAAGAGATGACGACCTAAGGCCATGGCGGGTCCGATGTGTTCAGTTTGGGGCCAGCTTTCTAGGTGTCGCTCAGGAGGTCTGCACTCAGGCTGTGCCAGACAGGGCATTCGTGCCCAGATACGCTGTATAATTGGGGTACAGTTGAGTGGCATGCAGAAGATAATTATTTGGGGTTTCTCCGTAGCCCCATAGGGCAAAGTCTTTCTTCTGGAGGGCAGGCAGAGTGCTGCATTCTGGCTCCGGAACTGCCAAACTGGAGGCCTTGGGGCCAGGAATGCAAGGATGTAAGTCTGAGAACTGAAGCTTTGCTTTGGTTTCAGGGCGAGGACATGGCAGGCACACTCTGCAGAGCTAAATTGAGATTTCATGCATCTGAGGTCAGGGCGAGGTTCATATGTTGGCTCAGGTTGGAGTTTCTGTCCATGATGGCCCCTTCATGAAGGGGGGTCATCACACCGCCATTGGTGTTTTCCCATGATGGCAGTAGTGAAATGCTCCAAACCACAAGGATTTTCTGCGGGTCAGTTGAAACCTGTTGGATGGCTCCAGGGCATCCCATATGGAACAATTGCAGAGCAGGGTTCTAAGGATGGATGCCTGGGCATCCGGCCTTGCATTCCAATTGTCTCCTAGCGAAATGGCACGTTTGATTGCTGCCTATGATGTAGCAGCCGAGGGGGCTGAGTTGAAATGCATTCTCCTGAGGATCGGTCATAATGTGGGATTGTGTCCATGGAGACCTTGGAATGGGGCAGTGGCACCAGGGCTCTGAAGGATGCTCCTAACCAGAGGTTTAGACACAGCTCCAAGAAGCATTTTTCCCATGGGGAAACAAGATTTGTTCTCATTGGTGCTTCAGTAACCCCCAATATGCTGGTATTGGAAACCAGAACTCTGAGGAGAGATGCCTGGAAACCAAGGCAATGGATCTGATTAGGGCCTGGGGCCTGTCTGGTTTAATCTTGTTCTCTCGGTTCATCTGTCTATGGGATTGAGTGGAGGTAGTTCCTCAGCTGGTGTCAGATTGCCCCTATTTGTCCTGGGCAGTCTACACTATTGGGATGGCCACTTTGACTTTGGAGGTTTCTCCTAATTTGCAAGTTTGTGGCCAATGAAATGGGCAGAATTCCTTTGGGGAGGGAAGGCACAATCCTGAGGTGTGGCTCTAGGGGCTCAAGCATGGAGGGTGTGTGGGTCAGAGCTGTGGGGACAGAAGTCTGAAAACAGAAACTCGTCTTAGGTTTGGGGACATAGGTATGGGAGGCCCGATCTACAGACCTTGAGGAGAACTCTTCAGGATATGAACAAAGAGTGAGTGTGAGGCACTTGCTCAGGCTTTTGACTCTGGATTTTGTGTCACTGATGGCCGTGGAATGTAGGGGCATCCTCATGGACCATGGGTGAGAGTTCCTCTATCGGGATTTATATGATCCCAATATTTTGGGGTCATTCCGTGGGATGGGAGGAGTCCATTCTGTTTTTTTTTTTGTTTTGTTTTGTTTTGTTTTTACCTCAGGTGTGCCACTAAAGTGGGATTCCAGAGCAGAACCCTGGGAAGGGGCGACTGGACAACCCGAACTCTGTATAAGATTGGGGGCCTAAGGGCATGGCAATCCCCATATGGGGTACCTTGGTCCAGCCACTGAGAGGTCTTACTTGAGTACAGTGCTCACACTGAGGGTCACAATGCATGTTTGTGCCCAATGTAGGCATCAAGCATGGGCGGGGACTCATGGGCCATGCTTGATTCTCCTACACTGAACTTTGGACAACATACGAACCACAAGGTTTCTTTCCATGGGGAAGGAGGAATTCTGATTTCTGCATCATGTTCACCCCTGGGCAGTGACTGGAGATAAGATCTAAGTTCTGAATCCAGAAAATCGAGGTTGGGATGAGATGATAACCTAAGGTCATGGAGGGTCCGATGTGCTCAGTGTGCGGTCAGCTTTCTGGGTGTTCTTCAGGAGGTATGGATTCAGGCTGTGTCAGACAGTGCATTAGTGCCCAGGTTAGACTGTATAATTTGGGTACAGTTGAGTTCCATGTAGGTTCATCCTCATTTATTGTGTCAGGGAAGCTCACTGGGGCAACATTTTTCTTCTGGTGGGCAGGCAGAGTGCAGCATTGTGGGTCCAGAATTGCCAAACTTAAGGGCGTCGGGACCAGGAGTGTGAGGACGTAAGTCTGAGATCATAAGCTAGACTTAAGTTTCAGGGCGAGGGCACGGCAGGCACCCTCTGCAGATCCGAATCAAAATCTCATTCATCAGAAGTCAGGACGAGGATCAGACTTAGGCGCAGGTTGGAGTTTCTGTCCATGATGGCCTCTTCATCAAAGGGGTGGAATCTCGAGGCCATGGAGGTTTTCCCACGTTGGGAGTTGTGGGATGCTACAAACTGCAAGGATTCCTTCTGCGGGAAAATTGAGACCTGTTGGATGGCTCCAGGACATCCCATATGGAATGACTCCAGAGCCGGGTTCTAAGGATGGATGCCTGAGCAGACTGCCTCTTACACCAATTGTCTCCCTGCCACAAGACAGGTACGATCTGATGGCTATGCAGGAGCAATCGTGGGAGCTGAGTTGAAATGGACTCTCCTGAAGATGGGTCTTAATGTGTGTTTGTGTCCATGAGGACGTTGGAATGGGGTGGTGGCCCCAGGGCTCTAAAGATTCTAACCGGAGATTTTGAAACAACTCGAAAGAGCAAGTTTTCCATGTGGAGACAAGATTTGTTCTAATTGGTGCCTCAGGAAACCCACATATGCTGGTATTAGAACCAGGCCTCTGAGGAGAGATACATAGAAACCACAGCAATGCATCCAATTAGGTCCTAGGAGCCTCTCTGGTTCAATCTTCTTCTCTGTCGACATCTGTCTATTTTATGAAATGGAGGTAGTTGCTCAGCTGGTGTCAGACCGCTCCTGTTTGTCCGGGCGGCCTACACTATAGGGATGGCCTCGGGGACTTTGGAGGTTTCTCCTAAATTGTATGATTATGGACAATGGAATGGGCAGAATTCCTGTGGTGTGGGCAGGCACAGACCTGATGTGTGGCTCCAAGGGCCCAGCCTTGAGGGTGTGTGGGCAAGGACTGTGGGGACAGATGTCTGAAAACACAAACTCAGCTTAGGTTTTGGGACGTAGGTATGGCAGGTTGATTTACAGACTATGAGGAGAACTTTTTGGGATATGAATAAAGGGTGAAAGTGTGACACTTGTCAGGCTTTTGCCCCTGGATTTTGTGTCAATGATGGCTGTGGAATGTCGAGGAGTCCTCATGGGCCATGGAAGAGTCTTTCTCTCTGTGGATTTGGCCAGATCCCAATTGTTTTGGGTTAATCTGTGGGATTCAGTTTTGTTAACTAAGGTGTCCCACCAAAAGAGGGATTCCAGAGCAGAGCCCTGGACAACAAGAAATCTAACTAAAAATACTGGCCTAGGGGCATGGCAAGCCCAATATGCCTTCTAATGGTCCAGCCACTGAGAGGCCTTCATTGAGGACAGAACTCATGCTGAGGGTCACAATGCGTGTTTATGCCCTTGTGGTACTCAAGCATGGGTGGGGACTCATGGTGCATGCTTGTTTCTCCTACACTGAATGATAGTCAACATGTCAACCACATGAGTTCTTGCCATGGGGAAGTATTAATTCTGATTTCTGCATGTCATTCACCCCTGGGCAGTGATTGGAGATAAGGTCTAGGTTGTGAAGTCTGAAAACCGAGGTTGGGAAGAGATGACGACCTAAGACCATGTCGGGTCCGATATGCTCAGCGTGGAGCCAGCTGTCTGGGTGTTGGTCGGGAGGTGCAAGCTTGGGCTGTGTCAGACAGGGCATTAGTGCCCAGGGTAGATTGTATAATTGGGGTACAACTGAGTGCCGTGCAGGTTGATCTTTATTTGGCATTTCTGGGTAGCCCCAAGGGCAATGTTTTTCTTCTGGAGAACAGGCAGAGTGCTGCATTGTGGCTCCGGACTTTCCAAAGTGGATGCCTTGTGGACGGGGAGTGTGAGAACGGAAGTCTGAGAACACATGTTAGGCGTAGGTTCTGGGCGAGGGCACGGCAGGCACCCTCTGCAGATCTGAATCGGGATATCATGAATCTGAAGTCAGGGCAAGGTTCAAACCTAGGCTTAGGTTTGAATTTCTGTCCATTCTGGCCACTTTATGAAGGGGACAGCATCTCCAGTCCATGGAGGTTTACCCACAATGGGAGTTGTGAGATGCTCCAAACAACAAGGATTCCTTCTGATCAACAATTGAGAACTTTTGTATCACTCCAGTACATACCATACAGAATGACACCAGAGCAGGGATCTTAGGATGGATGCATGGGAAGCCCTCCTCACATTGCAGTTGTCTCCTAGCAAATAGACAGGTTTGATATGCTGGCTCTGTCAGAGCAACCAAAGGGGCTGAGTTGAAATGGACTCTCCTGAGGATGGATGCTAATGTGGGTTTGTGTCCATGGAGACCTTGGAATGGGGCGTTGGTGCATGGGCCCTGAAGGATTCTCCTAACCGGAGGTTTTGAGACATCTCCAAAGGACAAGTTTCCCATGTGGAGACGAGATTTGTTCTGATTGGTGCCTCAGGAAACCCCCATATACTGTTATTGGAATATAGGCCTCTGAAGAGAAATAACTGGAAACCAAAGCAATGGCTCCATTTAGAGCCTAGGGGCCTGTCCGGTTGAATCTTCTTCTCTGTGTACATCCATCTAAGGTATTAGTGGAGTTACATGCTCAGCTGGTGTCAGATGGCCCTTGTTTGTCCCAGGCGGCCTACACTATTGTGAAGGCCTTGGGGACTTTGGAGGTTTCTCCTAATTTTATGATTATGGACAATGGAATGGGCAGAATTCCCGTGGAGAGGGAAGGCACAGTTTTGATGTGGCTCCAGGGGCCCCAGCCTGCAGGGTGTGTGCACCAGGACTGTGGAGACAGAAGTCTAAAACACAAACTCAGTTTAGGTTTAGGGACGTAGGTATGGCAGGCCCGATCTACAGACCGTGAGGAGAATTCTTCCAGATATGAAGAGAGATTGTGAGGCACTTGTTCAGGCTTTTGTTTCTGGATTTTGTGTCAACGATGGGCGTGGAATGTCCGGGAGGCCTCATGGGCCATGGACGAGTCTTCCGCTCTGTGGATTTGGCCCGATTCCAATTGTTTTGGGTCAAACTGTGGGAGGGGAGGAGTCCTTTCAGTTTTGTTACCTCAGGTGTCCCACCAAAAGAGGGATTCCAAAGCCGAGCCCTGGGGAGGGGAGACTGGAGAACCAGAAATCTGGTTAAAAATTGGGGCCTAGGGGCATGACAAGCCCAATATGCTGTCTTTTGGTCCAGCCACTGAGAGGCCTTACTTGAGAACTGGGCTCACGTTGAGGGTCAGAATGCATGTTTGTGAACGACTTGGTCCTCAAGCATCTGCAGGGCCTCATGGGCCACACTGGTTTCAACTACATTTTATGTTGGACAACATGCCAACCACAAGGTTTCTTGCCATGGGGAAGGAGTTCTGATTCCTGCATCATGTTCAACCCTGGGTGGTGACTGGAGATAAGGTTTAGGTTCTGAAGCCTGAAAACCGAGGTTGGAAAGAGATGATGACCTAAGGCCATGGCGGGTCTGTTGTGCTCAGTGTGTGGCTAGCTGGGTGGGTGCGAGCCAGGAGGTTCAGTCTCAGGCTGTGCCAGAAAGGGCAGTAGTGCCCAGGGCAGCCTGTATAATTGGGGTCCAGTCAAGTGGCATGCAGGTTGATCCTCATTTGGGGAATCTGGGTAGCCCCAGAGGGCAAAGTTTTTCTTCCGGAAAGCAGGCAGAGTGCTGCCTTGTAGTTCTGGAATTGCCAAACTGGAGGGCTTGTGGGCCAGGAATGTGAGGATGGAAGTTGAGAACACAAACTAGACTTAAGTTTCTGGGCAAGGGCACGGCAGGCACACTCTGCAGAGCTGAATCAAGATGTCCTGCATCTGAAGTCAGGGCGAGGATCAGACGATCGCTCAGGTTGGAGCTTCTGTCCCTGATGGCCCCTTCATGAAGCACAGGGTGCGGGATCACGAGGCCATGGAGGTTTGCCCACGATGGGATTTGTGAGATGCTCCAAACAGTAAAGATTCTTCTGCGGGACTATTGAGACCTGTTGGTTGGCTCCAGGACTTCCCATACAGCATAATTCTGAGAATGGTTCTAAGTATGGATGTCTGGGAAGCCTGCCTCTCATTCCAATCATCTCCTAGCGACAAGACGGGTTAGATCTGCTGGATCAGGGGGAGCAACTGAGGGGGCTGAGTTGAAATGGACTCTCCTGTGGATGGGTGCTAATGTGGGTGTGTCTCCATGGAGACCTTGGAATGAGGCGCTGGCACCGGGAACCTGAAATGTCCTTCTAACCAGAGGCTTTGAGAGAGCTCCAACATGCAAGTTTCCCATGTGTAGACGAGATTTGTTCTGATGGGTGCCTCAAGAGAAGCCCTCAGCTGGTATTGGAAACCAGGCTTTTGAGGAGTCATGCCTGTAAACCAAAGCTATGGATCCCATTATGGCCTGGGGTCCTGTCTGGTCAATCTTCTTCTCTGGGGACATCCATCTATGGTATGAGTGGAGGTAGATGCTCAGCTGGTGTCAGACGGCCCTTTTTTGTCCCAGACAACCTACACCATTGGTATGGCCTCAGGGAATTTGGAGATTTCTCCTAATTTGTACGGTTTTGGATAATGGAATGGGATGAATTCCCATGGATTGGTTAGGCACAGTCTTAATGTGTGGTTCCAGGGGCCCAGCCTGGAGGGTGTGTGGCCCAGGACTTTGAGGACAGAACTCAAAAAACACAAACTCAGCTTAGGTTTGGGAACGTAGGTATGGCACGGCCGAACTACAAATCATGAGAAGAACTCTTCAGGATATGAAGAAAGAGCGAGTCTGAGGCGCTTAGTTAGGCTTTTGTCTCTGGATTTTGTATCAGCGATGGCCGTGGAATGTCAAGGAGGCCTCATGGGCCATGGACGAATCTTCCTCTCTGTGGATTTGGCCCTATCCCAATTCTTTTTCGTGAATCTGTGGGATGGGAGGACTCCTTTAAGGTTTGTTACCTGAGGTGTCCCACCAAAAGAGGAATTCCAAAGCAGAGCCCTGCGCAAGAGTGAAGGGACAACCCGAAATATGGTTAAAAATTAGGGTCTAGGGGCATGGCAAGCCCAATATGCTGTTTCTTCATGCAGCCACTGAGAGGCCTTGCCTGAGGACCGGGCTCAGGCTGAGGGTCACAATGTGTGTTTGAGACCAATGTGGCCCTCAAGCATGGGCTGGGTCTCATGTGCCACACTGGTTTCAACTACACTGAACGTTGGACAACATGCCAACCACGAGGTTTCTTGCCAAGGGAACGAGTTCGGATTTCTGCAACATTTTCAAACCTGGGCAGTGATTGGAGATAAGGTCAAGGTTCTGAAGCCTGAAAACCGAGGTTGGGTAGAGATGATGACCTAAGGCCATGGCGGGTGCAATGTGCTCAGTGTGCGGCCAGCTGTCTGGGTGGGGCCAGGAGTTCCAGGCTCAGGCTGTGTCAGAATGGGCAACTGTGCCCACTTCAGCCTATATATTTGGTGTACAGCCAAATGGCGTGCAGGTTGATCCTCATTTGGGGTTTCTGGGTAGCCCCAGAGGGCAATGTTCTTCTTCCAGGGAGCAGGCAGAGTGCCGCATTGTACTTCTGGATTGCCAAACTGGAGGGCTTGTGGGCCAGTAGTCTGAGGACTGAAGTCTGAGAACACAAGCTAGGCTTAGTTTTTATGCGTGAGGACATGGCAGGCACAATCTACAGACCTGAATCGAGATCTCGTGCATCTGAAGTCAGGGTGAGGATCAGACGATCTTCAGGTTGGACTTTCTGTCCCTGATGGCCCCTTCATGAAGGGGGGGAATCAAGAGGCCATGGGGGTTTTCGCACGATGGGAGTTGTGAGAAGCTCCAAACTACAAAGATTCTTCTCCAGGACAATTGAGACCTGTTAGTTGGCGCCAGGCCAAGGATTCCAAGCATGGTTCTGAGGATGGATGGCTGGGTACCCCACCTGGCATTCCAATTTTCTCCTAGTTACAAGAAAGGTTAGATCTGCTGGATCTGGGGGAGCAACTGAGGAGGCTGAGTTGAAATTGACTCTCCTGTGGATGTGTCCTAATATATTTTTGTGTCTATGGAGACCTTGGAATGAAGCGGTGGCACTGGGTCCCTGATGGGTTCTTCTAAACAGAGACTTTGACACAGCTCCACCGTGCAAGTTTCCCATATGTAGATGAGATTTGTTCTGATGGGTGAGTCAAGAAACAGCCATATGCTGGTATTGAAATCCAGGCCTCTGAGGAGACATGCCTGGAAACCATAGCAATGGATCCGATTAGTGCCTAGTGGTCTGTTCATTCCTTTTTTCCTCTGGGGACATCAGTCTATGGGTCTGAGTGCGGGTAGGTGCTCTGATGTGCTCAGATTGCTCCTGTTTGTCCTGGGAAGCCACCACTATTGGGATGGCCTCAGGAACTTTGGAGGTTTATCCTATTAGTAGGATTGTGGCCATTGGAATGGGTACACACAATTCCCTTGGAGAGGGCAAGTACAGTCCTCAGGTTTGGCTCCAAGGGCCTGAGCCTTTGGGGTGTGTAGGCCAGGGCTGTTTGGACAGTTGTCTGAAAACACAACCTCGGCTTATGTTTCGGGTCATAGGTATGGCAGGACTGATCTACAGAACATGAGAAGAACTCTTCGGGATATGAAAAAAGGGCGAGTGTGAGGCTCTTGCTCAAGTTTATCTCTGGATATCGTGTGACTCATGGTCGTGAAATTTCCGGGTGACTTCATGGGAAATGGACGAGTCTTACTCTTTAGAAGGTTGGCCTCATCCAAAGAGTTTGGTGTGTTTATGCCCTCGTCGCACTTGAGAATGGGCTGGGCCTCAGGGTGAATGCTGGTTTCTCCTACACTGAACGTTGGACAACATGCCAACCACAAGGTTTCTTGCCATGGGTAAGGAGGAGTTCTGATTTCTACATACCATCACCCCTGGGCAGTGATTGGAGAAAAGGTAGGTTCTGAAGCCTGAAAACTGAGGTATGGAAGAGATGATGTCCGAGGGCCATGGCTGGACTGTTGTGCTCAGTGTGTGGTCAGCTGTCTGTGTGTTAGTCAGGAGGACCGGGCTCAGGTGTGTCAGACCGTGCATTAGTGCACAGCTTAGAGTATATAATTTACGTACAGTCAAGTGGAGTGTAGGTTTATCCTCATATGATGTGCCTGGGCAGCTCATTAGGCAATATTTTTTTTCTAGAGGGCAGGCAGAGTGCTGCAGAGTAGGTTCGGAATTGCCAAACTTGAGGTCTTCTGGGCCAGGAGTTTGAGGACGGAAGTCTGAGAACACAAGCTAGACTTGGGTTTCAGGTCGAGGGCACGGCAGGTACCTCGGCAGATCTGAACCAATATCTCATGCATCTGAATTCAGGGCGAGGATCAGACATTGGCTCTGGTTGGAGTTTCTGTACATGACGGCCCATTCATGAAGGGAGTGGAATCTCTAGGCCATGGAGGTTTCCCCACGTTGGGAGTTGTGAGATGGCCCTTCAAAGATTCCTTCTGCGGGACAATTGAGACCTGTTGGACAGCTCCAGGACATCACATATGGAATGACTCGAGAGCACCATTCGAGGATGAATGCCTGGGAAGCCCGCCTCGCATTCCAATTTTCTTCTAGCAACAAGACAGTATAGATCTGATGGCTCAGCAGGTGTTACCGGGGTGGCTGAGTTGAAATGGACTTTCCGGAGGATGGGTCCTAATGTTTGTTTGTGTCCCTGAGGGCCTTGGAATGGGGCGGTGGCACCGGCACCCTGAAGTATTCTCCTAAGCCTTTGACATAGCTCCCATGCACAAGTTTCCATGTGGAGACGAAATTTGTTCTGATGGGTGCCTCAGGAGAAGCCCTATGCTGGTATTGGAATCCAGGCTTTTGAGGAGACATGCCTGTAAACCAAAGCTATGGATCCCATTATGTCCTAGGGTCCTGCCTGGTTCAATCTTCTTCTCTGGGGACATCCATCTATGGTATGAGTGGAGGTAGATGCTCAGCTGGTGTCAGATGGCCCTTGTTTGTCCGGGACAACCTACACCATTGGGATGGCCTCAGGGACTATGGAGGGTTCTCCTAATTTGAACGGTTTGAGACAATGGCATGGGCAGAATTCCCATGGATTGGGTAGGCACAGTACTAATGTGTGGCTCCAGGGGCTCAGTCTGGAGGGTATGTGGCCCAGGAATTTGAGGACAGAAAACAAAAAACACAAACTCATCTTAGGTTTGGGAACGTAGGTATGGCAAGCCCGACCTACAAACCAGGAGAAGAACTCTTCAGGATGTGAAGAAAGAGCGAGTCTGAGGCGCTTGCTCAGGCTTTTGTCTCTGGATTTTGTATCAGCGATGGCCGAGGAATGTCGGGGAGGCCTCCTGGGCCATGGACGAATCTTAATCTCTGTGGATCTGGTCCGATCACAATTCTTTTTCGTGAATCTGTGGGATGGGAGGACTCCTTTCAGGTTTGTTACCTGAGGTGTCCCACCAAAAGAGGAATTCCAAAGCAGAGCCCTGGGCAAGAGTGAAGGGACAACCCGAACTATGGTTAAAAATTGGGGTCTAGGGGCATGGCAAGCCCAATATGCTGTTTCTTCATGCAGCCACTGAGAGGCCTTGCCTGAGGACCGGGCTCAGGCTGAGGGTCACAATGTGTGTTTGAGACCAATGTGGCCCTCAAGCATGGGCTGGGTCTCATGTGCCACACTGGTTTCAACTACACTGAACGTTGGACAACATGCCAACCACGAGGTTTCTTGCCAAGGGAACGAGTTCTGATTTCTGCAACATTTTCAAACCTGGGCAGTGATTAGAGATAAGGTCTAGGTACTGAAGCCTGAAAACCGAGGTTGGGAAGAGATGACGAACTAAGGCCATGGCGGTTCCAATGTGCCTAGTGTGCGGCCAGCTGTCTGGCTGGGGCCAGGAGGTCCAGCTCAGGCTGTGTCAGAGAAGGCAATGATGCCCAGATCAGCATATATATTTGGTGTACAGCCAAATGGCGTGCAGGTTGATCTTTATTTGGGGTTTCTAGGTAGCCCCAGAGGGCAATGTTTCTCTTGGAGGGCCCACAGAGTGCTGCATTGTACTTCCGGATTGCCAAACTGGAGGGCTTGTGGGCCGGTAGTCTGAGGACGGAACTCTGAGAACACAAGCTAGGCTTAGGTTTTATGGTGAGGACATGGCAGGCACAATCTACAGACCTGAATCGAGATATCTTGCACCTGAAGTCAGGTTGAGCATCAGACGATGCCTCAGGTTTGACTTTCTGTCCCTGATGGCCCCTTCATAAAGGGGGAGATTCACGAGGCCGTGGGGGTTTTCCCACCATGGGAGTTGTGAGAAGCTCGAAACTGCAAAGATTCTACTGTGGGACAATTGAGACCAGTTGGTTGGCTCCAGGCCAACGATTCTGAGCAGGGTTCTAAGGATGGATGGCTGGGTAGCCCACTTCGCATTCCAATATTCTCCTAGCTACAAGATAGATTAGATCTGCTGGATCTCGGGGAGCAACCGAGGAGGCTGAGTTTAAATGGACTCTCCTGTGAATGGGTCCTAATATGTTTTTGTGTCTATGGAAACTGTGGCATTAAGCAGTGGCACTAGGGCCCTGAAGGCTTCTCCTAAACAGAGGTTTGACACAGCTCCACCATGCAAGTTTCCCATGTGTAGAGGAGATTTGTTCTGATGGGTGAGTCAAGAAACAGCCATATTCTGGTATTGAAATCCAGGCCTCTGAGGAGAGATGCCTGGAAACCAAAGCAATGAATCCGATTAGTCCCTAGGGGCCTGTTGGTTTCTTTTTACCTCGGGCGACATCTATCTATGGGTCAGAGTGCAGGTAGGTGCTCAGATGAACTCAGATTGCCCGTGTTTGTCCTTGGAAGCCAACACTATGGGATGGCATCAGGGAATTTAAAGGTTTATACTTTTAGTTGAGTTGTCACCATTGGAATGGGCTCACACAATTCCCTTGCGAGGGCAAGAACAGTCCTCAGGTTTGGCTTCAGGGGCCTGAGCCTATAGGGTGTGTAAGCCAGGGCTGTTTGGACAGTTGTCTGAAAACACAAACTCGACTTCTGTTTCGGGTCATAGGTAGGGCATGACTGATCTACAGACCATGAGGAGAACATTTTGGTATATGAAAAAAAAGCGATTGTGAGGCTATTGCTCATGTTTTTGTCTCTGCATATCATGTCACTCATGGTCGTGAAATTTCCGGGTGACTTCATGGGAAATGGACGAGTCTTACTCTCTGGGGATTTGGCCCCTTCCAAAGAGGTTGGGGTCATTCTGTGGGATGGAAGAAGTCGTTTTTTTTTGTTGTTGTTGCTTTGTTTTGTTTCATTTTTTAACCTCCGTTGTCCCACCAAATGAGGAATTCCAGAGTAGAGCTCTGGGGAGGGGTGACAGGACAACCAGAAATCTGGTTAAAAATTGGGGCCTAGGGCTATGTCAAGCCCATTATGACATCTAGTGATCCAGGCTCTGAGAGGACTTACTAGAGGACAGGACTCACCCTGAGGGTCACAATGCATATTTATGCCCTCGTCGCACTCAAGAATAGGCGGGCCTCAGGGTGAATGCTAGTTTCTCCTACAATGAACGTTGGACAACATGCCAACCACAAGGTTTCTTGCCATGTGTAAGGAGAAGTTCTGATTTCTGCATCACACTCACCCCTGGGCAGTGATTGGAGATAAAGTCTAGTTTCTGAGGCCTGAAAACTGAGGTAGGGAAGAGATGAGGACCTAAGGCCATGGCGAGTCTGATGTGCTCAGTGTGCGGTCAGCTGTCTGGGTGTTGGTCAGGAAGTCCGGGCTCAGGTTGTGTCAGACAGTGCATTAGTGCCCAGGTTAGACTATATAATTCGGGCAAAGTCGAGTACCGTGTAGGTTTATCTTCATATAAGGTGCCTTGGCAGCTCTTTAGGCAATATTTTTTTTCCAGAAAGCAGGCCATGTGCTGCATTGTGGGACCGGATTTACCAATCATGAGGGCTTTGAGGCCAGGAGAGTGAGGTCGGAATTCTGAGAACAAAAGCTATACTTGGGCTCAGGGCAAGGGCACGGCAGGTACCCCCTGCAGATCTGAACCAATATCTCATCCATTTCAAGTCAGGGAGAGAATTAGACTTTGGCTTAGGTTGGAGTTTCTGTGCCTGACGGCCCCTTCATGAAGGGAGCTGGAATCTCGTGTCCATGGAGTTTTTCCCACGTGGGAGTTGTGGGTTGCCCCCTTCAAGAATTCCTTCTGCGGGACAATTGAGACCTTTGGGCAGCTCCAGGACATCCCATATGGAATGACTCCAGAGCACCGTTCGAGGGAGGATGCCTGGGAAGCCAGCCTCGCATTCCAATTGTCTCCTAGCAACAAGCCAGTTTAGATCTGATGGCTCTGCAGGAGCAACCGGGGTGGCTGAGTTGAAATGGACTTTCCTGAGGATGGGTCCTAATGTGTGTTTGTGTCCATGGGGCCTTGGAATGGGGCCGTGGCACCAGGACCCTGAAGTATTCTCCTAAGCTTTTGACATAGCTCGATGCACATGTTTCCTTGTGGAGACGAGATTTGTTCTGATTGCTGCCTCAGGAAAACCCCTATGCTGGTATTGGAATCCAGGCTTTTGAGGAGACATGCCTGTAACCAAAGCAATGGATCCGATATGGCCAGGGTCCTGTCTGGTTCAATATTCTTCTCTGCAGACATCCATCTATGGTATGAGTGGAGGTTGATGCTCAGCTGCTATCAGACCGCGCTTGTTTGTCACGGGCGACCTGCACTATTGGGATGGCTTCAGGGATTTGGAGGGTTCTCCTAATTTTACGGTTTTGGACAATGGAATGGGCAGAGTTCCCATGGATTGGGTAGGCACAGTCCTTATGTGTGGCTCCAGGGACCGCAGCGTGGAGGGTGTGTGGCCCAGGACTTTGAGGACAGAAGTCTGAAAACATAAACTCAGCTTAGGTTTGGAGACGTAGGTATGGCAGGCCCGATCTATAAACCATGAGAAGAACTCTTCAGGATATGAAGAAAGAGCGAGTCTGAGGTGCTTGTTCAGTCTTTTGTCTCTAGATTCGGTATCCGTGATGGCCGTGGATTGTCTGGGAAACCTCATGGGACATTGACGAATCTTCCTCTCTGTGGAATTGGCCCGATCCTCCCCGAGGAATGTCGGGGAGGCCTCCTGGGCCATGGACGAATCTTAATCTCTGTGGATCTGGTCCGATCACAATTCTTTTTCGTCAATCTGTGGAATGGGAGGTCTCCTTTCAGGTTGGTTACCTTAGATGTCCCGCCAAAAGAGGAATTCCAAAGAAGAGCCCTGTGGAAAAGCGAAGGGACACCCGAACTATGGGTAAAATTTGGGGCCTAGGGGCATGGCAAGCCTCATGGGCCACACTGGTTTCAACTACAATGAACATTGGAAAACATGCCAACCACATGGTTTCTAGCCACGGGGAAGGAGTTGTGATTTCTGCATCACTTACAAGCCTGGGCAGTGATTGGAGATAAGGTCTAGGTTCTGAAACTTGAGAATCGAGGTTGGGAAGAGATGACGACCTAAGGACATGGCTCGTCCGGCGTGCTCAGTGTTCGACCAGCTTTCTGGGTGGGGCCAGGAAGTCCAGGCTCAGGCTGTGTAGAAAGGGCAATAGTGCCCAGGTCAGCCTATATATTTGGGGTACAGTCGAATGGCGTGCAGGTTGATCCTCATTTGGAGTTTCTGGGTAGCCCCACAGGGCAATGTTTTTCTTCCTGAAGGGTGGAAGAGTGCTGCATTATAGTTCTGGTTTGCAAACTGGAGGCTTGTGGGCCAGTAGTCTGAAGACGGAAATCTGAGAACACAAGCTAGGCTTAGGTTTCTGGGTGAGGACAAGGCAGGAACAATCTACAGACCTGAATCGAGATCTCGTGCTTCTGAAGTCAGGGCGAGGATCAGAAGATCGCTCAGGTTGGTGTTTCTGTCCCTGATGGCCCCTTCATGAAGGGGCGGGGGGGGTCAAGAGGCCATGGGGGTTTTCCCACGATGTTAGTTGTGAGAAGCTCCAAACTGCAAAGATTCTTGTGCAGGACAATTGAGACATGTTGGTTGGCTCCAGGCCAACGATTCTGAGCAGGGTTCTAAGGATGGATGCCTGGGTAGCCCACCTTGCATTCCAATTGTGTCCTAGCAACAAGACAGGTTATATCTGCTGGATCTGGGCGAGCAATCTGGATCTGAGTTGAAATGGATTCTTCTGTGGATGGATCCTAATATGTTTTTGTGTCTATGGAGACCTTGGAATGAAGCGGTGGCACTGGGGTCCTGAAGGGTTTTTTCAAACAGAGGCTTTGACACAGCTCCAACGTGCAAGTTTCCCATATGTAGATGAGATGTTTTCTGATGGGTGAGTCAAGAAACAGCCATACGCTGGTATTGAAATCCAAGCCTCTGAGGAGAGATGACTGGATACCACAACAATGAATCCGAATAGTGCCTAGGGGCCTGTTCATACCTTTTTACCTCTGGGAACATCAGTCTATGCGTCTGAGTGCATGTCTGTGCTCAGATGGGCTCAGATTGCCCGAGTTTGTCCTGGGAAGCCACCACTATTGGGATGGCCTCAGGGAGTTTGCAGGTTTATCCTATTAGTAGGGTTGTGGCCATTGGAATGGGCACATACAATTCCCTTGGAGAGGGCAAGTACACTCCTCCGGTTTGGCTCCAGGGGCCTGAGCCTGTAGGGTGTGTAGGCAGAGCTGTTTGGACAGTCGTCTGAAAACACAAACGCGGCTTATGTTTCAGGTCATAGATATGGCAGGATTGATCTACAGACCATGAGGAGAACTCTTCGGGATATGAATAAGGGGCGAGTGTGAGGCTCGTGCTCAAGTTTTTGTCTCTGGATATCGTGTCACTCATGGTCGTGAAATTCCCTGGTGACTTCATGGGAAATGGACGAGTCTTACAATCTGGGGGTTTGGCCCCGTCCAAAGAGTTTGGGGTCATTCTGTGGGATGGAAGAAGTCCGTTTTGTTGTTGTTGTTGATTTGCCATGTTTTGTTTTTTAACCTCAGGTGTCCTTCTGCGGGACAATTGAGACCTGTTGGGCAGCTTCAGGACTTCAGGGCACTGTTCGAGGATGGATGCCTGGGAAGCCGGCCTCGCATTCCAAATGTCTCCCAGCAACAAGACAGTTTAGATCTGATGGCTCTGCGGGAGCAACCGGGGTGGCTGACTTGATATGGACTTTCCTGAGGATGGGTCCTAATGTGTGTTTGTGTCCATGAGGGCCTTAAAAAGGGGCGGTGGCACCGGGACCCTGAAGTATTCTCCTAAGCTTTTGACATAGCTCGATGCACAAGGTTCCTTGTGGAGACGAGATTTGTTTTGATGGCTGCCTCAGGAAAACTTCTATGCTGGTATTGGAATCCAGGCTTTTGAGGAGACATGCCTGTAATCCAAAGCAATGTATCCGATTATGGCCTAGGGTCCAGTCTGGTTCAATCTTCTTCTCAGGGGACATCCATTTATGGTATGAGTGGAGGTAGATGCTCAGCAGGTATCAGACCGCCCTTGTTTGTCCCGGGCGACCTGCACTATTGGATGGCCTCAGGGATTTGTAGGGTTCTCCAAATTTTACTGTTTTGGACAATGGCATCGGCAGAAATCCCATGGATTGGGTTGGCACAGTCCTAATGTGTGACTCCAGGGGCCCCAGCCTGGAGGGTGTGTGGCCCAGGACTTTGAGGACAGAAGTCTGAAAACACAAACTCAGCTTAGGTTTGGGGACGTAGGTATGGCAGGCCCGATCTATAAACCATGAGAAGAACTCTTCCGGATATGAAGAGAGAGCGAGTCTGAGGTGCTTGCTCAGGCTTTTGTCTCTGGATTTTGTATCAGAGATGGCCGTGGAATGTCGGGGAGGCCTCATGGGCCATGGACGAATTTTCCACTCTGTGGATTTGGCCCGATCCCAATTGTTTTTCATCAATCTGTGGAATGGGAGGACTCCTTTCAGGTTTGTTACCTCAGGTGTCCCGCCAAAAGAGTAATTCCAAAGAAGAGCCCTGGGGAAAAGTGAAGGGAGAACCCGAACTATGGGTAAAATTTGGGGCATAGGGGCATGGCAAGCCCAATATGCTGTCTCTTCATCCAGCCACTGAAAGGCCTTACCTGAGGCCTGGGATCAGGCTGAGGGACACAATGTGTGTTTGTGACCAATGTGGCCCATATACATGGGCGGGGCCTCATGGGCCACACTGGTTTCAACTACACTGAACGTTGGAAAACATGCCAACCACTAGGTTTCTTGCCAAGGCGAAGGAGAAGTTCTGATTCTTCCATCACGTTCACTCCTGAACAGTGAGTGGAGATAAGGTCTAGGTTCTGAAGGTGAAAACTGAGGTTGGGTAGAGATGATGGCCTAAAGCCATTGTGGGTGTGATATGCTCTGTGTATGGCCAGCTGTCTGGGTGTTGGACTGGAGGTCTGCCCTCAGGCTGTTTCAGACAGGGCTTTAGTGCACAGGCTAGACTGTATAATTGGGGTATGGTCGAGTGGCATGCAAGTTGTTACTAATTTGGCGTTTCTGGTTAGCCCTATAGGGCAACATTTTTCTTCTGGAGGGCAGGCAGAGTGCTGCATTGTGTCTCCAGAATTGCCAAACTGGAGGGGTGTGGCCAGGATTGTGAGGAAGGAAGTCTGAAAACACAAGCTAGCACGAGTTTTGGGGCCAAGAGCATGGCAGGCCCACTCTGCAGAGGCTGAATCGAGATCTCCTGCAGGTGAGGTTCGGGCGATAATCAGATGTTGCCTCAAGTTGGTGTTTGTGTCCATGACGGCCCCTTCCTGACGGGGGTGGGGGCGTCATGAGTCCAGGGAGGTTTCCCTACGCTGGGAGTTGTGAGCTGCTCCAAATTACAAAGTTTCCTTCTTCAGGACAGTCGAGTACTATTGGATGGTCCCTTGATGCCCCATACAGAAAGACTGGAGAGCAGGGGCCTAAGCATGGATGCCGAGAAACGCCAACTCACCTTCCCATTGCCTGGTCGAGACAAGGCACGCTCAATCTGCGGGCTCTTGGGTGAGCTACCCAGAAGGCTGAGTTTAAATGGACTCTCCTGAGAATGAGTCATAATGTGGGTTGGTGGCCATGGAGACCTTGGAATATGGCAGTAGCTAAGGGACTCTGCAGGATTCTCTAACCCGAAGGGCTTGACACAACTCCAACAAGGAAGCTTCCCATGTGGAGATGAGAGGTCTTCTGTCTGGTGCCTCAGGAAAGCCCCGTATGCTGGTCTTCGAACCCAGGCCTCTGAGGAGTGATACCTGGACACCAAAGCAAGAGTTCATAATAGGGCCTAGGGGCCTGTCTGGTTCAATCTTCTGTCTCTGCGGATATCTGTCTGTGTGTCTGCATGGAGGTAGTAGTTGCTCAGCTTGTGTCATAATGCCCCTATTTGTCCTGTGCGGCTTGCGGTAGTGGGATTTCCTTGGGGACCTTGAGGTTTCTACTATTTTGTAGAGTTGTGGCCAATGGAATGGGCAGTTTCTTAGGAGAGAGCAGGCACAGTTCTGTGGTGTGGCTCCAGAGACCCCAGCCTGGAGGCTTTGTGGGCCATGGCTGTGCAGACAGACATCCAAAAACCCTAACTCAGCTCAGGTTTGGGGCCGACGTTACGGCAGGCCTGATCTACAGTCCATGAGGGGAGCTCCACTGGATATGAACGAAGGGTGAGAGGGAGGCAGTCGCTCAGGCTTTTGTCTCTGGATGTTTTGTCCACAATGGCCGTTTAATGTAGGAGTTGCCTCACGGGTCGTAGAACTCTCCCTCTCTGGTAGTTTGTCCAGCCCCCAAGAGTTTGGGGTCATTCTGTGGGAAGGGAAGTGTCCTGTTTTCTGCTTCATGTGTCCCCCCAGTAGAGGGATTCAAGAGCATAGCAGTGGGTACTGACAACTGGAATACTCGCCCTCTGGTTAAGCCTGGGGGCCTATGGATATGACAAGCCCCATATGCAGGATCTTGGTCCAGCCACTGAGAGGCGTTACTTTAATACGGGACTCACGCTGCATGTCACAATGCATGTCTGTGCCCTAGGCGGCCCTCAAGCACTGGCGTGGCCTTTCGGACAATGCAGGTTTTCCCACATTGAACGTTGGACAACATGCCAACCACAAGGTTTCTGGCCATGGGGAAGGAGGAATTCTAATTTCTGCATCACGTTCACCCCTGGGCAGTGATTGGAGATAAGGTCTAGGTTCTGAAGCCTGAAAACCGAGGTTGGGAAGAGATGACGACCTATAGCCATAGCGGGTCCTATGTGTCCAGGTTGGGGCCAGCTGTCTGGGTGTCGTTTGGGATGTCTTGTCTCAGGCTGTGCCAGACAGGGCATTAGTATACAGGGTGGGCTGTATAATTGCTTTACAATCGAGTGGCATGCATTAGAAAATCATTTGGGGTTTCTTATTAGCAGCATAGGGCAAAGTTTTTCTTCTGGAGGGCAGGCAGAGTGCTGCATTGTGGCTTCGGAATTCCCAAACTGGAGGGCTTGTGGGCCAGGAGAGTGAGGACAGAATTCTGAGAACACAAGCTAGGCTTAGGTTTCGGGGGAAGGACATGGCAGGCACACTCTGCAGAGCTGAATTGAGATCTCATGCGTCTGAAGTCAGGTCGAGGTTCAGACTTTGGCTCAGGTTTGAGTTCCTGTCCATGTTGGCCCCATCAGGAAGGGGCGGCATTATGAGGCCATGGGGGTTTTCCCACTATTGGAGTTGTGAGATGCTCCAAACCGCAAGGATACCTTCTGTGGGACAATTAAGATTTGTTGGATGGCTCCAGGACGTCTTATAAGGTATTTTTCCAGAACAGGGTTCTAAGTATGGATGCCTGGACAGCCAGCCTCAGATTCCAATTGTCTCCTAGCAACAAGAAACGTTTGATCTGCTGGCTTGGGGTAGCAACAGAGGGGGCTGAGTTGAAATGGACTTTCCTGAGAATGGTCTTAATGTTGGGTTGAGTTCATGGAGACCTTGGTATGGGGTAGTGGCACCAGGGCCCTGAAGGATTCTCCTAACCAGAGGTTATGACAAAGCTCCAATGAGCAAGTTTCCATGGGGAGACGAGATTTGTTCTTATTGGTGCCTCAGGAAACCACCATATGCTGGTATTGGAAACGAGGCCTCTGAGGAGAGATGCCTGGAAACCAAAGCAATGGATCTGATTAGGGCCTAGAGGCCTGTCCGGTTCAATATTCTTCTCTGGGGACATCTGTTGTCTGAGTGGAGTTAGTTACTCAGCTGGTTTGAGATCACCCCTGTTTGTCATGGGCGGCCTACACTATTGGGATGGCCTCGGTGACTTTGGAGGTTTTTCCGAATTTAAAGGTTGTGGCCAATGGAATGGGAAGAATTCCCTTGAAAGGGAAGCACAGTCCTGAGGTGTGGCTTCAGGGACCCAAGTGTGGAGCGTGTGTGGTCCAGGGCTATTTGGACAAAAGTCTGAAAACACAAACTCCACTTAGGTTGGGGGATGTAGGTATGGCCGGCCCGATCTATAGACCGTGAGGAGACCTCTTCGGGATATGAACAAAGGGCGAATGTGATGTGCATGCTCATGTATTTTTTTTTTTTTTCTGGAAATGTGTCACCGATTGCCATGGAATGTCGGGGTGTCCTCATGGGCCATTGATGAAGCTCCCATTCTGGGGATTTGACCCGAACCCAAGAGTTTGGGGTCATTCTGTGGGAAGGGAGGAGGCCTGTCTGTTTTTTTTTGTTTATTTTTTTTGTTTTTGTTTTTTGTGTTTTTACCTCAGGTGGACCACCAAAAGAGGGATTCCAGAGCAGAGTCGTGGGTGGGGGCAACTGCACAACCATAGCTATGGTTAACATTGGGACCTAAGAACATGGCAAGCCCCATATGTGGGCTTTCGGTCCAGACACTGAGAGGCCTTCCTTGAGGATAGGTCTCACACTGAGTTTCACAATGTGTTTTTGTGCCCAAGGAGCCCCTCAAGTCAAGGCGTGGCCTAATGTACCATGCTGGTTTCTCCTACACTGAACGTTGCACAGTATGGGAACCACAAGTTTTCTGGCAATGGGGAAGATGGAGTTCTAATTTCTGCAACAATTTCACTCCTGGACTGTGATTGGATTTAAGGTCTAGGTGCTGAAGCCTGAAAACTGAGGTTGGGAAGAGATGAAGCCCTAAGGCCATGGTGTGTCTGATGTGCTCAGTGTTCGGCCAGCTGTTGAGTGTGGGTTAGGAGGTGCAGGCTCAGGCTGTGGCAGACAGGGAATTAGTGCCCAGGCTAGACTGTATCATTGGGGTGCAGTCGAGTTTCGTGCAGGATAGTACTCATTTGTGGTTACTGGGTAGCCCCAGAGGGCAAAGTTTTTCTTCTGGAGGGAAGACACAGTGCCACATAGTGGCTCCAGGATTCCCAAACTGGAAGGCTTGTGGGCCAGGAGTGTGTGGAAAAAATTCTGAGAAAACAAGCCAGACTTAGATTTCGGGGTGAGGGGACGGCAGGCACCCTCTGCAGAGATGATTCGAGATCCCGTATACCTGAAGACAGAGCTAGGATCAGACGTTTTCTTAGGTCGGAGTTTCTGTCCATGACGGCCCATTCATGAAGGGGAGGGTGTCACGAGGACATGGAGGTTTTCCCACGATGGGAATTGTGAGATGCTCCAAACCACAATGATTCCTTCTGTGGGACAGTCGAGACATGTTGGAAGGCTCCAGGACATCCCATAAGGAAGTTATCCAGAGCAGGGTTCTAAGGATGGATGCCTGGGCAGTCTACATCCCATTCCAGGTGTCTCATAGTGTCAAGACAAGTTCGATCTGCTGGATCTAGCGGAGCAACCGAGGCGGGTGTTTTTTAATGGGTGAGTTGAGGATGTGTCATAATGTGCATTTGTGTCCATGTAGACCTTGGAATGGGGTGCTTGATCCGGGGCCTTGAGGGATGTTCATAACCGGAGGTTTTGATGGAGCTCTAAAGAGTATGTTTCCTATGTAGAGAAGAGAATTGTTTTGATGAGTGCCTAAGGAATCTCCCATATGCTGGTATTAGAAACCAGGCCTCTGAGGAGAGATGACTGGAATCAAAAGCAATGGATCTGATTAGTGCCTCAGTGCCCGTCCAGTTCTATCTTATTCTATGGGGATATCTGTCTCTGGGTCTGAGTGGAGGTGGTTTCATAACTTGTGAAAGATCATCCCTGTGTGTCCTGGGCAGCCAACACAATTCAGATGGCCTGGGGGAGTTTGGAGGATTCTCCTAATCTATAGGGTTGTGGCCAATTGAAATGGCAGAATTCCCCTGGAGAGGGAAGCCACAGTCCTGAGGTGTGGCTCCAGGGGCCCCAGCTTGGATGGTGTGTGGGCCAGGACTGTGGGGACAGAAATCTGAAAACACAAACTCAGCTTATGTTTGGGTATGTATGTATGAAGGCTCGATCAACAGACCGTGAGAATTTTCCGGGCTATGAACAAAGGGCGAGTATGTGGCGCTTGCTCAGGGTTTTTGTCTCTGGATTTTGTGTCAACGGTGGCCGTGGAATTTCGGGATGTCCTCAAGGGCCATGGACAATTCTTTCTCTGGTCATATGGCCTGATCCCAAGTGGTTGGGATCATTCTGTGGATTGGAAGAGTCCTTTCTGTATATATATATATATATATATATATATATATATATATATATATATTTTTTTTTTTTTTTACCTCAGGTGTCCCACCAAAGAGGGATTCCAGAGTAGAGCCCTGAGTAGGGGTGACTAGACATCTCGAACTCTGGTTACGATTGGGGGACTAGGGGCTTGGCAAGCCCCATATGTGGGCTGTTGTTCCAGTCACTAAGAGGCTTTACATGAGGATAGGGCTCACGCTGAGGGTCTCAATGTGTGTTTGTGCAAATTGTGGCCCTCAGGGATAGGTGGGGCCTCATAGTCCATGCTGCTTTCTCCTACAATGAACATTGGACAACATGCCAACCACTAGGTTTCTTGCCAAGGCGAAGGAGAATTTCTGATTCTTGCATCACGTTCACTCCTGAGCAGTGAGTGGAGATAAGGTCTATGTTCTGATGGTGAAAACTGAGGTTGGGTAGAGATGATGGCCTAAAACCATTGTGGGTGTGATATGCTCTGTGTACGGCCAGCTGTCTGGGTGTTGGACTGGAGGTCTGCCCTGAGGCTGTTTCAGACAGGGCTTTAGTGCACAGGCTAGACTGTATAATTGGGGTATGGTCGAGTGGCATGCAGGTTGTTACTCATTTGGCATTTCCGGTTAGCCCTATAGGGCAACATTTTTCTCTGGAGGGCAGGCAGAGTGCTGCATTGCGTCTCCAGTATTGTCAAACTGGAGGGGAGTGGCCAGGATTGTGAGGAAAGAAGTCTGAAAACACAAGGTAGCACGAGTTTTGGGGCCAAGAGCATGGCAGGCCCACTCTGCAGAGGCTGAATCGAGATCTCCTGCAGTTGAGGTCAGGGCGAGTATCAGATGTTGCCTCAAGCTGGAGTTTGTGTCCATGACGGCCCTTTCCTGAAGGGGGTGTGGGCGTCATGAGGCCAGGGAGGTTTCCCTACGCTGGGAGTTGTGAGCTGCTCCAATCTTCAAAGTTTCCTTCTTCAGGACAGTCGAGTACTATTGGATGGTTCCAGGATGCCCCATACAGAAAGACTCGAGAGCATGGGCCTAAGCATGGATGCCGAGATACGCCAACTCACCTTCCCATTGCCTGGTCGAGACAAGGCACGCTCAATCTGCGGGCTCTTGGGTGAGCTACCCAGAAGGCTGAGTTTAAATGGACTCTGCTGAGGATGAGTCATAATGTGGGTTGGTGGCCATGGAGACCTTGGAATGTGGCAGTAGCTAAGGCACTCTGCAGGATTCTCCAACCCGAAGGGCTTGACACAACTCCAACAAGGAAGCTTCCCATGTGGCGATGAGAGGTCTTCTGTCTGATGCCTCAGGAAAGCCCCGTATGCTGATCTTCGAACCCAGGCCTCTGAGGAGTGATACCTGGACACCAAAGCAAGAGTTCATAATAGGGCCTAGGGGCCTGTCTGGTTCAATATTCTGTCTCTGCGGATATCTGTCTGTGTGTCTGCATGGAGGTAGTAGTTGCTCAGCTTGTGTCATAATGCCCCTATTTGTCCAGTGCGGCATGCGGTAGTGGGATGTCCTTGGGGACCTTGAGGTTTCTACTATTTTGTAGAGTTGTGGCCAATGGAATGGGCAGTTTCTTAGGAGAGAGCAGGCACAGTTCTGTGGTGTGGCTCCAGAGACCCCAGCCTGGAGGCTGTGTGGGCCATGGCTGTGCAGACAGACATCCAAAAACCCTAACTCAGCTCAGGTATGGGGCCGAGGTTACGGCAGGCCTGATCTACAGTCCATGAGGGGAGCTCCTCTGGATATGAAAGAAGGGTGAGAGGGAGGCAGTCGCTCAGGCTTTTGTCTCTGGATGTTTTGTCCACAATGGCCGTTTAATGTAGGAGTTGCCTCATGGGTGGTAGAAGTCTCCCTCTCTGGTAGTTTGTCAGCCCCCAAAGTTTGGGGTCATTCTGTGGGAAGGGAAGTGTCCTGTTTTCTGCTTCATGTGTCCCCCCAGTAGAGGGATTCAAGAGCATAGCAGTGGGTACTGACAACTGGAATACTCGCCCTCTGGTTAAGCCTGGGGGCCTATGGATATGACAAGCCCCATATGCATGATCTTGGTCCAGCCACTGAGAGGCGTTACTTTAATACGGGACTCTCGCTGCAGGTCACAATGCATGTCTGTGCCCTAGGCGGCCCTCAAGCACTGGCGTGGCCTTTCGGACAATGCAGGTTTTCCCACATTGAACGTTGGACAACATGCCAACCACAAGGTTTCTGGCCATGGGGAAGGAGGAATTCTAATTTCTGCATCACGTTCACCCCTGGGCAGTGATTGGAGATAAGGTCTAGGTTCTGAAGCCTGAAAACCGAGGTTGGGAAGAGATGACGACCTACAGCCAAAGCGGGTCCTATGTGTCCAGGTTGGGGCCAGCTGTCAGGGTGTCGTTTGGGATGTCTTGTCTCAGGCTGTGCCAGACAGGGCATTAGTATACAGGGTGGGCTGTATAATTGCTTTACAATCGATCGGCATGCATTAGAAAATCATTTGGGGTTTCTTATTAGCAGCATAGGGCAAAGATTTTCTTCTGGAGGGCAGGCAGAGTGCTGCATTGTGGCTTCGGAATTCCCAAACTGGAGGGCTTGTGGGCCAGGAGAGTGAGGACGGAAGTCTGAGAACACAAGCTAGGCTTAGGTTTCGGGGCAAGGACATGGCAGGCACACTCTGCAGAGCTGAATTGAGATCTCATGCGTCTGAAGTCAGGTCGAGGTTCAGACTTTGGCTCAGGTTTGAGTTCCTGTCCATGTTGGCCCCTTCAGGAAGGCGGGGCATTATGAGGCCATGGGGGTTTTCCCACTTTTGGAGTTGTGAGATGCTCCAAACCGCAAGGATTCCTTCTGTGGGACAATTAAGATTTGTTGGATGGCTCCAGGACGTCTTATAAGGTATTTTTCCAGAACAGGGTTCTAAGTATGGATGCCTGGGCAGCCAGCCTCACATTCCAATTGTCTCCTAGCAACAAGAAACGTTTGATCTGCTGGCTTGGGGTAGCAACAGAGGGGGCTGAGTTGAAATGGACTTTCCTGAGGATGGTCTTAATGTTGGCTTGAGGCCATGGAGACCCTGAAATGGGGCAGTGGCACCAGGGCCCTGAAGGATTCTCCTATCCAGAGGTTATGACAAAGCTCCAATGAGCAAGTTTCCATGGGGAGACGAGATTTGTTCTTATTGGTGCCTCAGGAAACCACCATATGCTGGTATTGGAAACGAGGCCTCTGAGGAGAGATGCTTGGAAACCAAAGCAATGGATCTGATTAGGGCCTAGGGGCCTGTCCGGTTCAATATTCTTCTCTGGGGACATCTGTTGTCTGAGTGGAGGTAGTTGCTCAGCTGGTTTGAGATCACCCTGTTTGTCCTGGGCAGCCTACACTATTTGGATGGCCTCGGTGACTTTGGAGGTTTGTCCTAATTTGCAAGGTTGTGGCCAATGGAATGGGAAGAATTCCCTTGAAAGGGAAGCACAGTCCTGAGGTGTGGCTCCAGAGACCCAAGTGTGGAGCGTGTGTGGTCCAGGGCTATTTGGACAAAAGTCTGAAAACACAAACTCCACTTAGGTTGTGGGATGTAGGTATGGCCGGCCCGATCTATAGACCGTGAGGAGACCTCTTCGGGATATGAACAAAGGGCGAATGTGATGTGCATGCTCATGCTTTTTTTTTTTTTTTCTGGAAATGTGTCACCGATTGCCATGGAATGTCGGGGTGTCCTCATGGGCCATCGATGAGGCTCCCATTCTGGGGATTTGAACCGATCCCAAGAGTTTGGGGTCATTCTGTGGGAAGGGAGGAGGCCTTTCTGGTTTTTTTTGTTAATTTTTTTTGTTTTTTGTTTTTTTTTTTTTGTTTTTTTCCTCAGGTGGACCACCAAAAGAGGGATTCCAGAGCAGAGTCGTGTGTGGGGGCAACTGGACAACCAGACCTCTGGTTAACATTGGGACCTAAGAACATGGCAAGCCCCATATGTGGGCTCTTGGTCCAGACACTGCGAGGCCTTCCTTGAGGATAGGTCTCACACTGAGTTTCACAGTGTGTTTTTGTGCCCAAGGAGCCCTTCAAGTCAGGGCGTGGCCTAATGTACCTTGCTGGTTTCTCCTAAACTGAACGTTGCACAGTATGGGAACCACAAGTTTTCTGGCCATGGGGAAGATGGAGTTCAAATTTCTGCAACACTTTCACTCCTGGACTGTGATTGGATTTAAGGTCTAGGTTCTGAAGCCTGAAAACTGAGGTTGGGAAGAGATGAAGACCTAAGGCCATGGTGTGTCCGATGTGCTCAGTGTTCGGCCAGCTGTTGAGTGTGGGTTGGGAGGTGCAGGCTCAGGCTGTGGCAGACAGGGAATTAGTGCCCAGGCTAGACTGCATCATTGGGGTGCAGTCGAGTTTCGTGCAGGATGGTACTCATTTGTGGTTACTGGGTAGCCCCAGAGGGCAACGTTTTTCTTCTGGAGGGAAGACACAGTGCCACATAGTGACTCCAAAATTCCCAAACTGGAAGGCTTGTGGGCCAGGAGTGTGAGGAAAAAATTCTGAGAACACAAGCCAGACTTAGATTTCGGGGTGAGGGGACGGCAGGCACCCTCTGCAGAGATGATTCGAGATCCCGTATACCTGAAGACAGAGCTAGGATCAGACGTTTTCTTAGGTCGGAGTTTCTGTCCATGACGGCCCATTCATGAAGGGGAGGGTGTCACGAGGACATGGAGGTTTCCCCACGATGGGAAATGTGAGATGCTCCAAACCACAATGATTCCTTCTGTGGGACAGTCGAGACATGTTGGAAGGCTCCAGGACATCCCATAAGGAAGTTATCCAGAGCAGGGTTCTAAGGATGGATGCCTGGGCAGCCTGCCTCTCATTCCAGGTGTCTCATAGAGCCAAGGCAAGTTCGATCTGCTGGATCTAGGGGAGCAACCGAGGCGGGTGTTTTGAAATGGGTGAGTTGAGGATGTGTCATAATGTGCATTTGTGTCCATGTAGACCTTGGAATGGGGTGCTTGATCCGGGGCCTTGAGGGATGTTCATAACCGGAGGTTTTGATGGAGCTCTAAAGAGTATATTTCCTATGTAGAGAAGAGAATTGTTTTGATGAGTGCCTAAGGAATCTCCCATATGCTAGTATTGGAAACCAGGCCTCTGAGGAGAGATGACTGGAATCAAAATCAATGGATCAGATTAGGGCCTCAGTGCCCGCCCAGTTCAATCTTATTCTATGGGGATATCTGTCTCTGGGTCTGAGTGGAGGTGGTTTCCTAACTTGTGAAAGATCATCCCTGTGTGTCCTGGGCAGCCAACACAATTCGGATGGCCTGGGGGAGTTTGGAGGATTCTCCTAATCTATAGGGTTGTGGCCAATGGAAATGGCAGAATTCCCCTGGAGAGGGAAGCCACAGTCCTGAGGTGTGGCTCCAGGGCCCCAGCTTGGATGGTGTGTGGGCCATGCCTGTGGGGACAGAATTCTGAAAACACAAACTCAGCGTAGGTTTGGGGATGTATGTATGAAGGCTCGATCTACAGATCGTGAGAATTTTCCGGGCTATGAACAAAGGGCGAGTATGTGGCGCTTGCTCAGGCTTTTGTCTCTGAATTTTGTGTCAACGGTGGCCGTGGAATTTCGGGATGTCCTCAAGGGCCATGTACAATTTTTTCTCTGGTGATTTGGCCTGATCCCAAGTGGTTGGGATCATTCTGTGGATTGGAAGAGTCCTTTCTATATATATATATATATATATATATATATATATATATATATATATATATTTTTTTTTTTTTTTTTTTTTTTTACCTCAGGTGTCCCACCAAAGAGGGATTCCCGAGTAGAGCCCTGAGTAGGGGTGACTAGACATCTCGAACTCTTGTTGATATTGGGGGACTGGGGCTTGGCAAGCCCCATATGTGGACTGTTGTTCCAGTCACTAAGAGGCTTTGCATGAGGATAGGGCTCACGCTGTGGGTCTCAATGTGTGTTTGTGCAAATTGTGGCCCTCAGGGATAGATGGGGCCTCATAGTCCATGCTGCTTTCTCCTACAATGAACATTGGACAACATGCCAACCACTAGGTTTCTTGCCAAGGCGAAGGAGAAGTTCTGATTCTTGCATCACGTTCACTCCTGAGCAATGAGTGGAGATAAGGTCTAGGTTCTGAAGGTGAAAACTGAGGTTGGGTAAAGATGATGGCCTAAAGCCATTGTGGGTGTGATATGCTCTGTGTACGGCCAGCTGTCTGGGTGTTGGACTGGAGGTCTGCCCTCAGGCTGTGTCAGACAGGGCTTTAGTGCACAGGCTAGACTGTATAATTGGGGTATGGTCGAGTGGCATGCAGGTTGTTACTCATTTAGCGTTTCTGGTTAGCCCTATAGGGCAACATTTTTCTTCTGGAGGGCAGGCAGAGTGCTGCATTGTGTCTCCAGAATTGCCAAACTGGAGGGGTGTGGCCAGGATTGTGAGGAAGGAAGTCTGAAAACACAAGCTAGCACGAGTTTTGGGGCCAAGAGCATGGCAGGCCCACTCTGCAGAGGCTGAATCGAGATCTCCTGCAGTTGAGGTCAGGGCGAGTATCAGATGTTGCCTCAAGCTGGAGTTTGTGTCCATGACGGCCCCTTCCTGAAGGGGGTGGGGGCGTCATGAGGCCAGGGAGGTTTCCCTACGCTGGGAGTTGTGAGCTGCTCCAAACATCAAAGTTTCCTTCTTCAGGACAGTCGAGTACGATTGGATGGTTCCAGGATGCCCCATACAGAAAGACTCGAGAGCAGGGGCCTAAGCATGGATGCCGAGAAACGCCAACTCACCTTCCCATTGCCTGGTCGAGACAAGGCACGCTCAATCTGCGGGCTCTTGGGTGAGCTACCCAGAAGGCTGAGTTTAAATGGACTCTGCTGAGGATGAGTCATAATGGGGGTTGGTGGCCATGGAGACCTTGGAATGTGGCAGTAGCTAAGGGACTCTGCAGGATTCTCCAACCCGAAGGGCTTGACACAACTCCAACAAGGAAGCTTCCCATGTGGAGATGAGAGGTCTTCTGTCTGGTGCCTCAGGAAAGCCCCGTATGCTGGTCTTCGAACCCAGGCCTCTGAGGAGTGATACCTGGACACCAAAGCAAGAGTTCATAATAGGGCCTAGGTGCCTGTCTGGTTCAATCTTCTGTCTCTGCGGATATCTGTCTGTGTGTCTGCATGGAGGTAGTAGTTGCTCAGCTTGTGTCATAATGCCCCTATTTGTCCATTGCGGCTTGCGGTAGTGGGATGTCCTTGGGGACCTTGAGGTTTCTACTATTTTGTAGAGTTGTGGCCAATGGAATGGGCAGTTTCTTAGGAGAGAGCAGGCACAGTTCTGTGGTGTGGCTCCAGAGACCCCAGCCTGGAGGCTGTGTGGGCCATGGCTCTGCAGACAGACATCCAAAAACCCTAACTCAGCTCAGGTTTGGGGCCGAGGTTACGGCAGGCCTGATCTACAGTCCAGGAGGGGAGCTCCTCTGGATATGAAAGAAGGGTGAGAGGGAGGCAGTCGCTCAGGCTTTTGTCTCTGGATGTTTTGTCCACAATGGCCGTTTAATGTAGGAGTTGCCTCATGGGTCGTAGAAGTCTCCCTCTCTGGTAGTATTTCCAGCCCCCAAGAGTTTGGGGTCATTCTGTGGGAAGGGAAGTGTCCTGTTTTCTGCTTCATGTGTCCCCCCAGTAGAGGGATTCAAGAGCATAGCAGTGGGTACTGACAACTGGAATACTCGCCCTCTGGTTAAGCCTGGGGGCCTATGGATATGACAAGCCCCATATGCAGGATCTTGGTCCAGCCACTGAGAGGCGTTACTTTAATACGGGACTCACGCTGCAGGTCACAATGCATGTCTGTGCCCTAGGCGGCCCTCAAGCACTGGTGTGGCCTTTCGGACATTGCAGGTTTTCCCACATTGAACGTTGGACAACATGCCAACCACAAGGTTTCTGGCCATGGGGAAGGAGGAATTCTAATTTCTGCATCACGTTCACCCCTGGGCAGTGATTGGAGATAAGATCTAGGTTCTGAAGCCTGAAAACCGAGGTTGGGAAGAGATGACGACCTACAGCCATAGCGGATCCTATGTGTCCAGGTTAGGGCCAGGTGTCTGGGTGTCGTTTGGGATGTCTTGTCTCAGGCTGTGCCAGACAGGGCATTAGTATACAGGGTGGGCTGTATAATTGCTTTACAATCGAGTGGCATGCATTAGAAAATCATTTGGGGTTTCTTATTAGCAGCATAGGGCAAAGTTTTTCTTCTGGAGGGCAGGCAGAGTGCTGCATTGTGGCTTCGGAATTCCCAAACTGGAGGGCTTGTGGGCCAGGAGAGTGAGGACGGAAGTCTGAGAACACAAGCTAGGCTTAGGTTTCGGGGCAAGGACATGGCAGGCACACTCTGCAGAGCTGAATTGAGATCTCATGCGTCTGAAGTCAGGTCGAGGTTCAGACTTTGGCTCAGGTTTGAGTTTCTGTCCATGTTGGCCCCATCAAGAATGGGGGGGCATTATGAGGCCATGGGGGTTTTCCCACTATTGGAGTTGTGAGATGCTCCAAACCGCAAGGATTCCTTCTGTGGGACAACTAAGATTTGTTGGATGGCTCCAGGACGTCTTATAAGGTATTTTTCCAGAACAGGGTTCTAAGAATGGATGCCTGGGCAGCCAGCCTCACATTCCAATTGTCTTCTAGCAACAAGAAACGTTTGATCTGCTGGCTTGGGGTAGCAACAGAGTGGGTTGAGTTGATATGGACTTTCCTGAGGATGGTCTTAATGGTGGTTTGAGTCCATGGAGACCTTGGTATGGGGCAGTGGCACCAGGGCCCTGAAGGATTCTCCTAACCAGAGGTTATGACAAAGCTCCAATGAGCAAGTTTCCATGGGGAGACGAGATTTGTTCTTATTGGTGCCTCAGGAAACCACCATATGCTGGTATTGGAAACGAGGCCTGTGAGGAGAGATGCATGGAAACCAAAGCATTGGATCTGATTAGGGCCTAGGGGCCTGTCCGGTTCAATATTCTTCTCTTGGGACATCTGTTGTCTGAGTGGAGGTAGTTGCTCAGCTGGTTTGAGATCACCCCTGTTTGTCCTGGGCAGCCTACACTATTGGGATGGCCTCGGTGACTTTGGAGGTTTTTCCTAATTTGCAAGGTTGTGGCCAATGGAATGGGAAGAATTCCCTTGAAAGGGAAGCACAGTCCTGAGGTGTGGCTCCAGGGACCCAAGTGTGGAGCGTGTGTGGTCCAGCGCTATTTGGACAAAAGTCTGAAAACACAAACTCCTCTTAGGTTGGGGGATGTAGGTATGGCCGGCCCCATCTATAGACCGTGAGGAGACCTCTTCGGGATATGAACAAAGGGCGAATGTGATGTGCATGCTCATGTTTTTTTTTTTTTTTTTTTTTTGTTCTGGAAATGTGTCACCGATTGCCATGGAATGTCGCGGTGTCTTCATGGTCCATCGATGAGGCTCCCTTTCTGGGGATTTGACCCGATCCCAAGAGATTGGTGTCATTCTGTGGGAAGGGAGGAGGCCTTTCTGTTTTTTTTGTTTACTTTTTTTTTTTTTTACCTCAGTTGGACCACCAAAAGAGGGATTCCAGAGCAGAGTCGTGGGTGGGGGCAAGTGGACAACCAGACCTCTGGTTAACATTGGGACCTAAGAACATGGCAAGCCCCATATGTGGGCTCTTGGTCCAGACACTGAAAGGCCTTCCTTGAGGATAGGTCTCACACTGAGTTTCACAATGTGGTTTTGTGCCCAAGGATCCCCTCAAGTCAGGGCGTGGCCTAAAGTACAATGCTGGTGCCTCCTACACTGAACGTTGCACAGTATGGGAACCACAAGTTTTCTGGCCATGGGGAAGATGGAGGTCTAATTTCTGCAACACTTTCACTCCTGGACTGTGATTGGATTTAAGGTCTAGGTTCTGAAGCCTGAAAACTGAGGTTGGGAAGAGATGAAGCCCTAAGGCCATGGTGTGTCTGATGTGCTCAGTGTTCGGCCAGCTGTTGAGTGTGGGTTGGGAGGTGCAGGCTCAGGCTGTGGCAGACAGGGAATAAGTGCCCAGGCTAGACTGTATCATTGGGGTGCAGTCGAGTTTCGTGCAGGATGGTACTCATTTGTGGTTACTGGGTAGCCCCAGAGGGCAAATTTTTTCTTCTGGAGGGAAGACACAGTGCCACATAGTGGTTCCAGCATTCCCAAACTGGAAGGCTTGTGGGCCAGGAGTGTGAGAAAAAAATTCTGAGAACACAAGCCAGACTTAGATTTCGGGGTGAGGGGACGGCAGGCACCCTCTGCAGAGATGATTCGAGATCCCGTATACCTGAAGACAGAGCTAGGATCAGACGTTGGCTTAGGTCGGAGTTTCTGTCCATGACGGCCCCTTCATGAAGGGGAGGGTGTCACGAGGACATGGAGGTTTTCCGACGATGGGAATTGTGAGATGCTCCAAACCACAATGATTTCTTCTGTGGGACAGTCGAGACCTGTTGGATGGCTCCAGGACATCCCATAAGGAAGTTATCCAGAGCAGGGTTCTAAGGATGGATGCCTGGGCAGCCTGCCTCCCATTCCAGGTGTCTCATAGAGCCAAGGCAAGTTCGATCTGCTGGAAATAGGGGAGCAACCGAGGCGGGTGTGTTGAAATGGGTGAGTTGAGGATTGGTCATAATGTGAATTTGTGTCCATGTAGACCTTGGAATGGGGTGCTTGATCCGGGGCCTTGAGGGATGTTCATAACCGGAGGTTTTGATGGAGCTCTAAAGAGTATGTTTCCTATGTAGAGAAGAGAATTGTTTTGATGAGTGCCTAAGGAATCTCCCATATGCTGGTATTGGAAACCAGGCCTCTGAGGAGAGATGACTGGAATCAAAAGCAATGGATCTGATTAGGGCCTAAGTGCCCTTCCAGTTCAATTTATTCGATGTGGATATCTGTCTCTGTGTCTGAGTGGAGTTGGTTTACTAAGTTGTGAAAGATCATCCCTGTTTGTCCTGGGCAGCCAACACAATTCAGATAGCCTGGGGGAGTTTGGAGGATTCTCCTAATCTATAGGGTTGTGGCCAATGGAAATGGCAGAATTCCCCTGGAGAGGGAAGCCACAGTCCTGAGGTGTGGCTCCAGGGGCCCCAGCTTGGATTTTGTGTGGGCCAGGACTGTGGGGACAGAAGTCTGAAAACACAAACTCAGCTTAGGTTTGGGGATGTATGTATGAAGGCTCGATCTAAAGACCGTGAGAATTTTCCGGGCTATGAACAAAGGGCGAGTATGTGGCGCTTGCTCAGGCTTTTGTCTCTGGATTTTGTGTCAATGGTGGCCGTGGAATGTCGGGGTGTCCTCAAGGGCCATGGACAATTCTTTCTCTGGTGATTTGGCCTGATCCCAAGTGGTTGGGATCATGCTGTGAATGGGAAGAGTACTTTCTGTATTTTTTTTTTTTTTACCTCAGGTGTCCCACCAAAGAGGGATTCCCGAGTAGAGCCCTGAGTAGGGGTGACTAGACATCTCGAACTCTGGTTGAGATTGGGGGACTAGAGGCTTGGCAAGCCCCATATGTGGGCTGTTGTTCCAGTCACTAAGAGGCTTTACATGAGGATAGGGCTCACGCTGAGGGTCACAATGTGTGTTTGTGCACATTGTGGCCCTCTGGGATAGGTGGGGCCTCATAGTCCATGCTGCTTTCTCCTACAATGAACATTGGACAACATGCCAACCACTAGGTTTCTTGCCAAGGCGAAGGAGAAGTTCTGATTCTTGCATCCCGTTCACTCCTGAGCAGTGAGTGGAGATAAGGTCTAGGTTCTGAAGGTGAAAACTGAGTTTGGGTAGAGATGATGGCCTAAAGCCATTGTGGGTGTGATATGCTCTGTGTATGGCCAGCTGTCTGGGTGTTGAACTGGAGGTCTGCCCTCAGGCTGTGTCAGACAGGGCTTTAGTGCACAGGCTAGACTGTATAATTGGGGTATGGTCGAGTGGCATGCAGGTTGTTACTCATTTGGCGTTTCTGGTTAGCCCTATAGGGCAACATTTTTCTTCTGGAGGGCAGGCAGAGTGCTGCATTGTGTCTCCAGAATTGCCTAACTGGAGGGGTGTGGCCAGGATTGTGAGGAAGGAAGTCTGAAAACACAAGCTAGCACGAGCTTTGGGGCCAAGAGCATGGCAGGCCCACTCTGCAGAGGCTGAATCGAGATCTCCTGAAGGTGAGGTCAGGGCGATTATCAGATGTTGCCTCAAGCTGGAATTTGTGTCCATGACGGCCCCTTCCTGAAGGGGGTGGGGGCGTCATGAAGCCAGAGAGATTTCCCTACGCTGGGAGTTGTGAGCTGCTCCATACTTCAAAGTTTCCTTCTTCAGGACAGTCGAGTACTATTGGATGGTTCCAGGATGCCCCATACAGAAAGACTCGAGAGCAGGGCCCTAAGCATGGATGCCGAGAAACGCCAACTCACCTTCCCATTGCCTGGTCGAGACAAGGCACGCTCAATCTGCGGGCTCTTGGGTGAGCTACCCAGAAGCCTGAGTTTAAATGGACTCTGCGGAGGATGAGTCATAATGTGGGTTGGTGGCCATGGAGACCTTGGAATGTGGCAGTAGCTAAGGGACTCTGCAGGATTCTCCAACCCGAAGGGCTTGACACAACTCCAACAAGGAAGCTTCCCATGTGGAGATGAGAGGTCTTCTGTCTGGTGCCTCAGGAAAGCCCCGTATGCTGGTCTTCGAACCCAGGCCTCTGAGGAGTGATACCTGGACACCAAAGCAAGAGTTCATAATAGGGCCTAGGGGCCTGTCTGGTTCAATCTTCTGTCTCTGCGGATATCTGTCTGTGTGTCTGCATGGAGGTAGTAGTTGCTCAGCTTGTGTCATAATGCCCCTATTTGTCCAGTGCGGCTTGCGGTAGTGTGATGTCCTTGGGGACCTTGAGGTTTCTACTATTTTGTAGAGTTGTGGCCAATGGAATGGGCAGTTTCTTAAGAGAGAGCAGGCACAGTTCTGTGGTGTGGCTCCAGAGACCCCAGCCTGGAGGCTGTGTGGGCCATGGCTCTGCAGACAGACATCCAAAAACCCTAACTCAGCTCAGGTTTGGGGCCGAGGTTACGGCAGGCCTGATCTACAGTCCAGGAGGGGAGCTCCTCTGGATATGAAAGAAGGGTGAGAGGGAGGCAGTCGCTCAGGCTTTTGTCTCTGGATGTTTTGTCCACAATGGCCGTTTAATGTAGGAGTTGCCTCATGGGTCGTAGAAGTCTCCCTCTCTGGTAGTATGTCCAGCCCCCAAGAGTTTGGGGTCATTCTGTGGGAAGGGAAGTGTCCTGTTTTCTGCTTCATGTGTCCCCCCAGTAGAGGGATTCTAGAGCATAGCAGTGGGTACTGACAACTGGAATACTCGCCCTCTGGTTAAGCCTGGGGGCCTATGGATATGACAAGCCCCATATGCAGGATCTTGGTTCAGCCACTGAGAGGCGTTACTTTAATACGGGACTCACGCTGCAGGTCACAATGCATGTCTGTGCCCTAGGCGGCCCTCAAGCACTGGCGTGGCCTTTCGGACAATGCAGGTTTTCCCACATTGAACGTTGGACAACATGCCAACCACAAGGTTTTTGGCCATGGGGAAGGAGGAATTCTAATTTCTGCATCACGTTCACCCCTGGGCAGTGATTGGAGATAAGGTCTAGGTTCTGAAGCCTGAAAACCGAGGTTGGGAAGAGATGACGACCTACAGCCATAGCGGGTCCTATTGTCCAGGTTGGGGCCAGCTGTCTGGGTGTCGTTTGGGATGTCTTGTCTCAGGCTGTGCCAGACAGGGCATTAGTATACAGGGTGGGCTGTATAATTGCTTTACAATCGAGTGGCATGCATTAGAAAATCATTTGGGGTTTCTTATTAGCAGCATAGGGCAAAGTTTTTCTTCTGGAGGGCAGGCAGAGTGCTGCATTGTGGCTTCGGAATTACCAAACTGGAGGGCTTGTGGGCCAGGAGAGTGAGGACGGAAGTCTGAGAACACAAGCTAGGCTTAGGTTTCGGGGCAAGGACATGGCAGGCACACTCTGCAGAGCTGAATTGAGATCTCATGCGTCTGAAGTCAGGTCGAGGTTCAGACATTGGCTCAGGTTTGAGTTTCTGTCCATGTTGGCCCCTTCAGGAAGGGGAGGCATTATGAGGCGATGGGGGTTTTCCCACTATTGGAGTTGTGAGATGCTCCAAACGGCAAGGATTCCTTCTGTGGGACAATTAAGATTTGTTGGATGGCTCCAGGACGTCTTATAAGGTATTTTTCCAGAACAGGGTTCTAAGTATGGATGCCTGGGCAGCCAGCCTCACATTCCAATTGTCTCCTAGCAACAAGAAACGTTTGATCTGCTGGCTTGGGGTAGCAACAGAGGGGACTGAGTTGAAATGGACTTTCCTGAGGATGGTCTTAATGTTGGTTTGAGTCCACGGAGACCTTGGTATGGGGCAGTGGCACCAGGGCCCTGAAGGATTCTCCTAACCAGAGGTTATGACAAAGCTCCAATGAGCAAGTTTTCCATGGGGAGACGAGATTTGTTCTTATTGGTGCCTCAGGAAACCACCATATGCTGGTATTGGAAACGAGGCCTCTGAGGAGAGATGCTTGGAAACCAAAGCAATGGATCTGATTAGGGCCTAGGGGCCTGTCCGTTCAATATTCTTCTCTGGGGACATCTGTTGTCTGAGTGGAGGTAGTTGCTTAGCTGGTTTGAGATCACCCCTGTTTGTCCTGGGCGGCCTACACTATTGGGATGGCCTCGGTGACTTTGGAGGTTTTTCCTCATTTGCAAGGTTGTGGCCAATGGAATGGGAAGAATTCCCTTGAAAGGGAAGCACAGTCCTGAGGTGTGGCTCCAGGGACCCAAGTGTGGAGCGTGTGTGGTCCAGGGCTATTTGGACAAAAGTCTGAAAACACAAACTCCACTTAGGTTGGGGGATGTAGGTATGGCCGGCCCGATCTATAGACCGTGAGGAGACCTCTTCGGGATATGAACAAAGGGCGAATGTGAGGTGCTTGTTCATGCTTTTTTTTTTTTTTTCTGGAAATGTGTCACCGATTGCCATGGAATGTCGGGGTGTCCTCATGGGCCATCGATGAGGCTCCCTTTCTGGGGATTTGACCCGATCCCAAGAGATTGGGTCATTCTGTGGGAAGGGAGGAGTCCTTTCTGTTTTTTTTTTTTTATTTTTTTTTTATTTTTTATTTTTTTTTTTTAACCTCATGTGGACCACCAAAAGAGGGATTCCAGAGCAGAGTCGTGGGTGGGGGCAAGTGGACAACCAGAACTCTGGTTAACATTGGGACCTAAGAACATGGCAAGCCCCATATGTGGGCTTTTGGTCCAGACACTGAAAGGCCTTCCTTGAGGATAGGTCTCACACTGAGTTTTACAATGTGGTTTTGTGCCCAAGGATCCCCTCAAGTCAGGGCGTGGCCTAAAGTACAATGCTGGTGCCTCCTACACTGAACGTTGCACAGTATGGGAACCACAAGTTTTCTGGCCATGGGGAAGATGGAGGTCTAATTTCTGCAACACTTTCACTCCTGGACTGTGATTGGATTTAAGGTCTAGGTTCTGAAGCCTGAAAACTGAGGTTGGGAAGAGATGAAGCCCTAAGGCCATGGTGTGTCTGATGTGCTCAGTGTTCGGCCAGCTGTTGAGTGTGGGTTGGGAGGTGCAGGCTCAGGTTGTGGCAGACAGGGAATTAGTGCCCAGGCTAGACTGTATCATTGGGGTGCAGTCGAGTTTCGTGCAGGATGGTACTCATTTGTGGTTACTGGGTAGCCCCAGAGGGCAACGTTTTTCTTCTGGAGGGAAGACACAGTGCCACATAGTGGTTCCAGCATTCCCAAACTGGAAGGCTTGTGGGCCAGGAGTGTGAGGAAAAAATTCTGAGAACACAAGCCAGACTTAGATTTCGGGGTGAGGGGACGGCAGGCACCCTCTGCAGAGATGATTCGAGATCCCGTATACCTGAAGACAGAGCTAGGATCAGACGTTGGCTTAGGTCGGAGTTTCTGTCCATGACGGCCCCTTCATGAAGGGGAGGGTGTCACGAGGACATGGAGGTTTTCCGACGATGGGAATTGTGAGATGCTCCAAACCACAATGATTTCTTCTGTGGGACAGTCGAGACCTGTTGGATGGCTCCAGGACATCCCATAAGGAAGTTATCCAGAGCAGGGTTCTAAGGATGGATGCCTGGGCAGCCTGCCTCCCATTCCAGGTGTCTCATAGAGCCAAGGCAAGTTCGATCTGCTGGAAATAGGGGAGCAACCGAGGCGGGTGTGTTGAAATGGGTGAGTTGAGGATTGGTCATAATGTGCATTTGTGTCCATGTAGACCTTGGAATGGGGTGCTTGATCCGGGGCCTTGAGGGATGTTCATAACCGGAGGTTTTGATGGAGCTCTAAAGAGTATGTTTCCTATGTAGAGAAGAGAATTGTTTTGATGAGTGCCTAAGGAATCTCCCATATGCTGGTATTGGAAACCAGGCCTCTGAGGAGAGATGACTGGAATCAAAAGCAATGGATCTGATTAGGGCCTAAGTGCCCTTCCAGTTCAATCTTATTCTATGGGGATATCTGTCTCTGGGTCTGAGTGGAGTTGGTTTCCTAACTTGTGAAAGATCATCCCTGTTTGTCCTGGGCAGCCAACACAATTCAGATGGCCTGGGGGAGTTTGGAGGATTCTCCTAATCTATAGGGTTGTGGCCAATGGAAATGGCAGAATTCCCCTGGAGAGGGAAGCCACAGTCCTGAGGTGTGGCTCCAGGGGCCCCAGCTTGGATTTTGTGTGGGCCAGGACTGTGGGGACAGAAGTCTGAAAACACAAACTCAGCTTAGGTTTGGGGATGTATGTATGAAGGCTCGATCTAAAGACCGTGAGAATTTTCCGGGCTATGAACAAAGGGCGAGTATGTGGCGCTTGCTCAGGCTTTTGTCTCTGGATTTTGTGTCAATGGTGGCCGTGGAATGTCGGGGTGTCCTCAAGGGCCATGGACAATTCTTTCTCTGGTGATTTGGCCTGATCCCAAGTGGTTGGGATCATGCTGTGAATGGGAAGAGTCCTTTCTGTATTTTTTTTTTTTTTTACCTCAGGTGTCCCACCAAAGAGGGATTCCCGAGTAGAGCCCTGAGTAGGGGTGACTAGACATCTCGAACTCTGGTTGAGATTGGGGGACTAGGGGCTTGGCAAGCCCCATATGTGGGCTGTTGTTCCAGTCACTAAGAGGCTTTACATGAGGATAGCGCTCACGCTGAGGGTCACAATGTGTGTTTGTGCACATTGTGGCCCTCTGGGATAGGTGGGGCCTCATAGTCCATGCTGCTTTCTCCTACAATGAACATTGGACAACATGCCAACCACTAGGTTTCTTGCCAAGGCGAAGGAGAAGTTCTGATTCTTGCATCCCGTTCACTCCTGAGCAGTGAGTGGAGATAAGGTCTAGGTTCTGAAGGTGAAAACTGAGTTTGGGTAGAGATGATGGCCTAAAGCCATTGTGGGTGTGATATGCTCTGTGTATGGCCAGCTGTCTGGGTGTTGGACTGGAGGTCTGCCCTCAGGCTGTGTCAGACAGGGCTTTAGTGCACAGGCTAGACTGTATAATTGGGGTATGGTCGAGTGGCATGCAGGTTGTTACTCATTTGGCGTTTCTGGTTAGCCCTATAGGGCAACATTTTTCTTCTGGAGGGCAGGCAGAGTGCTGCATTGTGTCTCCAGAATTGCCAAACTGGAGGGGTGTGGCCAAGATTGTGAGGAAGGAAGTCTGAAAACACAAGCTAGCACGAGTTTTGGGGCCAAGAGCATGGCAGGCCCACTCTGCAGAGGCTGAATTGAGATCTCCTGCAGGTGAGGTCAGGGCGATTATCAGATGTTGCCTCAAGCTGGAGTTTGTGTCCATGACGGCCCCTTCCTGAAGGGGGTGGGGGCGTCATGAGGCCAGGGAGGTTTCCCTACGCTGGGAGTTGTGAGCTGCTCCATACTTCAAAGTTTCCTTCTTCAGGACAGTCGAGTACTATTGGATGGTTCCAGGATGCCCCATACAGAAAGACTCGAGAGCAGGGCCCTAAGCATGGATGCCGAGAAACGCCAACTCACCTTCCCATTGCCTGGTCGAGACAAGGCACGCTCAATCTGCAGGCTCTTGGGTGAGCTACCCAGAAGGCTGAGTTTAAATGGACTCTCCTGAGGATGAGTCATAATGTGGGTTGGTGGCCATGGAGACCTTGGAATGTGGCAGTAGCTAAGGGACTCTGCAGGATTCTCCAACCCGAAGGGCTTGACACAACTCCAACAAGGAAGCTTCCCATGTGGAGATGAGAGGTCTTCTGTCTGGTGCCTCAGGAAAGCCCCGTATGCTGGTCTTCGAACCCAGGCCTCTGAGGAGTGATACCTGGACACCAAAGCAAGAGTTCATAATAGGGCCTAGGTGCCTGTCTGGTTCAATCTTCTGTCTCTGCGGATATCTGTCTGTGTGTCTGCATGGAGGTAGTAGTTGCTCAGCTTGTGTCATAATGCCCCTATTTGTCCAGTGCGGCTTGCGTTAGTGGGATGTCCTTGGGGACCTTGAGGTTTCTACTATTTTGTAGAGTTGTGGCCAATGGAATGGGCAGTTTCTTAAGAGAGAGCAGGCACCGTTCTGTGGTGTGGCTCCAGAGACCCCAGCCTGGAGGCTGTGTGGGCCATGGCTCTGCAGACAGACATCCAAAAACCCTAACTCAGCTCAGGTTTGGGGCCGAGGTTACGGCAGGCCTGATCTACAGTCCATGAGGGGAGCTCCTCTGGATATGAAAGAAGGGTGAGAGGGAGGCACTCGCTCAGGCTTTTGTCGCTGGATGTTTTGTCAACAATGGCCGTTTAATGTAGGAGTTGCCTCATGGGTCGTAGAAGTCTCCCTCTCTGGTAGTATTTCCAGCCCCCAAGAGTTTGGGGTCATTCTGTGGGAAGGGAAGTGTCCTGTTTTCTGCTTCATGTGTCCCCCCAGTAGAGGGATTCTAGAGCATAGCAGTGGGTACTGACAACTGGAATACTCGCCCTCTGGTTAAGCCTGGGGGCCTATGGATATGACAAGCCCCATATGCAGGATGTTGGTCCAGCCACTGAGAGGCATTACTTTAATACGGGACTCACGCTGCAGGTCACAATGCATGTCTGTGCCCTAGGCGGCCCTCAAGCACTGGCGTGGCCTTTCGGACAATGCAGGTTTTCCCACATTGAACGTTGGACAACATGCCAACCACAAGGTTTCTGGCCATGGGGAAGGAGGAATTCTAATTTCTGCATCTCGTTCACCCCTGGGCAGTGATTGGAGATAAGGTCTAGGTTCTGAAGCCTGAAAACCGAGGTTGGGAAGAGATGACGACCTACAGCCATAGCGGGTCCTATGTGTCCAGGTTGGGGCCAGCTGTCTGGGTGTCGTTTGGGATGTCTTGTCTCAGGCTGTGCCAGACAGGGCATTAGTATACAGGGTGGGCTGTATAATTGCTTTACAATCGAGTGGCATGCATTAGAAAATCATTTGGGGTTTCTTATTAGCAGCATAGGGCAAAGTTTTTCTTCTGGAGGGCAGGCAGAGTGCTGCATTGTGGCTTCGGAATTCCCAAACTGGAGGGCTTGTGGGCCAGGAAAGTGAGGACGGAAGTCTGAGAACACAAGCTAGGCTTAGGTTTCGGGGCAAGGACATGGCAGGCACACTCTGCAGAGCTGAATTGAGATCTCATGCATCTGAAGTAAGGTCGAGGTTCAGACTTTGGCTCAGGTTTGAATTTCTGTCCATGTTGGCCCCTTCAGGAAGGGGGGGCATTATGAGGCCATGGGGGTTTTCCCACTATTGGAGTTGTGAGATGCTCCAAACCGCAAGGATTCCTTCTGTGGGACAATTAAGATTTTTTGGATGGCTCCAGGACGTCTTATAAGGTATTTTTCCAGAACAGGGTTCTAAGTATGGATGCCTGGGCAGCCAGCCTCACATTCCAATTGTCTCCTAGCAACAAGAAACGTTTGATCTGCTGGCTTGGGGTAGCAACAGAGGGGGCTGAGTTGAAATGGACTTTCCTGAGAATGGTCTTAATGTTGGTTTGAGTCCATGGAGATCTTGGTATGGGGCAGTGGCACCAGGGCCCTGAAGGATTCTCCTAACCAGAGTTTATGACAAAGCTCCAATGAGCAAGTTTCCATGGGGAGACGAGATTTGTTCTTATTGGTGCCTCAGGAAACCACCATATGCTGGTATTGGAAACGAGGCCTCTGAGGACAGATGCCTGGAAACCAAAGCATTGGATCTGATTAGGGCCTTGGGGCCTGTCCGGTTCAATATTCTTCTCTGGGGACATCTGTTGTCTGAGTGGAGGTAGTTGCTCAGCTGGTTTGAGATCACCCCTGTTTGTCCTGGGCGGCCTACACTATTGGGATGGCCTCGGTGACTTTGGAGGTTTTTCCTCATTTGCAAGGTTGTGGCCAATGGAATGGGAAGAATTCCCTTGAAAGGGAAGCACAGTCCTGAGGTGAGGCTCCAGGGACCCAAGTGTGGAGCGTGTGTGGTCCAGGGCTATTTGGACAAATGTCTGAAAACACAAACTCCACTTAGGTTGGGGGATGTAGGTATGGCCGGACCGAACTATAGACCGTGAGGAGACCTCTTCGGGATATGAACAAAGGGCGAATGTGAGGTGCTTGCTCATGCTTTTTTTTTTTTTTTCTGGAAATGTGTCACCGATTGCCATGGAATGTCGGGGTGTCCTCATGGGCCATCGATGAGGCTCCCTTTCTGGGGATTTGACCCGATCCCAAGAGATTGGGGTCATTCTGTGGAAAGGGAGGAGGCCTTTCTGGGTTTTTTTTGTTTATTTTTTTTCTTTTGTTTTGTATTGTTTTGTTTTTTTTAACCTTGGTGGACCACCAAAAGAGGGATTCCAGAGCAGAGTCGTGGGTGGGGGCAACTGGACAACCAGACCTCTGGTTAACATTGGGACCTAAACATGGCAAGCCCCATATGTGGGCTCTTGTTCCAGACACTGAGAGGCCTTCCTTGAGGATAGGTCTCACACTGAGTTTCACAATGTGTTTTTGTGCCCAAGGAGCTCTTCAAGTCAGGGCGTGGCCTAATGTACCTTGCTGGTTTCTCCTAAACTGAACGTTGCACAGTATGGGAACCTCAAGTTTTCTGGCAATGGGGAAGATGGAGTTCTAATTTCTGTAACACTTTCACTCCTGGACTGTGATTGAATTTAAGGTCTAGGTTCTGAAGCCTGAAAACTGAGGTTGGGAAGAGATGAAGTCCTAAGGCCATGGTGTGTCCGATGTGCTCAGTGTTCGGCCAGCTGTTGAGTGTGGGTTGGGAGGTGCAGGCTCAGGCTGTGGCAGACAGGGAATTAGTGCCCAGGCTAGACTGTATCATTGGGGTGCAGTCGAGTTTCGTGCAGCATGTTACTCATTTGTGGTTACTGGGTAGCCCCAGAGGGAAACGTTTTTCTTCTGGACGGAAGACACAGTGCCATAGTGGCTCCAGAATTCTCAAACTGGAAGGCTTGTGGGCCAGGAGTGTGAGGAAAAAATTCTGAGAACACAAGCCAGACTTAGATTTCGGTGTGAGGGGACGGCAGGCACCCTCTAGAGATGATTCAAGATCCCGTACACCTGAAGACAGAGCTAGGATCAGACGTTTTCTTAGGTCGGAGTTTCTGTCCATGATGGCCCCTTCATGAAGGGAGGGTGTCACGAGGACATGGAGGTTTGCCCACGATGGGAATTGTGAGATGCTCCAAACCACAATGATTCCTTCTGTGGGACAGTCGAGACCTGTTGGATGGCTCCAGGACATCCAATAAGGAAGTTGTCCAGAGCAGTTTTCTAAGGATGGATGCCTGGGCAGCCTGCCTCCCATTCCAGGTGTCTCATAGAGCCAAGGCAAGTTCGATCTGCTGGATCTAGGGGAGCACCCGAGGCGGGTGTGTTGAAATGGGTGAGTTGAGGATGGGTCATAATGTGCATTTGCGTCCATGTAGACCTTGGAATGGGGTGCTTGATCCGGGGCCTTGAGGGATGTTCATAACCGGAGGTTTTGATGGAGCTCTAAAGAGTATGATTCCTATGTAGAGAAGAGAATTGTTTTGATGAGTGCCTAAGGAATCTCCCATATGCTGGTATTGGAAACCAGGCCTCTGAGGAGAGATGACTGGAATCAAAAGCAATGGATCTGATTAGGGCCTAAGTGCCCGTCCAGTTCAATCTTATTCTATGGGGATATCTCTCTCTGGGTCTGAGTGGAGGTGGTTTCCTAACTTGTGAAAGATCATCCCTGTGTGTCTTGGGCAGCCAACACAATTCGGATGGCCTGGGGGAGTTTGGAGGATTCTCCTAATCTATAGGGTTGTGGCCAATGGAAATGGCAGAATTCCCCTGGAGAGGGAAGCCACAGTCCTGATGTGTGGCTCCAGGGGCCCCAGCTTGGATGGTGTGTGGGCCAGGACTGTGGGGACAGAAGTCTGAAAACACAAACTCAGCTTAGGTTTGGGGATGTATGTATGAAGGCTGGATCTACAGACCGTGAGAATTTTCCGGGCTATGAACAAAGGGCGAGTATGTGGCGCTTGCTCAGGCTTTTGTCTCTGGATTTTGTGTCAATGGTGGCCGTGGAATGTCGGGGTGTCCTCAAGTGCCATGGACAATTCTTTCTCTGGTGATTTGGCCAGATCCCAACTGGTTGGGATCATTCTGTGGATGGGAAGAGTCCTTTCTGTATTTTTTTTTTTTTACCTCAGGTGTCCCACCAAAGAGGGATTCCCGAGTAGAGCCCTGAGTAGGGGTGACTAGACATCTCGACTCTGGTTGAGATTGGGGGACTAGGGGCTTGGCAAGCCCCATATGGGGGCTGTTGTTCCAGTCACTAAGAGGCTTTACATGAGGATAGGGCTCACGCTGAGGGTCACAATGTGTGTTTGTGCACATTGAGGCCCTCAGGGATAGGTGGGGCCTCATAGTCCATGCTGCTTTCTCCTACAATGAACATTGGACAACATGCCAACCACTAGGTTTCTTGCCAAGGCGAAGGAGAATTTCTGATTCTTGCATCACGTTCACTCCTGAGCAGTGAGTGGAGATAAGGTCTAGGTTCTGAAGGTGAAAACTGAGGTTGGGTAGAGATGATGGCCTAAAGCCATTGGGGGTGTGATATGCTCTGTGTTACGGCCAACTGTCTGGGTGTTGGACTGGAGGTCTGCCATCAGGCTGTGTCAGACAGGGTTTAGTGCACAGGCTAGACTGTATAACTGGGGTATGGTAGAGTGGCATGCAGGTTGTTACTCATTTGGCGTTTCTGGTTAGCCCTATAGGGCAACATTTTTCTTCTGGAGGGCAGGCAGAGTGCTGCATTGTGTCTCCAGAATTGCCAAACTGGAGGGGTGTGGCCAGGATTGTGAGGAAGGAAGTCTGAAAACACAAGCTAGCACGAGTTTTGGGGCCAAGAGCATGGCAGGCCCACTCTGCAGAGGCTGAATCGAGATCTCCTGCAGGTGAGGTTCGGGCGATAATCAGATGTTGCCTCAAGTTGGTGTTTGTGTCCATGACGGCCCCTTCCTGAAGGGGGTGGGGGCGTCATGAGGCCAGGGAGGTTTCCCTACGCTGGGAGTTGTGAGCTGCTCCATACTTCAAAGTTTCCTTCTTCAAGACAGTCGAGTACTATTGGATGGTTCCAGGATGCCCCATACAGAGAGACTCGAGAGCAGGGCCCTAAGCATGGATGCCAAGAAATGCCAACTCACCTTCCCATTGCGTTTTCGAGACAAGGCACGCTCAATCTTCGCGCTCTTGGGTGAGCTACCGAGAAGGCTGAGTTTAAATGGACTCTCCTGAGGATGAGTCATAATGTGGGTTGGTGGCCATGGAGACCTTGGAATGTGGCAGTAGCTAAGGGACTCTGCAGGATTCTCCAACCCGAAGGGCTTGACACAACTCCAACAAGGAAGCTTCCCATGTGGAGATGAGAGGTCTTCTGTCTGGTGCCTCAGGAAAGCCCCGTATGCTGGTCTTCGAACCCAGGCCTCTGAGTGATACCTGGACACCAAAGCAAGAGTTCATAATAGGGCCTAGGGGCCTGTCTGGTTCAATCTTCTGTCTCTGCGGATATCTGTCTGTGTGTCTGCATGGAGGTAGTAGTTGCTCAGCTTGTGTCATAATGCCCCTATTTGTCCAGTGCGGCTTGCGGTAGTGGGATGTCCTTGGGGACCTTGAGGTTTCTACTATTTTGTAGAGTTGTGGCCAATGGAATGGGCAGTTTCTTAAGAGAGAGCAGGCACAGTTCTGTGGTGTGGCTCCAGAGACCCCAGCCTGGAGGCTGTGTGGGCCATGGCTGTGCAGAAAGACATCCAAAAACCCTAACTCAGCTCAGGTTTGGGGCCGAGGTTACGGCAGGCCTGATCTACAGTCCATGAGGGGAGCTCCTCTGGATATGAAAGAAGGGTGAGAGGGAGGCAGTCGCTCAGGCTTTTGTCTCTGGATGTTTTGTCCACAATGGCCGTTTAATGTAGGAGTTGCCTCATGGGTCGTAGAAGTCTCCCTCTCTGGTAGTATTTCCAGCCCCCAAGAGTTTGGGGTCATTCTGTGGGAAGGGAAGTGTCCTGTTTTCTGCTTCATGTGTCCCCCCAGTAGAGGGATTCTAGAGCATAGCAGTGGGTACTGACAACTGGAATACTCGCCCTCTGGTTAAGCCTGGGGGCCTATGGATATGACAAGCCCCATATGCAGGATCTTGGTCCAGCCACTGAGAGGCGTTACTTTAATACGGGACTCACGCTGCATGTCACAATGCATGTCTGTGCCCTAGGCGGCCCTCAAGCACTGGCGTGGCCTTTCGGACAATGCAGGTTTTCCCACATTGAACGTTGGACAACATGCCAACCACAAGGTTTCTGGCCATGGGGAAGGAGGAATTCTAATTTCTGCATCACGTTCACCCCTGGGCAGTGATTGGAGATAAGGTCTAGGTTCTGAAGCCTGAAAACCGAGGTTGGGAAGAGATGACGACCTACAGCCATAGCGGGTCCTATGTGTCCAGGTTGGGGCCAGCTGTCTGGGTGTCGTTTGGGATGTCTTGTCTCAGGCTGTGCCAGACAGGGCATTAGTATACAGGGTGGGCTGTATAATTGCTTTACAATCGAGTGGCATGCATTAGAAAATCATTTGGGGTTTCTTATTAGCAGCATAGGGCAAAGTTTTTCTTCTGGAGGGCAGGCAGAGTGCTGCATTGTGGCTTCGGAATTCCCAAACTGGAGGGCTTGTGGGCCAGGAGAGTGAGGACGGAAGTCTGAGAACACAAGCTAGGCTTAGGTTTCGGGGCAAGGATATGGCAGGCACACTCTGCAGAGCTGAATTGAGATCTCATGCGTCTGAAGTCAGGTCGAGTTTCAGACATTGGCTCAGTTTTGAGTTTCTGTCCATGTTGGCCCCTTCAGGAAGGGGGGGCATTATGAGGCGATGGGGGTTTTCCCACTATTGGAGTTGTGAGATGCTCCAAACCGCAAGGATTCCTTCTGTGGGACAATTAAGATTTGTTGGATGGTTCCAGGACGTCTTATAAGGTATTTTTCCAGAACAGGGTTCTAAGTATGGATGCCTGGGCAGCCAGCCTCAGATTCCAATTGTCTCCTAGCAACAAGAAACGTTTGATCTGTTGGCTTGGGGTAGCAACAGAGGGGACTGATTAGAAATGGACTTTCCTGAGGATGGTCTTAATGTTGGTTTGAGTCCATGGAGACTTTGGTATGGGGCAGTGGCACCAGGGCCCTGAAGGATTCTCCTAACCAGAGGTTATGACAAAGCTCCAATGAGCAAGTTTTCCATGGGGAGACGAGATTTGTTCTTATTGGTGCCTCAGGAAACCACCATATGCTGGTATTGGAAACGAGGCCTCTGAGGACAGATGCCTGGAAACCAAAGCAATGGATCTGATTAGGGCCTAGGGGCCTGTCCGTTCAATATTCTTCTCTGGGGACATCTGTTGTCTGAGTGGAGGTAGTTGCTTAGCTGGTTTGAGATCACCCCTGTTTGTCCTGGGCGGCCTACACTATTGGGATGGCCTCGGTGACTTTGGAGGTTTTTCCTCATTTGCAAGGTTGTGGCCAATGGAATGGGAAGAATTCCCTTGAAAGGGAAGCACAGTCCTGAGGTGTGGCTCCAGGGACCCAAGTGTGGAGCGTGTGTGGTCCAGGGCTATTTGGACAAAAGTCTGAAAACACAAACTCCACTTAGGTTGGGGGATGTAGGTATGGCCGGCCCGATCTATAGACCGTGAGGAGACCTCTTCGGGATATGAACAAAGGGCGAATGTGAGGTGCTTGTTCATGCTTTTTTTTTTTTTTTCTGGAAATGTGTCACCGATTGCCATGGAATGTCGGGGTGTCCTCATGGGCCATCGATGAGGCTCCCTTTCTGGGGATTTGACCCGATCCTAAAAGTTTGGGGTCATTCTGTGGGAAGGGAGGAGGCCTTTCTGTTTTTTTTGTTTACTTTTTTTTTTGTTTTTTTTTGTTTTTTGTTTTTTTTTTTTTTTACCTCAGTTGGACCACCAAAAGAGGGATTCCAGAGCAGAGTCGTGGGTGGGGGCAAGTGGACAACCAGACCTCTGGTTAACATTGGGACCTAAGAACATGGCAAGCCCCATATGTGGGCTCTTGGACCAGACACTGAAAGGCCTTCCTTGAGGATAGGTCTCACACTGAGTTTCACAATGTGGTTTTGTGCCCAAGGATCCCCTCAAGTCAGGGCGTGGCCTAAAGTACAATGCTGGTGCCTCCTACACTGAACGTTGCACAGTATGGGAACCACAAGTTTTCTGGCCATGGGGAAGATGGAGTTCTAATTTCTGCAACACTTTCACTCCTGGACTGTGATTGGATTTAAGGTCTAGGTTCTGAAGCCTGAAAACTGAGGTTGGGAAGAGATGAAGCCCTAAGGCCATGGTGTGTCTGATGTGCTCAGTGTTCGGCCAGCTGTTGAGTGTGGGTTGGGAGGTGCAGGCTCAGGCTGTGGCAGACAGGGAATAAGTGCCCAGGCTAGACTGTATCATTGGGGTGCAGTCGAGTTTCGTGCAGGATGGTACTCATTTGTGGTTACTGGGTAGCCCCAGAGGGCAACGTTTTTCTTCTGGAGGGAAGACACAGTGCCACATAGTGGTTCCAGCATTCCCAAACTGGAAGGCTTGTGGGCCAGGAGTGTGAGGAAAAAATTCTGAGAACACAAGCCAGACTTAGATTTCGGGGTGAGGGGACGGCAGGCACCCTCTGCAGAGATGATTCGAGATCCCGTATACCTGAAGACAGAGCTAGGATCAGACGTTGGCTTAGGTCGGAGTTTCTGTCCATGACGGCCCCTTCATGAAGGGGAGGGTGTCACGAGGACATGGAGGTTTTCCTACGATGGAATTGTGAGATGCTCCAAACCACAATGATTTCTTCTGTGGGACAGTCGAGACCTGTTGGATGGCTCCAGGACATCCCATAAGGAAGTTATCCAGAGCAGGGTTCTAAGGATGGATGCCTGGGCAGCCTGCCTCCCATTCCAGGTGTCTCATAGAGCCAAGGCAAGTTCGATCTGCTGGAAATAGGGGAGCAACCGAGGCGGGTATGTTGAAATGGGTGAGTTGAGGATTGGTCATAATGTGCATTTGTGTCCATGTAGACCTTGGAATGGGGTGCTTGATCCGGGGCCTTGAGGGATGTTCATAACCGGAGGTTTTGATGGAGCTCTAAAGAGTATGTTTCCTATGTAGAGAAGAGAATTGTTTTGATGAGTGCCTAAGGAATCTCCCATATGCTGGTATTGGAAACCAGGCCTCTGAGGAGAGATGACTGGAATCAAAAGCAATGGATCTGATTAGGGCCTAAGTGCCCTTCCAGTTCAATCTTATTCTATGGGGATATCTGTCTCTGGGTCTGAGTGGAGTTGGTTTCCTAACTTGTGAAAGATCATCCCTGTTTGTCCTGGGCAGCCAACACAATTCAGATGGCCTGGGGGAGTTTGGAGGATTCTCCTAATCTATAGGGTTGTGGCCAATGGAAATGGCAGAATTCCCCTGGAGAGGGAAGCCACAGTCCTGAGGTGTGGCTCCAGGGGCCCTAGCTTGGATGTTGTGTGGGCCAGGACTGTGGGGACAGAAGTCTGAAAACACAAACTCAGCTTAGGTTTGGGGATGTATGTATGAAGGCTCGATCTACAGACCGTGAGAATTTTCCGGGCTATGAACAAAGGGCGAGTATGTGGCGCTTGCTCAGGCTTTTGTCTCTGGATTTTGTGTCAATGGTGGCCGTGGAATGTCGGGGTGTCCTCAGGGGCCATGGACAATTCTTTCTCTGGTGATTTGGCCTGATCCCAATTAGTTGGGATCATGCTGTGAATGCGAAGAGTCCTTTCTGTATTTTTTTTTTTTTTTACCTCAGGTGTCCCACCAAAGAGGGATACCCGAGTAGAGCCCTGAGTAGGGGTGACTAGACATCTCGAACTCTGGTTGAGATTGGGGACTAGGGGCTTGGCAAGCCCCATATGTGGGCTGTTGTTCCAGTCACTAAGAGGCTTTACATGAGGATAGGGCTCACGCTGAGGGTCACAATGTGTGTTTGTGCACATTGTGGCCCTCTGGGATAGGTGGGGCCTCATAGTCCATGCTGCTTTCTCCTACAATGAACATTGGACAACATGCCAACCACTAGGTTTCTTGCCAAGGCGAAGGAGAAGTTCTGATTCTTGCATCCCGTTCACTCCTGAGCAGTGAGTGGAGATAAGGTTTAGGTTCTGAAGGTGAAAATTGAGGTTGGGTAGAGATGATGGCCTAAAGCCATTGTGGGTTTGATATGCTCAGTGTACGGCCAACTGTCTGGGTGTTGGACTGGAGGTCTGCCCTCAGGCTGTGTCAGACAGGGCTTTAGTGCACAGGCTAGACTGTATAATTGGGGTATGGTCGAGTGGCATGCAGGTTGTTACTCATTTGGCGTTTCTGGTTAGCCCTATAGGGCAACATTTTTCTTCTGGAGGGCAGGCAGAGTGCTGCATTGTGTCTCCAGAATTTCCAAACTGTAAGGGTGTGGCCAGGATTCTGAGGACGGAAGTCTGAGAACACATGTTAGGCTTAGGTTTCAGGGCGAGGGCCCAGCAGGCACACTCTCAAGTGCTGAATCGAGATCTCATGCTTCTGAATTTAGGGCGAGGATCAGACTTTGGCTTAGGATTGAGTTTCTGTCCTTGATGTCCCATTTATGAAGGTGTGGGGCATCATGAGGAAATGGAGGTTTTCTCACAGTGTTATTGTGTGATGATTCAAACCACAAGGATTCATTCTGCGAGACAGTCAAGACAGGTTGGTTGGATTCAAGACGTCCCATAAAGAAGTTCTCCAGAGCAGGGTTCTAAGGATGGATGCCTGGGAAGCCCGCCTCCCATTCTAACTGTCTCCTAGTGCCAAGGAAGGTTTGATCTGCTGGCTCTGGGTGAGCAGGCGAGGGGGCTGATTTGAAATGGACTCTCTTGAGAATGGATCATAATGTAAGTTTGTGTCCTTGGAGACCTTGGGATTGGGCCATGGTGCCAGCGCCCTGAAGGATCCTCCTAACCTGAGGTATTGACACAGCTCCAAAGAGCAAGTTTCCCATGTGGAGATGAGATCTGTTCTGATTGTTTCCTTAGGAAACCCCCATATTCTGATATTGGAAACCAGGCCTCTGAGGAGAGATACCTAGAAACCAAAGCAATGCATCAGAAGTTTGCTCAGGTTGGAGTTTCTGTCCATGATGGCCCCTTTATAAAGGGGAGCATCTCATGAGGCCATGTAGGTTTTCCCACGATAGGAGTTGTGAGATGCTCCAATCTGCAAGGATTCCTTCTATGGGACAGTCAAGACCTGTTGGAAGGCTCCAGGACATCCCATATGGAACGGCGCCAGAGCAGGATTCCAAGGATGGATGCCTAGAGAGTCTGCTTTGCATTCCAGTTGTCTCCTAGCGACAAGGCAGGTTTGATATTCTGCCTCTGGGGGAGTAATCGACGGGGCTGAGTTGAAATGTACTCTCCTGCCGAATGGTCATAATGTGGGTATGTGTCCATGGAGACCTTGGAATAGGACGGTTGCTCCGGCTACCTGAAGGTTTCTCCTAACTGGAGGCTTTTACAGAGCTCCAAAGGATAAGTTTCCCATGTGAAGACAAGATTTGTTCTGATTGGTATCTCTGGAATCCCCCATATGCTGGTATTGGAAAACAGGCCTCTGAGGAGAGATGCTTAGAAAAAAAAGCAATGGAACCAATTACATTCTAGGGGCCAGTCCAGTTTAATCTTCTTTTCTTGGGTTATCTGTCTATGGGTGAGTTGACGTCGTTGCTCAGCTTGTGAGAGATCGCCCCACTTTGCCCTGGGTGGCCTACACTATTGGAATGGCCTCTGGGAGTTTGGAGGTTTCTCCTTATCTGTAGGGTTGTGGCCAATGGAATGGGAAGAATTTCCTTGGAGAGGGCAGGCACAGTCCTGAGGTGTGGCTCCAGGGGCCTCAGTCTGGAGGGTGTGTGGGACAGGGATGTCAGGATAGAAGTCTGAAAACACAAACTCGGCTTAGGTTTGGGGACATAGGTATGGCAGGCCCAATCTACAGACTATGAGGAGAATTTTTTGGGCTATGACCTAAGGGTGAGTGTGAACGCTGGCTGAAGCTTATGTCTCTGGATTTTGTGTCAATAGTGGCCGTGGAATGTCGGGCTGGCCTCATGGGCCATGGACGAGTCTTTCTCTCTGGACCCCAATCACTTGGGATGGCCCAATCCCAAGTGATTGGGGTCATTCTGTGAGTGGGAGGAGTCCTTTCTGTGTTTATTTACCTCAAATGTCCCACCAAAGAGGGATTCCAGAGCAGAGCCCTGAGTAGGGGTGACTAGATGTCTCTACCTCTGGTTAAGATTGGGTGACTTGGGGCATGGCAGGCCCCATATGCGGGCTCATGGTCCAGCCACTGAGAGGCTTTACTTGAGGACAGGGCTCAAACTGAGGGTCCCAATGTGTGTTTGAGCCCACCGCAGCTCTTAAGCATAGGCAGGGCCTCAGGGACCCTACACTACCCTCAGGGGCCCTACTACTACCCCTGTAGGCCCTACAGGGGTCCTACACTGAACGTTGGACAAGATGCCAACCACAAGATTCTGGCGAGAGGGAAGGAGGAGTTCTGATTTCTGCATCACGTTCACCCATGGGAAGTGAGTAGAGATAAGGTCTAGGATTCTGTAGCCTGAAAACCGAAGTTGGAAAGAGATGGCGACCTAAGGCCATGGCGGTTCTGATGTTCTCAGTGTACTGCAAGCTGTCTGCGTGTCGGTTGGGAATTCAGGCCTCAGGTTCTGTCAGACAGGGCATTAGTGCACAGGCTAGACTATATAATTGGTGTACAGTTGAGTGACGTGCAGGTTTATCCTCATTTGAGGTTTCTGGGTAGACCCATAGGGCAATATTTTTCTTCTAGAGGGCAGGCAGAGTGCAGCACTGTGTCATCGGAAATCCCAAAATAGAGGGCGTGTGGTCCAGGAGAGTGAGGACAGAAGTCGGAGAACACTAGCTACGCTTAGGTTTTGGGGTGAGGGCACAGCAGGTACACTCTGAAGAGCTGAATCAAGATCTCGTGCATCTGAAGTCAAGGCGAAGATCAGCTGTTGGCTCAGGTTGGAGTTTCTTTCCATGATCTGCCTTCATGAAGATTGGGGGCATCATGTGACCTTGGAAGCTTTCCATGATATGAGTTGTTAGGTGGTCCATGCACAAGGACTCCTGTGGGACAGTCGAGACCTGTTGGATGGCTCAAGGATGTCCCATAAGGAACGACGCAAGAGCAGGGTTCTAAGGATGGATGCCTGAAGAGCCCAACTCGCATTTCAATTGTCTCCTAGCGACAAGGCAGGTTCAATCTGCTGGCTCTGGAGTAGCAACCGAGGGGGTTTAGTTGAAATGGACTCTCCTGAGGATGGGTCATAATTTGGGATTGTGTCCATGGAGATATTCAAATGGGGCAGTGGCTCCAGTGACCTGAAGTTTTCTCCTAACTGGAGGTTATGACACAGCTCCATAGAGCAAGATTCCCATGTGGAGACGAGATTTTTTCTGATAGGTAGCTCTGGAAACCCCCTTAAGCTGGTATTGGAATCCAGGCCTCTGAGGAGAGATGCCTGAAAACAAAAGCAATGGATCCAATTAGGGCCTAGGTGCCTGTCTTGTTCAATATTCTTTTCTATGGATATCTGTCTAAGGTTCTGATTGGAGGTAGTGGCTCAGCTTGTGCCAGAGGGTCCCTGTATGTCCAGGACATCCTACACTATTGGGATGGCCTCAGAGATTTTGGATGATTCTCCTAATCTGTCAGGTTGTGCCAAATGAATGAGCAGAATTCCCTTGGAGAGGGCAGGCACAGTCCTGAGGTGTGGCTCTATGGGGCCCAGCCTTTAGAATGTGTGGGTAAGGACAATGGAGACAGAAGTCTGAAAACACAAACTCGGCTTAGGTTTGGGGACATAGGTATGGCAGGCCCGATCTACAGACCTTGAGAATTTTGGGGGCTCTGAACAAAGGGAAAGTGTGTGGCGCTTTTTCAGGTTTTTGTCTCCGGATTTTGTGTCAATGGTGGCCGTGGAATGTCAGGCTGGCCTCATCGACCATGGACGAGTATTTCTCTCTGTGGATTTGGCCAGATTCCAATTGTTTGGGGTCATTCTTTGGATGGTAGGAGTCCTTACTTTTTTTTTTTCTTTATCTTGGTTTTTTTTTTTTTTTCCTTATGTGTGCCACCAAAGAGGGATTCCAGAAAAGAGCTCTGAATAAGGTTGACTAGACTTCACAAGCTCTGGCTAGGATTGGGGGAGTAGGGGCATGGCAAGTCCCATATGCAGGCTCTTGGTCCAGCCCCGCAGAGGCTTTACTTGAGGCCATGGTTCATGCTTAGGGTCCTAATGTGTGTTTGTGCCCATCGCAGCCCTCAAGCGTGTCTGAGGCCTCATGGGCCATGCTGGGTTCTCATATACTGAACGTTGGACAACATGCCAACCACAAGGTTTCTGGTCATGGGGAAGGTGAAGTTCTGATTTCTGCATCACGTACATCACTTAGTTGTGAGTGGAGATAATGTCTAGGTTCTGAAGGCTGAAGACCAAGGTTGGGAAGAGATGATGACCTAAGGCCATGGCATGTTCGATGTGTTCAGTGTGAGGCCAGGTGTCTGGGTGTCGGTCACGAGGTCTGGGGTCAGGCTGTTTCAGACAGGGCATTAGTGCCCAGGCTAGACTGTATAATTGGGGTACAGTCTAGAGAATTGCAGGTTGATCCTCATTTGATATTTCTGGGTAGACCCCTAGGGCAAAGTCTCTCTTCTGGAGGGCAGGCAGAGTGCTGCATTTTGTCTCCAGAATTCCCAAAGTGGAAGGCTTGTGGGCCAGGAGTGTGAGGATGGAAGTCTGAGAATGCGAGCTGGCTTAGGTTTTGGCGGGAGGGCAAGGCAGGCACACTCTGCAGAGCTGAATTGAGATCTCATGCATCTGAGGTCAGGGCGAGGATCAGACGGGAGTTTCTGTCCATGATGTCCTCTACCTGAAGGTGGAGGCATCACGAGGCCATGGAGGTTTTCCCACGGTGCGAGTGTGTGATGCTGCAAACCACAAGGATTCCTTCTGCAGGACAGTTGAGACCTGTTGAATGGATCAAGGACACCCCATTAGGAATTTCTCCAGAGCAGAGTTCTAACATGGATACCTGGGCAACGAACTCGCATTCCAATTGTCTCCTAGTGACAAAGCAGGTTTGATCTGCTGGCACTGGGTGAGCAACCGCCAGGTTTGTGTTGAAATGGACTCTCCTGAGGATGGGTCATAATGTGGGATTTTGTCCATTGAGACATTGGAATGGGGCGGTGGCTCCAGTGACGTGAAATTTTCTCCTAACTGGAGGTTTTGACACAGTTCCATATAGCATGATTCCCATGTGGCATGCGATTTGTTCTGATTGGTAGCTCCAGAAACCCCCATGTGCTCGTATTGGAATCCAGGCCTCTGAGGAGAGATACATGAAAACAAAAGCAATGAATTCGTTTAGGGCCTAGGTGCCTGTCCTGTTCAATCTTCTTTTCTATGGATATCTATCTACAGGTCTGATTGGAGGTAGTGGCTCAGCTTGTGGCAGATGGTCCCTGTTTGTCCCGGACATCCTACAATATTGGGGTGGCCTCGGGGACTTCGGATGTTTCTCCTAATCTGTCAGGTTGTGCCAAAGGAATGAGCAGAATTCCCATGGAGAGGGCAGGCACAGTCCTGAGGTGTGGCTCCATGGGGCCAAGCCTTGAGGGTGTGTGGGCCAGGACAATGGAGACAGAAGTCTGAAAACACAAACTTGGCTTAGGTTTGGGGACATAGGTATGGCAGGCCCGATCTACAGACCGTGAGAATTTTTCAGGCTTTGAACAAAGGGCGAGTGTGTGGCGCTTTTTCAGGCTTTTGTCTCCGGATTTTGTGTCAATGGTGGCCGTGGAATGTCAGGATGGCCTCATCAGCCATGGACGAGTATTTCTCTCTGTGAATTTGGCCCAATTCCAAGTGTTTGCGGTCATTCTTTGGACGGTAGGAGTCCTTTCTCTATTTTTTTTTAACCTCATGTGTCCCACCAAGGAGGGATTCTAGAGAAGAGATCTGAGTAGGGGTGACTAGACTTCTCAAGCACTGGTTAAGGTTTGGGGAGTAGGGGCATGGTAATCTCCATATGTGGGCTCTTGGTCCAGCCCCGGAGAGGCTTTACTTGAGGCCAGGGTTCATGCTTAGGGTCCTAATGTGTGTTTGTGCCCATCGCAGCCCTCAAGCATGTCTGAGGCCTCATGGGCCATGCTGGTTTCTCCTACACTGCACGTTGGACAACATGCCAACCACAGGGTTTCTGGTCATGGGGAAGGAGGAGTTCTGATTTCTGCATCACGTACATGGCATGGCAGTGAGTAGAGATAAGGTCTAGATTCTGAAGCCTGAAAACCGAGGTTGGTAAGAGATGACGACCTAAGGCCATGGTGGGTCCGATGCACTTAGTGTGCGGCCAGATGTCTGTGTCCATCATGAGGTCTGGGCTCAGGCTGTGTCAGGCAGGGCATTAGTCCCCAGGCTAGACTGTATAATTGGGGTACAGTCGAGTGATGTGAAGGTTGGTCCTCATTTGGGGTTTCTGGTTGGCCCCATAGGGCAAAGATTTTCTTCTGGAGGGCAGGCAGAGTGCTGCATTCTGGCTCCAGAAATGCCAACTTCAGGGCTTGTGGGCCAGGTGTTTTTGGACAGAAGTCTGAGAACACAAGTTCAGCTTAGAATTCGCAGCGGTGACATGGCAGGCACACTCTACAGACCTGAAATGAGATCTCGTGCATCTGAAGTCAGGGCGAGGATCCTGGAGCCACACATTAGGACTGTGCCTACCAATCCATGGGAATTCTGCCCATTCCATGGTCCAAAATCGTACAAATTAGGGGAAAACTCCAAAGTCCCTGAGGCCATCCCAATATATTTGGTCGCCCTGAACAAAAAAGGGCTGTCTGACACCAGCTGATATCGACCTCCACTCATACCATAGATGGATGTCCACAGAAACGAAGATTGAACCAGACAGGACCCTAGGCCATAATAGGATCCATTGCTTTGGGTTCAGGCATGTGTCCTCAAAAGCCAGATTCCAATACGAGCATAGGGGTTTTCCTGAGGCACCCATCAGAACTCATCTCGTCTCCACAAGGAAACCTGTGCATGGGAGCCATGTCCAAATCTTAGGAGAGTACTTCAGGGTCCCGGTGCCACCGCCCCATTCCAAGGCCCTCATGGACACAAAAACACATTAGGACCCATCCTCAGGAAAGTCCATTTCAACTCAGCCACCCCTGTTGCTCCCGCAGAGCCATCAGATCTAAACTGTCTTGTTGCTAGGAGACAATTGGAATGCGAGGCGGGCTTCCCAGGCATCCATCCGAGAACGGTGCTCTGGAGTCATTCCATATGGGATGTCCTGGAGCTGTCCAACAGGTCTCAATTGTCCCGTAGAAGGAAACCTTGAAGGGGGCATCCCACAACACCCAACGTGGAAAAACCTCAATGGCCTCGAGATTCCGATCCCTTCATGAAGCGGCCGTCATGCACAGAAACTCCAACCTGAGCCAACGTCTGATCCTCTCCCTGACTTCAGATGCAGGAGATATTGGTTCAGATCTGCAGGGGGTACCTGCCGTGCCCTCGTCCTGAAACCCAAGTCTAGCTTTTCTTCTCAGACTTCCGTCCTCACACTCCTGGCCCCGAAGCCCTCATGTTTGGCTATTCCGGACCCACAATGCAGCACTCTGCCTGCCCTCATGAAAAAAAATTATTGCCTCATGACCTGCCCAGGCACCTTAAATGCGGGTAAACCTACACAGCACTCGACTTTACGCAAATTATATAGCCTAACCTGGGCACTAATGCACTGTCGAACACAACCTGAGCCCGGACCTCCTGACCAACACCCAGAAAGCTGACCGCACACTGAGCCCATAAAACCCGCCATGGCCTTAGGTCATCATCTCTTCCCTACCTCAGTTTTCAGGCTTCAGAACCGAGACCTTATCTCCAATCACTGCCCAGGGGTGAGTGTGATGCAGAAATCAGAACTCCTCCTTACCCATGGCAAGAACCCTTGTTGTTGGCACGTTGTCCACCGTTCAGTGTGGGAGAAACCAGCATTCACCCTGAGGCCCCTCCCATTCTTGAGTGCGACGAGGGCATACACACGCATTGTGACCCTCAGCATGAGTCCTGTGTTCTAGTAAGTCCTCTCAGTGGCTGGACCATTAGATGTCATAATGGGCTTGACATGTCCCTAGGCCCCAATTTTTAACCAGATTTCTGATTGTCCAGTCGCCCCTCACCAGGGCTCTACTCTGGAATCCATCATTTGGTGGGAAACCTGAGGTTAAAAAAGAAAACAACAACAACATCAAAAAAAAAAAAAAAAACGGACTTCTTCCAGCCCACAGAATGACCCCAAACTCTTTGGACAGGGCCAAACCACCAGAGAGTAAGACTCGTCCATTTCCCATGAAGTCACCCAGAAATTGCACGACCATGAGTGACACGATATCCAAAGACAAAAACTTGAGCAGGAGCCTCACACTCGCCCTTCTTTCAAATCCCGAAGAGTTCTCCTCATGGTCTGTAGATCAGTCCTGCCATACCTATGACCCGAAACGTAAGCCGAGTTTGTGTTTTCAGACAACTGTCCAAACAGCCCTGGCCTACACAACCTAAAGGCTCAGGCCCCTGGAGCCAAACCTGAGGACTGTACTTGCCCTCTCCAAGGGAATTGTGTGTGCCCATTCCAATGGCCACAACCCTTCTAATAGGATAAACCTCCAAAGTCCCTCGTCCATCTCAATAGTGGTGGCTTCCCAGGAAAAACAGGGGCAATCTGAGACCAACTGAGCACCTACCTGCACTCAGACCCATAGACAGATGTCCCCAGAGGTAAAAAGGAAAGAACAGGCCCCTAGGAACTAATCAGATCCATTGCTTTGGTTTCCAGGCATCTCTCCTCACATTCCTGGATTTCAAAAGCAGCATATAGCTGTTTCTTGACTCACCCATCAGAAAACATCTCATCTACACATGGGAAACTTGCACGTTGGAGCTGTGTCAAAGCCTCTGTTTAGGAGAACCCTTTAGGGGCCCAGTGCCACCGCTTCATTCCAAGGTCTCCATAGACAGAAAAGCACGTTAGGACCCATCCCCAGGGGTGTCCATTTCAACTCAGCGTTTTCGGTTGCTCCCCACAGATCCAGGAGATCTAACCTGTCTTGTTGCTAGGAGACAATTGGAATGCGAGGTGGGCTACGCAGCCATCCATCCTTAGAACCCTGCTCAGAATCATTGGCCTGGAGCCAAACAACAGGTCTCAATTGTCCTGCAGAAGACTCTCTGCAGTTTGGAGATTTTCAAAACTCCCATCGTTGGAAAACACACATAGCCTCGTGATGCCCCCCCCCATTCATGAAGGGGCCATCAGGGACAGAAACTCCAACCTGAGCGATCGTCTGATCCTCGCCCTGACTTCAGATGCACGAGATCTCGATTCAGGTCTGTACATTGTGCCTGCCATGGCCTCACCCAGAAACCTAAGACTAGCTTGTGTTCTCAGACTTTTGTCGTCAGACTACTGGCCCACAAGCCCTCCACTTTGGCAATCCAGAACTACAATGCAGCACTCTGCCGACCCTCCAGAAGAAAAACATTGTCCTCTGGGGCTACCCAGTAACCCCAAATGAGGATCAACCTGCACCGACCTTGGCTGTACCCCAAATACATAGGCTGACAAGGGCACTAATGCCCTTTCTGACACAGCCTGAGCCTGGACCCCCTGGACCCTCCCAGACAGCTGGCCGCACACTGAGCACATCGAGCCGCCATGGCCTTAGGTCCTCATCTTTTCCCAACCTCGGTTTTCAGGTTTCAGAACCTAGACCTTATCTCCAATCACGGCCCAGGGTTGAAGGTGATGCAGAAATCAGAACTCCTTCCCCATGGCAAGAAACCTTGTGGTTGGCATGTTGTCCAACGTTCAGTGTAGTTGAAACCAGTGTGGCCCATGAGGCCCCGCCCATGCTCGCAGGCCACATTGGTCACAAACACACATTGTGACGCTCAGGCTGATCCCAGTCCTCAAGTAAGGCCACTCAGCGGCAGGATGAAGAGATAGAATATTGGGCTTGCCATGCCCCTAGGCCCCAATTTTTAACCATAGTTCGGGTTGATCCTTCAGTCTTCCCCACGGCTTGGCTTTGGAATTCCTCTTTTGGTGGGACACCTGAGGTAACAAAACTGAAATGAGTCCTCCCATCCCACAGATTGACGAAAAGCAATTGGGAATCAGGCCAAATCCTCAGAGAGGAAGATTCGTCCATGGCCCATGAGGCCTCCCCGCCATTCCACGGCCATCGCTGATACAAAATCCAGAGACAAACCCTGAGCAAGCGCCTCAGACTCGCACTTTCTTCATATCCTGTAGAGTTCTTCTCATGGTTTGTCGATCGGGCCTGCCATACCTACGTCCCCAAACCTAAGCTGAGTTTGTGTTTTCAGACTTCTGTCCTCAAAGTCTTGGGCCCCACACCCTCCAGGCTGGGCCCCTGGAGCCACACATAGGACTGTGCCTACCAATCCATGGGAATTCTGCCCATTCCATGGTCCAAAATCGTACAAATTAGGAGAAACCTCCAAAGTCCCTGAGGCCATCCCAATAGTGTAGGTCGCCCGGAACAAACAAGGGCTGTCTGACACCAGCTGATAATCGACCTCCACTCATACCATAGATGGATGTCCCCAGAGAAGAAGATGGAACCAGACAGGATCCTAGGCCATAATAGGATCCATTGCTGTGGGTTACAGGCATGTGTCCTCAAAAGCCAGATTCCAATACGAGCATAGGGGTTTTCCTGAGGCACCCATCAGAACTCATCTCGTCTCCACAAGGAAACCTGTGCATGGGAGCCATGTCCAAAGCTTAGGAGAGTACTTCAGGGTCCCGGTGCCACCGCCCCATTCCAAGGCCCTCATGGACACAAAAACACATTAGGACACATCCTCAGGAAAGTCCATTTCAACTCAGCCACCCCGGTTGCTCCAGCAGAGACATCAGATCTAAACTGTCTTGTTGCTAGGAGACAATTGGAATGCGAGGCGGGCTTCCCAGGCATCCATCCGCGAACGGTGCTCTGGAGTCATTCCATATGGGATGTCCTGGAGCTGTCCAACAGGTCTCAATTGTCCCGCAGAAGGAATCCTTGAAGGGGGCATCCCACAACTCCCAACGTGGGAAAACCTCAATGGCCTCGAGATTCCTCTCCCTTCATGAAGCGGCTGTCATGCTCAGAAACTCCAACCTGAGCCAACGTCTGATCCTCGCCCTGACTTCAGATGCATGAGAATTAGGTTCAGATCTGCAGGGGATACCTGCCGTGCCCTCGCCCTGAAACCCAAGTCTAGCTTTTCTTCTCAGACTTCCGTCCTCACACTCCTGGCCCTGAAGCCCTCAAGTTTGGCCATTCCGTACCCACAATGCAGCACTGTGCCTGCCCTCTAGAAAAAAAATTATTGCCTCATGTGCTGCCCAGGCACCTTAAATGAGGGTAAACCTACACAGCACTCGACTTTACCCAAATTATATAGTCTAACCTGGGCACTAATGCACTGTCGAACACAACCTGAGCACGGACCTCCTGACCAACACCCAGAAAGCTGACCGCACACTGAGCACATAAAACCCGCCATGGCCTTAGGTCATCATCTCTTCCCTACCTCAGTTTTCAGGCTTCAGAACCGAGACCTTATCTCCAATCACTGCCCAGGGGTGAGTGTGATGCAGAAATCAGAACTCCTCCTTTCCCATGACAAGAACCCTTGTGGTTGGCCCGTTGTCCAACGTTCAGTGTAGGAGAAACCAGCATTCACCCTGAGGCCCCGCCCATTCTTGAGTGCGACGAGGGCATACACACGCATTGTGACCCTCAGCATGAGTCCTGTCCTCTCGTAAGTCCTCTCAGTGGCTGGACCATTAGATGTCATAATGGGCTTGACATGTCCCTAGGCCCCAATTTTTAACCAGATTTCTGATTGTCCAGTCGCCCGTCCCCAGGGCTCTACTCTGGAATCCATCATTTGGTGGGACACCTGAGGTTAAAAAAGAAAACAACAACAACAACAGCAAAAAAAAAAAAACGGACTTCTTCAGGCCCACAGAATGACCCCAAACTCTTTGGACGGGGCCAAACCACCAGAGAGTAAGACTCGTCCATTTCCCATGAAGTCACCCAGAAATTCCACGACCATGAGTGACACGATATCCAGAGACAAAAACTTGAGCAGAGCCTCATACTCGCCCTTCTTTCAAATCCCGAAGAGTTCTCCTCATGGTCTGTAGATCAGTCCTGCCATACCTATGACCCGAAACATAAGCCGAGTTTGTGTTTTCAGACAACTGTCCAAACAGCCCTGGCCTACACAACCTACAGGCTCAGGCCCCTGGAGCCAAACCTGAGGACTGTACTTGCCCTCTCCAAGGGAATTGTGTGTGCCCATTCCAATGGCCACTACCCTTCTAATAGGATAAAACTCCAAAGTCCCTGATCCATCTCAATAGTGGTGGCTTCCCAGGAACAACAGGGGCAATCTGAGACCAACTGAGCACCTACCTGCACTCAGACCCATAGACAGATGTCCCCAGAGGTAAAAAGGAAAGAACAGGCCCCTAGGCACTAATCAGATCCATTGCTTTGGTTTCCAGGCATCTCTCCTCAGAGGCCTGGATTTAAAAAGCAGCATATAGCTGTTTCTTGACTCACCCATCAGAAAACATCTCATCTACACATGGGAAACTTGCACGTTGGAGCTGTGTCAAAGCCTTTGTTTTGGAGAACCCTTTAGGGCCCCAGTGCCACCGCTTCATTCCAAGGTCTCCATAGACACAAAAGCACGTTAGGACCCATCCCCAGGGGTGTCCATTTCAACTCAGCGTCCTCGGTTGCTCCCCACAGATCCAGGATATCTGACCTGTCTTGTTGCTATGAGACAATTGGAATGCGAGGTGGGCTACCAGGCATCCATCCTTAGAACCCTGCTCAGAATCATTGGCCTGGAGCCAAACAACAGGTCTCAATTGTCCTGCAGAAGACTATCTTCAGTTTGGAGCTTCTCACAACTCCCATCGTGGGAAAACACCCATGGCCTCGTGATGGCCAACCCATTCATGAAGGGGCCATCAGGGACAGAAACTCCAACCTGAGCGATCGTCTGATCCTCGCCCTGACTTCAGATGCACGAGATCTCGATTCAGATCTGTAGATTGTGCCTGCCATGGCCTCACCCAGAAACCTAAGCCTAGCTTGTGTTCTCAGACTTTTGTCGTCAGACTACTGGCCCACAAGCCCTCCAGTTTGGCATTGCAGAACTACAATGCAGCACTCTGCCGGCCCCCCAGTAGAAAAACATTGTCCTCTGGGGCTACCCAGTAACCCCAAATGAGGATCAACCTCCACCGAACTTGGCTGTACCCCAAATACGTAGGCTGACCAGGGCACTAATGCCCTTTCTGACACAGCCTGAGCCTGGACTCCCTGGACCCTCCCAGACAGCTGGCCGCACACTGAGCACATCGAGCCGCCATGGCCTTAGGTCCTCATCTCTTCCCAACCTCGGTTTTCAGGTTTCAGAACCTAGACCTTATCTCCAATCACTGCCCAGGGTTGAAGGTGATGCAGAAATCAGAACTCCCTCCCCATGGCAAGAAACCTTGTGGTTGGCATGTTGTCCAACGTTCAGTGTAGTTGAAAGCAGTGTGGCCCATGAGGCCCCGCCCATGCTCGCGGGCCACATTGGTCACAAACACACTTTGTGACGCTCAGGCTGTGCCCAGTCCTCAAGTAAGGCCACTCAGCGGCTGGATGAAGAGATAGAATATTGGGCTTGCCATGCCCCTAGGCCCCAATTTTTAACCATAGTTCGGGTTGACCCTTCAGTCTTCCCCACGGCTTGGCTTTGGCATTCCTCTTTTGGTGGGACACCTGAGGTAACCAAACTGAAATGAGTCCTCCCATCCCACAGATTGAAGAAAAGCAATTGGGAATCGGACCAAATCCTCAGAGAGGAAGATTCGTCCATGGCCCATGAGGCCTCCCCGTCATTCCACGGCCATCGCTGATTCAAAATCCAGAGACAAAAGCCTGAGCAAGCGCCTCAGACTCGCACTTTTTTCATATCCTGAAGAGTTCTTCTCATGGTTTGTCGATCGGGCCTGCCATACCTACGTCCCCAAACCTAAGCTGAGTTTGTGTTTTCAGACTTCTGTCCTCAAAGTCTTGGGCCCCACACCCTCCAGGCTGGACCCCTGGAGCCACACATTAGGACTGTGCCTACCAATCCATGGGAATTCTGCCCATTCCATGGTCCAAAATCGTACAAATTAGGAGAAACCTCCAAAGTCCCTGAGGCCATCCCAATAGTGTAGGTCGCCCGGAACAAACAAGGGCTGTCTGACACCAGCTGATAATCGACCTCCACTCATACCATAGATGGATGTCCCCAGAGAAGAAGATGGAACCAGACAGGACCCTAGGCCATAATAGGATCCATTGCTTTGGGTTACAGGCATGTGTCCTCAAAAGCCTGATTCCAATACGAGCATAGGGGTTTTCCTGAGGCACCCATCAGAACTCATCTCGTCTCCACAAGGAAACCTGTGCATGGGAGCCATGTCCAAAGCTTAGGAGATACTCCAGGGTCCCGGTGCCACCGCCCCATTCCAAGGCCCTCATGGACACAAAAACACATTAGGACACATCCTCAGGAAAGTCCATTTCAACTCAGCCACCCCGGTTGCTCCGGCAGAGCCATCAGATCTAAACTGTCTTGTTGCTAGGAGACAATTGGAATGCGAGGCGGGCTTCCCAGGCATCCATCCGCGAACGGTGCTCTGGAGTCATTCCATATGGGATGTCCTGGAGCTGTCCAACAGGTCTCAATTGTCCCGCAGAAGGAACCCTTGAAGGGGGCATCCCACAACTCCCAACGTGGGAAAACCTCAATGGCCTCGAGATTCCGCTCCCTTCATGAAGCGGCCGTCATGTTCAGAAACTCCAACCTGAGCCAACGTCTGATCCTCGCCCTGACTTCAGATGCATGAGAATTAGGTTCAGATCTGCAGGGGGTACCTGCCGTGCCCTCGCCCTGAAACCCAAGTCTAGCTTGTCTTCTCAGACTTCCGTCCTCACACTCCTGGCACCGAAGCCCTCATGTTTGGCAATTCCGGACCCACAATGCAGCACTGTGCCTGCCCTCTAGAAAAAAAATTATTGCCTCATGTGCTGCCCAGGCACCTTAAATGAGGGTAAACGTACACAGCACTCGACTTTACCCAAATTATATAGTCTAACCTGGGCACTAATGCACTGTCGAACACAACCTGAGCACGGACCTCCTTACCAACACCCAGAAAGCTGACCGCACACTGAGCACATAAAACCCGCCATGGCCTTAGGTCATCATCTCTTCCCTACCTCAGTTTTCAGGCTACAGAACCGAGACCTTAACTCCAATCATTGCCCACGGGTGAGTGTGATGCAGAAATCAGAACTCCTCCTACCCATGGCAAGAACCCTTGTTGTTGGCACGTTGTCCAACGTTCAGTGTAGGAGAAACCAGCATTCAGCCTGAGGCCCCGCCCATTCTGTAGTGCGACAAGAGCATACACACGCATTGTGACCCTCAGCATGAGTCCTGTCCTCTAGTAAGTCCTCTCAGTGGCTGGACCATTAGATGTCATAATGGGCTTGACATGTCCCTAGGCCCCAATTTTTAACCAGATTTCTGATTGTCCAGTCGCCCCTCCCCCGGGCTCTACTCTGGAATCCCTCATTTGGTGGGACACCTGAGGTTAAAAAAGAAAACAACAACAACAACAACAAAAAAAAAAAAAAAAAAAAAAAAAAAAAAACGGACTTCTTCCAGCCCACAGAATGAACCCAAACTCTTTGGACGGGGGCAAACCACCAGAGAGTAAGACTCCTCCATTTCCCATGAAGTCACCCAGAAATTCCACGACCATGAGTGACACGATATCCAGAGACAAAAACTTGAGCAGGAGCCTCACACTCGCCCTTCTTTCAAATTCCAAAGAGTTCTCCTCATGGTCTGTAGATTAGTCCTGCCATACCTATGACCCGAAACATAAGCCGAGTTTGTGTTTTCAGACAACTGTCCAAACATCCCTTGCCAACACAACCTACAGGCTAAGGCCCCTGGAGCCAAACCTGAGGACAGTACTTGCCCTATCCAAGGGAATTGTGTGTGCCCATTCCAATGGATACAACCTTTCTAATAGGATAAACCTCCAAAGTCCCTGATCCATCTCAATAGTGGTGGCTTCCCAGGAAAAACAGGGGCAATCTGAGCACTACAGAGCACCTACCTTCACTCAGACCCATAGACACATGTGCCCAGTGGTAAAAAGGAAAGAATAGGCCCCTAGGCACTAATCAGATCAATTGTTTCGTTTCCAGGCATCTCTCCTCAGAGGCCTGGAATTCAAAAGCAGCATATAGCTGTTCCTTGACTCACCCAACAGAAAACATCTCATCTACACATGGGAAACTTGCACATTGGAGCTGTGTCAAAGCCTCTGTTTAGTAGAACTCTTTAGGGCCCAAGTGCCACCGCTTCATTCCAAGGTCTCCTTAGACACAAAAGCACATTAGGACCCATGCCCAGGGGTGTCCATTTCAATGCAGCGTCCTCGGTTGCTCCCCACAGATCCAGGAGATCTAACCTGTCTTGTTGCTAGGAGACAATTGGAATGCGAGGTGGGCTACCCAGCCATCCATCCTTAGAACCCTGCTCAAAATCATTGGCCTGGAGCCAAACAACAGGTCTCAATTGTCCTGCAGAAGACTCTCTGCAGTTTAGAGCTTCTCACAACTCCCATCGTGGGAAAACCCCCATGGCCTGGTGATCCGCCCCCATTCATGAAGGGGCCATCAGGGACAGAAACTCCAACCTGAGCGATCGTCTGATCCTCGCCCTGACTTCAGATGCATGAGATCTCGATTCAGGTCTGTAGATTGTGCCTTCCATGGCCTCATCCATAAACCTAAGCCTAGCTTGTGTTCTCAAACTTTTGTCGTCAGACTACTGGCCCACAAGCCCTCCAGTTTGGCAATCCAGAACTACAATGCAGCACTCTGCCGGCCCTCCAGAAGAAAAACATTGTCCTCTGGGGCTACCCAGTAACCCCAAATGAGGTGCAACCTGCACCGACCTTGGCTGTACCCCAAATACATAGGCTGACCAGGGCACTAATGCCCTTTCTGACACAGCCTGAGCCTGGACTCCCTGGCCCGTCCCAGACAGCTGGCCGCACACTGAGCACATCGAGCCGCCATGGCCTTAGGGAGTCATCTCTTCCCAACCTCGGATTTCAGGCATTAGATTCTAGAACTTACCTCCAATCATGCCCAGGGTTGAACGGTATGCAGAAATCAGAACTCCTTCCCCATGGCAAGATACCTTGTGTTTGGCATGTTGTCCAACTTTCAGTGTAGTTGAATCCAGTTATGCCCATGAGGCCCTGCCATGCTCGCAGGCTACATTGGTCACAAACACACATTGTGACCCTCAGCCTGACCAAAGTCCTCAAGTAAGGCCTCTCAGTGGCTGGATGAAGAGATAGCATATTGGGCTTGCCATGCCCCTAGTCCCAATTTTGAACCATATTTCTGGTGGTCCCTTCAGTCTTCCCCACGGCTTTACTTTGGAATCCCTCTTTTCGAGGGACACCTGAGGTAACAAAACTGAAACGAGTCCTCCCATCCCACAGTTTGACGAAAAAAAATTGGGAATCGGGCGAAATCCTCATAGAGGTAGATTGGTCCATGGCCCATGAAGCATCCCCGACATTCTACGGCCATTGCTGATACAAATTCCAGAGACAAATGCCTGAGCAAGCACCTCAGACTCGCTCTATATTCAAATCTTCATGAGTTCTTCTCATGGTTTGTATATTGGGCCTGCCATACCGACGTCCCCAAAAAAAGCTGAGTTTGTGTATTGGAATCACAATCAGAACTCTGCCTTCCACATGGCTGTAATGCTTGTTCTTCACATGGAGTCACACCTTCACGTGGGGAACCCTTCATGGCCCCTGATGCCACGCCAAAACATGAGTGCTGCTTGGGCACAAATTCACACTGTGACCCTAGCATGAGCCTCATGTCAAAGAAAGGCCTGTCAGGTTCGGGACGAAGATCCTGCATATAATCCCTGCCATGCATATAGGCACCCAGGACTAACTAGATGGTGTGTATTCCAATTGAAGGAACCCACTGCTGTGCTCTAGAGTCCCTCTCCTGGGGGGTCCTTTCTGGCAGAAAACAGTACTCTTCACTTCCCACAGAATGAACCCAAACACTTGGGAGCTTGGACAATCCCCCGAGAGGAAGGCTCTTCCTCGGCCCCTGAGGCAACCCCTACCCTGACCGGACACTGTGAATGCAACACCCAGAGACAAAAGCCTGAGCAACTGCCTCCCACTTGCCCTCCTTTGATATCCAGAGAATCTCCCCTAACGGACTGGAGATCAGGCCTGCCATTACCTTGGCCCCTTCCTGAGCCAAGTTTGCTTTTTCAGACATCTGTCCCCACAGCCCTGGCAAACACAGCCTCTAGGCTAGGTCCTCTGGAGCCATACCACAGAACCGTGCCTGCTCTCTCCTGGGAAACTGTGTCCATTCCTTTGGACACAAACCTCCAGAATATGAGAAACCTCAAGGCCCCCGAGGACATCCCACTACTGGGAGCCTCCCTGGACACACAGGGGCATTCCGACACAAGCTGAGCAGCTACCTCCACGAAGGCATGCACAAGATGTCAACAGAGATAGAAGGTTGAGCTGGACAGGCCCTTAGGCCATAATCTCAACTCTTGCTTTGGGTTCCAGGTGTTACTCCTCAGAGGCTTTGGTTCAAAGAACAGGATATGGGGCTTTCCTGAGGCACTGAACAGAACTCCTCTCGTCTCCACATGGGAAGCTTCCTTGTTGGAGCTGTGTCAAACACCTCAGTTTGGAAAACCCTGCAGAGTCCCTGAGCCACCTCCACATTCCAAGGTCTCCCAGGCCACCAAGCCACAGTAGGACTCATCTTCAGGAGAGTCATTTCAACTCTCCCCCCTGGGTAGCTCACCCAGGAGCCTGCAGATTGAGCCTGCCTTGTCCTGACTAAAGAGTGGGATTATGAGGTGGCGTTCCCAGGCATCCATGCTTAGACATCTGCTCTCGAGTCTTTCCGTATGGGGCCTCCTGGAACCATCCAATAGGACTCGACTGTCGTGCAGAAGGAAAGCTTGAGGTTTGGAGTAGTTCACAAATCCCATCGTAGGCAAACCTCCCTGGTTTCATGAAGCCCCCACACCCTTCAGGAAGAGGCCATGCTGGACAAAAACTCTAGCCTGAGGCACGTCTCATAGTTGACATGACATCAGTGCATGAGATCTCGATTCAGCCTCTGCAGACTGGCCCTGCCGTGCCCTCGGTCCCAAACCTCATGCTAGCTTGTGTTTTCAGACTTCCTTCCTCACACTCCTGGCAAACAAGCCCTCCGGATTAGGAACTCCAGAACCACAACCCAGCCCAGTGTCTGCCCAAAGGAAGAAAAACGTTTCCCTGTGGGGCTCTCCAGAAAACCCAGATGAGGATCAACCAGCTCGGGCCTCGACGGTACCCGAACTGGATAGGATGCTCTGGGCACTCATGCTCTGTCTGACACAGCCTGAAGCCAGACGTCCAGACAGACAAGGAGACAGATGGCCGCACACCCAGCACTTCGGACACGCCATGGTCTTATGCCGTCACCTTTTCCTAACCTTGGTTTTCAGATATCTGAACCTAGACATTATATCAATTCTCCACACAGCTGGGTATAGCTAGCACAAAACAGAATTCCTCCTTCCCCATGGCTGTCAAGGTTGCCTTGGCATGGAGTCACACCTTCAGGGTGGGAGAAACCTTCATGGCCCCTGATGCCACGCCCAAACGTGAGTGCTGCTTGGGCACAAATTCACACTGTGACCCTCAGCATGAGCCCCATGACAAAGAAAGGCCTGTCAGGGCCTGGACCAAGTGCCCGCATATGGGGCTTGCCAAGCCCCTATGCACCCAATCCTCACCAGTGTTTGAGTTTTCCAGTCGCCCCGCCCGTACCTGGGGCTCTGTTCTGGAATCCCTTTCTTGGAGAGACCCATGAGCCAGACAACACGACTCCACCCTTCCCACAAAATGACCCCAAACTCTTGGGAGCTGGGACAAATCCCCAGAGAGGGATACTCGTCCACAGTCCCTGAGGCCACCCCTCCAATCCATGGCTATCCAGGACACAACATTCAGAGACAAAAGCCTGAAGGAACGCCTCCCACTCGCCCTTGTTTCAGAGGCCCAGGAGCTCCCTCTCGGGCTGTACATCCGGCCTGCCATACCCTAGGCGCCACTCATAAGCTGAGTTTGTGTATTCAGACTTCTGTGCCCACAGCCTGGACCCACACACCTCCAGGCTAGGGCCTCTGGAGCCACAGCGAAAGATTGTGCCTGCCCTCTCCAAAAAAAGTGTGCCCAATCCATTGACCGCAAACCTACAGGTTAGGGAAAAGTTCCAAGGCCCTGAGGCCATCAATAGTGTAGGCCACCCTGGACTGAGAGGGGCTCTCTGACACCAGCGGAGCAACTATCTCCACTTAGACTCTCAGACAGTGTCCCCAGAGACAGAAGGTTGAGCGGGACAGGCCCTTAGGCCGTAGTCTCAACTCTTGCTTTGGGTTCCAGGTGTTACTCCTCAGAGGCTTTGGTTCAAAGAACAGGATATGGGGCTTTCCTGAGGCACTGAACAGAACTCCTTTCGTCTTCACATGGGAAGCTTCCTTGTTGATGCTGTGTCAAACACCTCAGTTTGGAAAACCCTGCAGAGTCCCTGAGCCACCTCCACATTCCAAGGTCTCTCAGGCCACCAAGCCACAGTAGGACTCATCTTCAGGAGAGTCCATTTCAACTCTCCCCTCTGGGTAGCTCACCCAGGAGCCTGCAGATTGAGCCTGCCTTGTCCTGACTAAAGAGTGGGAATATGAGGTGGCGTTCCCAGGCATCCATGCTTAGACTACTGCTCTCGAGTCTTTCCGTATGGGGCCTCCTGGAACCATCCAATAGGACTCGACTGTCGTGCAGAAGGAAAGCTTGAGGTTTGCAGTAGTTCACAAATCCCATCGTAGGCAAACCTCCCTGGCTTCATGAAGCCCCCACACCCTTCAGGAAGAGGCCATGCTGGACAAAAACTCTAGCCTGAGGCACGTCTCATAGTTGACATGACCTCAGTGCAGGAGATCTCGATTCAGCCTCTGCAGAGTGGGCCTGCCGTGCCCTCGTTCCCAAACCTCACGCTAGCTTGTGTTTTCAGACTTCCTTCCTCACACTCCTGGCAAACAAGCCCTCCGGACCAGAAACTCCAGAACCAAAACCCAGCCCAGTGTCTGCCCAACGGAAGAAAAAAGTTTCCCTGTGGGGCTCTCCAGAAAACCCAGATGAGGATCAACCTGCTCGGGCCTCGACGGACCCCGAACTGGATATTCTGCTCTGGGCACTCATGCTCTGTCTGACACAACCTGAAACCAGACGTCCAGAGAGAAAAGGAGACAGCTGGCCGCACACCCAGCACTTCGGATACGCCATGGTCTTATGCCGTCACCTCTTCCTAACCTTGGTTTTCAGATATCTGAACCTAGACATTATATCAATTCTCCACACAGCTGGGTATCGCAAGCACAAAACAGAACTCCTCATTCCCCATGGCTGTCAAGCTTGATCTTGGCATGGAGTCACACCTTCAGGGTGGGAGAAACCTTCATGGCCCTGATGCCACGCCCAAACTTGAGTGCTGCTTGGGCACAAGTTCACACTGTGACCCTCAGCATGAGCCCCATGTCAAAGAAAGGCCTGTCAGGACCTGGACCAAGAGCCCGCATATGGGGCTTGCCAAGCCCCTATGCACCCAATCCTCACCAGTGTTTGAGTTTTCCAGTCGCCCCACCTGTACCTGGGCTCTGCTCTGGAATCCCTTTCTTGGAGAGACACATGAGCCAGACAACACGACTCCACCCTTCCTTCAAAATGTCCCCAAACTCTTGGGAGCTGCGACAAATCCCCAGAGAGGGATACTCGTCCACAGTCACTGAGGCCACCGCTCCAATCCACGGCTATCCCGGACACAACATCCAGAGACAAAAGCCTGAAGGAACGCCTCCCACTCGCCCTTGTTTCAGAGGCCCAGGAGCTCCCTCTCGGGCTGTACATCCGGCCTGCCATACCCTAGGCGCCACTCATAAGCTGAGTTTGTGTATTCAGACTTCTGTGCCCACAGCCTGGACCCACACAACATCCAGGCTAAGGCCTCTGGAGCCACAGCGAAAGATTGTGCCTGCCCTCTCCAAAAAAAGTGTGCCCAATCCATTGACCACAAACCTACAGGTTAGGGAAAAGCTCCAAGGTCCCTGAGGCCATCAATATTATAGACCACCCTGGACTAAGAGGGGCTCTCTGACACCAGCGGAGCAACTATCTCCACTTAGACTCTCAGACAGTGTCCCCAGAGACAGAAGGTTGAAATGGACAGGCCCCCAGGCCCTAATCTGAACCTTAGCTTTGGTTTCCATGTTTCCTTTCTCAGAGGACTGTTTTCGTAGACCAGCACATGGGGCTTTTCTGAGGCACCAAACCAAGCATCTCTCGTCTCCACATGGGCAGCTTTCTTACTGGGGATGTATCAAACCCTTCAGGTAGGAGAGTTCCGCAAGGCCACCGAACAACCAGCACATTCCAAGGTCTCCATGGACCCAAACTCACATTATGACGCATCCTCAGGAGAGGCCATTTCAACTCAGCCCCCTGGGTCGCGTGTTCCAGAGGCAGCAGATCAAACATATCTTGTCGCTAATGGCCAATTGGAATGCGAGGAATGCTGTACAGGGATCCATCCTTTGAACCCTGCTCTCCAGTCCTTCCATATGGTATGTCCTGGAGCCATGCAACAGGACTCGAATGTCCCGCAGAAGGAAACCTTGTGGTTTGGGGCAACCTGCAAACTCAGCGTGGGAAAACTTCCTTGGCCTCATGAGGCCCCCGCTTCATGAAGGTGCCATCATGGACACATACTCCAGCCTCAGCCAACTTCTGATCCTCAGCCTGACTTCAGATGCAGGAGATTTTGATTCAGCCTCTGCAGAGTGGGCCTGCTCTGCCCTTGGCTCCAATACTCACCCTAGCTTGTGTTTTCAGACTTCCGTCCTCACACTCCTTGCCCACAAACCCTCCCTACTGGGAATTCTGGGGCCACACTGAAGCACTCTGCCTGCCTCCCAGGAGAAAAACATTGTCTATGGTGCTGCCCAGAAACCCCAAATGAGGATCAAACTGCTTGGCCCTCGGCAAAACCCCAATTGCATAGGCTACCTTAAACACTGATGCTCTGTCACAAATAGCCTGAGCCCAGACCTTCCAACAGACACCGACACAGCTGGCTGCACTCCTAGGACATTGGACCCGCCACTGCCTTAGGCCACCAACCATTCCCAACCTGGGTTTTCAGTCATCGGATCCTAGACCTTATCTCCAATCCCTGGACAGGGGGGAACCTGATGCACAAATCAGAACCCCTCCTTCCCCATGGCAAGAAAACTTGCTGCTGGCAGTGAGTCAAACCTTCAGTGTAGGAAAAACGACATGGCCCATGAGGCAACGCCCAAGCGTTAGGGCCGCCTTGGGCACAAACACACATTGTGACCCTCAGCGTGAGTACCTTATTCAAGTAACGCCTCTCAGTGACTGGACCAAGAGCCCGCATATGTGGCTTGCCATGCCCATAGGCACCCAGGACTAACTAGATGGTGTGTATTCCAGTTAAGGGAACCCACTGCTGTGCTCTAGAGTCCCTCTCCTGTAGGGGTCCCCTGTGGCAGAAAACAGTACTCTTCATTCCCACAGAATGAACACAAACACTTGGGAGCTTGGACAATCCCCCGAGAGGAAGGCTCTTCCTCGGCCTCTGAGACAACCCCTACCCTGACTGGACACTGTAAACGCAACACCCAGAGACAAAATCCTGAGTGACTGCCTCCCACATGCCCTCCTTTGATATCCAGAGGATCTCCCCTCACGGACTGGAGATCAGGCCTGCCATTACCTTGGCCACTAGCTGAGCCAAGTTTGATTTTTCAGACATCTGTCCCCACAGCCCTGGCAAACACAGCCTCTAGGCTGGGTCTTCTGGAGCCATACCACAGGAACGTGCCTGCTCTCTCCTGGGAAACTGTGTCCATTCCTTTGGACACACACCTCCAGAATATGAGAAACCTCAAGGCCCCCGAGGACATCCCAATACTGGGAGGCTCCCTTGACACACAGGGGCATTCGGACACAAGCTGAGCAGCTACCTCCACGAAGGCATGCCCACAGATGTCAACAGAGATAGAAGGTTGAGCCGGACAGGCCCTTAGGCCGTAGTCTCAACTCTTGCTTTGGGTTCCAGGTGTTACTCCTCAGAGGCTTTGGTTCAAAGAACAGGATATGGGGCTTTCCTGAGGCACTGAACAAAACTCCTCTCGTCTCCACATGGGAAGCTTCCCTGTTGGAGCTGTGTCAAACACCTCAGTTTGGAGAACCCTGCAGAGTCCCTGAGCCACCTCCACATTCCAAGGTCTCCCAGGCCACCAAGCCACAGTAGGACTCATCTTCAGGAGAGTCCATTTCAACTCTCCCCACTGGGTAGCTCACCCAGGAGCCTGCAGATTGAGCCTGCCTTGTCCTGCTTAAAGAGTGGGAATATGAGGTGGCGTTCCCAGGCATCCATGCTTAGACACCTGCTCTCGAGTCTTTCCGTATGGGGCCTCCTGGAACCATCCAATAGGACTCGACTCTCGTGCAGAAGGAAAGCTTGAGGTTTGGAGTAGTTCACAAATCCCATCGTAGACAAACCTCCCTGGCTTCATGAAGCCCCCACACCCTTCAGGAAGAGGCCATGCTGGGCAAAAACTCTAGCCTGAGGCACGTCTCATAGTTGACATGACCTCAGTGCAGGAGATCTCGATTCAGCCTCTGCAGAGTGGGCCTGCCGTGCCCTCGGTCCCAAACCTCACGCTAGCTTGTGTATTCAGACTTCCTTCCTCACACTCCTGGCAAACAAGCCCTACGGACTAGGAACTCCAGAACCACAACCCAGCCCAGTGTCTGCCCAACGGAAGAAAAACGTTTCCCTGTGGGGCTCTTCAGAAAACCCAGATGAGGATCAACCTGCTCGGGCCTCGATGGTCCCCGAACTGGATATGCTGCTCTGGGCACTCATGCTCTGTCTGACACAGCCTGAAGCCAGACGTCCAGACAGACAAAGAGACAGCTGGCCGCACACCCAGCACTTCGGACACGCCATGGTCTTATGCCGTCACCTCTTCCTAACCTTGGTTTTCAGATATCTGAACCTAGACATTATATCAATTCTCCACATAGCTGGGTATCGCAAGCACAAAACAGAACTCCTCCTTCCCCATGGCTGTCAAGCTTGCTCTTGGCATGGAGTCACACCTTCAGGGTGGGAGAAACCTTCATGGCCCCTGATGCCACGCCCAAAGTTGAGTGCTGCTTGGGCACAAATTCACACTGTGACCCTCAGCAGGAGCCCCATGTCAAAGAAAGGCCTGTCAGGACCTGGACCAAGAGCCCGCATATGGGGCTTGCCAAGCCCCTATACACCCAATCCTCACCAGTGTTTGAGTTTTCCAGTCGCCCCACCTGTACCTGGGCTCTGCTCTGGAAACCCTTTCTTGGAGAGACACATGAGCCAGACAACACGACTCCACCCTTCCCACAAAATGACCCCAAACTCATGAGGCCCCCGCTTCATGAAGGTGCCATCATGGACACATACTCCAGCCTCAGCCAACTTCTGATTCTCAGCCTGACTTCAGATGCAGGAGATTTTGATTCAGCCTCTGCCGATTGGGCCTGCTCTGCCCTTGGCTCCAATCCTCACCCTAGCTTGTGTTTTCAGACTTCCGTCCTCACACTCCTGGCCCACAATCCCTCCCTACTGGGAATTCTGGGGCCACACTGAAGCACTCTGCCTGCCTCCCAGGAGAAAAACATTGTCTATGGTGCTGCCCAGAAACCCCAAATGAGGATCAAACTGCTTGGCCCTCGGCAACACCCCAATTGCATAGGCTACCTTAAACACTGATGCTCTGTCCCAAATAGCCTGAGCCCAGACCTTCCAACAGACACCGACACAGCTGGCTGCACACCCAGCACATTGGACCCGCCACTGCCTTAGGCCACCATCCATTCCCAACCTGGGTTTTCAGTCATCTGAACCTAGACCTTATCTCCAATCCCTGCACAGGGGGAACCTGATGCACAAGTCAGAACCCCTCCTTCCCCATGGCAAGAAACCTTGCTGCTGGCCGTGAGTCAAACCTTCAGTGTAGGAGAAAACGGCAAACCTGCCGGGCCTGATGAAGCCCCCCATATCTTTCAGGGAGAGGCCATCACGGACAAAAACTCTTGCTTGAAGCACGTCTCATAGTAGATATGACCGCATGCAGGAGATCTTGATTCAGCCTCTGCAGAGTGGCCTGCCGTGCCCTCGGTCCCAAACCTCACGCTAGCTTGTGTTTTCAGACTTCCTTCCTCACACTCCTGGCAAACAATCCCTCCAGAGTAGGATTTGCAGAACCACAAGCCAGCCCAGTGACTGCCCACCGGTAGAAATCGTTTCCTTGTGGGGCTCTCCATAAAACCCAGATGAGGATCAACCTGCTCTTGCCTCGACGGCACTCAGATTTGATAGGCTGCTCTGGGCACTAATGCTCTGCCTTTCACAGCCTGATGCCAGACGTCCAGACAGGCAAGGAGACAGCTGGCCACACACCTAGCACTTCTGACACGCCATGGTCTTATGCCGTTATCTCTTCCTAACCTTGGTTTCCAGGTATCTAAACCCAGATATTATATCAATTCCCCACACGGTTGGGCATCTGAATCACAAATCAGAACTCCTTCTTCCCCATGGCTGTAAGGCTTGCTCTTGGCATGGAGTCACACCTTCAGGGTGGGAGAAATCTTCATTTCCCCTGAAACCACGCCCAAACTTGAGTGCTGCCTTGGGCACAAATTCACTCTGTGACCCTCAGCATGAGCCCAATATCAAAGAAAGGCCTGTCAGGGCCTTGACCAAGAGCCCGCATATGGGGCGTGCCACGCCCCTATACACCCAATCCTCACCAGTGTTTGAGGTTTCCAGTCTCCCCCCCGTTCCTGGAGCTCTGCTCTGGAATCACTTTCTTGGAGAGACACATGAGCCAGACAACAGGACTCCACCCTTCCCACAAAATGACCCCAAACTCCTGTTAGCTGGGACAAATCCCCAGGGAGGGATACTTGTCCACAGTCACTGAGGCCACCCCCTACAATCTATGGCTATCCTGGACGCATCCAGAGACAAAAGCCTGAAGGAATCTCGCCCTTTATTCACAAGCCAAGGAGCTCACTCTCTATCTGTACATATGGCCTGCCATACCCTCGGCGCCACTCATAAGCTGAGTTTGTGTTTTCAGACTTATGTGCCCACAGCCTGGACCCACACACCCTCCAGGCTAGGGCATCTGGAGCCACAGCGAAAGATTGTGCCTGCCCTCTCCAAGGAAAATGTGCCCAATCCATTGACCACAACCCTACAGGTTAGGGAAAAGCTCCAAGGCCCCTGAGGCCATCCTGATAGTGTAGGCTGCCCTGGACTAAAAGGGGCACTCTGACACCAGCTGAGCCATTATCACCACTTAGACTCTCAGACAGTGTCCCCAGAGACAGAAGATTGAAATGGACAGGCCCTTAGGCCCTAATATGAACCTTAGCTTTAGTTTTCATGTATCTGTCCTCAGAGGACTGGTTTCGTATACCAGCATATTAGGTTTTTCTGAGGCTCCAAACCAAACCTCTCTCGTCTCCACATGGAGTGCTTTCTTACTGGATCTGTATCAAACCCTTCTGGTCGGAGAATTCCGCAGGGCCACAGTACAACCATCACATTCCAAGGTCTCCATGGACAGAAACACACATTATGACGCATCCTCAGGAGAGGCCATTTCAACTCAGCCCGCTGGTTAGCTTGCCCCAGAGCCAGCAGATCAAACATATCTTGTCGTTAATGGCCAAAGGGAATGCGAGGCATGCTGTTCAGGGATCCATCCTTTGAACCCTCCTCTTCAGTCCTTCCGTATGGTATGTACTGGAGCCACTCAACAGGACTCGACTGTCTTGCAGAAGGAAACCTTGTGGTTTGTGGCAACCTCCAAACTCAGCGTGGGAAAATTTCGTTGGCCTCATGAGGCACCTGCTTCATGAAGGTGCTATCAAGGGCACAATCCAACCTCAGCCAACGTCTGATCCTCAGCCTGACTTCAGATGCATGAGATATCCTTTCAGCCTTTGCAGAGTGTGCCTGCTCCCAACCTCACCCTATCTTTTGTTTTCAGACTCTACCCTAGCACTCCTGGCCCAAAAGCCCTCATGATTGGGAATTCTGGTTCCAGAACGAAGCACTCTGCCTGCCCCCCAAAGAAAAACATTGTCTATGGCATTGCTCAGAAACCCCAAATGAAAATCAACCTGCTCAGCCCTCGGCAACACCCCAATTGCATAGGCTACCCTAAACACTATGCTCTGTCTTACATAGCCTGAGCCCAGACCTTGTGAGAGACATTGAGACAGTTGGCTTCACACCCAGCACATCGAACCTGCAATGGGTTAGGTCATTTCATCCCTTCCGATTGACCTGGGTGTCTTCCTGGAGGTATATTCTGAGGCTGTGTCAGACTATGCATTTTTTCTGGAGCTTCCTATTGAATTGGGGTGGTATTAGGGGCCTTGCAATTTTCTCTTAATCTGGTGGGTTGGGAAACTGAGACAGGCTGACATTCCTTGGGAGAGCTGGCCCAGTGCTGTTGTGTGTTCCTGGAGGCCCCATCCTGGAGGGCATATGGGTCAGGACTCTGGGTCCAAAGTCTTCAGACACAAACTCAGGTAAGAGTTAAGCTCGAGGTGATGGCAGACCCAATCTGCAGACCCTGAGCGAAGCATCTCCAGATATGAAATTCGGACGGCTGTGAGGCAGGAGCACAGTCTTTTCTGTCTGACTTGTTTGTCTATGATGGCCACGAAATGGAGGGGTGGCCTCATGGGTCCATGTGAGATTCTACCTCTCTGGGAATTCTGCTCGGCACCCAAGAGTTTGGTGTATTTCCGGGGGATGGGAGGAGCGCAGTTTTCTGAGTCAGGGATCCCGTCCAAACAGCCATTCCAGAGATGGGTCCTGGGTTCTGGAGCCTGGATCACCGCAACAAGGCTTAGGATTTGGGCCTAGGGTCCTGCTCTATGTTTTCCTGGTACAGCTCCCGAGTGTTCTTGTTGGAAATGGGTATCATTCTGAGGGTCACAATGCCTGTTTTTGCCCAGATGCCCATGCTGAGTGGGTGTGACCTCATGGGCTATGCACTTGGCTCCCACTCTGAGGGTTGGACTGCCATCTCAACATTCAGTTTTCCTGCCATGGGGAAGGAGGTGTACTTTTTTATGCTTCAGGTTCCCCCATGGGCAGGAATTTGAGCTAAGTTCTGGGACAGGTGCCTGAATACCCAGTTCACTTTGAGATGAGGTCCTCGGGCCAAGGCAGGAACCACCTGCAGAAAATGAGGCCTGCTTTCTGGGTGCCTGTCAGGAGCTCGGGCTCGAGCTGTGTCAGACAGAACATTCGTGGAGAGTTCGGCCTATGATATTGGGGTGCTTTTGAGAGCTGTGCAACTGGATCCTCATGGGGGATTTTTGCACAGACCCTTTCTTCACTTCTTCTATCTGGTGAGCAGGCAGATGGCTGCATTACGGCTCCAGAATATCCAAGTTGGAGGGTTTGCAGGCGAGGAGTGTGAGGACAGAAGTATGAAAACATAAGCTACAGTTACGCTCAATGCCGAGCACATGTCTATTCCAATGTACAGCAGTTGTTTCGAGATCTCCAGCACCTGGGCGAGGGGAAGATGTCTGCTCACGCTGGAGTTTGTATCCATGATGGCCAACAAATGGTGGGGAGGCCTCAAGAATTCTTGGAGGTTTTTCCAAGCTGGAGCTTGTGAGCTGCTCCAAACATCAAGGTGTCCTTCTAAGGGACAGCAGAAGTCTTCTTACAGGGCTCCAGGGTCCCCCATATGGAAGATTCGATAGCAATGCTCTCTGAATGGAGGCCTGGGAAGCCAATCTCGTGTTACCATTGCAGCTGAGGAACAGGGTAAGCTTGAACCAATGACACTGATTCCAAGTTCCAAGTGATTTGCGTTGATGGAAGTTCTCAGTCTAACAGTTCCCAATGCTGCTTGGTGTCCAGGGAGACCTTAGAATGTGGTGGCGGCTCTCTGACCATTGAGGATTCTCTATCCTTAGGATTAGACCCAGTACCCAGGAGCCAGGTTTCCTTCTTGGGACAGGAGGTGTGCTCTTGTATGGCTCACGGACCACAGGTTGGACCATATGCTTGAATTTCCAGAACAGACCTCTAGGAAGAGAGACCTCAAAACATAAGCTAGGGTTCTGATGAGGTTTTAGGGCCATGGAAGTTTCAATCTTCGGACTAAGTGCCATTGGCCTGCATGTCATCCTGGAGGTAGGTGCTGAGGCTGTGTCAGGCTGTGCACTTTTTCCAGAGTGGCCTATGATATTGGGGTGCAGTCAGGGGCCTTGCAGTTTTCTCCTAATCTGGACATTTTGGGAAACTGAGATGGGCAGGGTTTCCTCAGGAGAGCAGGGCCAGTGATGTCATGTGTTTCTCGAGGCCCCAACCTGGAGGTCATGTGTGTCAGGACTTTGGGACCAAAGACTTTAGACACAACCTCGGATAAGAGATAGGAGTGAGGTGATGGCAGTCCGAATCTGAAGACCCTGAGGGAAGCTCCTCGGGATTTGAAATTCAGGTGGCTGGGAGGGAGGAGCACAGGCTTTTCTGTCTGGATTTTGTGTCTAGGATGGCCACTAAATGGAGGGGTGACCTCATGTGTCCATGGGATATTCTTCCACTCTGGTGATTCTGCTTGGCACCCAAGAGTTTGATTTCTTTCTGGGGAAGAGGAAAAGACTGTATTCCATCTCTGGGATCCTGTCCAAACAGGGATTCCAGAGATGGTTTCTGGGTCCAGACACTGGGAAAACTTAACCAAAGCTTCGATTTGGGTTCCTGGTCCAGATCCCAAGGGGGATCTTTGGAAAGGGGTCTCATTCTGAGGGTCACAATGCCTATTTGTGCCCAGCTGCCCATCCTGTGTAGGCATGGTCTCATGGACCATGCACCTGGTTCCCACTCAGGGTTGTACAGCCATCTCAACATTCAGTTTTCTGTCCATGGGGAAGGAGGAGCACTCTTTTGTGCTTCCGAGTCCCCTATGGGCAGGAATTTGAGCTAAGTCTGGGACAGGTACCTGAATATCCAGGTTGCTTCAAGATGATGGCCTCGGTCCAAGGTTGGACCCACCTGGAGGATATGGGGCCCACTATCTGGGTGGCTGACAGGAGGTCGGGGATCAGGCGGTGTCAGATAGATAATTTATGCAGAGTTCGCTCTATTATATTGGGGTGCCATTGAGGGCCGTGCAGGAGGATCCTCTCCAACCTAGCTAGAGAAAGCCATGGATGACCAAATGGAATTGATTAGGGCTGAGCTGAACGTGAAGAGAGATGATGTTCACAATGTTAGGGTGGAGCTTAAAGCTACCAGTGCTGAGGTTCACAATGCTCTCAATGAGTTCCAATCTAATCTAAATTCTCTCAAAGCTAGGGTAAATGAGACAGAAGTTAGAATTAGTGATCTGGAGGACAAACAGATAGAGAGAGGGGATCAGGAGGAGGGCTGGAACAAACAGGCTAGAAACCATGAAAACAGAATCAGGGAAATAAATGATGCCACGAAACCTTCCAAAGTCAGAATTATTGGAATCCCTGAAGGGGAGGAGAAAGAAAGAAGTCTAGAAGATATAGTGGAACAAGTTCTTCATGAAAAATTTCCCAAACTCCTGAATGGAATCTGCGTTCATGTACTAGAGTCTGAACGGTCTCCACCCAAGATTATCCATTCCAAAAAGCCATCACAACACCTGGTAGTCAAATTGAGGAATCATAATTGTAGGTATAATCTCATGAAAGCCGCTAGGACAAAGAGGCTCCTTTCTTACAGAGGAAAGCCCATCAGAATAACATCAGACCTGTACACAGAGACCTGGCAAGCCAGAAAGCGCTGGCAAGATATATTCAGGGCATTAAATGAGAAGAATATGCAGCCAAGAATACTTTATCCAGCAAGACTGACATTCAAAATGGATGGGGAGATATAGAGTTTCCAAGACCGGCAAGGCTTAAAAGACTATGCAACCTCCAAGCCGACACTGCAGGAAATATTAAAGGGGGTTCTATAAAAGAGGAAAAAATCCTAATAATAGCATTGAACAGAAATATAGAGACAGTCTACAGAAAGAAAGACTTCAAAGGTAACTCGATGTCAATAAAAATGTATCTATAAATAATCACTCTCAATGTGAATGGCCTAAATACGCCCATAACATGACACAGGGTTGCAGATTGGATAAAACGACAGGACCCATCCATGTATTGTCTACAAGAGACCCATTTTGAACCTAAAGATACATGCAGACTGAAAGTGAAGGGATGGAGAAGCATCTTTCATGCCAATGGGCCTCAAAAGAAGGCTGGGGTAGCAATTCTTGTATCAGATAAATTAGACTTTAAACTAAAGACTGTAGTCAGAGATACAGAAGGACACTACATCATTCTTAAAGAGACTATCCACCAAGTTGATCTAACAATTGTAAATATCTATGCCCCCAATATGGGAGCAGGCAATAATAAAACTGTTAATCAAGATAAAGAGTCATATTGATATAAATACACTAATTGTAGGAGATCTTAACACGTCTCCCTCAGAAATAGACAGATCATCAAAGCAGAAAATCAATAAAGAAACAAAAGCATTGAATGACACATTGGACCAGATGGACCTCATAGATATATACAGAACATTCCACCCTAAAACAACAGAATACTAATTCATCTCAAGTGCACATGGAACCTTCTCAAGAATAGACCACAAACTGGGTTACAAATCAGGACTCAACCGATACCAAAAGACTGAGAATATTCCCTGCATTTTCTCAGATCACAATGCTTTGAAACTGGAGCTCAATCACAAGGAAAAGTTCAGAAGGAACTCAAACACATGGAAGCTAAAGACCACCTTGCTTAAGTATGCTTGGATCAAGCAGGAGATCAAAGAATAACTGAAAAAAAATCATGGAAACCAATGAGAATGAAGACCCTTCGGTCCAAAATTTATGGGATAGAGCAAAGGCGGTCCTAAGGGGGAAATATATAGCCATCCAGCCCTCCCTCAAAAAAATTGAAAAATCCAGAACACAGCAGCTGACTCTACACCTTCAAGAACTGGAGAATCAACAACAAATCAAACCAACTCCACACATAAGAAGAGAAATAATCAAGATTAGAGCTGAGATCAATGAGGTAGAAACCAGAGATACAATAGAACGTACTAATGAATCTAGAAGTTGGTTTTTTGAAAGTATCAATAAAATCAATAGACCACTGGACACACTAATCCAAAAGAAAAGAGAGAAAGCCCAAATTCATAAAATTATGAATGAAAAGGGAGAGATCACAAGTAACACCAAGGAAGTAGAAATAATCATCAGAAGTTTTTATCAACAGTTATATGCCAATAAGCATAGCAACCTAGATGAAATGGATGCATTCCTGGAATACTATAAACTCCCAAAATTGAACCAGGAAGAAATTGACAACTTGAATAGACCAATATCTAGTAACGAGTTTGAAGCAGTGATCAAAAATCTCCAAAAAAACAAGAGCCCAGGACCTGACGGATTCCCTGGGGAATTCTATCAAACTTTCAAAGAAGAAATAAGACCAATTATCCTGAAGATGTTTCAAAAAATTGAAGCAGAAGCCAGCATTACCCTGACCCCTAAACCAGGCAATGACCCTTAAAAAAAGGAGAATTTCAGACTAAAATCACTGATGAATACGGATGCTAAGATTCTCAACAAGATCCTAGCAAACAGGATCCAACAGCCCATTAAAAAGATTATCCGACATGACCAGTTGGGATTCATCCCTGGGCTACAAGGATGGTTCAACATTCGCAAATCAATCAATGTGATAGAACAAATGAATACGAGACGAGAGAAGAACAACATGGTCCTCTCAATCGATGCAGAAAAAGCAGTTGAAAAAATCCAGCATCCGTTTCTGACAAAAACCCTTCAAAGTATAGGGATAGAAAGAACATTACTGAACGTCATCAAATCTAACTATGAAAGACCCACAGCAAATATCATCCTCAATGGGAAAAAGCTTGCAGCCTTCCCGTTGAGATCAGGAACAAGTCAAGGATGCCCTGTCTTACCACTCTTGTTCAATATAGTATTAGAAGTCCTAGCAACAGCAATGACAACAAAGAGAAATAAAATGTATCCAAGCTGGCAATGAAGAAGTCAAACTCTCTTCGCAGATGACATGATTCTTTATACGGAAAACCCAAAAGACTCCACCCCCAAACTACTAGAACTCATACAGCAATTCAGCAACGTGGCAGGATACAAAGTCAATGTACAGAACTCAGTGGCTTTCTTATACACTAACAATGAAAATACAGAAAGGGAAATTAGAGAATCAATTTCATTTACTATAGCACCAGAACCATAAGATACCTGGGAATAAACCTTACCAAAGAGGTAAAGGATCCGTACTTGAGGAACTACAGAACACTCATGAAAGAAACTGAAGAAGACACAAAAAGATGAAAGACCATTCCATACTCTTGGTTCGGAAGAATAAACATTGTTAAATTGTCTATACTGCCTAGAGCAATCTATACTTTTAATGCCATTCTGATCAAAATTCCACCGGTATTCCTCAATGAGCTGGAGCAAATAATCCAAAAATTTGTATGGAATCAGAAGAGACTCTGAATCGCTAAGGAATTGTTGAAAAACAAAAATAAAACGGGGGCATCACATTACCTGATTTCAAGCTTTATTACAATGCTGTGACACCAAAACAGCATGGTACTGACATTAAAACAGTGGAACAGAGTAGAGTGCCCAGATATGGACCCTCAACTCTATGGGCAAATAATCCTCGAGAAAACAGGAAAAAATATACAATGGAAAAAAGACAGTCTCTTCAATAAATGGTGCTGGGAAAACTGGACAGCTATGTGTAGAAGAATGAAACTCGACCATTCTCTAACACCGTACACAAAGATAAACTCAAAATGGATAAAAGACCTCAACATGAGACAGGAATCCATCAGAATCCTTGAGGAGAACATAGGCAGCAATCTCTTCGATATTAGCCACACAATCTTCTTTCAAGTTATGTCTCCAAAGGCAAAGGAAACAAAAGCGAAAATAAACCTTTCAGACTTCATCAAAATCAAAAGCTTCTGCACAGCAAAGGAAACAGTCAAAAAAACAAAGGTGCAACCCACGGAATGAGAGAAGATATTTGCAAATGACAGTGCAGAGAAAAGATTGATATCCAGGATCTATAATGAACTCCTCAAATTCAACATGCACAAAACAGACAATCATATCAAAAAATGGGCAGAAGATATAAACATAAACTTCTCCAATGAAGACATACAAATGGCTATCAGACACATGAAAAAAATGTTCATCATCACTAGCCCTCAGGGAGATTCAAATTAAAACCACATTGAGATATCATGTTTCAGCAGTTAGAATGGTCATTAGCAAGACAGGAAACAACTTGTGTTGGAGGGGATATGGTTGGTGGGAATGTAAGTTGGTGCAGCCTCTTTGGAGAACAGTGTGGAGATGTCTCAAGAAATTAAAAATAGAACTTCCCTATGACCCTGCAATTTCACTTCTGGATATTTACCCCAAAGATACAGATGTCATGAAAAGAAGGGCCATCTGTACCCCAATGTGTACAGCAGCAATGGCCACGGTAGACAAACTATGGAAAGAACCAAGATGCCCTTCAACGGACGAATGGATAAGGAAGATGTGGTCCATATACACTATGTATGCATACCCAACTTTTTAGCAACATGGACGGGACTGGAAGAGATTATGCTGAGTGATATCAGTCAAGCAGAGAGTGTCAATTATCATATGGTTCACTTATTTGTGGAGCATAACAAATAGCATGGAGGACATGGGGAGTTAGAGAGAAGGGAGTTGGGGAAATTGGAAGGGGAGGTGAACCATAAGAGACTATGGACTCTATAAAACAATCTGAGGGGTTTGAATTGGCGGGTGGGTGGGAGGTTGGGGTACACAGGTGGCCGGTATTATAGAGGGCACGGATTGCATGGAACACTGGGTTTGGTGAAAAAATAATGAATACTGTTATGCTGAAAATAAAAAATAATAATAATAATACGCACTTGAGTCCAGAGTGTTGTTTGAAATTAAGGTCGGCACAGGGAATTTGTACTTTGCTTCTAATCTTCAGGGTTTGAGCAACCGTGAAGGGCAGAGTTTTCTTTTGGGTGGTAAGCATACTCATCTGGTGTGGCACCAGAGGCCCCATCCTGGAAAGCATGTGGTCCAGGGCCTTGGGGACAGAAATTTGCAAATGCAAACTAGGTTTATGGTGAGGGCGGAGGCGATCACAGGCCCAATCTGCAGGCCTGGGTGCACCTCATAGTGTACTGAAATTAAGGTGTCATGGAGGCAGTATCACAGGCTTTTCTGTCTGGATTGTGTGTCTAGGATGGTCGCAAAATGTAGGGGAGTCTTCATTGGGCCACGGGAGATTCTTCATCTCTGGGCATTCTGCCCAGCTCTCTAGAGTTTGGTGTCTCTGGGGAAAAGAAGACTGCTGTTTTCCGTCTCAGCAGATTCCCAAAAGAGGGATTTCAGAGACAGTTTCTGGGATTTTTCAGGGCCCCTGAACAACACGAATGAGGGTGAGGATTTGGCCCTAGGGACCTGGCAGGCCCGCCCTGTGTCCTTTCTGTCCAGCTACCAAGGGGGTTTGTTTGAAAGCAGGCTCACTCTGAGGGTCATAATGCCCAGGGCAGCTCACATGAGTGGCCGTGGTCTCATGGGCCATGCAGCTGGTTCCCACTCTGAGGGTTGGAAACCCATCTCAACAGCCAGGATTCCTGCCATGGGGAAGGAGGAGTACTCTTGTGCTTCAGGTTCCCCCATAAGCAGGGATTTGAGCTACAGTATGAAGGAGAGATGACTGAATATCCAGGTTGAGTATATGTGATGGCTTCTGGCCACAACAGGTCCCACTTGCAGGATATGGGGCAAACTGTCTGTGTGGCTGATTAGAGGTCGTGGCTCAGGATGTGTCAGACCAAGCCTGATTGCCCATGGTGGCCGATGATATTAGGGTACCGTCGAGGGCCATGCCGCTGTATCCTCATATGGAGTTTCTGGGCAGAATCACCAGGCACTTCTTCTTTCTGTTGGGCAGGCAAATTCTGCATTTTGTTACCAGATTCCCTATCAAGAGTCCTTGGGGATGGATGAAATTGAGGATGGAATTGTAAACACAAGCTACGGTTAAATTCAGTGTGAAGCAGAAGGCAGTTCCCGTGTGCAGTGGCTGATTCGAGATATCCAGCACCTGAGTAAGGGCAGATGTCTGAAGTTAGCTCACACTGTAGTTTGTGACTATGATGACCGACTAATGGAGTGGGGGCGCAAGATGCCATGGAGGATTTCCCACACTGTGGCTTGTAGGATGCTCCAAACAGCAAGGTTTCCTTGTACTGGACAGGGGGAGTCTGGTTTGTTGGCTCCAGGATCCCCATAGTGAAAGTTTGGGTAGCAGAGATCTCTCACATGGATGCCTGGAAAGCACACCTCCATTGACCATTGCAGCTGAGGAACAAAGCAGGTTCCATTGGTGGCTCTGGGGTGAAATTCCAAGCAGCCTGAGTTGACATGGAGTTCCATGCTGTTGGATCATAATGATGGTTTGTATCCAGGGAAACGTTAGAATGTTTGAGTGGTAGGGGCCATGCAGGATTCTCATCCACTGAGTCTTGGACATATCTACCAAGAGCAATGTTTTTTACTGGGGACAGGAGGGGTTCTGTTGTGTGGCTCACAGACCATATGTTGGAATATAAGTTGGTTTTGGAAAAAAGGCCTCTGGGGACAGGCGCCTGAAAATATAAGCTATGGTATCAATAAAGTCTTATGGGCATGTCAGGTTCAGTCATCTGACTCAGGGCCTTTGACTTGGATATCTGCCTGGAAATAGGTGCTCATGGTGTATCAGAATGCGCATTTGGGTCCAGAGTGTTCCTCAGAATTGAGGTGTGCTCAGGGGTTTTGCATATTGCTACTAAACTTCAGGGTTTGGGCAACAGTGAAGGGCAGAGTTTCCTTTGAGTACGTAGGCACAATCATCTGGTTTGGCTCCAGAGACCCCATCCTGGAGGGCTTCTGGTCCAGGGCTTTGGGAATTAGGGTTAATGTGAGGGCCAAGTTGATCACAGGCCCGACATGCAGGCCCGAGGGCTGCTCATAGTGTACTGAAATTACACTATCATGGAGGCGGTAGTGCAGGCTTTTCTGTCAGGTATGTGTCCAGGACAGTCACAAAAGGTAGGGGTGGCTTCATGAGGCCATGGTAAATTCTTCGTCGCTAGGGATTCTTCTCAGCTCCCAAGTGTTTTGTGTCTCTGGGAGAAAGGAAGACTGCTGTTTTCTGTCTCAGGGCACCCCCAAAAGAGGGATTAGAGACAGGTTCTTGGTCTGGTCGCCAGGAAAACACGAACGATGGTGAGAATTTGGCCCTAGGGATCTGGAAGCCCCACTCTGCGGGCTCCTGGGCCAGGTTCCGAGGGGGTTTGTTTGAAAGCAGACTCCCACTGACGATCACAATGACTGTTTGTGCCCAGGGCGGCTCCCATGAATGGCCATGGTCTCATGGGCCATGCAGCTAGTTCCCACTCTGAGGGTTAGACACCCATCCCATCAGCCAGGTTTCCTGCCATCAGAAAGGAGGACTCATTCTGTGCTTCAGGTTACACCATAGGCAGGGATTTGAGATTTGAGCTATGGTCTGGGGACAGATGCCTGAATACCCAGGTTGTGTAGAGATGATGGCTTCGGGCCATGGCAGGTCCAGCTGCAGGATATGGGGCCCACTCTCTGCGTGGCTGACTGGAGGTCGTGGCTCAGGCTGTGTCAGACAGAGTCTTAGTGCCCATGGCAGCCTATTTATTATGGTGCTGTCGAGGGTCATGCAGGTGGTTCCTCATGTGGGATTTCTGGTCAGACTCACCAGCCACTTCTTCTTTCTGTGGGGCATGCAGAATGCTGTGTTATGGCTCCAGAATTCCCTATCAAGAGGGCTTGGGGACCAGGAAGTTGAGGATGGAATTGTAAACACAAGCTATGGTTCAATTCAGTGACAAACAGAAGGCACTTCCAGTTTGCAGTGGCTGATTCGAGACATCTAGCTCCTGAATAAGGGCAGATGTCAGATGTTTGCTCATGCAGGAGATTGTGTCTATGATGACCAAGAAATGGAGCAATGGCATCAAGAAGCCATGGAGGATTTCCCACACTGGGGCTTGTGAGATGCTCCAAACAGCAAGGTCTCCTTCAACCAGACAGAGGAGTCTGGTTTGTTTGCTCCAGGGTCCCCAATATGGAAAGGTTGGGTAGCAGAGTACTCCCTCATGGATGACTGGAAAGCACACCTTCATTGACCATTGTAGTTGAGGAACATGGCAGGTTCGATCTGCTGGCCCTGGAGCCAAGTTCCAAGGGGGCTGAGTTGACATGGAGTTTCATGCTGTTGGATCACAATGCTGGTTTGTATCCAGGGAGACGTTAGAAAGTTGGGGTGGTCAGGGGCCATGCAGGATTCTCCTACACTGAGTCTTGGACACAGCTACCAAGAGCAAGGTATCTTTCTGGGAACAGCAGGGGTTCTGTTGTGTTTCTCAGGGACCACATGTTGGAATATAAGTTGGTATTAGAGAACAGGCCTCTCAGGATGGGCGCCTGAAAACCTAAGCTAGGGTCAATGAAGTCCTTGGTGTATGTCAGATTCAAACTTCTACTCAGGGCTTTTGACTTGAATGTCTGCCTGGAGACAAGTGCTCATTGTGTGTCAGAATGTGCATTTGGTTCCAGAGCTTTCTTTGAATTTGAGGTGGGCTCAGGGGCTTTGTACTTTGCTCCTAATCTTCAGGGTTTGGGCAACAGTGAAAGGCAGAGTTTCCTTTGGGAGGGTAGTCACAGTTTTCTGGTGTGGCACCAGAGGCCCAAGTCTGGATGGCTTGAGGGCAGGATTTTGGAGACAGAAATCTGCCAATGCGAACTAGGGTTAGGGTCAGGCCCGAGGTGATCACAGCCCTGATCTGTAGGATCTGAGGGCAGCTCATTGTGTAGTGAAATTAAGGTATCATGGAGGCGGTGGGTAGACTTTTCTGTCTGGATTGTGTGTCCAGAACGGTGGCCAAATGTAGGGATGGCTTCATGGGGCCATGGAACATTCTTCATCTCTGGGGTTTCTGCCCAGCTCCCAAGAGTTTGTGTCTCTGGGGGAAGGGAAGACTGCTGTTTTCCGTCTCAATGGATCCCCACTAGAGCGATTCCAGAGACAGTTTCTGGGTCTCAGCGCCAGAAAACACCACCAAGTGTGAAGATTTGCCTCTAGGCACCTGGAAGGCCCACTCTGCCGGCTCCTGGTCCAGCTACCATGGGGGTTTGTTGGAAACAGGCTCATGCTGAGGATCACAAAGCCTGTTTGTGCCCAGGGCGGCTCCCATGTGTGGTCGTGGTCTCATGTCCATGCAGCTGGTTCCCACTCTGAGGGTGAAACACCCATCTCACCAGCCAGATTTCCTGCCATTAGGAAGGAGGTGTACCCTTGTTCTTCAGGTTCCCTCATAGGGTAGGATTTGAGCTAAGTGCTAGGCACAGATGCCTGAATATCCAGGTTGAGTAGAGATGACGGCTTTGGGCCACAACAAGTCCCATCTGTAGTATATGGGACCCACTGTCTGGGTGGCTGACTAAAGATCGTGGTGCAGGCTGTGTCAGACAGAGCCTTAGTTCCCATGGTGGCCTATGACATTAGGGTGTCGTCGAGGGCCCTGCAGGTGGATCCTCATGTGGGGTTACTGGGCAGACTTACCAGGCTATTCTTCTTTCTTGTGGCAGGCAGAATGCTGCGTTGTGGCTACAGAATTTCCTATCAAGAGTGTTTGTGGACCAGGAGCATGAGGATGGAATGGTAAACACACGCTAATGTTAAATTCAGTGCCAAGCGAAAAACAGTTCCAATGTGCAGTGGCTGATTGGAGATATCCAACACCTGAGTAAGGGCGGATGTCAGATGTTTGCTCACACTGGAGTTTTTGTCTATGATGACCAACAAATGGAGGGGTGGCGTCAAGAGGCAATGGAGGATTTACCACGCTAGGGCTTCTGAGATGATCCAAACAGCAAGGTTTCCTTCTACCAGACAGGGGGAGTCTGTTTTTTTTTTTTTCTCCAGGGTCCCCCATGAGGGAACTTTGTGTAGCAGAGCACTCCCTCATGGATTCCTGGAAAGCACACCTGCATTGACCAATGCAGCTGAGGAACATGGCAGGTTTGTTGTGGTGGCTATGGGGTGTAGTTCCAAGGCCTTGAGTTGACATGGAGTCTCATGTAAATTGGGCACAATGCTGGTTTGTTACCAGGGAGATCTTAGAATGTGCTGGTGGCTAAGGGGCCATGCAGAGTTCATCTACCCTGACAGTTTGACACAGGTCCAAGAGCAAGTCTTTCTTCTGGGGACACTAGATGTTCTTTTGTGGGGCTCAGGGATGACATGTTTTATCATAGGTTGGTATTCCAGAACAGGTCACTGAGGACAGGTGCCTGAAAACCTCATCTAGGGTTCCAATGAGGTCCTAGGGACATGTCAGTGTAAAACTTCTGACTCAGGACCATTGACATGGCTTCCTGCCTGGATGTAGGTGATGAGGGTGTATCAGACTGGGCATTGCATTCAGAGGGTTCACCAATATGCTGATTGGCTCAGGGGCCTTACAGGTTTCTCCTAATCTGGAGGGGTTGGGCAATTGTGACCGTCAGAGCTTCCATGGGGATGGCAGGCACAGTCCTCTGGTGTGGCTCCAGAGACACCATCCTGGAGGGCAGGTGAGCCATGGTTTTGGGAATGAAGTCTTCAAACACAAATTCCGGTTAGGGTTAGTGGCACGGTGATCACAGGCCCAATGCATAGACCTTGAGGGCAGCTTGTGAGGAATTGTTATTAGGGTGACTCAAAGGCGGTAGCACAGGCTTTTCTATCTGAATTGTGTGTCCAGGATGGCTTCGGAATACAGGTGTGATCTCATGGGTCCATGGGATATCATGACAGGGTTGCCCACTCTCTCCACTCTTATTCAACATAGTATTTGAAGTCCTAGCAACAGCAATCAGACAACAAGGAGAAATAAAATGTATCCAAATTGGCAATGAAGAAGTCAAACTCTCTCTTCACAGATGACATACTTTATATGGAAAACCCAAAAGAATCCACCCCAAAACTACTAGAACGCATACAGCACTTCAATAATGTGGGAGGATACAAAATCTTTGTACAAAAATCAGTGGTTTTCTTATCCTTTAACAATGAAAATACAGAAAGGGAAATTAGAGAGTCAATTCCATTTACTACAGCTCCAAAACCATAAGATACCTGGTAATAATCCAAACCAAAGTGATAAGCAATCTATACTCAGGGAACTACAGAACACTCATGAAATAAATGGAAGAAAACCATAAAGATGGAAGACCATTCCATACTCGTGGATCAGAAGAATAAACAGTCTTTAAAAGTCTATACAACCTAGAGAAATCTATCCTTTTAATGCCATTCTGATCAAAATTCCTCCGGTATTTTTCAAAGAGCTGGAGCAAACAGAAGCCTAAAATTGGTGTGGAATCAGAGGAGATCCCGTATTGCTAAGGAAATGGCAAAAAGGAAAGAACAAAACTGGGTGCACCCTGTTGCCTGATTTCAAGGGTTACTACAAAGCTGTGACCACCAAGACAGCAGGGGACTGGCATAAAAACAGGCCATTAGACCAGTGTAACAGAGTAGAGAGCTCAGATATGGACCATCAATCTATAGTCAAATAATTTTCAAGAAAGCAGGAAAAAATATACAAAGGAAAAAAAAACGTCTTTTCAATAAATGCTGCTGAGAAAATTGGGACAGCTTTGTGTAGTTGAATGAAACTAGACCATTCTCTGACACCATACACAAAGAGAAACTCGAAATGGATAAAAGACCTCAACCTGAGGCAGGAATCCATCAGAATCTTGGAGGAGAAAATAGGCAGAAACCTCTTCAACATTGGCCATAGCAACTTCTTTCAAAATGTGTCTCCAAAGGCAAAGGAAAAAAATGTGAAGATGAACGTTTGGGACTTCATAAAGATCAAAAGCTTCTACACAGCAAAGGAAACAGTCAACAAAACAATGAGGCAACCCACGGAATTCGAGTAGATATTTGCAAATGACAGTACTGACAAAACCTTTTATCCAGGATCTATAAAGAATTCCTGAAACTCAACACACACAACACAGATAATCCTATTAAAAAATGGGCAGAAGATACAAAGAGACATTTCTCCAATGAAGACATACAAATGGCTATCAGACACATTAAAAAATGTTTGTCATCACTAGCCATCAGGGAGATACAAACTAAAACTACATTGAGATATCACCTTACACCAGTTAGAATGGCCTTAGAAAGATAGGAATCAACATGTGTTGGAGAGGATGTAGAGAAAGGGGAACCCTCTTACACTGATGGTGGGAAAGCAAGTCGGTGCAGCCACTCTGGAGAACAGTGTGGAGATTACTCAAGAAATTAAAAATAGAACTTCCCTAAGACCCTGCAATTGCACTACTGGGTATTTACCCCCAAAGAAACAGATGGAGTGAAAAGAAGGGCCATCTCTACCCCCAAATTTATAGAAGCAATGTCCATGGTCGTCAAAGAGTGGATAGAACCAAGATGCCCTTCAATGGATGATTGGATAAGGAATATGTGGTCCATATACACTACAGAGTATTAGGCCTCCATCAGAAAGGATGAATACCTAACATATGTAGCTACATGAATGGGACTGGAAAAGATTCTGCTGAGTGAAATAAGTTAAATAAGTCAAGCAGAGAGAATCAATTATCATAAGGTTCCACTTATGTATGGAGCATAACAAATAGCATGGAGGACAAGGGGAGTTAGAGAGGAAAAGGGAGTTTGGGGAAATTGGAAGGGGAGGTGAACCATGAGAGACTATGGACTCTGAAAAACAATCTTAGGGTTTTGAAGTGGCGGGGGTGTGGGAGGTTGGTACCAGGTGGTGGGCATTATAGAGAGCACAAATTGCATGGAGCACTGGGTGTGGTGAAAAAATAATAAGTACTTTTTTTCTGAAAATAAATCAATTGGAAAAGAAAAAAAAAAAGCAAATGGGGGCATCACATTTCCGGACTTTAAGCTTTACTACAAAGCTATGATAACCAAGACAGCATGGTACTGGCAAAAAAATAGACATATAGACCAGTGGAAAAGAGTAGAGAGCCCTGATATGGACCCTCAACTCTATGGTCAAATAATCTTAGACAAAACAGGAAAAAATATACAGTGGAAAAAAGACAGTCTCTTCCATAAATGCTGCAGAAAAAACTGGGCAACTATACGTAGAAGAATGAAACTGGACCATTGTCTTACACCGCACACAAAGATAAACTCAAAATGGATAAAAGACCTCAATGTGAGACAAAATCCATCAGAATCATAGAGGAGAATATAAGCAGTAATCTCTTCGATGTCAGCCACAGCAACTTCTTTCAAGATATGTCTCCAAAGGGAAAGGAAACAAAAGCCAAAATAAACTTCTGGGACTTCGTCAAAATCTAAACCTTCTGCATAGCAAAGGAAACAGTCAACAAAACAAAGAGCAACCCAAGGATTGCGAGAAGATACTTGCAAATGACAGGACAGACAAATGGTTGATATCCAGGACCTATAAAGAACTCCTCAAACTCAACACACACAAAACAGACAATCATATTTTAAAAATGGGCAGAAGATATGAAGAGACACTTCTCCAATGAAGACATACAAATGGCTATCAGACACATGAAAAAAAAAAGGTTCATCATCATTAGCCATCAGACTGATGCACATTAAAACCGCATTGAGATACCACCTTACACCAGTTAGAACAGCCAAAATAAGCAAGACAGGAAACAACATGTGTTGGAGAGGATGTGGAGAAAGGGAAACCCTCTTACACTGTTGGTGGGGATGCAAGTTGGTGCAGCTACTTTGGAAAACAGTGTGGAGATTCCTCAAGAAATTAAAAACAGAGCTATCCTATGACCCTGCAATTGCACTACTGGGTATTTACCCCAAAGATACAGATGGAGTGAAACGAAGGGTCATCTGTACCCCAATGTTTATAGCAGCAATGGCCATGGTCAACAAACTGTGGAAAAAACGAAGATGAACTTCAAAAGATGAATGGATAAGGAAGATGTAGTCCATATACACAATGGAGTATTATGCCTCCATCAGAAAGGTTGAATACCCAAATTTTGCAGCAACATGGACAGGACTGGAAGATATTATGCTTAGTGGAATAAGATAAGCAGACAGAGTCAGTTATCATATTGTTTTACTTAAGTGTGGAGCATAAACAATACCATGGAGGACAAGGGGAGATGGAGAGGAGAAGGGAGTTGAGGGAAACTGGAAGCGGAGGTGAACCATGAGAGACTATGGACTCTGTAAAAGAATCTGAGGTCTTTGCATGGGTTGGGTGGGAGTTTGGGGGAACCAAGTGGTGCTTTTTAGAGATGGTATGGAGTGCATGGAACACTGGGAGTTGTACTAAAACATTGAATATGGTTACACTGAAAATAATTTAAAAAATTAAACAGTTGTATGCCAATATGCTAAGCAAACTTTGTGAAATAGATGCATTTTTAGAAAAGTATAATCCCAAAATTGAACCGGGAAAAAATTCACAACATAAATAGACTTTTACCCAGTAACAAGATTGAAGCAGTGTTCAAAAACCTCCCAATACACAAGAGCCCAGGACTTGATGGATTCACAGGAGAAATCTACCAGACTTTAATAGAAGAAATAACATGTCTTCTCCTGAAGCTCGTTCCAAAAATTAAGCAGAAAGAAAACTTCCAGACCCTTTTTATGAAGGCAGCATTACCCTGCTCCACAAACCAGGCAAAGACCTCACCAAAAGGAAAATTTCAGACCAATATCACTGATGAATATGGATACTAAGATTCTCAACAAGATCCTAGCTCACAGGATCCAACAGTACATTCAAAAGATGATCCACCATGACCAGGTGGGATCTATCCCTGGGTTGCAAGGATGGTTCAGCATTCACAAATCAATCAATGTCATAGAACAAATTATGAAGCGTGGAGAGGAGAACCACATGGTCCTCTCCATTGAAGAAGAAAAAGCATTATACAAAATCCAGCATCCGGTCCTGATTAAAATGCTTCAAATTATAGGGATAGAGGGAACATTAGTCAACTTCATAAAATGTCTATGAAAAACCCACAGTGAATATTATCCTCAATGGGTAATAGCTGACAGGCTTCCCTTTGAGATCAGGAACATGACAAGGATGCCCACTCTCACCACTCTTGTTCTACAAACTATTTGAAATCCTAGCAACAGCAATCAGACAACAATGAGAAATAAAAGGTATCCAAATTGGTAATGAAGAAGTCAAACACTCTCTCCTCACAGATGACATAATTTATATGGAAAACTCAAAACACCCCACCTCCAAACTACCAGAACTCATACAGCAACTCAATAATGTGGCAGGATACAAAATCATTGTACAGAAATCAGTGGCCTTCTTCTACATTATCAATGAAAATACAGAAAGGGATATTAGAGAATCAATTCCATTTACTACAGCACTGAAACCATAAGATACCTGGGAATAAACCATACCAAAGAAGTAAAGGATTTTTCTTGAGGAACTACAGAACACTCATGAAAAAAATTGAAGAAAACAAAAAAGACAGAAGACCATTCCATGCTCAAGGATCAGAAGAATAAACATTGGTAAAATGGATAAAAGACCTCAATGTAAGACAGGAATCCATCAGAACCCTAGAGGAGAACATTGGCAGTAATCTCTTCTATATCAGCCACAGCAACTTATTTCAAGATATGTCTCCAAAGGCAAAGGAAACAAAAGCCAAAATAAACTTTTGGGACTTCATCAAAATCAAAAGCCTCTGCACAGCAAAGGAAAAAGTCAAAAAAACAAAGACGCAACCCATGGAATGTGATAAGATATTTGCAAATAACAGTACAGACAAAAGGTTGATATCCAGGATCTATAATGAACTCCTCAAACTCAACACATAGGAAATAGGCAAACATATCAAAAAATGGGCAGAAGATATGAACAGACAATTCTCTAATGAAGACATACAAATGGCAATCAGACACATGAAAAAATGTACATCATCACTAGCCCTCAGGGTGATTCAAAATAAAACCACAGTGAGATATCACCTTACACCAGTTAGAATTGCCAAAGTTAACAAAACAAGAAACAACATGTGTTGGAGAGGATGTGGAGAAAGGGGAACCCTTTTACACTGTTGGTGGGATTGCAAGTTGGTGCAGCCTCTTTGGAGAACAGTGTGGAGATTCCTCAAGAAATTAAAAACAGAACTTCCCTATGACCCTGCAATTGCACTCCTGGGTATTTACCCCAAAGATACAGATGTCGTGAAAAGAAGGGCCATCTGTACCCTAATATTTATAGCAGCAATGGCCATGGTCGCCAAACTATGAAAGAACCAAGATGCCCTTCAACGGACGAATGGATAAGGAAGATGTGGTCCATATACACTATGGAGTATTATGCCTCCATCAGAAAGGATGAATACCCAACTTTTGTAGCAGCATGGACGGGACTGGAAGAGATTTTGCTGAATGAAGAAAGGCAGAGAGAATCAATTATCATATGGTTTCACTTATTTGTGGAGCATAACAAATATCATGGAGAACAAGGGGTCTTAGAGAGGAGAAGGGAGTTTGGGGGAATTGGTATTGGAAACGAGGCCTCTGAGGAGAGATGCTTGGAAACCAAAGCAATGGATCTGATTAGGGCCTAGGGGCCTGTCCGGTTCAATATTCTTCTCTGGGGACATCTGTTGTCTGAGTGGAGGTAGTTGCTCAGCAGGTTTGAGATCACCCTGTTTGTCCTGGGCAGCCTACACTATTTGGATGGCCTCGGTGACTTTGGAGGTTTGTCCTAATTTGCAAGGTTGTGGCCAATGGAATGGGAAGAATTCCCTTGAAAGGGAAGCACAGTCCTGAGGTGTGGCTCCAGAGACCCAAGTGTGGAGCGTGTGTGGTCCAGGGCTATTTGGACAAAAGTCTGAAAACACAAACTCCACTTAGGTTGTGGGATGTAGGTATGGCCGGCCCGATCTATAGACCGTGAGGAGACCTCTTCGGGATATGAACAAAGGGCGAATGTGATGTGCATGCTCATGCTTTTTTTTTTTTTTCTGGAAATGTGTCACCGATTGCCATGGAATGTCGGGGTGTCCTCATGGGCCATCGATGAGGCTCCCATTCTGGGGATTTGACCCGATCCCAAGAGTTTGGGGTCATTCTGTGGGAAGGGAGGAGGCCTTTCTGTTTTTTTTTGTTAATTTTTTTTGTTTTTTTTGTTTTTTTTTTTTTTGTTTTTTTCCTCAGGTGGACCACCAAAAGAGGGATTCCAGAGCAGAGTCGTGTGTGGGGGCAACTGGACAACCAGACCTCTGGTTAACATTGGGACCTAAGAACATGGCAAGCCCCATATGTGGGCTCTTGGTCCAGACACTGCGAGGCCTTCCTTGAGGATAGGTCTCACACTGAGTTTCACAGTGTGTTTTTGTGCCCAAGGAGCCCTTCAAGTCAGGGCGTGGCCTAATGTACCTTGCTGGTTTCTCCTAAACTGAACGTTGCACAGTATGGGAACCACAAGTTTTCTGGCCATGGGGAAGATGGAGTTCTAATTTCTGCAACACTTTCACTCCTGGACTGTGATTGGATTTAAGGTCTAGGTTCTGAAGCCTGAAAACTGAGGTTGGGAAGAGATGAAGACCTAAGGCCATGGTGTGTCCGATGTGCTCAGTGTTCGGCCAGCTGTTGAGTGTGGGTTGGGTGGTGCAGGCTCAGGCTGTGGCAGACAGGGAATTAGTGCCCAGGCTAGACTGCATCATTGGGGTGCAGTCGAGTTTCCTGCAGGATGGTACTCATTTGTGGTTACTGGGTAGCCCCAGAGGGCAACGTTTTTCTTCTGGAGGGAAGACACAGTGCCACATAGTGACTCCAAAATTCCCAAACTGGAAGGCTTGTGGGCCAGGAGTGTGAGGAAAAAATTCTGAGAACACAAGCCAGACTTAGATTTCGGGGTGAGGGGACGGCAGGCACCCTCTGCAGAGATGATTCGAGATCCCGTATACCTGAAGACAGAGCTAGGATCAGACGTTTTCTTAGGTCGGAGTTTCTGTCCATGACGGCCCATTCATGAAGGGGAGGGTGTCACGAGGACATGGAGTTTTCCCCACGATGGGAAATGTGAGATGCTCCAAACCACAATGATTCCTTCTGTGGGACAGTCGAGACATGTTGGAAGGCTCCAGGACATCCCATAAGGAAGTTATCCAGAGCAGGGTTCTAAGGATGGATGCCTGGGCAGCCTGCCTCTCATTCCAGGTGTCTCATAGAGCCAAGGCAAGTTCGATCTGCTGGATCTAGGGGAGCAACCGAGGCGGGTGTTTTGAAATGGGTGAGTTGAGGATGTGTCATAATGTGCATTTGTGTCCATGTAGACCTTGGAATGGGGTGCTTGATCCGGGGCCTTGAGGGAGGTTCATAACCGGAGGTTTTGATGGAGCTCTAAAGAGTATATTTCCTATGTAGAGAAGAGAATAGTTTTGATGAGTGCCTAAGGAATCTCCCATATGCTAGTATTGGAAACCAGGCCTCTGAGGAGAGATGACTGGAATCAAAATCAATGGATCAGATTAGGGCCTCAGTGCCCGCCCAGTTCAATCTTATTCTATGGGGATATCTGTCTCTGGGTCTGAGTGGAGGTGGTTTCCTAACTTGTGAAAGATCATCCCTGTGTGTCCTGGGCAGCCAACAAATTCGGATGGCCTGGGGGAGTTTGGAGGATTCTCCTAATCTATAGGGTTGTGGCCAATGGAAATGGCAGAATTCCCCTGGAGAGGGAAGCCACAGTCCTGAGGTGTGGCTCCAGGGGCCCCAGCTTGGATGGTGTGTGGGCCATGCCTGTGGGGACAGAATTCTGAAAACACAAACTCAGCGTAGGTTTGGGGATGTATGTATGAAGGCTCGATCTACAGACCGTGAGAATTTTCCGGGCTATGAACAAAGGGCGAGTATGTGGCGCTTGCTCAGGCTTTTGTCTCTGAATTTTGTGTCAACGGTGGCCGTGGAATTTCGGGATGTCCTCAAGGGCCATGTACAATTTTTTCTCTGGTGATATGGCCTGATCCCAAGTGGTTGGGATCATTCTGTGGATTGGAAGAGTCCTTTCTATATATATATATATATATATATATATATATATATATATATATTATTTTTTTTTTTTTAACCTCAGGTGTCCCACCAAAGAGGGATTCCCGAGTAGAGCCCTGAGTAGGGGTGACTAGACATCTCGAACTCTTGTTGATATTGGGGGACTGGGGCTTGGCAAGCCCCATATGTGGACTGTTGTTCCAGTCACTAAGAGGCTTTGCATGAGGATAGGGCTCACGCTGTGGGTCTCAATGTGTGTTTGTGCAAATTGTGGCCCTCAGGGATAGATGGGGCCTCATAGTCCATGCTGCTTTCTCCTACAATGAACATTGGACAACATGCCAACCACTAGGTTTCTTGCCAAGGCGAAGGAGAAGTTCGAATTCTTGCATCACGTTCACTCCTGAGCAATGAGTGGAGATAAGGTCTAGGTTCTGAAGGTGAAAACTGAGGTTGGGTAAAGATGATGGCCTAAAGCCATTGTGGGTGTGATATGCTCTGTGTACGGCCAGCTGTCTGGGTGTTGGACTGGAGGTCTGCCCTCAGGCTGTGTCAGACAGGGCTTTAGTGCACAGGCTAGACTGTATAATTGGGGTATGGTCGAGTGGCATGCAGGTTGTTACTCATTTAGCGTTTCTGGTTAGCCCTATAGGGCAACATTTTTCTTCTGGAGGGCAGGCAGAGTGCTGCATTGTGTCTCCAGAATTGCCAAACTGGAGGGGTGTGGCCAGGATTGTGAGGAAGGAAGTCTGAAAACACAAGCTAGCACGAGTTTTGGGGCCAAGAGCATGGCAGGCCCACTCTGCAGAGGCTGAATCGAGATCTCCTGCAGTTGAGGTCAGGGCGAGTATCAGATGTTGCCTCAAGCTGGAGTTTGTGTCCATGACGGCCCCTTCCTGAAGGGGGTGGGGGCGTCATGAGGCCAGGGAGGTTTCCCTACGCTGGGAGTTGTGAGCTGCTCCAAACTTCAAAGTTTCCTTCTTCAGGACAGTCGAGTACGATTGGATGGTTCCAGGATGCCCCATACAGAAAGACTCGAGAGCAGGGGCCTAAGCATGGATGCCGAGAAACGCCAACTCACCTTCCCATTGCCTGGTCGAGACAAGGCACGCTCAATCTGCGGGCTCTTGGGTGAGCTACCCAGAAGGCTGAGTTTAAATGGACTCTGCTGAGGATGAGTCATAATGTGGGTTGGTGGCCATGGAGACCTTGGAATGTGGCAGTAGCTAAGGGACTCTGCAGGATTCTCCAACCCGAAGGGCTTGACACAACTCCAACAAGGAAGCTTCCCATGTGGAGATGAGAGGTCTTCTGTCTGGTGCCTCAGGAAAGCCCCGTATGCTGTTCTTCGAACCCAGGCCTCTGAGGAGTGATACCTGGACACCAAAGCAAGAGTTCATAATAGGGCCTAGGGGCCTGTCTGGTTCAATCTTCTGTCTCTGCGGATATCTGTCTGTGTGTCTGCATGGAGGTAGTAGTTGCTCAGCTTGTGTCATAATGCCCCTATTTTCCATTGCGGCTTGCGGTAGTGGGATGTCCTTGGGGACCTTGAGGTTTCTACTATTTTGTAGAGTTGTGGCCAATGGAATGGGCAGTTTCTTAGGAGAGAGCAGGCACAGTTCTGTGGTGTGGCTCCAGAGACCCCAGCCTGGAGGCTGTGTGGGCCATGGCTGTGCAGACAGACATCCAAAAACCCTAACTCAGCTCAGGTTTTGGGCCGAGGTTACGGCAGGCCTGATCTACAGTCCATGAGGGGAGCTCCTCTGGATATGAAAGAAGGGTGAGAGGGAGGCAGTCGCTCAGGCTTTTGTCTCTGGATGTTTTGTCCACAATGGCCGTTTAATGTAGGAGTTGCCTCATGGGTCGTAGAAGTCTCCCTCTCTGGTAGTATTTCCAGCCCCCAAGAGTTTGGGGTCATTCTGTGGGAAGGGAAGTGTCCTGTTTTCTGCTTCATGTGTCCCCCCAGTAGAGGGATTCAAGAGCATAGCAGTGGGTACTGACAACTGGAATACTCGCCCTCTGGTTAAGCCTGGGGGCCTATGGATATGACAAGCCCCATATGCAGGATCTTGGTCCAGCCACTGAGAGGCGTTACTTTAATACGGGACTCACGCTGCAGGTCACAATGCATGTCTGTGCCCTAGGCGGCCCTCAAGCACTGGCGTGGCCTTTCGGACAATGCAGGTTTTCCCACATTGAACGTTGGACAACATGCCAACCACAAGGTTTCTGGCCATGGGGAAGGAGGAATTCTAATTTCTGCATCACGTTCACCCCTGGGCAGTGATTGGAGATAAGATCTAGGTTCTGAAGCCTGAAAACCGAGGTTGGGAAGAGATGACGACCTACAGCCATAGCGGATCCTATGTGTCCAGGTTGGGGCCAGGTGTCTGGGTGTCGTTTGGGATGTCTTGTCTCAGGCTGTGCCAGACAGGGCATTAGTATACAGGGTGGGCTGTATAATTGCTTTACAATCGAGTGGCATGCATTAGAAAATCATTTGGGGTTTCTTATTAGCAGCATAGGGCAAAGTTTTTCTTCTGGAGGGCAGGCAGAGTGCTGCATTGTGGCTTCGGAATTCCCAAACTGGAGGGCTTGTGGGCCAGGAGAGTGAGGACGGAAGTCTGAGAACACAAGCTAGGCTTAGGTTTCGGGGCAAGGACATGGCAGGCACACTCTGCAGAGCTGAATTGAGATCTCATGCGTCTGAAGTCAGGTCGAGGTTCAGACTTTGGCTCAGGTTTGAGTTTCTGTCCATGTTGGCCCCATCAAGAATGGGGGGGCATTATGAGGCCATGGGGGTTTTCCCACTATTGGGAATCCGCAAGGATTCCTTCTGTGGGACAACTAAGATTTGTTGGATGGCTCCAGGACGTCTTATAAGGTATTTTTCCAGAACAGGGTTCTAAGAATGGATGCCTGGGCAGCCAGCCTCACATTCCAATTGTCTCCTAGCAACAAGAAACGTTTGATCTGCTGGCTTGGGGTAGCAACAGAGTGGGTTGAGTTGATATGGACTTTCCTGAGGATGGTCTTAATGGTGGTTTGAGTCCATGGAGACCTTGGTATGGGGCAGTGGCACCAGGGCCCTGAAGGATTCTCCTAACCAGAGGTTATGACAAAGCTCCAATGAGCAAGTTTCCATGGGGAGACGAGATTTGTTCTTATTGGTGCCTCAGGAAACCACCATATGCTGGTATTGGAAACGAGGCCTGTGAGGAGAGATGCATGGAAACCAAAGCATTGGATCTGATTAGGGCCTAGGGACCTGTCCGGTTCAATATTCTTCTCTTGGGACATCTGTTGTCTGAGTGGAGGTAGTTGCTCAGCTGGTTTGAGATCACCCCTGTTTGTCCTGGGCAGCCTACACTATTGGGATGGCCTCGGTGACTTTGGAGGTTTTTCCTAATTTGCAAGGTTGTGGCCAATGGAATGGGAAGAATTCCCTTGAAAGGGAAGCACAGTCCTGAGGTGTGGCTCCAGGGACCCAAGTGTGGAGCGTGTGTGGTCCAGCGCTATTTGGACAAAAGTCTGAAAACACAAACTCCTCTTAGGTTGGGGGATGTAGGTATGGCCGGCCCCATCTATAGACCGTGAGGAGACCTCTTCGGGATATGAACAAAGGGCGAATGTGATGTGCATGCTCATGGTTTTTTTTTTTTTTTTTTTCTGGAAATGTGTCACCGATTGCCATGGAATGTCGCGGTGTCTTCATGGTCCATCGATGAGGCTCCCTTTCTGGGGATTTGACCCGATCCCAAGAGATTGGGGTCATTCTGTGGGAAGGGAGGAGGCCTTTTTTTTGTTTGTTTTTTTTTGTTTTGTTTTTTGTTTTTTGTTTTTTTAACCTCAGGTGGTCCACCAAAAGAGGGATTCCAGAGCAGAGTCGTGGGTGGGGGCAACTGGACAACCAGACCTCTGGTTAACATTGGGACCTAAGAACATGGCAAGCCCTATATGTGGGCTATTGGTCCAAACACTGAGAGGCCTTCCTTGAGGATAGGTCTCACACTGAGTTTCACAATGTGTTTTTGTGCCCAAGGAGCCCTTCAAGTCAGGGCGTGGCCTAATGTACCTTGCTGGTTTCTCCTAAACTGAACGTTGCACAGTATGGGAACCACAAGTTTTCTGGCCATGGGGAAGATGGAGTTCTAATTTTGCAACACTTTCACTCCTGGACTGTGATTGAATTTAAGGTCTAGGTTCTGAAGCCTGAAAACTGAGGTTGGGAAGAGATGAAGACCTAAGGCCATGGTGTGTCCGATGTGCTCAGTGTTCGGCCAGCTGTTGAGTGTGGGTTGGGTGGTGCAGGCTCAGGCTGTGGCAGACAGGGAATTAGTGCCCAGGCTAGACTGTATCATTGGGGTGCAGTCGAGTTTCGTGCAGGATGGTACTCATTTGTGGTTACTGGGTAGCCCCAGAGGGAAAAATTTTTCTTCTGGAGGGAAGACACAGTGCCACATAGTGGCTCCAGAATTCTCAAACTGGAAAGCTTGTGGGCCAGGAGTGTGAGGAAAAAATTCTGAGAACACAAGCCAGACTTAGATTTCGGTGTGAGGGGACGGCAGGCACCCTCTAGAGATGATTCAAGATCCCGTACACCTGAAGACAGAGCTAGGATCAGACGTTTTCTTAGGTCGGAGTTTCTGTCCATGATGGCCCCTTCATGAAGGGAGGGTGTCACGAGGACATGGAGGTTTGCCCACGATGGGAATTGTGAGATGCTCCAAACCACAATGATTCCTTCTGTGGGACAGTCGAGAACTGTTGGATGGCTCCAGGACATCCCATAAGGAAGTTATCCAGAGCAGTTTTCTAAGGATGGATGCCTGGGCAGCCTGCCTCCCATTCCAGGTGTCTCATAGAGCCAAGGCAAGTTCGATCTGCTGGATCTAGGGGAGCACCCGAGGCGGGTGTGTTGAAATGGGTGAGTTGAGGATGGGTCATAATGTGCATTTGCGTCCATGTAGACCTTGGAATGGGGTGCTTGATCCGGGGCCTTGAGGGATGTTCATAACCGGAGGTTTTGATGGAGCTCTAAAGAGTATGATTCCTATGTAGAGAAGAGAATTGTTTTGATGAGTGCCTAAGGAATCTCCCATATGCTGGTATTGGAAACCAGGCCTCTGAGGAGAGATGACTGGAATCAAAAGCAATGGATCTGATTAGGGCCTAAGTGCCCGTCCAGTTCAATCTTATTCTATGGGGATATCTGTCTCTGGGTCTGAGTGGAGGTGGTTTCCTAACTTGTGAAAGATCATCCCTGTGTGTCTTGGGCAGCCAACACAATTCGGATGGCCTGGGGGAATTTGGAGGATTCTCCTAATCTATAGGGTTGTGGCCAATGGAAATGGCAGAATTCCCCTGGAGAGGGAAGCCACAGTCCTGATGTGTGGCTCCAGGGGCCCCAGCTTGGATGGTGTGTGGGCCATGCCTGTGGGGACAGAATTCTGAAAACACAAACTCAGCTTAGGTTTGGGGATGTATGTATGAAGGCTCGATCTACAGACCGTGAGAATTTTCCGGGCTATGAACAAAGGGCGAGTATGTGGCGCTTGCTCAGGCTTTTGTCTCTGGATTTTGTGTCAATGGTGGCCGTGGAATGTCGGGGTGTCCTCAAGGGCCATGGACAATTCTTTCTCTGGTGATTTGGCCTGATCCCAACTGGTTGGGATCATTCTGTGGATGGGAAGAGTCCTTTCTGTATTTTTTTTTTTTTTACCTCAGGTGTCCCACCAAAGAGGGATTCCCGAGTAGAGCCCTGAGTAGGGGTGACTAGACATCTCGAACTCTGGTTGAGATTGGGGGACTAGGGGCTTGGCAAGCCCCATATGGGGGCTGTTGTTCCAGTCACTAAGAGGCTTTACATGAGGATAGGGCTCACGCTGAGGGTCACAATGTGTGTTTGTGCTCATTGTGGCCCTCAGTTATAGGTGGGGCCTCATAGTCCATGCTGCTTTCTCCTACAATGAACATTGGACAACATGCCAACCACTAGGTTTCTTGCCAAAGCGAAGGAGAAGTTCTGATTCTTGCATCACGTTCACTCCTGAGCAGTGAGTGGAGATAAGGTCTAGGTTCTGAAGGTGAAAACTGAGGTTGGGTAGAGATGATGGCCTAAAGCCATTGTTGGTGTGATATGCTCTGTGTTACGGCCAGCTGTCTGGGTGTTGGACTGGAGCTATGCCATCAGGCTGTGTCAGACAGGGTTTAGTGCACAGGCCAGACTGTATAACTGGGGTATGGTAGAGTGGCATGCAGGTTGTTACTCATTTGGCGTTTCTGGTTAGCCCTATAGGGCAACATTTTTCTTCTGGAGGGCAGGCAGAGTGCTGCATTGTGTCTCCAGAATTGCCAAACTGGAGGGGTGTGGCCAGGATTGTGAGGAAGGAAGTCTGAAAACACAAGCTAGCACGAGTTTTGGGGCCAAGAGCATGGCAGGCGCACTCTGCAGAGGCTGAATCGAGATCTCCTGCAGGTGAGGTTCGGGCGATAATCAGATTTTGCCTCAAGTTGGTGTTTGTGTCCATGACGGCCCCTTCCTGAAGGGGGTGGGGGCGTCATGAGGCCAGGGAGGTTTCCCTACGCTGGGAGTTGTGAGCTGCTCCAAACTTCAAAGTTTCCTTCTTCAGGACAGTCGAGTACTATTGGATGGTTCCAGGATGTCCCATACAGAGAGACTCGAGAGCAGGGCTATAAGCATGGATGCCAAGAAACGCCAACTCAACTTCCCATTGCGTGGTCGAGACAGGGCACGCTCAATCTGCGCGCTCTGGGGTGAGCTACCCAGAAGGCTGAGTTTAAATGGACTCTCCTGAGAATGAGTCATAATGTGGGTTGGTGGCCATGGAGATCTTGGAATGTGGCAGTAGCTAAGGGACTCTGCAGAATTCTCCAACCCGAAGGGCTTGACACAACTCCAACAAGGAAGCTTCCCATGTGGAGATGAGAGGTCTTCTGTCTGGTGCCTCAGGAAAGCCCCGTATGCTGGTCTTCGAACCCAGGCCTCTGAGGAGTGATACCTGGACACCAAAGCAAGAGTTCATAAAAGGGCCTAGGGGCCTGTCTGGTTCAATCTTCTGTCTCTGCGGATATCTGTCTGTGTGTCTGCATGGAGGTAGTAGTTGCTCAGCTTGTGTCATAATGCCCCTATTTGTCCAGTGCGGCTTGCGGTAGTGGGATGTCCTTGGGGACCTTGAGGTTTCTACTATTTTGTAGAGTTGTGGCCAATGGAATGGGCAGTTTCTTAAGAGAGAGCAGGCACAGTTCTGTGGTGTGGCTCCAGAGACCCCAGCCTGGAGGCTGTGTGGGCCATGGCTCTGCAGACAGACATCCAAAAACCCTAACTCAGCTCAGGTTTGGGGCCGAGGTTACGGCAGGCCTGATCTACAGTCCATGAGGGGAGCTCCTCTGGATATGAAAGAAGGGTGAGAGGGAGACAGTCGCTCAGGCTTTTGTCTCTGGATGTTTTGTCCACAATGGCCGTTTAATGTAGGAGTTGCCTCATGGGTCATAGAAGTCTCCCTCTCTGGTAGTATGTCCAGCCCCCAAGAGTTTGGGGTCATTCTGTGGGAAGGGAAGTGTCCTGTTTTCTGCTTCATGTGTCCCCCCAGTAGAGGGATTCTAGAGCATAGCAGTGGGTACTGACAACTGGAATACTCGCCCTCTGGTTAAGCCTGGGGGCCTATGGATATGACAAGCCCCATATGCAGGATCTTGGTCCAGCCACTGAGAGGCATTACTTTAATACAGGACTCACGCTGCTGGTCACAATGCATGTCTGTGCCCTAGGCGGCCCTCAAGCACTGGCGTGGCCTTTCGGACAATGCAGGTTTTCCCACATTGAACGTTGGACAACATGCCAACCACAAGGTTTCTGGCCATGGGGCAGGAGGAATTCTAATTTCTGCATCACGTTCACCCCTGGGCAGTGATTGGAGATAAGGTCTAGGTTCTGAAGCCTGAAAACCGAGGTTGGGAAGAAATGACGACCTACAGCCATAGCGGGTCCTATGTGTCCAGGTTGGGGCCAGCTGTCTGGGTGTCGTTTGGGATGTCTTGTCTCAGGCTGTGCCAGACAGGGCATTAGTATACAGGGTGGGCTGTATAATTGCTTTACAATCGAGTGGCATGCATTAGAAAATCATTTGGGGTTTCTTATTAGCAGCATAGGGCAAAGTTTTTCTTCTGGAGGGCAGGCAGAGTGCTGCATTGTGGCTTCGGAATTCCCAAACTGGAGGGCTTGTGGGCCAGGAGAGTGAGGACGGAAGCTGAGAACACAAGCAAGGCTTAGGTTTCGGGGCAAGGATATGGCAGGCACACTCTGCAGAGCTGAATTGAGATCTCATGCGTCTGAAGTCAGGTCGAGTTTCAGACATTGGCTCAGGTTTGAGTTTCTGTCCTTGTTGGCCCCTTCAGGAAGGGGGGCATTATGAGGCGATGGGGGTTTTCCCACTATTGGAGTTGTGAGATGCTCCAAACCGCAAGGATTCCTTCTGTGGGACAATTAAGATTTGTTGGATGGCTCCAGGACGTCTTATAAGGTATTTTTGAGAACAGGGTTCTAAGTATGGATGCCGGGGCAGCCAGCCTCACATTCCAATTGTCTCCTAGCAACAAGAAACGTTTGATCTGCTGGCTTGGGGTAGCAACAGAGGGGACTGAGTTGAAATGGACTTTCCTGAGGATGGTCTTAATGTTGGTTTGAGTCCATGGAGACCTTGGTATGGGGCAGTGGCACCAGGGCCCTGAAGGATTCTCCTAACCAGAGGTTATGACAAAGCTCCAATGAGCAAGTTTTCCATGGGGAGACGAGATTTGTTCTTATTGGTGCCTCAGGAAACCACCATATGCTAGTATTGGAAACGAGGCCTCTGAGGACAGATGCCTGGAAACCAAAGCAATGGATCTGATTAGGGCCTAGGGGCCTGTCCGTTCAATATTCTTCTCTGGGGACATCTGTTGTCTGAGTGGAGGTAGTTGCTTAGCTGGTTTGAGATCACCCCTGTTTGTCCTGGGCGGCCTACACTATTGGGATGGCCTCGGTGACTTTGGAGGTTTTTCCTCATTTGCAAAGTTGTGGCCAATGGAATGGGAAGAATTCCCTTGAAAGGGAAGCACAGTCCTGAGGTGTGGCTCCAGGGACCCAAGTGTGGAGCGTGTGTGGTCCAGGGCTATTTGGACAAAAGTCTGAAAACACAAACTCCACTTAGGTTGGGGGATGTAGGTATGGCCGGCCCGATCTATAGACCGTGAGGAGACCTCTTCGGGATATGAACAAAGGGCAAATGTGAGGTGCTTGTTCATGCTTTTTTTTTTTTTCTGGAAATGTGTCACCGATTGCCATGGAATGTCGGGGTGTCCTCATGGGCCATCGATGAGGCTCCCTTTCTGGGGATTTGACCCGATCCTAAAAGTTTGGGGTCATTCTGTGGGAAGGGAGGAGGCCTTTCTGTTTTTTTTTGTTTACTTTTTTTTTTTTTACCTCAGTTGGACCACCAAAAGAGGGATTCCAGAGCAGAGTCGTGGGTGGGGGCAAGTGGACAACCAGACCTCTGGTTAACATTGGGACCTAAGAACATGGCAAGCCCCATATGTGGGCTCTTGGTCCAGACACTGAAAGGCCTTCCTTGAGGATAGGTCTCACACTGAGTTTCACAATGCGGTTTTGTGCCCAAGGATCCCCTCAAGTCAGGGCGTGGCCTAAAGTACAATGCTGGTGCCTCCTACACTGAACGTTGCACAGTATGGGAACCACAAGTTTTCTGGCCATGGGGAAGATGGAGGTCTAATTTCTGCAACACTTTCACTCCTGGACTGTGATTGGATTTAAGGTCTAGGTTCTGAAGCCTGAAAACTGAGGTTGGGAAGAGATGAAGCCCTAAGGCCATGGTGTGTCTGATGTGCTCAGTGTTCGGCCAGCTGTTGAGTGTGGGTTGGGAGGTGCAGGCTCAGGCTGTGGCAGACAGGGAATTAGTGCCCAGGCTAGACTGTATCATTGGGGTGCAGTCGAGTTTCGTGCAGGATGGTACTCATTTGTGGTTACTGGGTAGCCCCAGAGGGCAACGTTTTTCTTCTGGAGGGAAGACACAGTGCCACATAGTGGTTCCAGCATTCCCAAACTGGAAGGCTTGTGGGCCAGGAGTGTGAGAAAAAAATTCTGAGAACACAAGCCAGACTTAGATTTCCGGGTGAGGGGACGGCAGGCACCCTCTGCAGAGATGATTCGAGATCCCGTATACCTGAAGACAGAGCTAGGATCAGACGTTGGCTTAGGTCGGAGTTTCTGTCCATGACGGCCCCTTCATGAAGGGGAGGGTGTCACGAGGACATGGAGGTTTTCCGACGATGGGAATTGTGAGATGCTCCAAACCACAATGATTTCTTCTGTGGGACAGTCGAGACCTGTTGGATGGCTCCAGGACATCCCATAAGGAAGTTATCCAGAGCAGGGTTCTAAGGATGGATGCCTGGGCAGCCTGCCTCCCATTCCAGGTGTCTCATAGAGCCAAAGCAAGTTCGATCTGCTGGAAATAGGGGAGCAACCGAGGCGGGTGTGTTGAAATGGGTGAGTTGAGGATTGGTCATAATGTGAATTTGTGTCCATGTAGACCTTGGAATGGGGTGCTTGATCCGGGGCCTTGAGGGATGTTCATAACCGGAGGTTTTGATGGAGCTCTAAAGAGTATGTTTCCTATGTAGAGAAGAGAATTGTTTTGATGAGTGCCTAAGGAATCTCCCATATGCTGGTATTGGAAACCAGGCCTCTGAGGATAGATGACTGGAATCAAAAGCAATGGATCTGATTAGGGCCTAAGTGCCCTTCCAGTTCAATTTATTCGATGTGGATATCTGTCTCTGGGTCTGAGTGGAGTTGGTTTCCTAACTTGTGAAAGATCATCCCTGTTTGTCCTGGGCAGCCAACACAATTCAGATAGCCTGGGGGAGTTTGGAGGATTCTCCTAATCTATAGGGTTGTGGCCAATGGAAATGGCAGAATTCCCCTGGAGAGGGAAGCCACAGTCCTGAGGTGTGGCTCCAGGGGCCCCAGCTTGGATTTTGTGTGGGCCAGGACTGTGGGGACAGAAGTCTGAAAACACAAACTCAGCTTAGGTTTGGGGATGTATGTATGAAGGCTCGATCTACAGACCGTGAGAATTTTCCGGGCTATGAACAAAGGGCGAGTATGTGGCGCTTGCTCAGGCTTTTGTCTCTGGATTTTGTGTCAATGGTGGCCGTGGAATGTCGGGGTGTCCTCAAGGGCCATGGACAATTCTTTCTCTGGTGATTTGGCCTGATCCCAAGTGGTTGGGATCATGCTGTGAATGGGAAGAGTACTTTCTGTATTTTTTTTTTTTTTACCTAAGGTGTCCCACCAAAGAGGGATTCCCGAGTAGAGCCCTGAGTAGGGGTGACTAGACATCTCGAACTCTGGTTGAGATTGGGGGACTAGGGGCTTGGCAAGCCCCATATGTGGGCTGTTGTTCCAGTCACTAAGAGGCTTTACATGAGGATAGGGCTCACGCTGAGGGTCACAATGTGTGTTTGTGCACATTGTGGCCCTCTGGGATAGGTGGGGCCTCATAGTCCATGCTGCTTTCTCCTACAATGAACATTGGACAACATGCCAACCACTAGGTTTCTTGCCAAGGCGAAGGAGAAGTTCTGATTCTTGCATCCCGTTCACTCCTGAGCAGTGAGTGGAGATAAGGTCTAGGTTCTGAAGGTGAAAACTGAGTTTGGGTAGAGATGATGGCCTAAAGCCATTGTGGGTGTGTTATGCTCTGTGTATGGCCAGCTGTCTGGGTGTTGAACTGGAGGTCTGCCCTCAGGCTGTGTCAGACAGGGCTTTAGTGCACAGGCTAGACTGTATAATTGGGGTATGGTCGAGTGGCATGCAGGTTGTTACTCATTTGGCGTTTCTGGTTAGCCCTATAGGGCAACATTTTTCTTCTGGAGGGCAGGCAGAGTGCTGCATTGTGTCTCCAGAATTGCCTAACTGGAGGGGTGTGGCCAGGATTGTGAGGAAGGAAGTCTGAAAACACAAGCTAGCACGAGTTTTGGGGCCAAGAGCATGGCAGGCCCACTCTGCAGAGGCTGAATCGAGATCTCCTGAAGGTGAGGTCAGGGCGATTATCAGATGTTGCCTCAAGCTGGAATTTGTGTCCATGACGGCCCCTTCCTGAAGGGGGTGGGGGCGTCATGAAGCCAGGGAGATTTCCCTACGCTGGGAGTTGTGAGCTGCTCCATACTTCAAAGTTTCCTTCTTCAGGACAGTCAAGTACTATTGGATGGTTCCAGGATGCCCCATACAGAAAGACTCGAGGCAGGGCCCTAAGCATGGATGCCGAGAAATGCCAACTCACCTTCCCATTGCCTGGTCGAGACAAGGCACGCTCAATCTGCGGGCTCTTGGGTGAACTACCCAGAAGGCTGAGTTTAAATGGACTCTCCTGAGGATGAGTCATAATGTGGGTTGGTGGCCATGGAGACCTTGGAATGTGGCAGTAGCTAAGGGACTCTGCAGGATTCTCCAACCCGAAGGGCTTGACACAACTCCAACAAGGAAGCTTCCCATGTGGAGATGAGAGGTCTTCTGTCTGGTGCCTCAGGAAAGCCCCGTATACTGGTCTTCGAACCAAGGCCTCTGAGGAGTGATACCTGGACACCAAAGCAAGAGTTCATAATAGGGCCTAGGGGCCTGTCTGGTTCAATCTTCTGTCTCTGCGGATATCTGTCTGTGTGTCTGCATGGAGGTAGTAGTTGCTCAGCTTGTGTCATAATGCCCCTATTTGTCCAGTGCGGCTTGCGGTAGTGGGATGTCCTTGGGGACCTTGAGGTTTCTACTATTTGTAGAGTTGTGGCCAATGGAATGGGCAGTTTCTTAAGAGAGAGCAGGCACAGTTCTGTGGTGTGGCTCCAGAGACCCCAGCCTGGAGGCTCTGTGGGCCATGGCTCTGCAGACAGACATCCAAAAACCCTAACTCAGCTCAGGTTTGGGGCCGAGGTTACGGCAGGCCTGATCTACAGTCCAGGAGGGGAGCTCCTCTGGATATGAAAGAAGGGTGAGAGGGAGGCAGTCGCTCAGGCTTTTGTCTCTGGATGTTTTGTCCACAATGGCCGTTTAATGTAGGAGTTGCCCCATGGGTCGTAGAAGTCTCCCTCTCTGGTAGTATGTCCAGCCCCCAAGATTTGGGGTCATTCTGTGGGAAGGGAAGTGTCCTGTTTTCTGCTTCATGTGTCCCCCCAGTAGAGGGATTCTAGAGCATAGCAGTGGGTACTGACAACTGGAATACTCGCCCTCTGGTTAAGCATGGGGACCTATGGATATGACAAGCCCCATATGCAGGATCTTGGTTCAGCCACTGAGAGGCGTTACTTTAATACGGGACTCACGCTGCAGGTCACAATGCATGTCTGTGCCCTAGGCGGCCCTCAAGCACTGGCGTGGCCTTTCGGACAATGCAGGTTTTCCCACATTGAACGTTGGACAACATGCCAACCACAAGGTTTTTGGCCATGGGGAAGGAGGAATTCTAATTTCTGCATCACGTTCACCCCTGGGCAGTGATTGGAGATAAGGTCTAGGTTCTGAAGCCTGAAAACCGAGGTTGGGAAGAGATGACGACCTACAGCCATAGCGGGTCCTATGTGTCCAGGTTGGGGCCAGCTGTCTGGGTGTCGTTTGGGATGTCTTGTCTCAGGCTGTGCCAGACAGGGCATTAGTATACAGGGTGGGCTGTATAATTGCTTTACAATCGAGTGGCATGCATTAGAAAATCATTTGGGGTTTCTTATTAGCAGCATAGGGCAAAGTTTTTCTTCTGGAGGGCAGGCAGAGTGCTGCATTGTGGCTTCGGAATTACCAAACTGGAGGGCTTATGGGCCAAGAGAGTGAGGACGGAAGTCTGAGAACACAAGCTAGGCTTAGGTTTCGGGGCAAGGATATGGCAGGCACACTCTGCAGAGCTGAATTGAGATCTCATGCGTCTGAAGTCAGGTCGAGGTTCAGACATTGGCTCAGGTTTGAGTTTCTGTCCATGTTGGCCCCTTCAGGAAGGGGAGGCATTATGAGGCGATGGGGGTTTTCCCACTATTGGAGTTGTGAGATGCTCCAAACGGCAAGGATTCCTTCTGTGGGACAATTAAGATTTGTTGGATGGCTCCAGGACGTCTTATAAGGTATTTTTCCAGAACAGGGTTCTAAGTATGGATGCCTGGGCAGCCAGCCTCACATTCCAATTGTCTCCTAGCAACAAGAAACGTTTGATCTGCTGGCTTGGGGTAGCAAGAGAGGGGACTGAGTTGAAATGGACTTTCCTGAGGATGGTCTTAATGTTGGTTTGAGTCCATGGAGACCTTGGTATGGGGCAGTGGCACCAGGGCCCTGAAGGATTCTCCTAACCAGAGGTTATGACAAAGCTCCAATGAGCAAGTTTTCCATGGGGAGACGAGATTTGTTCTTATTGGTGCCTCAGGAAACCACCATATGCTGGTATTGGAAACGAGGCCTCTGAGGACAGATGCCTGGAAACCAAAGCAATGGATCTGATTACGGCCTAGGGGCCTGTCCGTTCAATATTCTTCTCTGGGGACATCTGTTGTCTGAGTGGAGGTAGTTGCTTAGCTGGTTTGAGGTCACCCCTGTTTGTCCTGGGCGGCCTACACTATTGGGATGGCCTCGGTGACTTTGGAGGTTTTTCCTCATTTGCAAGGTTGTGGCCAATGGAATGGGAAGAATTCCCTTGAAAGGGAAGCACAGTCCTGAGGTGTGGCTCCAGGGACCCAAGTGTGGAGCGTGTGTGGTCCAGGGCTATTTGGACAAAAGTCTGAAAACACAAACTCCACTTAGGTTGGGGGATGTAGGTATGGCCGGCCCGATCTATAGACCGTGAGGAGACCTCTTCGGGATATGAACAAAGGGCGAATGTGAGGTGCTTGTTCATGCTTTTTTTTTTTTTTTCTGGAAATGTGTCACCGATTGCCATGGAATGTCGGGGTGTCCTCATGGGCCATCGATGAGGCTCCCTTTCTGGGGATTTGACCCGATCCCAAGAGATTGGGTCATTCTGTGGGAAGGGAGGAGGCCTTTCTGTTTTTTTTTTTTATTTTTTTTTTATTTTTTATTTTTTTTTTTTAACCTCATGTGGACCACCAAAAGAGGGATTCCAGAGCAGAGTCGTGGGTGGGGGCAAGTGGACAACCAGAACTCTGGTTAACATTGGGGACTAAGAACATGGCAAGCCCCATATGTGGGCTTTTGGTCCAGACACTGAAAGGCCTTCCTTGAGGATAGGTCTCACACTGAGTTTTACAATGTGGTTTTGTGCCCAAGGATCCCCTCAAGTCAGGGCGTGGCCTAAAGTACAATGCTGGTGCCTCCTACACTGAACGTTGCACAGTATGGGAACCACAAGTTTTCTGGCCATGGGGAAGATGGAGGTCTAATTTCTGCAACACTTTCACTCCTGGACTGTGATTGGATTTAAGGTCTAGGTTCTGAAGCCTGAAAACTGAGGTTGGGAAGAGATGAAGCCCTAAGGCCATGGTGTGTCTGATGTGCTCAGTGTTCGGCCAGCTGTTGAGTGTGGGTTGGGAGGTGCAGGCTCAGGCTGTGGCAGACAGGGAATTAGTGCCCAGGCTAGACTGTATCATTGGGGTGCAGTCGAGTTTCGTGCAGGATGGTACTCATTTGTGGTTACTGGGTAGCCCCAGAGGGCAACGTTTTTCTTCTGGAGGGAAGACACAGTGCCACATAGTGGTTCCAGCATTCCCAAACTGGAAGGCTTGTGGGCCAGGAGTGTGAGGAAAAAATTCTGAGAACACAAGCCAGACTTAGATTTCGGGGTGAGGGGACGGCAGGCACCCTCTGCAGAGATGATTCGAGATCCCGTATACCTGAAGACAGAGCTAGGATCAGACGTTGGCTTAGGTCGGAGTTTCTGTCCATGACGGCCCCTTCATGAAGGGGAGGGTGTCACGAGGACATGGAGGTTTTCCGACGATGGGAATTGTGAGATGCTCCAAACCACAATGATTTCTTCTGTGGGACAGTCGAGACCTGTTGGATGGCTCCAGGACATCCCATAAGGAAGTTATCCAGAGCAGGGTTCTAAGGATGGATGCCTGGGCAGCCTGCCTCCCATTCCAGGTGTCTCATAGAGCCAAGGCAAGTTCGATCTGCTGGAAATAGGGGAGCAACCGAGGCGGGTGTGTTGAAATGGGTGAGTTGAGGATTGGTCATAATGTGAATTTGTGTCCATGTAGACCTTGGAATGGGGTGCTTGATCCGGGGCCTTGAGGGATGTTCATAACCGGAGGTTTTGATGGAGCTCTAAAGAGTATGTTTCCTATGTAGAGAAGAGAATTGTTTTGATGAGTGCCTAAGGAATCTCCCATATGCTGGTATTGGAAACCAGGCCTCTGAGGAGAGATGACTGGAATCAAAAGCAATGGATCTGATTAGGGCCTAAGTGCCCTTCCAGTTCAATCTTATTCTATGGGGATATCTGTCTCTGGGTCTGAGTGGAGTTGGTTTCCTAACTTGTGAAAGATCATCCCTGTTTGTCCTGGGCAGCCAACACAATTCAGATGGCCTGGGGGAGTTTGGAGGATTCTCCTAATCTATAGGGTTGTGGCCAATGGAAATGGCAGAATTCCCCTGGAGAGGGAAGCCACAGTCCTGAGGTGTGGCTCCAGGGGCCCCAGCTTGGATTTTGTGTGGGCCAGGACTGTGGGGACAGAAGTCTGAAAACACAAACTCAGCTTAGGTTTGGGGATGTATGTATGAAGGCTCGATCTACAGACCGTGAGAATTTTCCGGGCTATGAACAAAGGGCGAGTATGTGGCGCTTGCTCAGGCTTTTGTCTCTGGATTTTGTGTCAATGGTGGCCGTGGAATGTCGGGGTGTCCTCAAGGGCCATGGACAATTCTTTCTCTGGTGATTTGGCCTGATCCCAAGTGGTTGGGATCATGCTGTGAATGGGAAGAGTCCTTTCTGTATTTTTTTTTTTTTTTACCTCAGGTGTCCCACCAAAGAGGGATTCCCGAGTAGAGCCCTGAGTAGGGGTGACTAGACATCTCGAACTCTGGTTGAGATTGGGGGACAAGGGGCTTGGCAAGCCCCATATGTGGGCTGTTGTTCCAGTCACTAAGAGGCTTTACATGAGGATAGGGCTCACGCTGAGGGTCACAATGTGTGTTTGTGCACATTGTGGCCCTCTGGGATAGGTGGGGCCTCATAGTCCATGCTGCTTTCTCCTACAATGAACATTGGACAACATGCCAACCACTAGGTTTCTTGCCAAGGCGAAGGAGAAGTTCTGATTCTTGCAACCCGTTCACTCCTGAGCAGTGAGTGGAGATAAGGTCTAGGTTCTGAAGGTGAAAACTGAGTTTGGGTAGAGATGATGGCCTAAAGCCATTGTGGGTGTGATATGCTCTGTGTATGGCCAGCTGTCTGGGTGTTGGACTGGAGGTCTGCCCTCAGGCTGTGTCAGACAGGGCTTTAGTGCACAGGCTAGACTGTATAATTGGGGTATGGTCGAGTGGCATGCAGGTTGTTACTCATTTGGCGTTTCTGGTTAGCCCTATAGGGCAACATTTTTCTTCTGGAGGGCAGGCAGAGTGCTGCATTGTGTCTCCAGAATTGCCTAACTGGAGGGGTGTGGCCAGGATTGTGAGGAAGGAAGTCTGAAAACACAACCTAGCACGAGTTTTGGGGCCAAGAGCATGGCAGGCCCAATCTGCAGAGGCTGAATTGAGATCTCCTGCAGGTGAGGTCAGGGCGATTATCAGATGTTGCCTCAAGCTGGAGTTTGTGTCCATGACGGCCCCTTCCTGAAGGGGGTGGGGGCGTCATGAGGCCAGGGAGGTTTCCCTACGCTGGGAGTTGTGAGCTGCTCCATACTTCAAAGTTTCCTTCTTCAGGACAGTCGAGTACTATTGGATGGTTCCAGGATGCCCCATACAGAAAGACTCGAGAGCAGGGCCCTAAGCATGGATGCCGAGAAACGCCAACTCACCTTCCCATTGCCTGGTCGAGACAAGGAACGCTCAATCTGCAGGCTCTTGGGTGAGCTACCCAGAAGGCTGAGTTTAAATGGACTCTCCTGATGATGAGTCATAATGTGGGTTGGTGGCCATGGAGACCTTGGAATGTGGCAGTAGCTAAGGGACTCTGCAGGATTCTCCAACCCGAAGGGCTTGACACAACTCCAACAAGGAAGCTTCCCATGTGGAGATGAGAGGTCTTCTGTCTGGTGCCTCAGGAAAGCCCCGTATGCTGGTCTTCGAACCCAGGCCTCTGAGGAGTGATACCTGGACACCAAAGCAAGAGTTCATAATAGGGCCTAGGGGCCTGTCTGGTTCAATCTTCTGTCTCTGCGGATATCTGTCTGTGTGTCTGCATGGAGGTAGTAGTTGCTCAGCTTGTGTCATAATGCCCCTATTTGTCCAGTGCGGCTTGCGGTAGTGGGATGTCCTTGGGGACCTTGAGGTTTCTACTATTTTGTAGAGTTGTGGCCAATGGAATGGGCAGTTTCTTAAGAGAGAGCAGGCACAGTTCTGTGGTGTGGCTCCAGAGACCCCAGCCTGGAGGCTGTGTGGGCCATGGCTCTGCAGACAGACATCCAAAAACCCTAACTCAGCTCAGGTTTGGGGCCGAGGTTACGGCAGGCCTGATCTACAGTCCATGAGGGGAGCTCCTCTGGATATGAAAGAAGGGTGAGAGGGAGGCACTCGCTCAGGCTTTTGTCGCTGGATGTTTTGTCCACAATGGCCGTTTAATGTAGGAGTTGCCTCATGGGTCGTAGAAGTCTCCCTCTCTGGTAGTATTTCCAGCCCCCAAGAGTTTGGGGTCATTCTGTGGGAAGGGAAGTGTCCTGTTTTCTGCTTCATGTGTCCCCCCAGTAGAGGGAATCTAGAGCATAGCAGTGGGTACTGACAACTGGAATACTCGCCCTCTGGTTAAGCCTGGGAGCCTATGGATATGACAAGCCCCATATGCAGGATGTTGGTCCAGCCACTGAGAGGCATTACTTTAATACGGGACTCACGCTGCAGGTCACAATGCATGTCTGTGCCCTAGGCGGCCCTCAAGCACTGGCGTGACCTTTCGGACAATGCAGGTTTTCCCACATTGAACGTTGGACAACATGCCAACCACAAGGTTTCTGGCCATGGGGAAGGAGGAATTCTAATTTCTGCATCTCGTTCACCCCTGGGCAGTGATTGGAGATAAGGTCTAGGTTCTGAAGCCTGAAAACCGAGGTTGGGAAGAGATGACGACCTACAGCCATAGCGGGTCCTATGTGTCCAGGTTGGGGCCAGCTGTCTGGGTGTCGTTTGGGATGTCTTGTCTCAGGCTGTGCCAGACAGGGCATTAGTATACAGGGTGGGCTGTATAATTGCTTTACAATCGAGTGGCATGCATTAGAAAATCATTTGGGGTTTCTTATTAGCAGCATAGGGCAAAGTTTTTCTTCTGGAGGGCAGGCAGAGTGCTGCATTGTGGCTTCGGAATTCCCAAACTGGAGGGCTTGTGGGCCAGGAGAGTGAGGACGGAAGTCTGAGAACACAAGCTAGGCTTAGGTTTCGGGGCAAGGACATGGCACGCACACTCTGCAGAGCTGAATTGAGATCTCATGAATCTGAAGTCAGGTCGAGGTTCAGACTTTGGCTCAGGTTTGAATTTCTGTCCATGTTGGCCCCTTCAGGAAGGGGGGGCATTATGAGGCCATGGGGGTTTTCCCACTATTGGAGTTGTGAGATGCTCCAAACCGCAAGGATTCCTTCTGTGGGACAATTAAGATTTGTTGGATGGCTCCAGGACGTCTTATAAGGTATTTTTCCAGAACAGGGTTCTAAGTATGGATGCCTGGGCAGCCAGCCTCACATTCCAATTGTCTCCTAGCAACAAGAAACGTTTGATCTGCTGGCTTGGGGTAGCAACAGAGGGGGCTGAGTTGAAATGGACTTTCCTGAGAATGGTCTTAATGTTGGTTTGAGTCCATGGAGAACTTGGTATGGGGCAGTGGCACCAGGGCCCTGAAGGATTCTCCTAACCAGAGTTTATGACAAAGCTCCAATGAGCAAGTTTCCATGGGGAGACGAGATTTGTTCTTATTGGTGCCTCAGGAAACCACCATATGCTGGTATTGGAAACGAGGCCTCTGAGGACAGATGCCTGGAAACCAAAGCATTGGATCTGATTAGGGCCTTGGGGCCTGTCCGGTTCAATATTCTTCTCTGGGGACATCTGTTGTCTGAGTGGAGGTAGTTGCTCAGCTGGTTTGAGATCACCCCTGTTTGTCCTGGGCGGCCTACACTATTGGGATGGCCTCGGTGACTTTGGAGGTTTTTCCTAATTTGCAAGGTTGTGGCCAATGGAATGGGAAGAATTCCCTTGAAAGGGAAGCACAGTCCTGAGGTGTGGCTCCAGGGACCCAAGTGTGGAGCGTGTGTGGTCCAGGGCTATTTGGACAAATGTCTGAAAACACAAACTCCACTTAGGTTGGGGGATGTAGGTATGGCCGGCCCGAACTATAGACCGTGAGGAGACCTCTTCGGGATATGAACAAAGGGCGAATGTGAGGTGCTTGCTCATGCTTTTTTTTTTTTTTTTTCTGGAAATGTGTCACCGATTGCCATGGAATGTCGGGGTGTCCTCATGGGCCATCGATGAGGCTCCCTTTCTGGGGATTTGACCCGATCCCAAGAGATTGGGGTCATTTTGTGGAAAGGGAGGAGGCCTTTCTGGTTTTTTTTTGTTTATTTTTTTTCTTTTGTTTTGTATTGTTTTGTTTTTTTTAACCTTGGTGGACCACCAAAAGAGGGATTCCAGAGCAGAGTCGTGGGTGGGGGCAACTGGACAACCAGACCTCTGGTTAACATTGGGACCTAAGAACATGGCAAGCCCCATATGTGGGCTCTTGTTCCAGACACTGAGAGGCCTTCCTTGAGGATAGGTCTCACACTGAGTTTCACAATGTGTTTTTGTGCCCAAGGAGCCCTTCAAGTCAGGGCGTGGCCTAATGTACCTTGCTGGTTTCTCCTAAACTGAACGTTGCACAGTATGGGAACCTCAAGTTTTCTGGCAATGGGGAAGATGGAGTTCTAATTTCTGCAACACTTTCACTCCTGGACTGTGATTGAATTTAAGGTCTAGGTTCTGAAGCCTGAAAACTGAGGTTGGGAAGAGATGAAGTCCTAAGGCCATGGTGTGTCCGATGTGCTCAGTGTTCGGCCAGCTGTTGAGTGTGGGTTGGGAGGTGCAGGCTCAGGCTGTGGCAGACAGGGAATTAGTGCCCAGGCTAGACTGTATCATTGGGGTGCAGTCGAGTTTCGTGCAGCATGTTACACATTTGTGGTTACTGGGTAGCCCCAGAGGGAAACGTTTTTCTTCTGGACGGAAGACACAGTGCCATAGTGGCTCCAGAATTCTCAAACTGGAAGGCTTGTGGGCCAGGAGTGTGAGGAAAAAATTCTGAGAACACAAGCCAGACTTAGATTTCGGTGTGAGGGGACGGCAGGCACCCTCTAGAGATGATTCAAGATCCCGTACACCTGAAGACAGAGCTAGGATCAGACGTTTTCTTAGGTCGGAGTTTCTGTCCATGATGGCCCCTTCATGAAGGGAGGGGGTCACGAGGACATGGAGGTTTTCCCACGATGGGAATTGTGAGATGCTCCAAACCACAATGATTCCTTCTGTGGGACAGTCGAGACCTGTTGGATGGCTCCAGGACATCCCATAAGGAAGTTGTCCAGAGCAGTTTTCTAAGGATGGATGCCTGGGCAGCCTGCCTCCCATTCCAGGTGTCTCATAGAGCCAAGGCAAGTTCGATCTGCTGGATCTAGGGGAGCACCCGAGGCGGGTGTGTTGAAATGGGTGAGTTGAGGATGGGTCATAATGTGCATTTGCGTCCATGTAGACCTTGGAATGGGGTGCTTGATCCGGGGCCTTGAGGGATGTTCATAACCGGAGGTTTTGATGGAGCTCTAAAGAGTATGATTCCTATGTAGAGAAGAGAATTGTTTTGATGAGTGCCTAAGGAATCTCCCATATGCTGGTATTGGAAACCAGGCCTCTGAGGAGAGATGACTGGAATCAAAAGCAATGGATCTGATTAGGGCCTAAGTGCCCGTCCAGTTCAATCTTATTCTATGGGGATATCTCTCTCTGGGTCTGAGTGGAGGTGGTTTCCTAACTTGTGAAAGATCATCCCTGTGTGTCTTGGGCAGCCAACACAATTCGGATGGCCTGGGGGAGTTTGGAGGATTCTCCTAATCTATAGGGTTGTGGCCAATGGAAATGGCAGAATTCCCCTGGAGAGGGAAGCCACAGTCCTGATGTGTGGCTCCAGGGGCCCCAGCTTGGATGGTGTGTGGGCCAGGACTGTGGGGACAGAAGTCTGAAAACACAAACTCAGCTTAGGTTTGGGGATGTATGTATGAAGGCTCGATCTACAGACCGTGAGAATTTTCCGGGCTATGAACAAAGGGCGAGTATGTGGCGCTTGCTCAGGCTTTTGTCTCTGGATTTTGTGTCAATGGTGGCCGTGGAATGTCGGGGTGTCCTCAAGTGCCATGGACAATTCTTTCTCTGGTGATTTGGCCTGATCCCAACTGGTTGGGATCATTCTGTGGATGGGAAGAGTCCTTTCTGTATTTTTTTTTTTTTACCTCAGGTGTCCCACCAAAGAAGGATTCCCGAGTAGAGCCCTGAGTAGGGGTGACTAGACATCTCGAACTCTGGTTGAGATTGGGGGACTAGGGGCTTGGCAAGCCCCATATGGGGGCTGTTGTTCCAGTCACTAAGAGGCTTTACATGAGGATAGGGCTCACGCTGAGGGTCACAATGTGTGTTTGTGCACATTGAGGCCCTCAGGGATAGGTGGGGCCACATAGTCCATGCTGCTTTCTCCTACAATGAACATTGGACAACATGCCAACCACTAGGTTTCTTGCCAAGGCGAAGGAGAAGTTCTGATTCTTGCATCACGTTCACTCCTGAGCAGTGAGTGGAGATAAGGTCTAGGTTCTGAAGGTGAAAACTGAGGTTGGGTAGAGATGATGGCCTAAAGCCATTGGGGGTGTGATATGCTCTGTGTTACGGCCAACTGTCTGGGTGTTGGACTGGAGGTCTGCCATCAGGCTGTGTCAGACAGGGTTTAGTGCACAGGCTAGACTGTATAACTGGGGTATGGTAGAGTGGCATGCAGGTTGTTACTCATTTGGCGTTTCTGGTTAGCCCTATAGGGCAACATTTTTCTTCTGGAGGGCAGGCAGAGTGCTGCATTGTGTCTCCAGAATTGCCAAACTGGAGGGGTGTGGCCAGGATTGTGAGGAAGGAAGTCTGAAAACACAAGCTAGCACGAGTTTTGGGGCCAAGAGCATGGCAGGCCCACTCTGCAGAGGCTGAATCGAGATCTCCTGCAGGTGAGGTTCGGGCGATAATCAGATGTTGCCTCAAGTTGGTGTTTGTGTCCATGACGGCCCCTTCCTGAAGGGGGTGGGGGCGTCATGAGGCCAGGGAGGTTTCCCTACGCTGGGAGTTGTGAGCTGCTCCATACTTCAAAGTTTCCTTCTTCAGGACAGTCGAGTACTATTGGATGGTTCCAGGATGCCCCATACAGAGAGACTCGAGAGCAGGGCCCTAAGCATGGATGCCAAGAAATGCCAACTCACCTTCCCATTGCGTTTTCGAGACAAGGCACGCTCAATCTTCGCGCTCTTGGGTGAGCTACCGAGAAGGCTGAGTTTAAATGGACTCTCCTGAGGATGAGTCATAATGTGGGTTGGTGGCCATGGAGACCTTGGAATGTGGCAGTAGCTAAGGGACTCTGCAGAATTCTCCAACCCGAAGGGCTTGACACAACTCCAACAAGGAAGCTTCCCATGTGGAGATGAGAGGTCTTCTGTCTGGTGCCTCAGGAAAGCCCCGTATGCTGGTCTTCGAACCCAGGCCTCTGAGTGATACCTGGACACCAAAGCAAGAGTTCATAATAGGGCCTAGGGGCCTGTCTGGTTCAATCTTCTGTCTCTGCGGATATCTGTCTGTGTGTCTGCATGGAGGTAGTAGTTGCTCAGCTTGTGTCATAATGCCCCTATTTGTCCAGTGCGGCTTGCGGTAGTGGGATGTCCTTGGGGACCTTGAGGTTTCTACTATTTTGTAGAGTTGTGGCCAATGGAATGGGCAGTTTCTTAAGAGAGAGCAGGCACAGTTCTGTGGTGTGGCTCCAGAGACCCCAGCCTGGAGGCTGTGTGGGCCATGGCTGTGCAGACAGACATCCAAAAACCCTAACTCAGCTCAGGTTTGGGGCCGAGGTTACGGCAGGCCTGATCTACAGTCCATGAGGGGAGCTCCTCTGGATATGAAAGAAGGGTGAGAGGGAGGCAGTCGCTCAGGCTTTTGTCGCTGGATGTTTTGTCCACAATGGCCGTTTAATGTAGGAGTTGCCTCATGGGTCGTAGAAGTCTCCCTCTCTGGTAGTATTTCCAGCCCCCAAGAGTTTGGGGTCATTCTGTGGGAAGGGAAGTGTCCTGTTTTCTGCTTCATGTGTCCCCCCAGTAGAGGGATTCTAGAGCATAGCAGTGGGTACTGACAACTGGAATACTCGCCCTCTGGTTAAGCCTGGGGGCCTATGGATATGACAAGCCCCATATGCAGGATCTTGGTCCAGCCACTGAGAGGCGTTACTTTAATACGGGACTCACGCTGCAGGTCACAATGCATGTCTGTGCCCTAGGCGGCCCTCAAGCACTGGCGTGGCCTTTCGGACAATGCAGGTTTTCCCACATTGAACGTTGGACAACATGCCAACCACAAGGTTTCTGGCCATGGGGAAGGAGGAATTCTAATTTCTGCATCACGTTCACCCCTGGGCAGTGATTGGAGATAAGGTCTAGGTTCTGAAGCCTGAAAACCGAGGTTGGGAAGAGATGACGACCTACAGCCATAGCGGGTCCTATGTGTCCAGGTTGGGGCCAGCTGTCTGGGTGTCGTTTGGGATGTCTTGTCTCAGGCTGTGCCAGACAGGGCATTAGTATACAGGGTGGGCTGTATAATTGCTTTACAATCGAGTGGCATGCATTAGAAAATCATTTGGGGTTTCTTATTAGCAGCATAGGGCAAAGTTTTTCTTCAGGAGGGCAGGCAGAGTGCTGCATTGTGGCTTCGGAATTCCCAAACTGGAGGGCTTGTGGGCCAGGAGAGTGAGGACGGAAGTCTGAGAACACAAGCTAGGCTTAGGTTTCGGGGCAAGGACATGGCAGGCACACTCTGCAGAGCTGAATTGAGATCTCATGCGTCTGAAGTCAGGTCGAGTTTCAGACATTGGCTCAGGTTTGAGTTTCTGTCCATGTTGGCCCCTTCAGGAAGGGGGGGCATTATGAGGCGATGGGGGTTTTCCCACTATTGGAGTTGTGAGATGCTCCAAACCGCAAGGATTCCTTCTGTGGGACAATTAAGATTTGTTGGATGGCTCCAGGACGTCTTATAAGGTATTTTTCCAGAACAGGGTTCTAAGTATGGATGCCTGGGCAGCCAGCCTCAGATTCCAATTGTCTCCTAGCAACAAGAAACGTTTGATCTGTTGGCTTGGGGTAGCAACAGAGGGGACTGAGTAGAAATGGACTTTCCTGAGGATGGTCTTAATGTTGGTTTGAGTCCATGGAGACCTTGGTATGGGGCAGTGGCACCAGGGCCCTGAAGGATTCTCCTAACCAGAGGTTATGACAAAGCTCCAATGAGCAAGTTTTCCATGGGGAGACGAGATTTGTTCTTATTGGTGCCTCAGGAAACCACCATATGCTGGTATTGGAAACGAGGCCTCTGAGGACAGATGCCTGGAAACCAAAGCAATGGATCTGATTAGGGCCTAGGGGCCTGTCCGTTCAATATTCTTCTCTGGGGACATCTGTTGTCTGAGTGGAGGTAGTTGCTTAGCTGGTTTGAGATCACCCCTGTTTGTCCTGGGCGGCCTACACTATTGGGATGGCCTCGGTGACTTTGGAGGTTTTTCCTCATTTGCAAGGTTGTGGCCAATGGAATGGGAAGAATTCCCTTGAAAGGGAAGCACAGTCCTGAGGTGTGGCTCCAGGGACCCAAGTGTGGAGCGTGTGTGGTCCATGGCTATTTGGACAAAAGTCTGAAAACACAAACTCCACTTAGGTTGGGGGATGTAGGTATGGCCGGCCCGATCTATAGACCGTGAGGAGACCTCTTCGGGATATGAACAAAGGGCGAATGTGAGGTGCTTGTTCATGCTTTTTTATTTTTTTTCTGGAAATGTGTCACCGATTGCCATGGAATGTCGGGGTGTCCTCATGGGCCATCGATGAGGCTCCCTTTCTGGGGATTTGACCCGATCCTAAAAGTTTGGGGTCATTCTGTGGGAAGGGAGGAGGCCTTTCTGTTTTTTTTGTTTACTTTTTTTTTTGTTTTTTTTTTTTTTTGTTTTTTTTTTTTACCTCAGTTGGACCACCAAAAGAGGGATTCCAGAGCAGAGTCGTGGGTGGGGGCAAGTGGACAACCAGACCTCTGGTTAACATTGGGACCTAAGAACATGGCAAGCCCCATATGTGGGCTCTTGGACCAGACACTGAAAGGCCTTCCTTGAGGATAGGTCTCACACTGAGTTTCACAATGTGGTTTTGTGTCCAAGGATCCCCTCAAGTCAGGGCGTGGCCTAAAGTACAATGCTGGTGCCTCCTACACTGAACGTTGCACAGTATGGGAACCACAAGTTTTCTGGCCATGGGGAAGATGGAGTTCTAATTTCTGCAACACTTTCACTCCTGGACTGTGATTGGATTTAAGGTCTAGGTTCTGAAGCCTGAAAACTGAGGTTGGGAAGAGATGAAGCCCTAAGGCCATGGTGTGTCTGATGTGCTCAGTGTTCGGCCAGCTGTTGAGTGTGGGTTGGGAGGTGCAGGCTCAGGCTGTGGCAGACAGGGAATAAGTGCCCAGGCCAGACTGTATCATTGGGGTGCAGTCGAGTTTCGTGCAGGATGGTACTCATTTGTGGTTACTGGGTAGCCCCAGAGGGCAACGTTTTTCTTCTGGAGGGAAGACACAGTGCCACATAGTGGTTCCAGCATTCCCAAACTGGAAGGCTTGTGGGCCAGGAGTGTGAGGAAAAAATTCTGAGAACACAAGCCAGACTTAGATTTCGGGGTGAGGGGACGGCAGGCACCCTCTGCAGAGATGATTCGAGATCCCGTATACCTGAAGACAGAGCTAGGATCAGACGTTGGCTTAGGTCGGAGTTTCTGTCCATGACGGCCCCTTCATGAAGGGGAGGGTGTCACGAGGACATGGAGGTTTTCCGACGATGGAATTGTGAGATGCTCCAAACCACAATGATTTCTTCTGTGGGACAGTCGAGACCTGTTGGATGGCTCCAGGACATCCCATAAGGAAGTTATCCAGAGCAGGGTTCTAAGGATGGATGCCTGGGCAGCCTGCCTCCCATTCCAGGTGTCTCATAGAGCCAAGGCAAGTTCGATCTGCTGGAAATAGGGGAGCAACCGAGGCTGGTGTGTTGAAATGGGTGAGTTGAGGATTGGTCATAATGTGCATTTGTGTCCATGTAGACCTTGGAATGGGGTGCTTGATCCGGGGCCTTGAGGGATGTTCATAACCGGAGGTTTTGATGGAGCTCTAAAGAGTATGTTTCCTATGTAGAGAAGAGAATTGTTTTGATGAGTGCCTAAGGAATCTCCCATATGCTGGTATTGGAAACCAGGCCTCTGAGGAGAGATGACTGGAATCAAAAGCAATGGATCTGATTAGGGCCTAAGTGCCCTTCCAGTTCAATCTTATTCTATGGGGATATCTGTCTCTGGGTCTGAGTGGAGTTGGTTTCCTAACTTGTGAAAGATCATCCCTGTTTGTCCTGGGCAGCCAACACAATTCAGATGGCCTGGGGGAGTTTGGAGGATTCTCCTAATCTATAGGGTTGTGGCCAATGGAAATGGCAGAATTCCCCTGGAGAGGGAAGCCACAGTCCTGAGGTGTGGCTCCAGGGGCCCCAGCTTGGATGTTGTGTGGGCCAGGACTGTGGGGACAGAAGTCTGAAAACACAAACTCAGCTTAGGTTTGGGGATGTATGTATGAAGGCTCGATCTACAGACCGTGAGAATTTTCCGGGCTATGAACAAAGGGCGAGTATGTGGCGCTTGCTCAGGCTTTTGTCTCTGGATTTTGTGTCAATGGTGGCCGTGGAATGTCGGGGTGTCCTCAGGGGCCATGGACAATTCTTTCTCTGGTGATTTGGCCTGATCCCAATTAGTTGGGATCATGCTGTGAATGCGAAGAGTCCTTTCTGTATTTTTTTTTTTTTTACCTCAGGTGTCCCACCAAAGAGGGATACCCGAGTAGAGCCCTGAGTAGGGGTGACTAGACATCTCGAACTCTGGTTGAGATTGGGGACTAGGGGCTTGGCAAGCCCCATATGTGGGCTGTTGTTCCAGTCACTAAGAGGCTTTACATGAGGATAGGGCTCACGCTGAGGGTCACAATGTGTGTTTGTGCACATTGTGGCCCTCTGGGATAGGTGGGGCCTCATAGTCCATGCTGCTTTCTCCTACAATGAACATTGGACAACATGCCAACCACTAGGTTTCTTGCCAAGGCGAAGGAGAAGTTCTGATTCTTGCATCCCGTTCACTCCTGAGCAGTGAGTGGAGATAAGGTTTAGGTTCTGAAGGTGAAAATTGAGGTTGGGTAGAGATGATGGCCTAAAGCCATTGTGGGTTTGATATGCTCAGTGTACGGCCAACTGTCTGGGTGTTGGACTGGAGGTCTGCCCTCAGGCTGTGTCAGACAGGGCTTTAGTGCACAGGCTAGACTGTATAATTGGGGTATGGTCGAGTGGCATGCAGGTTGTTACTCATTTGGCGTTTCTGGTTAGCCCTATAGGGCAACATTTTTCTTCTGGAGGGCAGGCAGAGTGCTGCATTGTGTCTCCAGAATTTCCAAACTGTAAGGGTGTGGCCAGGATTCTGAGGACGGAAGTCTGAGAACACATGTTAGGCTTAGGTTTCAGGGCGAGGGCCCAGCAGGCACACTCTCAAGTGCTGAATCGAGATCTCATGCTTCTGAATTTAGGGCGAGGATCAGACTTTGGCTTAGGATTGAGTTTCTGTCCGTGATGTCCCATTTATGAAGGTGTGGGGCATCATGAGGAAATGGAGGTTTTCTCACAGTGTTATTGTGTGATGATTCAAACCACAAGGATTCATTCTGCGAGACAGTCAAGACAGGTTGGTTGGATTCAAGACGTCCCATAAAGAAGTTCTCCAGAGCAGGGTTCTAAGGATGGATGCCTGGGAAGCCCGCCTCCCATTCTAACTGTCTCCTAGTGCCAAGGAAGGTTTGATCTGCTGGCTCTGGGTGAGCAGGCGAGGGGGCTGATTTGAAATGGACTCTCTTGAGAATGGATCATAATGTAAGTTTGTGTCCTTGGAGACCTTGGGATTGGGCCATGGTGCCAGCGCCCTGAAGGATCCTCCTAACCTGAGGTATTGACACAGCTCCAAAGAGCAAGTTTCCCATGTGGAGATGAGATCTGTTCTGATTGTTTCCTTAGGAAACCCCCATATTCTGATATTGGAAACCAGGCCTCTGAGGAGAGATACCTAGAAACCAAAGCAATGCATCAGAAGTTTGCTCAGGTTGGAGTTTCTGTCCATGATGGCCCCTTTATAAAGGGGAGCATCTCATGAGGCCATGTAGGTTTTCCCACGATAGGAGTTGTGAGATGCTCCAATCTGCAAGGATTCCTTCTATGGGACAGTCAAGACCTGTTGGAAGGCTCCAGGACATCCCATATGGAACGGCGCCAGAGCAGGATTCCAAGGATGGATGCCTAGAGAGTCTGCTTTGCATTCCAGTTGTCTCCTAGCGACAAGGCAGGTTTGATATTCTGCCTCTGGGGGAGTAATCGACGGGGCTGAGTTGAAATGTACTCTCCTGCCGAATGGTCATAATGTGGGTATGTGTCCATGGAGACCTTGGAATAGGACGGTTGCTCCGGCTACCTGAAGGTTTCTCCTAACTGGAGGCTTTTACAGAGCTCCAAAGGATAAGTTTCCCATGTGAAGACAAGATTTGTTCTGATTGGTATCTCTGGAATCCCCCATATGCTGGTATTGGAAAACAGGCCTCTGAGGAGAGATGCTTAGAAAAAAAAGCAATGGAACCAATTACATTCTAGGGGCCAGTCCAGTTTAATCTTCTCCTCTTGGGTTATCTGTCTATGGGTGAGTTGACGTCGTTGCTCAGCTTGTGAGAGATCGCCCCTCTTTGCCCTGGGTGGCCTACACTATTGGAATGGCCTCTGGGAGTTTGGAGGTTTCTCCTTATCTGTAGGGTTGTGGCCAATGGAATGGGAAGAATTTCCTTGGAGAGGGCAGGCACAGTCCTGAGGTGTGGCTCCAGGGGCCTCAGTCTGGAGGGTGTGTGGGACAGGGATGTCAGGATAGAAGTCTGAAAACACAAACTCGGCTTAGGTTTGGGGACATAGGTATGGCAGGCCCAATCTACAGACTATGAGGAGAATTTTTTGGGCTATGACCTAAGGGTGAGTGTGAACGCTTGCTGAAGCTTATGTCTCTGGATTTTGTGTCAATAGTGGCCGTGGAATGTCGGGCTGGCCTCATGGGCCATGGACGAGTCTTTCTCTCTGGACCCCAATCACTTGGGATGGCCCAATCCCAAGTGATTGGGGTCATTCTGTGAGTGGGAGGAGTCCTTTCTGTGTTTATTTACCTCAAATGTCCCACCAAAGAGGGATTCCAGAGCAGAGCCCTGAGTAGGGGTGACTAGATGTCTCTACCTCTGGTTAAGATTGGGTGACTTGGGGCATGGCAGGCCCCATATGCGGGCTCATGGTCCAGCCACTGAGAGGCTTTACTTGAGGACAGGGCTCAAACTGAGGGTCCCAATGTGTGTTTGAGCCCACCACAGCTCTTAAGCATAGGCAGGGCCTCAGGGACCCTACACTACCCTCAGGGGCCCTACTACTACCCCTGTAGGCCCTACAGGGGTCCTACACTGAACGTTGGACAAGATGCCAACCACAAGATTCTGGCGAGAGGGAAGGAGGAGTTCTGATTTCTGCATCACGTTCACCCATGGGAAGTGAGTAGAGATAAGGTCTAGGATTCTGTAGCCTGAAAACCGAAGTTGGAAAGAGATGGCGACCTAAGGCCATGGCGGTTCTGATGTTCTCAGTGTACTGCAAGCTGTCTGCGTGTCGGTTGGGAATTCAGGCCTCAGGTTCTGTCAGACAGGGCATTAGTGCACAGGCTAGACTATATAATTGGTGTACAGTTGAGTGACGTGCAGGTTTATCCTCATTTGAGGTTTCTGGGTAGACCCATAGGGCAATATTTTTCTTCTAGAGGGCAGGCAGAGTGCAGCACTGTGTCATCGGAAATCCCAAAATAGAGGGCGTGTGGTCCAGGAGAGTGAGGACAGAAGTCGGAGAACACTAGCTACGCTTAGGTTTTGGGGTGAGGGCACAGCAGGTACACTCTGAAGAGCTGAATCAAGATCTCGTGCATCTGAAGTCAAGGCGAAGATCAGCTGTTGGCTCAGGTTGGAGTTTCTTTCCATGATCTGCCTTCATGAAGATTGGGGGCATCATGTGACCTTGGAAGCTTTCCATGATATGAGTTGTTAGGTGGCCATGCACAAGGACTCCTGTGGGACAGTCGAGACCTGTTGGATGGCTCAAGGATGTCCCATAAGGAACGACGCAAGAGCAGGGTTCTAAGGATGGATGCCTGAAGAGCCCAACTCGCATTTCAATTGTCTCCTAGCGACAAGGCAGGTTCAATCTGCTGGCTCTGGAGTAGCAACCGAGGGGGTTTAGTTGAAATGGACTCTCCTGAGGATGGGTCATAATTTGGGATTGTGTCCATGGAGATATTCAAATGGGGCAGTGGCTCCAGTGACCTGAAGTTTTCTCCTAACTGGAGGTTATGACACAGCTCCATAGAGCAAGATTCCCATGTGGAGACGAGATTTTTTCTGATAGGTAGCTCTGGAAACCCCCTTAAGCTGGTATTGGAATCCAGGCCTCTGAGGAGAGATGCCTGAAAACAAAAGCAATGGATCCAATTAGGGCCTAGGTGCCTGTCTTGTTCAATATTCTTTTCTATGGATATCTGTCTAAGGTTCTGATTGGAGGTAGTGGCTCAGCTTGTGCCAGAGGGTCCCTGTATGTCCAGGACATCCTACACTATTGGGATGGCCTCAGAGATTTTGGATGATTCTCCTAATCTGTCAGGTTGTGCCAAATGAATGAGAAGAATTCCCTTGGAGAGGGCAGGCACAGTCCTGAGGTGTGGCTCCATGGGGCCCAGCCTTTAGAATGTGTGGGTGAGGACAATGGAGACAGAAGTCTGAAAACACAAACTCGGCTTAGGTTTGGGGACATAGGTATGGCAGGCCCGATCTACAGACCTTGAGAATTTTGGGGGCTCTGAACAAAGGGCAAGTGTGTGGCGCTTTTTCAGGTTTTTGTCTCCGGATTTTGTGTCAATGGTGGCCGTGGAATGTCAGGCTGGCCTCATCGACCATGGACGAGTATTTCTCTCTGTGGATTTGGCCAGATTCCAATTGTTTGGGGTCATTCTTTGGATGGTAGGAGTCCTTACTTTTTTTTTTTCTTTATCTTGGTTTTTTTTTTTTTTTTTTTTTCCTTATGTGTGCCACCAAAGAGGGATTCCAGAAAAGAGCTCTGAATAAGGTTGACTAGACTTCACAAGCTCTGGCTAGGATTGGGGGAGTAGGGGCATGGCAAGTCCCATATGCAGGCTCTTGGTCCAGCCCCGCAGAGGCTTTACTTGAGGCCATGGTTCATGCTTAGGGTCCTAATGTGTGTTTGTGCCCATCGCAGCCCTCAAGCGTGTCTGAGGCCTCATGGGCCATGCTGGGTTCTCATATACTGAACGTTGGACAACATGCCAACCACAAGGTTTCTGGTCATGGGGAAGGTGAAGTTCTGATTTCTGCATCACGTACATCACTTAGTTGTGAGTGGAGATAATGTCTAGGTTCTGAAGGCTGAAGACCAAGGTTGGGAAGAGATGATGACCTAAGGCCATGGCATGTTCGATGTGTTCAGTGTGAGGCCAGGTGTCTGGGTGTCGGTCACGAGGTCTGGGGTCAGGCTGTTTCAGACAGGGCATTAGTGCCCAGGCTAGACTGTATAATTGGGGTACAGTCTAGAGAATTGCAGGTTGATCCTCATTTGATATTTCTGGGTAGACCCCTAGGGCAAAGTCTCTCTTCTGGAGGGCAGGCAGAGTGCTGCATTTTGTCTCCAGAATTCCCAAAGTGGAAGGCTTGTGGGCCAGGAGTGTGAGGATGGAAGTCTGAGAATGCGAGCTGGCTTAGGTTTTGGCGGGAGGGCAAGGCAGGCACACTCTGCAGAGCTGAATTGAGATCTCATGCATCTGAGGTCAGGGCGAGGATCAGACGGGAGTTTCTGTCCATGATGTCCTCTACCTGAAGGTGGAGGCATCACGAGGCCATGGAGGTTTTCCCACGGTGCGAGTGTGTGATGCTGCAAACCACAAGGATTCCTTCTGCAGGACAGTTGAGACCTGTTGAATGGATCAAGGACACCCCATTAGGAATTTCTCCAGAGCAGAGTTCTAACATGGATACCTGGGCAACGAACTCGCATTCCAATTGTCTCCTAGTGACAAAGCAGGTTTGATCTGCTGGCACTGGGTGAGCAACCGCCAGGTTTGTGTTGAAATGGACTCTCCTGAGGATGGGTCATAATGTGGGATTTTGTCCATTGAGACATTGGAATGGGGCGGTGGCTCCAGTGACGTGAAATTTTCTCCTAACTGGAGGTTTTGACACAGTTCCATATAGCATGATTCCCATGTGGCATGCGATTTGTTCTGATTGGTAGCTCCAGAAACCCCCATGTGCTCGTATTGGAATCCAGGCCTCTGAGGAGAGATACATGAAAACAAAAGCAATGAATTCGTTTAGGGCCTAGGTGCCTGTCCTGTTCAATCTTCTTTTCTATGGATATCTATCTACAGGTCTGATTGGAGGTAGTGGCTCAGCTTGTGGCAGATGGTCCCTGTTTGTCCCGGACATCCTACAATATTGGGGTGGCCTCGGGGACTTCGGATGTTTCTCCTAATCTGTCAGGTTGTGCCAAAGGAATGAGCAGAATTCCCATGGAGAGGGCAGGCACAGTCCTGAGGTGTGGCTCCATGGGGCCAAGCCTTGAGGGTGTGTGGGCCAGGACAATGGAGACAGAAGTCTGAAAACACAAACTTGGCTTAGGTTTGGGGACATAGGTATGGCAGGCCCGATCTACAGACCGTGAGAATTTTTCAGGCTTTGAACAAAGGGCGAGTGTGTGGCGCTTTTTCAGGCTTTTGTCTCCGGATTTTGTGTCAATGGTGGCCGTGGAATGTCAGGATGGCCTCATCAGCCATGGACGAGTATTTCTCTCTGTGAATTTGGCCCAATTCCAAGTGTTTGCGGTCATTCTTTGGACGGTAGGAGTCCTTTCTCTATTTTTTTTTTAACCTCATGTGTCCCACCAAGGAGGGATTCTAGAGAAGAGATCTGAGTAGGGGTGACTAGACTTCTCAAGCACTGGTTAAGGTTTGGGGAGTAGGGGCATGGTAATCTCCATATGTGGGCTCTTGGTCCAGCCCCGGAGAGGCTTTACTTGAGGCCAGGGTTCATGCTTAGGGTCCTAATGTGTGTTTGTGCCCATCGCAGCCCTCAAGCATGTCTGAGGCCTCATGGGCCATGCTGGTTTCTCCTACACTGCACGTTGGACAACATGCCAACCACAGGGTTTCTGGTCATGGGGAAGGAGGAGTTCTGATTTCTGCATCACGTACATGGCATGGCAGTGAGTAGAGATATGGTCTAGATTCTGAAGCCTGAAAACCGAGGTTGGTAAGAGATGACGACCTAAGGCCATGGTGGGTCCGATGCACTTAGTGTGCGGCCAGATGTCTGTGTCCATCATGAGGTCTGGGCTCAGGCTGTGTCAGGCAGGGCATTAGTCCCCAGGCTAGACTGTATAATTGGGGTACAGTCGAGTGATGTGAAGGTTGGTCCTCATTTGGGGTTTCTGGTTGGCCCCATAGGGCAAAGATTTTCTTCTGGAGGGCAGGCAGAGTGCTGCATTCTGGCTCCAGAAATGCCAACTTCAGGGCTTGTGGGCCAGGTGTTTTTGGACAGAAGTCTGAGAACACAAGTTCAGCTTAGAATTCGCAGCGGTGACATGGCAGGCACACTCTACAGACCTGAAATGAGATCTCGTGCATCTGAAGTCAGGGCGAGGATCAGATGTTGGCTTAGGTTGCAGTTTCTGTACATGATGTCCCCTTCATGAAGGTGGGGGGGCATCAGGAAACCATGGAAGATTTCCAACTTTGTGAGTGTGTGATCCTCCAAACCACAAGGATTCCGTCAGCGGGACAGTCACGACATTTTGGATGGATCAAGGACGTCCCATAAGAAATGCTCCAAAGCACAGTTCTAATGATGGATGCCTGGGCAGTCCAACTTGCATTCCAGTTGTGTCCTAGTGAAAAGGAGGATTCGATCTGCTGTCACTGGGGGAACAACCGAGGGGGCTGAATTGAAATGGACTCTCATGAGGATCAGTCATGATGTGGATTTGTGTCCATGGATCCCTTGGAATGGGGCAGTGGCTCTGTTGCCCTGAAGAATTCTCCTAACCTGAGGTTTTGATGCAGCTCCAAAGAGCAAGTTTCCCATATAGAGACGAGATTTGTTCTGAAACCCCCACAACCTGGTATTGGAAACCAAGCATCTGGGGAACAATGCCTGGAATCCAAAGCAATGGATCTGATTACGGTCTAGGGGCCTGTCCTTTTCAATATTCTCCTCTGAGTGTCTCTGTCTAAGATTCAGAATGGAGGTCACTGCTCAGCTTGTGTCAGATCACCCATGTTTGTTGGGGGAGGCCAACACTATTGGGCTCGTCTTGGGAATTGGAGGTTTCTCCTAATCTGTAAGGTTGTGGCAAATGAAACGGGCAGAGTTCCCTTGGAGAGCACTGGCACAGTCCTTAGGTGTAACACCACCTTTCTGGGTGTCATCCAGGAGGTCCAGGCTCAGGCTGTGTCAGACAGGGCATTAGTGCCAAGCTTAGACTGTATAATTGGAGTAAAGTTGAGTGGCATGCAGGTTGATCCTCATTTGGCGTTTCTGGGTAGCCCCAGGGGCAACGTTTTTCTTCTGGAGGGAAGGAAGAGTGCTGCATTGTGGCGACGGAATTCTCACACTGGAGGGCTTGTGGGCCAGAATTGTGAGGAAGGAAGTGAGAGAACACAAGCTAGGCTTAGGTTTTGGGTCAAGATCATGGCAGGCACACTCTGTAGAGCTAAATCTAAATCTCATGCATCTGAAGTCAGGGCGAGGATCAGACGTAGGCTCAGGTTGAAGTTTCTGTTCAGGATGGCCCCTTCATGATGGTGGGGGGCATCATGGGGCTATGGAATCTTTCCCACGATTGGCATTGTAAGTTGCTCCTATCGGCAAGGATTCCTTCTACGGGACAGTCGAGACCGGTCAGATTGCTCCAGGACGTCCCATGCGGAACCACGGCAGTGCAGGGTTCTAAGGATGGATTCCTGGAGTGCCCGCCTCACATTCCTATTGTCTCCTAGTGACAAGGCAGGTTCGATCTGCTTCTTTTGGGGAGCAACCAAAGGGGATGTGTTGAAATGGACTCGCCTGCGGATGGGTCATAATGCGGGTTTGTGTCCATGGAGACCTTGGAATGGGGTGTTGGCTGCTGGGACCTGAAGGTTTCCCTTAACTGGAGGTTGTGACACAGCTCCAAAATGCATGTTTCCCATGTGGAAATGAGATTTGTTCAGACTGGTACCTCTTGAAGAACACATATGCTGGTATTGGAAACCAGGCCTCTGAGGAGAGATGCCTGGAATCAAAAGCAATGGATCTGATTAGGGCCTAGGTGCCTGTCCGGTTCAATCTTCTTCTCTGGGGTTATCTGTCTATGGATCTGAGTTGAGGTAGTTGCTCATCTTGGGACAGATCACCCTGTTTGCCCTGAGTGGCCAACACTATTGGGAAGGCCTCAGGGACGTTGGAGTGTTCTCCTAATCTTTAGGGTTGTGGCCAATGGAATGGGCAGAATTTGCTTGGAGAAGGCAGGCACAGTCCTGAGGCATGGCTCCAGGGGCCCCAGCCTGGAGGGTGTGTGGGCCAGGACAGTGGGGACAGAAACCTGAAAACCCAAACTCAGCTTAGATTTGGGGACGTAGGTATGACATGCCTGATCTATAGACCGTGAGAAGAATTTATCAGGCTATGAACAAAGGGCAAGTGTGAGGCATATCTCCAGGCTTTTGTCTCTAGATTTTGTGTCAATGGTGGCCATGGAATGACGGGATGGCCTCTTTGGCCATGGATGATTCTTTCTCTTTTAAGATTTGGTCAGATCCCACGTTTTGGGGCTCATTCAGGGGATGGAGGAGACACTTCAATATTTTTTTTTCCTCAGGGGTTCCAGAGCAGAGACCTGAATAGGGGTGATTAGAACTCTCAACCTCTCATTAATATTGGGGGACTAGGGATGGCAATGCGGGTTCTTGGTCCAGACCCTGAGAGGCTTTACTTGAGGACAGGGCTCACACTGAGGGTCCCAATGTGTTTGTGCCCATTGCGGTTTTTCAAGCATGGGCGGGGACTCATGGGCTACACTGGATTCTCCTACACCGAACGTTGGAAAACATGCCAACCACAAGGTTTCTTGCCTTGAGGAAGAAGGAGTTTCATTTCTGCATCACGTTCACCCCTGGGTAGTGAGTATATATAAGGTCTAGGTTCTGAAGCCTGAAAACCAAGGTTGAAAAGAGATGATGACCTAAAGCCATGGCGGGTCTGATGTGCTCAGTGTACAGCCAGCTGTCTGGGTGTCGGTTGAAAATTCAGACCTCAGGCTGTGCAAGACAGGGCATTAACGCCGAAGCGAAACTGTATAATTGGGGTAGAGTCAAGTGGCATGCAGGTTGATCCTCATTTGGTGTTTCTGGTTAGCCCCATAGGACAACGTTTCCCTTCTGGAGGGCAGTCAGAGTGCTGCATTGTGTCTCTCCAGAATTCTTTAACTGGAGGGCTGGTGGGCTCGGAGTGTGAGGACGAAGTCTGAGAACAATAGCTAGGTTTTGCTTCGGGGCGGGGTTTCGGCAGGCACACTCTGCAGAGTTGAATCAAGATTTCGTGCATCTGAAATCAGGGCGAGGATTAGACGTTGGCTCAGGTTGGAGTTTCTGTCCAAGATGGCTCTTTCATGAAGGGGACAGTGCACCTCGAGGCCACAGAGCTTTTCCCATGATGGGAGTTGTGAGGTGCTCCAAAGCGCAAAGATTCCTTCTGCAGGACAGCTGTGACCTGTTGGATGGCTCCAGGAGGTCCCATATGGAATTACTTCAGAGTAGTTTTCTACAGATGGATGCCTAGCCAGCTCGCCTCACATTCCAATTGTCTCCTAGTGACAAGATAGGTTCGATCTGCTGGCTCTAGGGGAGCACCCAAGGGCACTGAGTTGAAATAGACTCTCCTGCAGATGGGTCCTAATGTGGGATTGTGTCCATGGATACCTTGGAATGAGGTGGTGGCACCGGGGCCCTGAAGGATTTTCCTAGCCAGAGGTTTTGACACATCTTGAAAGAGCACGTTTCCCATGTGGAGAAGACATTTGTTCTGACTGATGCCTCAGGAAACCCCCATATGGTGGTATTGAAAACCAGGCCTCTGAGGTTCTGACATAGCTCCTCGAGCAAGTTTCCAATGTGCAGACAAGACTTGCTCTGAAGGAGCCTATGGAAACCCCATAGGCTGGTATTGGAAACCAGGCCTCTGAGAAGATATGCCTGGAAACGAAAGCAATGGATCTGATTAGGGCCTAGGGGCCTGACCAGTTCAATGTTCTTCTCTGGGGACATCTGTCTCCGAGTCTGTGTGGAGCTAGTTGCTCAGCTAGTGTCAGATCACCCCTGTTTGTTCCAAGCAGCCTACAATATTGGGATGGTCCCAGGGACATTGGAGATTTCTCCTGATTTATATGGTTGTGGCCAATGGAATATGAAGAATTCCCTTTGAGAGGGCAGGAACAATCCTGATGTGTGGTTCCAGGGGCCCTAGCATGGAGGGTGTGTGTTTTCACACAACTGTCCAAACAGCCATGGCCTACACAACCTACAGGCTCAGGCCCCTGGAGCCAAACCTGAGGACTGTACTTGTCCTCTCAGAGGGAATTGTGTGTGCCCATTCCAAAGGCCACAACCCTTCTAATAGGATAAACCTCCAAAGTCCCTGATCCATCTCAATAGTGGTGGCTTCCCAGGAAAAACAGGGGTAATCTGAGCCCAACTGAGCACCTACCTGCACTCAGACCCATAGACAGATGTCCCCAGAGGTAAAAAGAAAAGAACAGGCCCCTAGGCACTCATCAGATCCATTGCTTTGGTTTCCAGGCATCTCTCCTCAGAGGCCTGGATTTCAAAAGCAGCATATAGCTGTTTCTTGACTCACCCATCAGAAAACATCTCATCTACACATGGGAAACTTGCACGTTGGAGCTGTGTCAAAGCCTCTGTTTAGGAGAACCCTTTAGGGCCCCAATGCCACCGCTTCATTCCAACGTCTCCATAGACACAAAAGCACATTAGGACCCATCCCCAGGGGTGTCCATTTCAACTCAGCGTCCACGGTTGCTCCCCACAGATCCAGGAGATCTAACCTGTCTTGTTGCTAGGAGACAATTGGAATGCGAGGTGGGATACCCAGCCATCCATCCTTAGAACCCTGCTCAGAATCATTGGCCTGGAGCCAAACAACAGGTCTCAATTGTCATGCAGAAGACTCTCTGCAGTTTGGACCTTCTCACAACTCCCCTCGTGGGAAAACACCCATGGCCTCGTGATGCCTCCCCCAATCATGAAGGGGTTATCAGGGACAGAAACTCCAACCTGAGCGAAGGTCTGATCCTCGCCCTGACTTCAGATGCACGAGATCTCGATTCAGGTCTGTAGATTGTGCCTGCCATGGCCTCACCCAGAAACCTAAGCCTAGCTTGTGTTCTCAGACTTTTGTCGTCAGACTACTGGCCCACAAGCCCTCCAGTTTGGCAATCCAGAACTACAATGCAGCACTCTGCCGGCCCTCCAGAAGAAAAACATTGTCCTCTCGGGCTACCCAGTAACCCCAAATGAGGATCAACCTGCACCGACATTGGCTGTACCCCAAATACATAGGCTGACCAGGGCACTAATGCCCTTTCTGACACAGCCTGAGCCTGGACCCCGTGGACCCTCACAGACAGCTGGCCGCACACTGAGCCCATCGAGCCACCATGGCCTTAGGTCGTCATCTCTTCCCAACCTCGGTTTTCAGGTTTCAGAACCTAGACCTTATCTCCAATCGCTGCCCAGGGTTGAAGGTGATGCAGAAATCAGAACTCCTTCCCCATGGCAAGATACCTTGTGGTTGGCATGTTGTCCAACGTTCAGTGTAGTTGAAACCAGTGTGGCCCATGAGGCCCCGCCCATCTCGCGGGCCACATTGGTCACAAACACACATTGTGACGCTCAGGCTGAGCCCAGTCCTCAAGTAAGGCCACTCAGTTGCTGGATGAAGAGATAGCATATTGGACTTGCCATGCCCCTAGGCCCCAATTTTTAACCATAGTTCGGGTTGTCCCTTCAGTCTTCCCCACGGCTTGGCTTTGGAATTCCTCTTTTGGTGGGACACCTGAGGTAACAAAACTGAAATGAGTCCTCCCATCCCACAGATTGACGAAAAGCAATTGGGAATCGGGCCAAATCCTCAGAGAGGAAGATTCGTCCATGGCCCATGAGGCCTCCCCGACATTCCACGGCCATCGCTGATACAAAATCCAGAGACAAAAGCCTGAGCAAGCACCTCAGACTCGCACTTTCTTCGTATCCTGAAGAGTTCTTCTCATGGTTTGTAGATCAGGCCTGCCATACCTACGTCCCCAAAACTAAGCTGAGTTTGTGTTTTCAGACTTCTGTCCTCAAAGTCTTGGGCCACACACCCTCCAGGCTGGGCCCCTGGAGCCACACATTAGGACTGTGCCTACCAATCCATGGGAATTCTGCCCATTCCATGGTCCATAATCGTACAAATTAGGAGAAACCTCCAAAGTCCCTGAGGCCATCCCAATATATTTGGTCGCCCTGAACAAACAAGGGCTGTCTAACGCCAGCTGATAATCGACCTCCACTCATACCATAGATGGATGTCCCCAGAGAAGAAGATTGAACCAGACAGGACCCTAGGCCATAATAGGATCCATTCCTTTGGGTTACAGGCATGTGTCCTCAAAAGCCTGATTCCAATACGAGCATAGGGGTTTTCCTGAGGCACCCATCAGAACTCATCTCGTCTCCACAAGGAAACCTGTGCATGGGAGCCATGTCCAAAGCTTAGGAGAGTACTTCAGGGTCCCGGTGCCACCGCCCAATTCCAAGGCCCTCATGGACACAAAAACACATTAGGACCCATCCTCAGGAAAGTCCCTTTCAACTCCGCCACCCCGGTTGCTCCCGCAGAGCCATCAGATCTAAACTGTCTTGTTGCTAGGAGACAATTGGAATGCGAGGCGGGCTTCCCAGGCATCCATCCGCGAACGGTGCTCTGGAGTCATTCCATATGGGATGTCCTGGAGCTGTCCAACAGGTCTCAATTGTCCCGCAGAAGGAATCCTTGAAGGGGGCATCCCACAACTCCCAACGTGGGAAAACCTCAATGGCCTCGAGATTCCGCTCCCTTCATGAAGCGGCCGTCATGCTCAGAAACTCCGACCTGAGCCAACGTCTGATCCTCGCCCTGACTTCAGATGCATGAGATATTGGTTCAGATCTGCAGGGGGTACCTGCCGTGCCCTCGCCCTGAAACCCAAGTCTAGCTTGTCTTCTCAGACTTCCGTCCTCACACTCCTGGCCCTGAAGCCCTCAAGTTTGGCAATTCCGGACCCACAATGCAGCACTCTGCCTGCCCTCTAGAAAAAAAATTATTGCCTCAACCTGCCCAGGCACCTTAAATGTGGGTAAACCTACGCAGCACTCGACTTTACCCAAATTATATAGTCTAACCTGGGCACTAATGCACTGTCGAACACAACCTGAGCCCGGACCTCCTGACCAACACCCAGAAAGCTGACCGCACAATGAGCACATAAAACCCGCCATGGCCTTAGGTCATCATCTCTTCCCTACCTCAGTTTTCAGGCTTCAGAACCGAGACCTTATCTCCAATCACTGCCCAGGGGTGAGTGTGATGCAGAAGTCAGAACTCCTCCTTTCCCATGGCAAGAACCCTTGTGGTTGGCACGTTGTCCAACGTTCAGTGTAGGAGAAACCAGCATTCACCCTGAGGCCCCGCCCATTCTTGAGTGCGACGAGGGCATACACACGCATTGTGACCCTCAGCATGAGTCCTGTCCTCTAGTAAGTCCTCTCAGTGGCTGGACCATTAGATGTCATAATGGGCTTGACATGTCCCTAAGGCCCCAATTTTTAACCAGATTTCTGATTGTCCAGTCGCCCCTCACCAGGGCTCTACTCTGGAATCCATCATTTGGTGGGAGCCCCAGGTTAAAAAAGAAAACAACAACAACAACAACAAAAAAAAAAACGGACTTCTTCCAGCCCACAGAATGACCCCAAACTCTTTGGACGGGGCCAAACCACCAGAGAGTAAGACTCGTCCATTTCCCATGAAGTCACCCAGAAATTGCACGACCATGAGTGACACGATATCCAGAGACAAAAACTTGCGCAGGAGCCTCACACTCGCCCTTCTTTCAAATCCCGAAGAGTTCTCCTCATGGTCTGTAGATCAGTCCTGCTATACCTATGACCCGAAACATAAGCCGAGTTTGTGTTTTCAGACAACTGTCCAAACAGCCCTGGCCTACACAACCTACAGGCTCAGGCCCCTGGAGCCAAACCTGAGGACTGTACTTGCCCTCTCCAAGGGAATTGTGTGTGCCCATTCCAATGGCCACAACCCTTCTAATAGGATAAACCTCCAAAGTCCCTGATCCATCTCAATAGTGGTGGCTTCCCAGAAAAGACAGGGGCAATCTGAGCCGAACTGAGCACCTACCTGCACTCAGACCCATAGACAGATGTCCCCAGAGGTAAAAAGGAAAGAACAGGCCCCTAGGCACTAATCAGATCCATTGCTTTGGTTTCCAGGCATCTCTCCTCAGTGGCCTGGATTTCAAAAGCAGCATATAGCTGTTTCTTGACTCACCCATCAGAAAACATCTCATCTACACATGGGAAACTTGCACGTTGGAGCTGTGTCAAAGCCTCTGTTTAGGAGAACCCTTTAGGGCCCCAATGCCACCGCTTCATTCCAAGGTCTCCATAGACACAAAAGCACATTAGGACCCATCCCCAGGGGTGTCCATTTCAACTCAGCGTCCACGGTTGCTCCCCACAGATCCAGGAGATCTAACCTGTCTTGTTGCTAGGAGACAATTGGAATGCGAGGTGGGATACCCAGCCATCCATCCTTAGAACCCTGCTCAGAATCATTGGCCTGGAGCCAAACAACAGGTCTCAATTGTCCTGCAGAAGACTCTCTGCATTTTGGACCTTCTCACAACTCCCCTCGTGGGAAAACACCCATGGCCTCGTGATGCCTCCCCCAATCATGAAGGGGTTATCAGGGACAGAAACTCCAACCTGAGCGATAGTCTGATCCTCGCCCTGACTTCAGATGCACGAGATCTCGATTCAGGTCTGTAAATTGTGCCTGCCATGGCCTCACCCAGAAACCTAAGCCTAGCTTGTGTTCTCAGACTTTTGTCGTCAGACTACTGGCCCACAAGCCTTCCAGTTTGGCAATCCAGAACTACAATGCAGCACTCTGCCGGCCCTCCAGAAGAAAAACATTGTCCTCTGGGGCTACCCAGTAACCCCAAATGAGGATCAACCTGCACCGACCTTGGCTGTACCCCAAATACTTAGGCTGATCAGCGCACTAATGCCCTTTCTGACACAGCCTGAGCCTGGAACCCGTGGACCCTCCCAGACAGCTGACCGCACACTGAGCACATCGAGCCGCCATGGCCTTAGGTCGTCATCTCTTCCCAACATCGGTTTTCAGGTTTCAGAACCTAGACCTTATCTCCAATCACTGCCCAGGGTTGAAGGTGATGCAGAAATCAGAACTCCTTCCCCCCATGGCAAAATACCTTGTGGTTGGCATGTTGTCCAACGTTCAGTGTAGTTGAAACCAGTGTGGCCCATGAGGCCCCGCCCATCTCGGGGGCCACATTGGTCACAAACACACTTTGTGACGCTCAGGCTGAGCCCAGTCCTCAAGTAAGGTCACTCAGTGCCTGGATGAAGAGATAGCATATTGGGCTTGCCATGCCCCTAGGCCCCAATTTTTTACCATAGTTCGGGTTGTCCCTTCAGTCTTCCCCACGGCTTGGCTTTGGAATTCCTCTTTTGGTGGGACACCTGAGGTAACAAAACTGAAATGAGTCCTCCCATCCCACAGATTGACGAAAAGCAATTGGGAATAGGGCCAAATCCTCAGAGAGGAAGATTCGTCCATGGCCCATGAGGCCTCCCCGACATTCCACGGCCTTCGCTGATACAAAATCCAGAGACAAAAGCCTGAGCAAGCACCTCAGACTCGCACTTTCTTCGTATCCTGAAGAGTTCTTCTCATGGTTTGTAGATCAGGTCTGCCATACCTACGTCCCCAAAACTAAGCTGAGTTTGTGTTTTCAGACTTCTGTCCTCAAAGTCTTGGGCCACACACCCTCCAGGCTGGGCCCCTGGAGCCACACATTAGGACTGTGCCTACCAATCCATGGGAATTCTGCCCATTCCATGGTCCTAAATCGTACAAATTAGGAGAAACCTCCAAAGTCCCTGAGGCCATCCCAATATATTTGGTCGCCCTGAACAAACAAGGGCTGTCTAACGCCAGCTGATAATCGACCTCCACTCATACCATAGATGGATGTCCCCAGAGAAGAAGATTGAACCAGACAGGACCCTAGGCCATAATAGGATCCATTCCTTTGGGTTACAGGCATGTGTCCTCAAAAGCCAGATTCCAATACGAGCATAGGGGTTTTCCTGAGGCACCCATCAGAACTCATCTCGTCTCCACAAGGAAACCTGTGCATGGGAGCCATGTCCAAAGCTTAGGAGAGTTCTTCAGGGTCCCGGTGCCACCGCACCATACCAAGGCCCTCATGGACACAAAAACACATTAGGACCCATCCTCAGGAAAGTCCCTTTCAACTCCGCCACCCCGGTTGCTCCCGCAGAGCCATCATATCTAAACTGTCTTGTTGCTAGGAGACAATTGGAATGCGAGGCGGGCTTCCCAGGCATCCATCCGCGAACGGTGCTCTGGAGTCATTCCATATGGGATGTCCTGGAGCTGTCCAACAGGTCTCAATTGTCCCGCAGAAGGAATCCTTGAAGGGGGCATCCCACAACTCCCAACGTGGGAAAACCTCAATGGCCTCGAGATTCCGCTCCCTTCATGAAGCGGCCGTCATGCTCAGAAACTCCGACCTGAGCCAACGTCTGATCCTCGCCCTGACTTCAGATGCATGAGATATTGGTTCAGATCTGCAAGGGGTACCTGCCGTGCCCTCGCCCTGAAACCCAAGTCTAGCTTGTCTTCTCAGACTTCCGTCCTCACACTCCTGGCCCTGAAGCCCTCAAGTTTGGCAATTCCGGACCCACAATGCAGCACTCTGCCTGCCCTCTAGAAAAAAAATTATTGCCTCAACCTGCCCAGGCACCTTATATGCGGGTAAACCTACGCAGCACTCGACTTTACCCAAATTATATAGTCTAACCTGGGCACTAATGCACTGTCGAACACAACCTGAGCCCGGACTTCCTGACCAACACCCAGAAAGCTGACCGCACAATGAGCACATAAAACCCGCCATGGCCTTAGGTCATCATCTCATCCCTACCTCAGTTTTCAGGCTTCAGAACCGAGACCTTATCTCCAATCACTGCCCAGGGGTGAGTGTGATGCAGAAGTCAGAACTCCTCCTTTCCCATGGCAAGAACCTTTGTGGTTGGCAGGTTGTCCAACGTTCAGTGTAGGAGAAACCAGCATTCACTCTGAGGCCCCGCCCATTCTTGAGTGCGACGAGGGCATACACACGCATTGTGACCCTCAGCATGAGTCCTGTCCTCTAGTAAGTCCTCTCAGTGGCTGGACCATTAGATGTCATAATGAATTTGACATGTCCCTAAGGCCCCAATTTTTAACCAGATTTCTGATTGTCCAGTCGCCCCTCACCAGGGCTCTACTCTGGAATCCATCATTTGGTGGGAGCCCTAGGTTAAAAAAGAAAACAACAACAACAACAACAAAAAAAAAAACGGACTTCTTCCAGCCCACAGAATGACCCCAAACTTTTTGGACGGGGCCAAACCACCAGAGAGTAAGACTCGTCCATTTCCCATGAAGTCACCCAGAAATTGCACGACCATGAGTGACACGATATCCAGAGACAAAAACTTGCGCAGGAGCCTCACACTGCCCTTCTTTCAAATCCCGAAGAGTTCTCCTCATGGTCTGTAGATCAGTCCTGCCATACCTATGACCCGAAACATAAGCCGAGTTTGTGTTTTCAGACAACTGTCCAAACAGCCCTGGCCTACACAACCTACAGGCTCAGGCCCCTGGAGCCAAACCTGAGGACTGTACTTTCCCTCTCCAAGGGAATTGTGTGTGCCCATTCCAATGGCCACAACCCTTCTAATAGGATAAACCTCCAAAGTCCCTGATCCATCTCAATAGTGGTGGCTTCCCAGAAAAGACAGGGGCAATCTGAGCCGAACTGAGCACCTACCTGCACTCAGACCCATAGACAGATGTCCCCAGAGGTAAAAAGGAAAGAACAGGCCCCTAGGCACTCATCAGATCCATTGCTTTGGTTTCCAGGCATCTCTCCTCAGTGGCCTGGATTTCAAAAGCAGCATATAGCTGTTTCTTGACTCACCCATCAGAAAACATCTCATCTACACATGGGAAACTTGCAGGTTGGAGCTGTGTCAAAGCCTCTGTTTAGGAGAACCCTTTAGGGCCCCAGTGCCACCGCTTCATTCCAAAGTCTCCATAGACAAAAAAGCACGTTAGGATCCATCCCCAGGGGTGTCCATTTCAACTCAGCGTCCTCGGTTGCTCCCCACAGATCCAGGAGATCTAACCTGTCTTGTTGCTAGGAGACAATTGGAATGCGAGGTGGGATACCCAGCCATCCATCCTTAGAACCCTGCTCAGAATCATTGGCCTGGAGCCAAACAACAGGTCTCAATTGTCATGCAGAAGACTCTCTGCAGTTTGGACCTTCTCACAACTCCCCTCGTGGGAAAACACCCATGGCCTCGTGATGCCTCCCCCAATCATGAAGGGGTTATCAGGGACAGAAACTCCAACCTGAGCGATAGTCTGATCCTCGCCCTGACTTCAGATGCACGAGATCTCGATTCAGGTCTGTAGATTGTGCCTGCCATGGCCTCACCCAGAAAGCTAAGCCTAGCTTGTGTTCTCAGACGTTTGTCGTCAGACTACTGGCCCACAAGCCCTCCAGTTTGGCAATCCAGAACTACAATGCAGCACTCTGCCGGCCCTCCAGAAGAAAAATATTGTCCTCTGGGGCTACCCAGTAACCCCAAATGAGGATCAACCTGCACCGACCTTGGCTGTACCCCAAATACATAGGCTGACCAGGGAACTAATGCCCTTTCTGACACAGCCTGAGCCTGGACCCCCTGGACCCGCCCAGACAGCTGGCCGCACACTGAGCACATCGAGCCGCCATGGCCTTAGGTCGTCATCTCTTCCCAACCTCGGTTTTCAGGTTTCAGAACCTAGACCTTATCTCCAATCACTGCCCAGGTTTGAAGGTGATGCAGAAATCAGAACTCCTTCCCCATGGCAAGAAACCTTGTGGTTGGCATATTGTCCAACGTTCAGTGTAGTTGAAACCAGTGTGGCCCATGAGGCCCCGCCCATGCTCGCGGGCCACATTGGTCACAAACACACATTGTGACGCTCAGGCTGAGCCCAGTCCTCAAGTAAGGCCACTCAGTGGCTGGATGAAGAGATAGCATATTGGGCTTGCCATGCCCCTAGGCCCCAATTTTTAACCATAGTTCGGGTTGTCCCTTCAGTCTTCCCCACGGCTTAGCTTTGGAATTCCTCTTTTGGTGGGACACCTGAGGTAACCAAACTGAAATGAGTCCTCCCATCCCACAGATTGACGAAAAGCAATTGGGAATCGGGCCAAATCCTCAGAGAGGAAGATTCGTCCATGGCCCATGAGGCCTCCCCGACATTCCACGGCCTTCGCTGATACAAAATCCAGAGACAAAAGCCTGAGCACGCACCTAAGACTCGCACTTTCTTCATATCCTGAAGAGTTCTTTTCATGGTTTGTAGATCGGGCCTGCCATACCTACGTCCCCAAACCTAAGCTGAGTTTGTGTTTTCAGACTTCTTTCCTCAAAGTCTTGGGCCACACACCCTCCAGGCTTGGCCCCTGGAGCCACACATTAGGACTGTGCCTACCAATCCATGGGAATTCTGCCCATTCCATGGTCCAAAATCGTACAAATTAGGTGAAACCTCCAAAGTCCCTGAGGCCATCCCAATAGTGTAGGTCGCCCGGAACAAACAAGGGCTGTCTGACACCATCTGATAATCGACCTCCACTCATACCATAGATGGATGTCCACAGAGACGAAGATTGAACCAGACAGGACCCTAGGCCATAATAGAATCCATTGCTTTGGGTTCAGGCATGTGTCCTCAAAAGCCTGATTCGAATACGAGCATAGGGGTTTTCCTGAGGCACCCATCAGAACTCATCTCGTCTCCACAAGGAAACCTGTGCATGGGAGCCATGTCCAAAGCTTAGGAGAATACTTCAGGGTCCCGGTGCCACCGCCCCATTCCAAGGCCCTCATGGACACAAAAACACATTAGGACCCATCCTCAGGAAAGTCCATTTCAACTCAGCCACCCCTGTTGCTCCAGCAGAGCCATCAGATCTAAACTGTCTTGTTGCTAGGAAACAATTGGAATGCGAGGCGGGCTTCCCAGGCATCCATCCGCGAACGGTGCTCTGGAGTCATTCCATATGGGATGTCCTGGAGCTGTCCAACAGGTCACAATTGTCCCGCAGAAGGAACCCTTGAAGGGGGCATCCCACAACTCCCAACGTGGGAAAACCTCAATGGTCTCGAGAATCCGCTCCCTTCATGAAGCGGCCGTCTTGCACAGAAACTCCAACCTGAGCCAACGTCTGATCCTCGCCTTGACTTCAGATGCATGAGATATTGGTTCAGATCTGCAGGGGTACCTGCTGTGCCCTTGCCCTGAAACCCAAGTCTAGCTTTTCTTCTCAGACTTCCGTCCTCACACTCCTGGCCCCGAAGCCCTCAAGTTTGGCAATTCCGGACCCACAATTCAGCACTCTGCCTGCCCTCTAGAAAAAAAATTATTGCCTCATGAGCTGCCCAGGCACCTTAAATGAGGGTAAACCTACACAGCACTCGACTTTACCCAAATTATATAGTCTAACCTGGGCACTAATGCTCTGTCGAACACAACCTGAGCCCGGACTTCCTGACCAACACCCAGAAAGCTGACCGCACACTGAGCACATAAAACCCGCCATGGCCTTAGGTCATCATCTCTTCCCTACCTCAGTTTTCAGGCTTCAGAACCGAGACCTTATCTCCAATCACTGCCCAGGGGTGAGTTTGATGCAGAAATCAGAACTCCTCCTTACCCATGGCAAGAACCCTTGTGGTTGGCACGTTGTCCAACGTTCAGTGTAGGAGAAATCAGAATTCACCCTGAGGCCCCGCCCATTCTTGAGTGAGACGAGGGCATACACACGCATTGTGACCCTCAGCATGAGTCCTGTCCTCTAGAAAGTCCTCTCAGTGGCTGGACCATTAGATGTCATAATGGGCTTGACATGTCCCTAGGTTCCAATTTTTAACCAGATTTCTGATAGTCCAGTCGCCCCTCCCCAGGGCTCTACTCTGGAATCCATCATTTGGTGGTACACCTGAGGTTAAAAAAGAAAACAACAACAACAACAACAACAAAAAACGGACTTCTTCCAGCCCAAAGAATGACCCCAAACTCTTTGGACTGGGCCAAACCACCAGAGAGTAAGACTCGTCCATTTCCCATGAAGTCACCCAGAAATAGCACGACCATGAGTGACACGATATCCAGAGACAAAAACTTGAGCAGGAGCCTCACACTCGCCCTTCTTTCAAATCCCAAAGAGTTCTCCTCATGGTCTGTAGATCAGTCCTGCCATACCTATGACCCGAAACATAAGCCGAGTTTGTGTTTTCAGACAACTGTCCAAACAGCCCTGGCCTACACAACCTACAGGCTCAGGCCCCTGGAGCCAAACCTGAGGACTGTACTTGCCCTCTCCAAGGGAATTGTGTGTGCCCATTCCAATGGCCACAACCCTTCTCATAGGATAAACCTCCAAAGTCCCTGATCCATCTCAATAGTGGTGGCTTCCCAGGAAAAACAGGGGCGATCTGAGCTCAACTGAGCACCTCCCTGCACTCAGACCCATAGACAGATGTCCCCAGAGGTAAAAAGGAAAGAACGGGCTTCTAGGTACTAATCAGATCCATTGCTTTGGTTTCCAGGCATCTCTCCTCAGTGGCCTGGATTTCAAAAGCAGCATATAGCTGTTTCTTGACTCACCCATCAGAAAGCAACTCATATACACATGGGAAACTTGCACGTTGGAGCTGTGTCAAAGCCTTTGTTTAGGAGAACCCTTTAGGGCCCCAGTGCCACCGCTTCATTCCAAGGTCTCCATAGACACAAAAGCACGTTAGGACCCATCCCCAGGGGTGTCCATTTCAACTCAGCGTCCTCGGTTGCTCCCCACAGATCCAGGAGATCTAACCTGTCTGGTTGCTAGGAGACAATTGGAATGCTAGGTGGGCTACTCAGCCATCCATCCTAGAACCCTGCTCAGAATCATTGGCCTGGAGCCAAACAACAGGTCTCAATTGTCCTGCAGAAGACTCTCTGCAGTTTGGACCTTCTCACAACTCCCCTCGTGGGAAAACACCCATGGCCTCGTGATCCCCCCCCCCCATTCATGAAGGGGCCATCAGGGACAGAAAGTCCAACATTAGCGATCGTCTGATCCTCGCCCTGACTTCAGATGCACGAGATCTCTATTCAGGTCTGTAGATTGTGCCTGCCATGGCCTCACCCAGAAAGCTAAGCCTAGCTTTTGTTCTCAGACGTTTGTCGTCAGACTACTGGCCCACAAGCCCTCCAGTTTGGCAATCCAGAACTACAATGCAGCACTCTGCCGGCCCTCCAGAAGAAAAACATTGTCCTCTGGGGCTACCCAGTAACCCCAAATGAGGATCAACCTCCACCGACCTTGGCTGTAATTCAAATAGGTAGGCTGACCAGGGCACTAATGCCCTTTCTGACACAGCCAGAGCCTTGACCCCCTGGACCCTTCCAGACAGCTGGCCGCACACTGAGCACATCGAGCCGCCATGGCCTTAGGTCGTCATCTCTTCCCAACCACGGTTTTCAGGTTTCAGAACCTAGACCTTATCTCCAATCACTGCTCAGGGTTGAAGGTGATGCAGAAATCAGAACTCCTTCCCCTTGGCAAGAAACCTTGTGGTTGGCATGTTGTCCAACGTTCAGTGTAGTTGAAACCAGTGTGGCCCATGAGGCCCCGCCCATGCTCGCGGGCCACATTGGTCACAAACACACATTGTGACACTCAGGCTGAGCCCAGTCCTCAAGTAAGGCCACTCAGTGGCTGGATGAAGAGAGAGAATATTGGGCTTGCCATGCCCCTAGGCCCCAATTATTAACCATAGTTCGGGTTGTCCCTTCAGTATTCCCCACGGCTTGGCTTTGGAATTCCTCTTTTGGTGGGACACCTGAGGTAACAAAACTGATAGAAGATTTCCATCCCACAGATTGACGAAAAGCAATTGGGAATCGGGCCAAATCCTCAGAGAGGAAGATTCGTCCATGGCCCATGAGGCTTCCCCGACATTCCACGGCCATCGCTGATACAAAATCCAGAGACAAAAGCCTGAGCAAGCGCCTAAGACTCGCACTTTCTTCATAGCCTGAAGAGTTCTTTTCATGGTTTGTAGATCGGGCCTGCCATACCTACGTCCCCAAACCTAAGCTGAGTTTGTGTTTTCAGACTTCTGTCCTCAAAGTCTTGGGCCACACACCCTCCAGGCTGGGCTCCTGGAGCCACACATTAGGACTGTGCCTACCAATCCATGGGAATTCTGCCCATTCCATGGTCCAAAATCGTACAAATTAGGAGAAAACTCCAAAGTCCCTGAGGCCATCCCAATAGTGTAGGTCGCCCGGAACAAACAAGGGCTGTCTGACACCAGCTGATATCGACCTCCACTCATACCATAGATGGATGTCCACAGAAACGAAGATTGAACCAGACAGGACCCTAGGCCATAATAGGATCCATTGCTTTGGGTTCAGGCATGTGTCCTCAAAAGCCAGATTCCAATACGAGCATAGGGGTTTTCCTGAGGCACCCATCAGAACTCATCTCGTCTCCACAAGGAAACCTGTGCATGGGAGCCATGTCCAAATCTTAGGAGAGTACTTCAGGGTCCCGGTGCCACCGCCCCATTCCAAGGCCCTCATGGACACAAAAACACATTAGGACCCATCCTCAGGAAAGTCCATTTCAACTCAGCCACCCCTGTTGCTCCCGCAGAGCCATCATATCTAAACTGTCTTGTTGCTAGGAGACAATTGGAATGCGAGGCGGGCTTCCCAGGCATCCATCCGAGAACGGTGCTCTGGAGTCATTCCATATGGGATGTCCTGGAGCTGTCCAACAGGTCTCAATTGTCCCGTAGAAGGAAACCTTGAAGGGGGCATCCCACAACTCCCAACGTGGAAAAACCTCAATGGCCTCGAGATTCCGATCCCTTCATGAAGCGGCCGTCATGCACAGAAACTCCAACCTGAGCCAACGTCTGATCCTCGCCCTGACTTCAGATGCAGGAGATATTGGTTCAGATCTGCAGGGGGTACCTGCCGTGCCCTCGTCCTGAAACCCAAGTCTAGCTTTTCTTCTCAGACTTCCGTCCTCACACTCCTGGCCCCGAAGCCCTCATGTTTGGCTATTCCGGACCCACAATGCAGCACTCTGCCTGCCCTCATGAAAAAAAATTATTGCCTCATGACCTGCCCAGGCACCTTAAATGCGGGTAAACCTACACAGCACTCGACTTTACGCAAATTATATAGCCTAACCTGGGCACTAATGCACTGTCGAACACAACCTGAGCCCGGACCTCCTGACCAACACCCAGAAAGCTGACCGCACACTGAGCCCATAAAACCCGCCATGGCCTTAGGTCATCATCTCTTCCCTACCTCAGTTTTCAGGCTTCAGAACCGAGACCTTATCTCCAATCACTGCCCAGGGGTGAGTGTGATGCAGAAGTCAGAACTCCTCCTTACCCATGGCAAGAACCCTTGTTGTTGGCACGTTGTCCACCGTTCAGTGTAGGAGAAACCAGCATTCACCCTGAGGCCCCTCCCATTCTTGAGTGCGACGAGGGCATACACACGCATTGTGACCCTCAGCATGAGTCCTGTGTTCTAGTAAGTCCTCTCAGTGGCTGGACCATTAGATGTCATAATGGGCTTGACATGTCCCTAGGCCCCAATTTTTAACCAGATTTCTGATTGTCCAGTCGCCCCTCCCCAGGGCTCTACTCTGGAATCCATCATTTGGTGGGACACCTGAGGTTAAAAAAGAAAACAACAACAACATCAAAAAAAAAAAAAACGGACTTCTTCCAGCCCACAGAATGACCGCAAACTCTTTGGACGGGGCCAAACCACCAGAGAGTAAGACTCGTCCATTTCCCATGAAGTCACCCAGAAATTGCACGACCATGAGTGACACGATATCCAGAGACAAAAACTTGAGCAGGAGCCTCACACTCGCCCTTCTTTCAAATCCCGAAGAGTTCTCCTCATGGTCTGTAGATCAGTCCTGCCATACCTATGACCCGAAACGTAAGCCGAGTTTGTGTTTTCAGACAACTGTCCAAACAGCCCTGGCCTACACAACCTAAAGGCTCAGGCCCCTGGAGCCAAACCTGAGGACTGTACTTGCCCTCTCCAAGGGAATTGTGTGTGCCCATTCCAATGGCCACAACCCTTCTAATAGGATAAACCTCCAAAGTCCCTCGTCCATCTCAATAGTGGTGGCTTCCCAGGAAAAACAGGGGCAATCTGAGACCAACTGAGCACCTACCTGCACTCAGACCCATAGACAGATGTCCCCAGAGGTAAAAAGGAAAGAACAGGCCCCTAGGAACTAATCAGATCCATTGCTTTGGTTTCCAGGCATCTCTCCTCACATTCCTGGATTTCAAAAGCAGCATATAGCTGTTTCTTGACTCACCCATCAGAAAACATCTCATCTACACATGGGAAACTTGCACGTTGGAGCTGTGTCAAAGCCTCTGTTTAGGAGAACCCTTTAGGGGCCCAGTGCCACCGCTTCATTCCAAGGTCTCCATAGACAGAAAAGCACGTTAGGACCCATCCCCAGGGGTGTCCATTTCAACTCAGCGTTTTCGGTTGCTCCCCACAGATCCAGGAGATCTAACCTGTCTTGTTGCTAGGAGACAATTGGAATGCGAGGTGGGCTACGCAGCCATCCATCCTTAGAACCCTGCTCAGAATCATTGGCCTGGAGCCAAACAACAGGTCTCAATTGTCCTGCAGAAGACTCTCTGCAGTTTGGAGATTTTCAAAACTCCCATCGTTGGAAAACACACATAGCCTCGTGATGCCCCCCCCCATTCATGAAGGGGCCATCAGGGACAGAAACTCCAACCTGAGCGATCGTCTGATCCTCGCCCTGACTTCAGATGCACGAGATCTCGATTCAGGTCTGTACATCGTGCCTGCCATGGCCTCACCCAGAAACCTAAGACTAGCTTGTGTTCTCAGACTTTTGTCGTCAGACTACTGGCCCACAAGCCCTCCACTTTGGCAATCCAGAACTACAATGCAGCACTCTGCCGACCCTCCAGAAGAAAAACATTGTCCTCTGGGGCTACCCAGTAACCCCAAATGAGGATCAACCTGCACCGACCTTGGCTGTACCCCAAATACCTAGGCTGACAAGGGCACTAATGCCCTTTCTGACACAGCCTGAGCCTGGACCCCCTGGACCCTCCCAGACAGCTGGCCGCACACTGAGCACATCGAGCCGCCATAGCCTTAGGTCCTCATCTCTTCCCAACCTCGGTTTTCAGGTTTCAGAACCTAGACCTTATCTCCAATCACGGCCCAGGGTTGAAGGTGATGCAGAAATCAGAACTCCTTCCCCATGGCAAGAAACCTTGTGGTTGGCATGTTGTCCAACGTTCAGTGTAGTTGAAACCAGTGTGGCCCATGAGGCCCCGCCCATGCTCGCAGGCCACATTGGTCACAAACACACATTGTGACGCTCAGGCTGATCCCAGTCCTCAAGTAAGGCCACTCAGCGGCTGGATGAAGAGATAGAATATTGGGCTTGCCATGCCCCTAGGCCCCAATTTTTAACCATAGTTCGGGTTGATCCTTCAGTCTTCCCCACGGCTTGGCTTTGGAATTCCTCTTTTGGTGGGACACCTGAGGTAACAAAACTGAAATGAGTCCTCCCATCCCACAGATTGACGAAAAGCAATTGGGAATCAGGCCAAATCCTCAGAGAGGAAGATTCGTCCATGGCCCATGAGGCCTCCCCGCCATTCCACGGCCATCGCTGATACAAAATCCAGAGACAAAAGCCTGAGCAAGTGCCTCAGACTCGCACTTTCTTCATATCCTGAAGAGTTCTTCTCATGGTTTGTCGATCGGGCCTGCCATACCTACGTCCCCAAACCTAAGCTGAGTTTGTGTTTTCAGACTTCTGTCCTCAAAGTCTTGGGCCCCACACCCTCCAGGCTGGGCCCCTGGAGCCACACATAGGACTGTGCCTACCAATCCATGGGAATTCTGCCCATTCCATGGTCCAAAATCGTACAAATTAGGAGAAACCTCCAAAGTCCCTGAGGCCATCCCAATAGTGTAGGTCGCCCGGAACAAACAAGGGCTGTCTGACACCAGCTGATAATCGACCTCCACTCATACCATAGATGGATGTCCCCAGAGAAGAAGATGGAACCAGACAGGATCCTAGGCCATAATAGGATCCATTGCTGTGGGTTACAGGCATGTGTCCTCAAAAGCCTGATTCCAATACGAGCATAGGGGTTTTCCTGAGGCACCCATCAGAACTCATCTCGTCTCCACAAGGAAACCTGTGCATGGGAGCCATGTCCAAAGCTTAGGAGAGTACTTCAGGGTCCCGGTGCCACCGCCCCATTCCAAGGCCCTCATGGACACAAAAACACATTAGGACACATCCTCAGGAAAGTCCATTTCAACTCAGCCTCCCCGGTTGCTCCAGCAGAGGCATCAGATCTAAACTGTCTTGTTGCTAGGAGACAATTGGAATGCGAGGCGGGCTTCCCAGGCATCCATCCGCGAACGGTGCTCTGGAGTCATTCCATATGGGATGTCCTGGAGCTGTCCAACAGGTCTCAATTGTCCCGCAGAAGGAATCCTTGAAGGGGGCATCCCACAACTCCCAACGTGGGAAAACCTCAATGGCCTCGAGATTCCTCTCCCTTCATGAAGCGGCTGTCATGCTCAGAAACTCCAACCTGAGCCAACGTCTGATCCTCGCCCTGACTTCAGATGCATGAGAATTAGGTTCAGATCTGCAGGGGGTACCTGCCGTGCCCTCGCCCTGAAACCCAAGTCTAGCTTTTCTTCTCAGACTTCCGTCCTCACACTCCTGGCCCTGAAGCCCTCAAGTTTGGCCATTCCGTACCCACAATGCAGCACTCTGCCTGCCCTCTAGAAAAAAAATTATTGCCTCATGTGCTGCCCAGGCACCTTAAATGAGGGTAAACCTACACAGCACTCGACTTTACCCAAATTATATAGTCTAACCTGGGCACTAATGCACTGTCGAACACAACCTGAGCACGGACCTCCTGACCAACACCCAGAAAGCTGACCGCACACTGAGCACATAAAACCCGCCATGGCCTTAGGTCATCATCTCTTCCCTACCTCAGTTTTCAGGCTTCAGAACCGAGACCTTATCTCCAATCACTGCCCAGGGGTGAGTGTGATGCAGAAATCAGAACTCCTCCTTTCCCATGACAAGAACCCTTGTGGTTGGCCCGTTGTCCAACGTTCAGTGTAGGAGAAACCAGCATTCACCCTGAGGCCCCGCCCATTCTTGAGTGCGACGAGGGCATACACACGCATTGTGACCCTCAGCATGAGTCCTGTCCTCTCGTAAGTCCTCTCAGTGGCTGGACCATTAGATGTCATAATGGGCTTGACATGTCCCTAGGCCCCAATTTTTAACCAGATTTCTGATTGTCCAGTCGCCCCTCCCCAGGGCTCTACTCTGGAATCCATCATTTGGTGGGACACCTGAGGTTAAAAAAGAAAACAACAACAACAACAACAACAAAAAAAAAAAAACGGACTTCTTTAGGCCCACAGAATGACCCCAAACTCTTTGGACGGGGCCAAACCACCAGAGAGTAAGACTCGTCCATTTCCCATGAAGTCACCCAGAAATTCCACGACCATGAGTGACACGATATCCAGAGACAAAAACTTGAGCAGAGCCTCATACTCGCCCTTCTTTCAAATCCCGAAGAGTTCTCCTCATGGTCTGTAGATCAGTCCTGCCATACCTATGACCCGAAACATAAGCCGAGTTTGTGTTTTCAGACAACTGTCCAAACAGCCCTGGCCTACACAACCTACAGGCTCAGGCCCCTGGAGCCAAACCTGAGGACTGTACTTGCCCTCTCCAAGGGAATTGTGTGTGCCCATTCCAATGGCCACTACCCTTCTAATAGGATAAAACTCCAAAGTCCCTGATCCATCTCAATAGTGGTGGCTTCCCAGGAACAACAGGGGCAATCTGAGACCAACTGAGCACCTACCTGCACTCAGACCCATAGACAGATGTCCCCAGAGGTAAAAAGGAAAGAACAGGCCCCTAGGCACTAATCAGATCCATTGCTTTGGTTTCCAGGCATCTCTCCTCAGAGGCCTGGATTTCAAAAGCAGCATATAGCTGTTTCTTGACTCACCCATCAGAAAACATCTCATCTACACATGGGAAACTTGCACGTTGGAGCTGTGTCAAAGCCTCTGTTTAGGAGAACCCTTTAGGGGCCCAGTGCCACCGCTTCATTCCAAGGTCTCCATAGACAGAAAAGCACGTTAGGACCCATCCCCAGGGGTGTCCATTTCAACTCAGCGTTTTCGGTTGCTCCCCACAGATCCAGGAGATCTAACCTGTCTTGTTGCTAGGAGACAATTGGAATGCGAGGTGGGCTACGCAGCCATCCATCCTTAGAACCCTGCTCAGAATCATTGGCCTGGAGCCAAACAACAGGTCTCAATTGTCCTGCAGAAGACTCTCTGCAGTTTGGAGATTTTCAAAACTCCCATCGTTGGAAAACACACATAGCCTCGTGATGCCCCCCCCCATTCATGAAGGGGCCATCAGGGACAAAAACTCCAACCTGAGCGATCGTCTGATCCTCGCCCTGACTTCAGATGCACGAGATCTCGATTCAGATCTGTAGATTGTGCCTGCCATGGCCTCACCCAGAAAGCTAAGCCTAGCTTGTGTTCTCAGACTTTTGTCGTCAGACTACTGGCCCACAAGCCCTCCAGTTTGGCATTGCAGAACTACAATGCAGCACTCTGCCAGCCCTCCAGAAGAAAAACATTGTCCTCTGGGGCTACCCAGTAACCCCAAATGAGGATCAACCTCCACCGAACTTGGCTGTACCCCAAATACGTAGGCTGACCAGGGCACTAATGCCCTTTCTGACACAGCCTGAGCCTGGACTCCCTGGACCCTCCCAGACAGCTGGCCGCACACTGAGCACATCGAGCCGCCATGGCCTTAGGTCCTCATCTCTTCCCAACCTCGGTTTTCAGGTTTCAGAACCTAGACCTTATCTCCAATCACTGCCCAGGGTTGAAGGTGATGCAGAAATCAGAACTCCTTCCCCATGGCAAGAAACCTTGTGGTTGGCATGTTGTCCAACGTTCAGTGTAGTTGAAACCAGTGTGGCCCATGAGGCCCCGCCCATGCTCGCGGGCCACATTGGTCACAAACACACTTTGTGACGCTCAGGCTGTGCCCAGTCCTCAAGTAAGGCCACTCAGCGGCTGGATGAAGAGATAGAATATTGGGCTTGCCATGCCCCTAGGCCCCAATTTTTAACCATAGTTCAGGTTGACCCTTCAGTCTTCCCCACGGCTTGGCTTTGGCATTCCTCTTTTGGTGGGACACCTGAGGTAACCAAACTGAAATGAGTCCTCCCATCCCACAGATTGAAGAAAAGCAATTGGGAATCGGACCAAATCCTCAGAGAGGAAGATTCGTCCATGGCCCATGAGGCCTCCCCGTCATTCCACGGCCATCGCTGATTCAAAATCCAGAGACAAAAGCCTGAGCAAGCGCCTCAGACTCGCACTTTCTTCATATCCTGAAGAGTTCTTCTCATGGTTTGTCGATCGGGCCTGCCATACCTACGTCCCCAAACCTAAGCTGAGTTTGTGTTTTCAGACTTCTGTCCTCAAAGTCTTGGGCCCCACACCCTCCAGGCTGGACCCCTGGAGCCACACATTAGGACTGTGCCTACCAATCCATGGGAATTCTGCCCATTCCATGGTCCAAAATCGTACAAATTAGGAGAAACCTCCAAAGTCCCTGAGGCCATCCCAATAGTGTAGGTCGCCCGGAACAAACAAGGGCTGTCTGACACCAGCTGATAATCGACCTCCACTCATACCATAGATGGATGTCCCCAGAGAAGAAGATGGAACCAGACAGGACCCTAGGCCATAATAGGATCCATTGCTTTGGGTTACAGGCATGTGTCCTCAAAAGCCTGATTCCAATACGAGCATAGGGGTTTTCCTGAGGCACCCATCAGAACTCATCTCGTCTCCACAAGGAAACCTGTGCATGGGAGCCATGTCCAAAGCTTAGGAGATACTTTAGGGTCCCGGTGCCACCGCCCCATTCCAAGGCCCTCATGGACACAAAAACACATTAGGACACATCCTCAGGAAAGTCCATTTCAACTCAGCCACCCCGGTTGCTCCGGCAGAGCCATCAGATTTAAACTGTCTTGTTGCTAGGAGACAATTGGAATGCGAGGCGGGCTTCCCAGGCATCCATCCGCGAACGGTGCTCTGGAGTCATTCCATATGGGATGTCCTGGAGCTGTCCAACAGGTCTCAATTGTCCCGCAGAAGGAATCCTTGAAGGGGGCATCCCACAACTCCCAACGTGGGAAAACCTCAATGGCCTCGAGATTCCGCTCCCTTCATGAAACGGCCGTCATGTTCAGAAACTCCAACCTGAGCCAACGTCTGATCCTCGCCCTGACTTCAGATGCATGAGAATTAGGTTCAGATCTGCAGGGGGTACCTGCCGTGCCCTCGCCCTGAAACCCAAGTCTAGCTTGTCTTCTCAGACTTCCGTCCTCACACTCCTGGCCCCGAAGCCCTCAAGTTTGGCAATTCCGGACCCACAATGCAGCACTGTGCCTGCCCTCTAGAAAAAAAATTATTGCCACATGAGCTGCCCAGGCACCTTAAATGAGGGTAAACCTACACAGCACTCGACTTTACCCAAATTATATAGTCTAACCTGGGCACTAATGCACTGTCGAACACAACCTGAGCACGGACCTCCTGACCAACACCCAGAAAGCTGACCGCACACTGAGCACATAAAACCCGCCATGGCCTTAGGTCATCATCTCTTCCCTACCTCAGTTTTCAGGCTACAGAACCGAGACCTTATCTCCAATCACTGCCCAGGGGTGAGAGTGATGCAGAAATCAGAACTCCTCCTACCCATGGCAAGAACCCGTGTTGTTGGCACGTTGTCCAACGTTCAGTGTAGGAGAAACCAGCATTCAGCCTGAGGCCCCGCCCATTCTGTAGTGCGACAAGAGCATACACACGCATTGTGACCCTCAGCATGAGTCCTGTCCTCTAGTAAGTCCTCTCAGTGGCTGGACCATTAGATGTCATAATGGGCTTGACATGTCCCTAGGCCCCAATTTTTAACCAGATTTCTGATTGTCCAGTAGCCCCTCCCCAGGGCTCTACTCTGGAATCCATCATTTGGTGGGACACCTGAGGTTAAAAAAGAAAACAACAACAACAACAACAACAACAACAACAACAACAAAAAAAAAAAAACGGACTTCTTCCAGCCCACAGAATGACCGCAAACTCTTTGGACGGGGCCAAACCACCAGAGAGTAAGACTCCTCCATTTCCCATGAAGTCACCCAGAAATTCCACGACCATGAGTGACACGATATCCAGAGACAAAAACTTGAGCAGAGCCTCACACTCGCCCTTCTTTCAAATCCCGAAAAGTTCTCCTCATGGTCTGTAGATCAGTCCTGCCATACCTATGACCCGAAACATAAGCCGAGTTTGTGTTTTCAGACAACTGTCCAAACAGCCCTGGCCTGCACAACCTACAGGTTCAGGCCCCTGGAGCCAAACCTGAGGACTGTACTTGCCCTCACCAAGGGAATTGTGTGTGCCCATTCCAATGGCCACAACCCTTCTAATAGGATAAACCTCCGAAATCCCTGATCCATCTCAAGAGTGGTGGCTTCCCAGGAAAAACAGGGGCAATCTGAGCCCAAATGAGCACCTACCTGCACTCAGACCCATAGACAGATGTCCCCAGAGGTAAAAAGGAAAGAACAGGCCCCTAGGCACTAATCAGATCCATTGCTTTGCTTTCCAGGCATCTCTCCTCACATTCCTGGATTTCAAAAGCAGCATATAGCTGTTTCTTGATTCACCCATCAGAAAACATCTCATCTACACATGGGAAACTTGCACGTTGGAGCTGTGTCAAAGCCTCTGTTTAGGAGAACCCTTTAGGGCCCCAGTGCCACCGCTCATTCCAAGGTCTCCATAGACACAAAAGCACATTAGGACCCATCCCCAGGGGTGTCCATTTCAACTCAGCATCCTCAGTAGATCCCCACAGATCCAGGAGATCTAACCTGTCTTGTTGCTAGGAGATAATTGGAATGCGAGGTGGGCTACGCAGCCATCCATCCTTAGAACCCTGCTCAGAATCATTGGCCTGGAGCCAAACAACAGGTCTCAATTGTCCTGCAGAAGACTCTCTGCAGTTTGGAGCTTCTCACAACTCCCATCGTGGGAAAACCCCCATGGCCTCGTGATGCCCCCCCATTCATGAAGGGGCCATCAGGGACAGAAACTCCAACCTGAGCGATCGTCTGATCCTCGCCCTGTCTTCAGATATACGAGAACACGATTCAGGTCTGTAGATTGTGCGCGCCATAGCCTCACCCAGAAACCTAAGCTTAGCTTGTGTTCTCAGACTTTTGTCGTCAGACTACTGGCCCACAAGCCCTCCAGTTTGGCAATCCAGAACTACAATGCAGCACTCTGCCTGCCCTCCAGAAGAAAAACATTGTCCTCTTGGGGTACCCAGTAACCCGAAATGAGGATCAACCTGCACCAACCTTGGCTGTACCCCAAATACATAGGCTGACCAGGGCACTAATGCCCTTTCTGACACAGCGTGAGCCTGGACTCCCTGGCCCGTCCCAGACAGCTGACCGCACACTGAGCACATCGAGCCGTCATGGCCTTAGGTCGTCATCTCTTCCCAACCTCGGTTTTCAGGTTTCAGAACCTAGACCTTATCTACAATCACTGTCCATGTTGAAGGTGATGCAGAAATCAGAACTCCTTCCCCATGGCAAGAAACCTTGTGGTTGGCATGTTGTACAACGTTCAGTGTCATTGAAACCAGTGTGGCCCATGAGGCCCCGCCCATGCTTGCAGGCCACATTGGTTACAAACACATATTGTGACCCTCAGGCTGAGCCCAGTCCTCAAGTCAGGCCACTCAGTGGCTGGATGAAGAGATAGCATATTGGGCTTGCCATGCCCCTAGGACCCAATATTTAACCATAGTTCGAGTTGTTCCTTCAGTGTTCCCCAAGGCTTGGCTTTGGAATTCCTCTTTTGGTGGGACTCCTGAGGTAACAAAATTGAAATGAGTCCTCCCATCACACAGATTGACAAAAAGCAATTGGGAATCAGGCCAAATCCTCAGAGAGGAAGATTCGTCCATGGCCCATGAGGCCTCCCCGACATTCCACGGCCATCACTGATACAAAATCCAGAGACAAAAGCCTGAGCAATCGCCTCAGACTCGCACTTTCTTCATATCCTGTAGAGTTTTTCTCATGGTTTGTAGATCTGGCCTGCCATACCTACATCCCCAAACCTAAGCTGAGTTTCTGTTTTCAGACTTCTGTCCTCAAAGTCTTGGGCCACACACCTTTCAAGCTGGGCCACTGGAGCCACACATTAGGACTGTGCCTACTAATCCATGGGAATTCTGCCCATTCCATGGTCCAAAATCGTACAAATTAGGAGAAACCTTCAACGACCCAGAGGCCATCCCAATAGTGTGGGTCGCCCGGAACAAACAAGGGGTGTCTGACACCAACTGATGATCGACCTCCGTCATACCATAGATGGATGTACCCAGAAAAGAAGATTGAACCAGACAGGACCCTAGTCCATAGTAGGATCCATTGCTTTGGGTTTCAGGCATGTGTCCTCAAAAGCTTGATTGCAATACGAGCATAGGAGTTTTCCTGAGACACCCATCAGTACTCATCTCGTCTCCACAAGGAAACCTGTGCATGGGAGCCATGTCCAAATCTTAGGAGAGTACTTCAGGTTGCCGGTGCCACCGCCCCATTCCAAGGCCCTCATGGACACAAAAACACATTAGGACACATCCACAGGAAAGTCCATTTCAACTCAGCCACTCAGGTTGCTCCCGCAGAGCCATCAGATCTAAACTGTCTTGTTGCTAGGAGACAATTGGAATGCGAGGCGGGCTTCCCAGGCATCCATCCGCGAACGGTGCTCTGGAGTCATTCCATATGGGATGTCCTGGAGCTGTCCAACAGGTCTCAATTGTCCGGAAGAAGGAATCCTGGAAGGGGGCATCCTACAACTCCCAACGTGGGAAAACCTCAATGGCCTCGAGATTCCGCTCCCTTCATGAAGCGGCCGTCATGCTCAGAAACTCCCACCTGAGCCAACGTCTGATCCTCGCCCTGACTTCAGATGTATGAGATATTGGTTCAGATCTGCAGGGGGTACTGCCGTGCCCTCGCCCTGAAACCCAAGTCTAGCTTGTCTTCTCAGACTTCCATCCTCACACTCCTGGCCCCGAAGCCCTCAAGTTTGGCAATTCCGGACCCACAATGCAGCACTCTGCCTGCCCTCTAGAAAAAAAAATTATTGCCTCATGAGCTGCCCAGGCACCTTAAATGAGGGTAAACCTACACAGCACTCGACTTTACCCAAATTATATAGTCTAACCTGGGCACTAATGCACTGTCGAACACATCCTGAGCCCGAATCTCCTGACCAACACCCAGAAAGCTGACCGCACACTGAGCACATAAAAACCTCCATGGCCTTAGGTCATCATCTCTTCCCTACCTCAGTTTTCAGGCTTCAGAACCGAGACCTTATCTCCAATCACTGCCCAGGTGTGAGTGTGATGCAGAAATCAGAACTCCTCCTTACCCATGGCAAGAACCCTTGTGGTTGGCACGTTGTCCAACGTTCAGTGTAGGAGAAACCAGCATTCACCCTGAGGCCCTGCCCATTCTTGAGTGTGACGAGGGCATACACACGCATTGTGACCCTCAGCATGAGTCCTCTCCTCTAGTAAGTCCTCTCATTGGCTGGACCATTAGATTTCATAATGGGCTTGACATGTCCCTAGGCCCCAATTTTTAACCAGATTTCTGATTGTCCAGTTGCCCGTCCCCAGGTCTCTACTCTGAAATCCCTCATTTGGTGGGACACCTGAGGTTAAAAAAGAAAACAACAGCAACAACAACAACAAAAAAAAAACTGACTTCTTCCAGCCCACAGAATGACCCCAAACCACCAGAGAGGAAGACTCGTCCATTTCCCATGAAATTCCACGACCATGAGTGACACGATATCCAGAGACAAAAACTTGAGAAATGGAGCCTCACACTCGCCCTTCTTTCAAATCCAGAAGAGTTCTCCTCATGGTCTGTAGATCAGTCCTGCCATACCTATGACCCGAAACATAAGCCGAGTTTGTGTTTTCAGACAACTGTCCAAACAGCCCTGGCCTACACAACCTACAGGTTCAGGCCCCTGGAGCCAAACCTGAGGACTGTACTTGCCCTCACCAAGGGAATTGTGTGTGCCCATTCCAATGGCCACAACCCTTCTAATAGGATAAACCTCCGAAGTCCCTGATCCATCTCAAGAGTGGTGGCTTCCCAGGAGAAACAGGGGCAATCTGAGCCCAAATGAGCACCTACCTGCACTCAGACCCATAGACAGATGTCCCCAGAGGTAAAAAGGAAAGAACAGGCCCCTAGGCACTAATCAGATCCATTGCTTTGCTTTCCAGGCATCTCTCCTCACATTCCTGGATTTCAAAAGCAGCATATAGCTGTTTCTTGATTCACCCATCAGAAAACATCTCATCTACACATGGGAAACTTGCACGTTGGAGCTGTGTCAAAGCCTCTGTTTAGGAGAACCCTTTAGGGCCCCAGTGCCACCGCTCATTCCAAGGTCTCCATAGACACAAAAGCACATTAGGACCCATCCCCAGGGGTGTCCATTTCAACTCAGCATCCTCAGTAGATCCCCACAGATCCAGGAGATCTAACCTGTCTTGTTGCTAGGAGATAATTGGAATGCGAGGTGGGCTACGCAGCCATCCATCCTTAGAACCCTGCTCAGAATCATTGGCCTGGAGCCAAACAACAGGTCTCAATTGTCCTGCAGAAGACTATCTGCAGTTTGGAGCTTCTCACAACTCCCATCGTGGGAAAACCCCCATGGCCTCGTGATGCCCCCCCATTCATGAAGGGGCCATCAGGGACAGAAACTCCAACCTGAGCGATCGTCTGATCCTCTCCCTGTCTTCAGATATACGAGAACACGATTCAGGTCTGTAGATTGTGCGCGCCATAGCCTCACCCAGAAACCTAAGCTTAGCTTGTGTTCTCAGACTTTTGTCGTCAGACTACTGGCCCACAAGCCCTCCAGTTTGGCAATCCAGAACTACAATGCAGCACTCTGCCTGCCCTCCAGAAGAAAAACATTGTCCTCTTGGGGTACCCAGTAACCCGAAATGAGGATCAACCTGCACCAACCTTGGCTGTACCCCAAATACATAGGCTGACCAGGGCACTAATGCCCTTTCTGACACAGCGTGAGCCTGGACTCCCTGGCCCGTCCCAGACAGCTGACCGCACACTGAGCACATCGAGCCGTCATGGCCTTAGGTCGTCATCTCTTCCCAACCTCGGTTTTCAGGTTTCAGAACCTAGACCTTATCTACAATCACTGTCCATGTTGAAGGTGATGCAGAAATCAGAACTCCTTCCCCATGGCAAGAAACCTTGTGGTTGGCATGTTGTACAACGTTCAGTGTCATTGAAACCAGTGTGGCCCATGAGGCCCCGCCCATGCTTGCAGGCCACATTGGTTACAAACACATATTGTGACCCTCAGGCTGAGCCCAGTCCTCAAGTCAGGCCACTCAGTGGCTGGATGAAGAGATAGCATATTGGGCTTGCCATGCCCCTAGGACCCAATATTTAACCATAGTTCGAGTTGTTCCTTCAGTGTTCCCCAAGGCTTGGCTTTGGAATTCCTCTTTTGGTGGGACTCCTGAGGTAACAAAATTGAAATGAGTCCTCCCATCACACAGATTGACAAAAAGCAATTGGGAATCAGGCCAAATCCTCAGAGAGGAAGATTCGTCCATGGCCCATGAGGCCTCCCCGACATTCCACGGCCAACACTGATACAAAATCCAGAGACAAAAGCCTGAGCAATCGCCTCAGACTCGCACTTTCTTCATATCCTGTAGAGTTTTTCTCATGGTTTGTAGATCTGGCCTGCCATACCTACATCCCCAAACCTAAGCTGAGTTTCTGTTTTCAGACTTCTGTCCTCAAAGTCTTGGGCCACACACCTTTCAAGCTGGGCCACTGGAGCCACACATTAGGACTGTGCCTACTAATCCATGGGAATTCTGCCCATTCCATGGTCCAAAATCGTACAAATTAGGAGAAACCTTCAACGACCCAGAGGCCATCCCAATAGTGTGGGTCGCCCGGAACAAACAAGGGGTGTCTGACACCAACTGATGATCGACCTCCGTCATACCATAGATGGATGTACCCAGAAAAGAAGATTGAACCAGACAGGACCCTAGTCCATAGTAGGATCCATTGCTTTGGGTTTCAGGCATGTGTCCTCAAAAGCTTGATTGCAATACGAGCATAGGAGTTTTCCTGAGACACCCATCAGTACTCATCTCGTCTCCACAAGGAAACCTGTGCATGGGAGCCATGTCCAAATCTTAGGAGAGTACTTCAGGTTGCCGGTGCCACCGCCCCATTCCAAGGCCCTCATGGACACAAAAACACATTAGGACACATCCACAGGAAAGTCCATTTCAACTCAGCCACTCAGGTTGCTCCCGCAGAGCCATCAGATCTAAACTGTCTTGTTGCTAGGAGACAATTGGAATGCGAGGCGGGCTTCCCAGGCATCCATCCGCGAACGGTGCTCTGGAGTCATTCCATATGGGATGTCCTGGAGCTGTCCAACAGGTCTCAATTGTCCGGAAGAAGGAATCCTGGAAGGGGGCATCCTACAACTCCCAACGTGGGAAAACCTCAATGGCCTCGAGATTCCGCTCCCTTCATGAAGCGGCCGTCATGCTCAGAAACTCCCACCTGAGCCAACGTCTGATCCTCGCCCTGACTTCAGATGTATGAGATATTGGTTCAGATCTGCAGGGGGTACTGCCGTGCCCTCGCCCTGAAACCCAAGTCTAGCTTGTCTTCTCAGACTTCCATCCTCACACTCCTGGCCCCGAAGCCCTCAAGTTTGGCAATTCCGGACCCACAATGCAGCACTCTGCCTGCCCTCTAGAAAAAAAAATTATTGCCTCATGAGCTGCCCAGGCACCTTAAATGAGGGTAAACCTACACAGCACTCGACTTTACCCAAATTATATAGTCTAACCTGGGCACTAATGCACTGTCGAACACATCCTGAGCCCGAATCTCCTGACCAACACCCAGAAAGCTGACCGCACACTGAGCACATAAAAACCTCCATGGCCTTAGGTCATCATCTCTTCCCTACCTCAGTTTTCAGGCTTCAGAACCGAGACCTTATCTCCAATCACTGCCCAGGTGTGAGTGTGATGCAGAAATCAGAACTCCTCCTTACCCATGGCAAGAACCCTTGTGGTTGGCACGTTGTCCAACGTTCAGTGTAGGAGAAACCAGCATTCACCCTGAGGCCCTGCCCATTCTTGAGTGTGACGAGGGCATACACACGCATTGTGACCCTCAGCATGAGTCCTCTCCTCTAGTAAGTCCTCTCATTGGCTGGACCATTAGATTTCATAATGGGCTTGACATGTCCCTAGGCCCCAATTTTTAACCAGATTTCTGATTGTCCAGTTGCCCGTCCCCAGGTCTCTACTCTGAAATCCCTCATTTGGTGGGACACCTGAGGTTAAAAAAGAAAACAACAGCAACAACAACAACAAAAAAAAAACTGACTTCTTCCAGCCCACAGAATGACCCCAAACTCTTTGGACGGGGCCAAACCACCAGAGAGGAAGACTCGTCCATTTCCCATGAAATTCCACGACCATGAGTGACACGATATCCAGAGACAAAAACTTGAGAAATGGAGCCTCACACTCGCCCTTCTTTCAAATCCAGAAGAGTTCTCCTCATGGTCTGTAGATCAGTCCTGCCATACCTATGACCCGAAACATAAGCCGAGTTTGTGTTTTCAGACAACTGTCCAAACAGCCCTGGCCTACACAACCTACAGGCTAAGGCCCCTGGAGCCAAACCTGAGGACTGTACTTGCCCTCACCAAGGGAATTGTGTGTGCCCATTCCAATGGCCACAACCCTTCTAATAGGATAAACCTCCAAAGTCCCTCGTCCATCTCAATAGTGGTGGCTTCCCAGGAAAAACAGGGGCAATCTGAGCCCTACAGAGCACCTACCTGCACTCAGACCCATAGACAGATATCCCCAGAGGTAAAAAGGAAAGAAGAGGCCCCTAGGCACTAATCAGATCAATTGCTTCGTTTTCCAGGCATCTCTCCTCAGAGGCCTGGACTTCAAAAAAAGCATATAGCTGTTTCTTGACCCACCCATCAGAAAACATCTCATCTACACATGGGAAACTTGCACGTTGGAGCTGTGTCAAAGCCTCTGTTTGTAGAACTCTTTAGGGCCCAAGTGCCACCGCTTCATTCCAAGGTCTCCTTAGACACAAAAGCACATTAGGACCCATGCCCAGGGGTGTCCATTTCAATGCAGCGTCCTCGGTTGCTCCCCACAGATCCAGGAGATCTAACCTGTCTTGTTGCTAGGAGACAATTGGAATGCGAGGTGGGATACCCAGCCATCCATCCTTAGAACCCTGCTCAGAGTCATTGGCCTGGAGCCAAACAACAGGTCTCAATTGTCCTGCAGAAGACTCTCTGCAGTTTGGACCTTCTCACAACTCCCATCGTGGGAAAACCCCCATGGCCTCGTGATCGCCCCCCCATTCATGAAGGGGCCATCAGGGACAGAAACTACAACCTGAGCGATCGTCTGATCCTCGCCCTGACTTCAGATGCACGAGATCTCGATTCAGGTCTGTAGATTGTGCCTGCGATGGCCTCACCCAGAAACCTAAGCCTAGCTTGTGTTCTCAGACTTTTGTCGTCAGACTACTGGCCGACAAGCCCTCCAGTTTGGCAATCCATAACTACAATGCAGCACTCTGCCTGCCCTCCAGATAAAAAAACATTGTCCTCTGGGGCTAACCAGTAACCCCAAATGAGGATCAACCTGCACCGACCTTGGCTGTACCCCAAAAACATAGGCTAAACAGGGCACTAATGCCCTTTCTGACACAGCCTGAGCCTGGACCCCTGGCCCCTCCCAGACAGCTGGCCGCACACTGAGGACATCGATCCCCCATGGCCTTAGGTCGTCATCTCTTCCCAACCTCGGTTTCCAGGTTTCAGAACCTAGACCTTATCTCCAATCACTGCCCAGGTTGAAGGTGATGCAGAAATCATAACTCCTTCCCCATGGCAAGAAACCTTGTGGTTGGCATGTTGTCTAACGTTCAGTGTCTTTGAAACCAGTGTGGCCCATGAGGCCCCGCCCATGCTCACGGGCCACATTGGTCACAAACACACATTGTGACCCTCAGGCTGAGCCCAGTCCTCAAGTAAGGCCACTCAGTGGCTGGATGAAAGAATAGCATATTGGGCTTGCCATGCCCCTAGGCCCCAATTTTTAACCATAGTTCGGGTTGTCCCTTCAGTCTTCCCCACGGCTTGCCTTTGGAATTCCTCTTTTGGTGGGACACCTGAGGTAACAAAACTGAAATGAGTCCTCCCATCCCACAGATTGACGAAAAGCAATTGGGAATCGGACCAAATCCTCAGAGAGGAAGATTCGTCCATGACCCATAAGGCCTCCCCGACATTCCACGGCCATCGCTGATACAAAATCCAGAGACAAAAGCCTTAGCAAGCGCCTCAGACTCGCACTTTCTTCATATCCTGAAGAGTTCTTCTCATGGTTTGTAGATCGGGCCTGCCATACCTACGTCCCCAAACCTACGCTGAGTTTGTGTTTTCAGAATTCTGTCCTCAAAGTCTTGGGCCACACACTCTACAGGCTGGGACCCTGGAGCCACACATTAGGACTGTGCCTACCAATCCATGGGAATTCTGCCCATTCCATGGTCCATAATCGTACAAATTAGGAGAAACCTCCAAAGTCCCTAAGGCCATCCCAATAGTGTAGGTCGCCCGGAACAAACAAGGGCTGTCTGACACCAGCTGATAATCGACCTCCGTCATACCATAGATGGATGGCCCCAGAGAAGAAGATTGAACCAGACAGGACCCAAGGCCATAATAGGATCCATTGCTTTGGGTTACAGGCATGTGTCCTCAAAAGCCTGATTCCAATACGAGCATAGGGGTTTTCCTGAGGCACACATCAGAACTCATCTCGTCTCCACAAGGAAACCTGTGCATGGGAGCCATGTCCAAAGCTTAGGAGAGAACGTCAGATTCCCGGTGCCACCGCCCCATTCCAAGGCCCTATGGACACAAAAACACATTAGGACACATCCTCAGGAAAGTCCATTTCAACTCAGCCACCCCGGTTGCTCCGGCAGAGCCATCAGATCTAAACTGTCTTGTTGCTAGGAGACAATTGGAATGTGAGGCGGGCTTCCCAGGCATCCATCCGCGAACAGTACTCTGGAGTCATTCCATATGGGATGTCCTGGAGCTGTCCAACAGGTCTCAATTGTCCCGCAGAAGGAACCCTTGAAGGGGGCATCCCACAACTCCCAACGTGGGAAAACCTCAATGGCCTCGAGATTCCACTCCCTTCATGAAGCGTCCATCATGCACAGAAACTCCAACCTGAGCCATCGTCTGATCCTCGTCCTGACTTCAGATGCATGAGATATTGGTTCAGATCTGCAGGGGGTACCTGCCGTGACCTCGCCCTGAAACCCAAGTCTAGCTTGTCTTCTCAGACTACTGTCCTCACACTCCTGGCCCCGAAGCCCTCAAGTTTGGCAATTCCGGACCTACAATGCAGCACTCTGCCTGCCCTCTAGAAAAAAAATTATTGCCTCATGAGCTGCCCAGGCACCTTAAATGAGGGTAAACCTACACAGCACTCGACTTTACCCAAATTATATAGTCTAACCTGGGCACTAATGCACTGTCGAACACAACCTGAGCCCGGAACTCCTGACCAACACCCAGAAAGCTGACCGCACACTGAGCACATAAAACCCGCCATGGCCTTAGGTCATCATCTCTTCCCTACCTCAGTTTTCAGGCTTCAGAACCGAGACCTTATCTCCAATCACTGCCCACGGGTGAGTGTAATGCAGAAGTCAGAACTCCTCCTTACCCATGGCAAGAACCCTTGTGGTTGGCAAGTTGTCCAACGTTCAGTGTAGGAGAAACCAACATTCACCCTGAGGCCCCGCCCATTCTTGAGTGCGACGAGGGCATACACACGCATTGTGACCCTCAGCATGAGTCCTGTCCTCTAGTAAGTCCTCTCCTTGGCTGGACCATTAGATGTCATAATGGGCTTGACATGTCCCTAGGCCCCAATTTTTAACCAGATTTCTGATTGTCCAGTCGCCCCTCCCCCGGGCTCTACTCTGGAATCCCTCATTTGGTGGGACACCTGAGGTTAAAAAAGAAAACAACAACAACAACAAAAAAAAACGGACTTCTTCCAGCCCACAGAATGACCCCAAACTCTTTGGACGGGGCCAAACCACCAGAGAGTAAGACTCGTCCATTTCCCATGAAGTCACCCAGAAATTCCACGACCATGAGTGACACGATATCCAGAGACAAAAACTTGAGCAGGAGCCTCACACTCGCCCTTCTTTCAAATCCCAAAGAGTTCTCCTCATGGTCTGTAGATTAGTCCTGCCATACCTATGACCCGAAACATAAGCCGAGTTTGTGTTTTCAGACAACTGTCCAAACAGCCCTAGCCTACACAACCTACAGGCTAAGGCCCCTGGAGCCAAACCTGAGGACAGTACTTGCCCTATCCAAGGGAATTGTGTGTGCCCATTCCAATGGATACAACCTTTCTAATAGGATAAACCTCCAAAGTCCCTGATCCATCTCAATAGTGGTGGCTTCCCAGGAAAAACAGGGGCAATCTGAGCACTACAGAGCACCTACCTTCACTCAGACCCATAGACACATGTGCCCAGTGGTAAAAAGGAAAGAATAGGCCCCTAGGCACTAATCAGATCAATTGTTTCGTTTCCAGGCATCTCTCCTCAGAGGCCTGGAATTCAAAAGCAGCATATAGCTGTTCCTTGACTCACCCAACAGAAAACATCTCATCTACACATGGGAAACTTGCACGTTGGAGCTGTGTCAAAGCCTCTGTTTAGTAGAACTCTTTAGGGCCCAAGTGCCACCGCTTCATTCCAAGGTCTCCTTAGACACAAAAGCACATTAGGACCCATGCCCAGGGGTGTCCATTTCAATGCAGCGTCCTCGGTTGCTCCCCACAGATCCAGGAGATCTAACCTGTCTTGTTGCTAGGAGACAATTGGAATGCGAGGTGGGCTACCCAGCCATCCATCCTTAGAACCCTGCTCAGAATCATTGGCCTGGAGCCAAACAACAGGTCTCAATTGTCCTGCAGAAGACTCTCTGCAGTTTAGAGCTTCTCACAACTCCCATCGTGGGAAAACCCCCATGGCCTGGTGATCCGCCCCCATTCATGAAGGGGCCATCAGGGACAGAAACTCCAACCTGAGCGATCGTCTGATCCTCGCCCTGACTTCAGATGCATGAGATCTCGATTCAGGTCTGTAGATTGTGCCTTCCATGGCCTCATCCATAAACCTAAGCCTAGCTTGTGTTCTCAAACTTTTGTCGTCAGACTACTGGCCCACAAGCCCTCCAGTTTGGCAATCCAGAACTACAATGCAGCACTCTGCCGGCCCTCCAGAAGAAAAACATTGTCCTCTGGGGCTACCCAGTAACCCCAAATGAGGTGCAACCTGCACCGACCTTGGCTGTACCCCAAATACATAGGCTGACCAGGGCACTAATGCCCTTTCTGACACAGCCTGAGCCTGGACTCCCTGGCCCGTCCCAGACAGCTGGCCGCACACTGAGCACATCGAGCCGCCATGGCCTTAGGTAGTCATCTCTTCCCAACCTCGGATTTCAGGCATTAGATTCTAGAACTTACCTCCAATCATGCCCAGGGTTGAACGGTATGCAGAAATCAGAACTCCTTCCCCATGGCAAGATACCTTGTGTTTGGCATGTTGTCCAACTTTCAGTGTAGTTGAATCCAGTTATGCCCATGAGGCCCTGTCATGCTCGCAGGCTACATTGGTCACAAACACACATTGTGACCCTCAGCCTGACCAAAGTCCTCAAGTAAGGCCTCTCAGTGGCTGGATGAAGAGATAGCATATTGGGCTTGCCATGCCCCTAGTCCCAATTTTGAACCATATTTCTGGTGGTCCCTTCAGTCTTCCCCACGGCTTTACTTTGGAATCCCTCTTTTCGAGGGACACCTGAGGTAACAAAACTGAAACGAGTCCTCCCATCCCACAGTTTGACGAAAAAAAATTGGGAATCGGGCGAAATCCTCATAGAGGTAGATTGGTCCATGGCCCATGAAGCATCCCCGACATTCTACGGCCATTGCTGATACAAATTCCAGAGACAAATGCCTGAGCAAGCACCTCAGACTCGCTCTATATTCAAATCTTCATGAGTTCTTCTCATGGTTTGTATATTGGGCCTGCCATACCGACGTCCCCAAAAAAAGCTGAGTTTGTGTATCGGAATCACAATCAGAACTCTGCCTTCCACATGGCTGTAATGCTTGTTCTTCACATGGAGTCACACCTTCACGTGGGGAACCCTTCATGGCCCCTGATGCCACGCCAAAACATGAGTGCTGCTTGGGCACAAATTCACACTGTGACCCTAGCATGAGCCTCATGTCAAAGAAAGGCCTGTCAGGTTCGGGACGAAGATCCTGCATATAATCCCTGCCATGCCTATAGGCACCCAGGACTAACTAGATGGTGTGTATTCCAATTGAAGGAACCCACTGCTGTGCTCTAGAGTCCCTCTCCTGGGGGGTCCTTTCTGGCAGAAAACAGTACTCTTCACTTCCCACAGAATGAACCCTAACACTTGGGAGCTTGGACAATCCCCCGAGAGGAAGGCTCTTCCTCGGCCCCTGAGGCAACCCCTACCCTGACCGGACACTGTGAATGCAACACCCAGAGACAAAAGCCTGAGCAACTGCCTCCCACTTGCCCTCCTTTGATATCCAGAGAATCTCCCCTAACGGACTGGAGATCAGGCCTGCCATTACCTTGGCCCCTTCCTGAGCCAAGTTTGCTTTTTCAGACATCTGTCCCCACAGCCCTGGCAAACACAGCCTCTAGGCTAGGTCCTCTGGAGCCATACCACAGAACCGTGCCTGCTCTCTCCTGGGAAACTGTGTCCATTCCTTTGGACACAAACCTCCAGAATATGAGAAACCTCAAGGCACCCGAGGACATCCCACTACTGGGAGCCTCCCGGAACACACAGGGGCATTCCGACACAAGCTGAGCAGCTACCTCCACGAAGGCATGCACAAGATGTCAACAGAGATAGAAGGTTGAGCTGGACAGGCCCTTAGGCCATAATCTCAACTCTTGCTTTGGGTTCCAGGTGTTACTCCTCAGAGGCTTTGGTTCGAAGAACAGGATATGTGGCTTTCCTGAGGCACTGAACAAAACTCCTCTCGTCTCCACATGGGAAGCTTCCCTGTTGGAGCTGTGTCAAACACCTCAGTTTGGAGAACCCTGCAGAGTCCCTGAGCCACCTCCACATTCCAAGGTCTCCCAGGCCACCAAGCCACAGTAGGACTCATCTTCAGGAGAGTCATTTCAACTCTCCCCCCTGGGTAGCTCACCCAGGAGCCTGCAGATTGAGCCTGCCTTGTCCTGACTAAAGAGTGGGATTATGAGGTGGCGTTCCCAGGCATCCATGCTTAGACATCTGCTCTCGAGTCTTTCCGTATGGGGCCTCCTGGAACCATCCAATAGGACTCGACTGTCGTGCAGAAGGAAAGCTTGAGGTTTGGAGTAGTTCACAAATCCCATCGTAGGCAAACCTCCCTGGTTTCATGAAGCCCCCACACCCTTCAGGAAGAGGCCATGCTGGACAAAAACTCTAGCCTGAGGCACGTCTCATAGTTGACATGACATCAGTGCATGAGATCTCGATTCAGCCTCTGCAGACTGGCCCTGCCGTGCCCTCGGTCCCAAACCTCATGCTAGCTTGTGTTTTCAGACTTCCTTCCTCACACTCCTGGCAAACAAGCCCTCCGGATTAGGAACTCCAGAACCACAACCCAGCCCAGTGTCTGCCCAAAGGAAGAAAAACGTTTCCCTGTGGGGCTCTCCAGAAAACCCAGATGAGGATCAACCTGCTCGGGCCTCGACGGTACCCGAACTGGATAGGATGCTCTGGGCACTCATGCTCTGTCTGACACAGCCTGAAGCCAGACGTCCAGACAGACAAGGAGACAGATGGCCGCACACCCAGCACTTCGGACACGCCATGGTCTTATGCCGTCACCTTTTCCTAACCTTGGTTTTCAGATATCTGAACCTAGACATTATATCAATTCTCCACACAGCTGGGTATAGCTAGCACAAAACAGAATTCCTCCTTCCCCATGGCTGTCAAGGTTGCCTTGGCATGGAGTCACACCTTCAGGGTGGGAGAAACCTTCATGGCCCCTGATGCCACGCCCAAACGTGAGTGCTGCTTGGGCACAAATTCACACTGTGACCCTCAGCATGAGCCCCATGACAAAGAAAGGCCTGTCAGGGCCTGGACCAAGTGCCCGCATATGGGGCTTGCCAAGCCCCTATGCACCCAATCCTCACCAGTGTTTGAGTTTTCCAGTCGCCCCGCCCGTACCTGGGGCTCTGTTCTGGAATCCCTTTCTTGGAGAGACCCATGAGCCAGACAACACGACTCCACCCTTCCCACAAAATGACCCCAAACTCTTGGGAGCTGGGACAAATCCCCAGAGAGGGATACTCGTCCACAGTCCCTGAGGCCACCCCTCCAATCCATGGCTATCCAGGACACAACATTCAGAGACAAAAGCCTGAAGGAACGCCTCCCACTCGCCCTTGTTTCAGAGGCCCAGGAGCTCCCTCTCGGGCTGTACATCCGGCCTGCCATACCCTAGGCGCCACTCATAAGCTGAGTTTGTGTATTCAGACTTCTGTGCCCACAGCCTGGACCCACACACCTCCAGGCTAGGGCCTCTGGAGCCACAGCGAAAGATTGTGCCTGCCCTCTCCAAAAAAAGTGTGCCCAATCCATTGACCGCAAACCTACAGGTTAGGGAAAAGTTCCAAGGCCCTGAGGCCATCAATAGTGTAGGCCACCCTGGACTGAGAGGGGCTCTCTGACACCAGCGGAGCAACTATCTCCACTTAGACTCTCAGACAGTGTCCCCAGAGACAGAAGGTTGAGCGGAACAGGCCCTTAGGCCGTAGTCTCAACTCTTGCTTTGGGTTCCAGGTGTTACTCCTCAGAGGCTTTGGTTCAAAGAACAGGAAATGGGGCTTTCCTGAGGCACTGAACAGAACTCCTTTCGTCTTCACATGGGAAGCTTCCTTGTTGATGCTGTGTCAAACACCTCAGTTTGGAAAACCCTGCAGAGTCCCTGAGCCACCTCCACATTCCAAGGTCTCTCAGGCCACCAAGCCACAGTAGGACTCATCTTCAGGAGAGTCCATTTCAACTCTCCCCTCTGGGTAGCTCACCCAGGAGCCTGCAGATTGAGCCTGCCTTGTCCTGACTAAAGAGTGGGAATATGAGGTGGCGTTCCCAGGCATCCATGCTTAGACTACTGCTCTCGAGTCTTTCCGTATGGGGCCTCCTGGAACCATCCAATAGGACTCGACTGTCGTGCAGAAGGAAAGCTTGAGGTTTGCAGTAGTTCACAAATCCCATCGTAGGCAAACCTCCCTGGCTTCATGAAGCCCCCACACCCTTCAGGAAGAGGCCATGCTGGACAAAAACTCTAGCCTGAGGCACGTCTCATAGTTGACATGACCTCAGTGCAGGAGATCTCGATTCAGCCTCTGCAGAGTGGGCCTGCCGTGCCCTCGTTCCCAAACCTCACGCTAGCTTGTGTTTTCAGACTTCCTTCCTCACACTCCTGGCAAACAAGCCCTCCGGACCAGAAACTCCAGAACCAAAACCCAGCCCAGTGTCTGCCCAACGGAAGAAAAAAGTTTCCCTGTGGGGCTCTCCAGAAAACCCAGATGAGGATCAACCTGCTCGGGCCTCGACGGACCCCGAACTGGATATTCTGCTCTGGGCACTCATGCTCTGTCTGACACAACCTGAAACCAGACGTCCAGAGAGACAAGGAGACAGCTGGCCGCACACCCAGCACTTCGGATACGCCATGGTCTTATGCCGTCACCTCTTCCTAACCTTGGTTTTCAGATATCTGAACCTAGACATTATATCAATTCTCCACACAGCTGGGTATCGCAAGCACAAAACAGAACTCCTCATTCCCCATGGCTGTCAAGCTTGCTCTTGGCATGGAGTCACACCTTCAGGGTGGGAGAAACCTTCATGGCCCTGATGCCACGCCCAAACTTGAGTGCTGCTTGGGCACAAGTTCACACTGTGACCCTCAGCATGAGCCCCATGTCAAAGAAAGGCCTGTCAGGACCTGGACCAAGAGCCCGCATATGGGGCTTGCCAAGCCCCTATGCACCCAATCCTCACCAGTGTTTGTGTTTTCCAGTCGCCCCACCTGTACCTGGGCTCTGCTCTGGAATCCCTTTCTTGGAGAGACACATGAGCCAGACAACACGACTCCACCCTTCCTTCAAAATGTCCCCAAACTCTTGGGAGCTGCGACAAATCCCCAGAGAGGGATACTCGTCCACAGTCCCTGAGGCCACCGCTCCAATCCACGGCTATCCCGGACACAACATCCAGAGACAAAGCCTGAAGGAACGCCTCCCACTCGCCCTTGTTTCAGAGGCCCAGGAGCTCCCTCTCGGGCTGTACATCCGGCCTGCCATACCCTAGGCGCCACTCATAAGCTGAGTTTGTGTATTCAGACTTCTGTGCCCACAGCCTGGACCCACACAACATCCAGGCTAAGGCCTCTGGAGCCACAGCGAAAGATTGTGCCTGCCCTCTCCAAAAAAAGTGTGCCCAATCCATTGACCACAAACCTACAGGTTAGGGAAAAGCTCCAAGGTCCCTGAGGCCATCAATATTATAGACCACCCTGGACTAAGAGGGGCTCTCTGACACCAGCGGAGCAACTATCTCCACTTAGACTCTCAGACAGTGTCCCCAGAGACAGAAGGTTGAAATGGACAGGCCCCCAGGCCCTAATCTGAACCTTAGCTTTGGTTTCCATGTTTCCTTTCTCAGAGGACTGTTTTCGTAGACCAGCACATGGGGCTTTTCTGAGGCACCAAACCAAGCATCTCTCGTCTCCACATGGGCAGCTTTCTTACTGGGGATGTATCAAACCCTTCAGGTAGGAGAGTTCCGCAAGGCCACCGAACAACCAGCACATTCCAAGGTCTCCATGGACCCAAACTCACATTATGACGCATCCTCAGGAGAGGCCATTTCAACTCAGCCCCCTGGGTCGCGTGTTCCAGAGGCAGCAGATCAAACATATCTTGTCGCTAATGGCCAATTGGAATGCGAGGAATGCTGTACAGGGATCCATCCTTTGAACCCTGCTCTCCAGTCCTTCCATATGGTATGTCCTGGAGCCATGCAACAGGACTCGAATGTCCCGCAGAAGGAAACCTTGTGGTTTGGGGCAACCTGCAAACTCAGCGTGGGAAAACTTCCTTGGCCTCATGAGGCCCCCGCTTCATGAAGGTGCCATCATGGACACATACTCCAGCCTCAGCCAACTTCTGATCCTCAGCCTGACTTCAGATGCAGGAGATTTTGATTCAGCCTCTGCAGAGTGGGCCTGCTCTGCCCTTGGCTCCAATACTCACCCTAGCTTGTGTTTTCAGACTTCCGTCCTCACACTCCTTGCCCACAAACCCTCCCTACTGGGAATTCTGGGGCCACACTGAAGCACTCTGCCTGCCTCCCAGGAGAAAAACATTGTCTATGGTGCTGCCCAGAAACCCCAAATGAGGATCAAACTGCTTGGCCCTCGGCAACACCCCAATTGCATAGGCTACCTTAAACACTGATGCTCTGTCGCAAATAGCCTGAGCCCAGACCTTCCAACAGACACCGACACAGCTGGCTGCACTCCTAGGACATTGGACCCGCCACTGCCTTAGGCCACCAACCATTCCCAACCTGGGTTTTCAGTCATCGGATCCTAGACCTTATCTCCAATCCCTGGACAGGGGGGAACCTGATGCACAAATCAGAACCCCTCCTTCCCCATGGCAAGAAAACTTGCTGCTGGCAGTGAGTCAAACCTTCAGTGTAGGAAAAACGACATGGCCCATGAGGCAACGCCCAAGCGTTAGGGCCGCCTTGGGCACAAACACACATTGTGACCCTCAGCGTGAGTACCTTATTCAAGTAACGCCTCTCAGTGACTGGACCAAGAGCCCGCATATGTGGCTTGCCATGCCCATAGGCACCCAGGACTAACTAGATGGTGTGTATTCCAGTTAAGGGAACCCACTGCTGTGCTCTAGAGTCCCTCTCCTGTAGGGGTCCCCTGTGGCAGAAAACAGTACTCTTCATTCCCACAGAATGAACACAAACACTTGGGAGCTTGGACAATCCCCCGAGAGGAAGGCTCTTCCTCGGCCTCTGAGACAACCCCTACCCTGACTGGACACTGTAAACGCAACACCCAGAGACAAAATCCTGAGTGACTGCCTCCCACATGCCCTCCTTTGATATCCAGAGGATCTCCCCTCACGGACTGGAGATCAGGCCTGCCATTACCTTGGCCACTAGCTGAGCCAAGTTTGCTTTTTCAGACATCTGTCCCCACAGCCCTGGCAAACACAGCCTCTAGGCTGGGTCTTCTGGAGCCATACCACAGGAACGTGCCTGCTCTCTCCTGGGAAACTGTGTCCATTCCTTTGGACACACACCTCCAGAATATGAGAAACCTCAAGGCCCCCGAGGACATCCCAATACTGGGAGGCTCCCTTGACACACAGGGGCATTCGGACACAAGCTGAGCAGCTACCTCCACGAAGGCATGCCCACAGATGTCAACAGAGATAGAAGGTTGAGCCGGACAGGCCCTTAGGCCGTAGTCTCAACTCTTGCTTTGGGTTCCAGGTGTTACTCCTCAGAGGCTTTGGTTCAAAGAACAGGATATGGGGCTTTCCTGAGGCACTGAACAAAACTCCTCTCGTCTCCACATGGGAAGCTTCCCTGTTGGAGCTGTGTCAAACACCTCAGTTTGGAGAACCCTGCAGAGTCCCTGAGCCACCTCCACATTCCAAGGTCTCCCAGGCCACCAAGCCACAGTAGGACTCATCTTCAGGAGAGTCCATTTCAACTCTCCCCACTGGGTAGCTCACCCAGGAGCCTGCAGATTGAGCCTGCCTTGTCCTGACTAAAGAGTGGGATTATGAGGTGGCGTTCCCAGGCATCCATGCTTAGACACCTGCTCTCGAGTCTTTCCGTATGGGGCCTCCTGGAACCATCCAATAGGACTCGACTGTCGTGCAGAAGGAAAGCTTGAGGTTTGGAGTAGTTCACAAATCCCATCGTAGGCAAACCTCCCTGGTTTCATGAAGCCCCCACACCCTTCAGGAAGAGGCCATGCTGGACAAAAACTCTAGCCTGAGGCACGTCTCATAGTTGACATGACATCAGTGCATGAGATCTCGATTCAGCCTCTGCAGACTGGCCCTGCCGTGCCCTCGGTCCCAAACCTCATGCTAGCTTGTGTTTTCAGACTTCCTTCCTCACACTCCTGGCAAACAAGCCCTCCGGATTAGGAACTCCAGAACCACAACCCAGCCCAGTGTCTGCCCAAAGGAAGAAAAACGTTTCCCTGTGGGGCTCTCCAGAAAACCCAGATGAGGATCAACCTGCTCGGGCCTCGACGGTACCCGAACTGGATAGGATGCTCTGGGCACTCATGCTCTGTCTGACACAGCCTGAAGCCAGACGTCCAGACAGACAAGGAGACAGATGGCCGCACACCCAGCACTTCGGACACGCCATGGTCTTATGCCGTCACCTTTTCCTAACCTTGGTTTTCAGATATCTGAACCTAGACATTATATCAATTCTCCACACAGCTGGGTATAGCTAGCACAAAACAGAATTCCTCCTTCCCCATGGCTGTCAAGGTTGCCTTGGCATGGAGTCACACCTTCAGGGTGGGAGAAACCTTCATGGCCCCTGATGCCACGCCCAAACGTGAGTGCTGCTTGGGCACAAATTCACACTGTGACCCTCAGCATGAGCCCCATGACAAAGAAAGGCCTGTCAGGGCCTGGACCAAGTGCCCGCATATGGGGCTTGCCAAGCCCCTATGCACCCAATCCTCACCAGTGTTTGAGTTTTCCAGTCGCCCCGCCCGTACCTGGGGCTCTGTTCTGGAATCCCTTTCTTGGAGAGACCCATGAGCCAGACAACACGACTCCACCCTTCCCACAAAATGACCCCAAACTCTTGGGAGCTGGGACAAATCCCCAGAGAGGGATACTCGTCCACAGTCCCTGAGGCCACCCCTCCAATCCATGGCTATCCAGGACACAACATTCAGAGACAAAAGCCTGAAGGAACGCCTCCCACTCGCCCTTGTTTCAGAGGCCCAGGAGCTCCCTCTCGGGCTGTACATCCGGCCTGCCATACCCTAGGCGCCACTCATAAGCTGAGTTTGTGTATTCAGACTTCTGTGCCCACAGCCTGGACCCACACACCTCCAGGCTAGGGCCTCTGGAGCCACAGCGAAAGATTGTGCCTGCCCTCTCCAAAAAAAGTGTGCCCAATCCATTGACCGCAAACCTACAGGTTAGGGAAATGTTCCAAGGCCCTGAGGCCATCAATAGTGTAGGCCACCCTGGACTGAGAGGGGCTCTCTGACACCAGCGGAGCAACTATCTCCACTTAGACTCTCAGACAGTGTCCCCAGAGACAGAAGGTTGAGCGGGACAGGCCCTTAGGCCGTAGTCTCAACTCTTGCTTTGGGTTCCAGGTGTTACTCCTCAGAGGCTTTGGTTCAAAGAACAGGATATGGGGCTTTCCTGAGGCACTGAACAGAACTCCTTTCGTCTTCACATGGGAAGCTTCCTTGTTGATGCTGTGTCAAACACCTCAGTTTGGAAAACCCTGCAGAGTCCCTGAGCCACCTCCACATTCCAAGGTCTCTCAGGCCACCAAGCCACAGTAGGACTCATCTTCAGGAGAGTCCATTTCAACTCTCCCCTCTGGGTAGCTCACCCAGGAGCCTGCAGATTGAGCCTGCCTTGTCCTGACTAAAGAGTGGGAATATGAGGTGGCGTTCCCAGGCATCCATGCTTAGACTACTGCTCTCGAGTCTTTCCGTATGGGGCCTCCTGGAACCATCCAATAGGACTCGACTGTCGTGCAGAAGGAAAGCTTGAGGTTTGCAGTAGTTCACAAATCCCATCGTAGGCAAACCTCCCTGGCTTCATGAAGCCCCCACACCCTTCAGGAAGAGGCCATGCTGGACAAAAACTCTAGCCTGAGGCACGTCTCATAGTTGACATGACCTCAGTGCAGGAGATCTCGATTCAGCCTCTGCAGAGTGGGCCTGCCGTGCCCTCGTTCCCAAACCTCACGCTAGCTTGTGTTTTCAGACTTCCTTCCTCACACTCCTGGCAAACAAGCCCTCCGGACCAGAAACTCCAGAACCAAAACCCAGCCCAGTGTCTGCCCAACGGAAGAAAAAAGTTTCCCTGTGGGGCTCTCCAGAAAACCCAGATGAGGATCAACCTGCTCGGGCCTCGACGGACCCCGAACTGGATATTCTGCTCTGGGCACTCATGCTCTGTCTGACACAACCTGAAACCAGACGTCCAGAGAGACAAGGAGACAGCTGGCCGCACACCCAGCACTTCGGATACGCCATGGTCTTATGCCGTCACCTCTTCCTAACCTTGGTTTTCAGATATCTGAACCTAGACATTATATCAATTCTCCACACAGCTGGGTATCGCAAGCACAAAACAGAATTCCTCATTCCCCATGGCTGTCAAGCTTGCTCTTGGCATGGAGTCACACATTCAGGGTGGGAGAAACCTTCATGGCCCTGATGCCACGCCCAAACTTGAGTGCTGCTTGGGCACAAGTTCACACTGTGACCCTCAGCATGAGCCCCATGTCAAAGAAAGGCCTGTCAGGACCTGGACCAAGAGCCCGCATATGGGGCTTGCCAAGCCCCTATGCACCCAATCCTCACCAGTGTTTGAGTTTTCCAGTCGCCCCACCTGTACCTGGGCTCTGCTCTGGAATCCCTTTCTTGGAGAGACACATGAGCCAGACAACACGACTCCACCCTTCCTTCAAAATGTCCCCAAACTCTTGGGAGCTGCGACAAATCCCCAGAGAGGGATACTCGTCCACAGTCCCTGAGGCCACCGCTCCAATCCACGGCTATCCCGGACACAACATCCAGAGACAAAGCCTGAAGGAACGCCTCCCACTCGCCCTTGTTTCAGAGGCCCAGGAGCTCCCTCTCGGGCTGTACATCCGGCCTGCCATACCCTAGGCGCCACTCATAAGCTGAGTTTGTGTATTCAGACTTCTGTGCCCACAGCCTGGACCCACACAACATCCAGGCTAAGGCCTCTGGAGCCACAGCGAAAGATTGTGCCTGCCCTCTCCAAAAAAAGTGTGCCCAATCCATTGACCACAAACCTACAGGTTAGGGAAAAGCTCCAAGGTCCCTGAGGCCATCAATATTATAGACCACCCTGGACTAAGAGGGGCTCTCTGACACCAGCGGAGCAACTATCTCCACTTAGACTCTCAGACAGTGTCCCCAGAGACAGAAGGTTGAAATGGACAGGCCCCCAGGCCCTAATCTGAACCTTAGCTTTGGTTTCCATGTTTCCTTTCTCAGAGGACTGTTTTCGTAGACCAGCACATGGGGCTTTTCTGAGGCACCAAACCAAGCATCTCTCGTCTCCACATGGGCAGCTTTCTTACTGGGGATGTATCAAACCCTTCAGGTAGGAGAGTTCCGCAAGGCCACCGAACAACCAGCACATTCCAAGGTCTCCATGGACCCAAACTCACATTATGACGCATCCTCAGGAGAGGCCATTTCAACTCAGCCCCCTGGGTCGCGTGTTCCAGAGGCAGCAGATCAAACATATCTTGTCGCTAATGGCCAATTGGAATGCGAGGAATGCTGTACAGGGATCCATCCTTTGAACCCTGCTCTCCAGTCCTTCCATATGGTATGTCCTGGAGCCATGCAACAGGACTCGAATGTCCCGCAGAAGGAAACCTTGTGGTTTGGGGCAACCTGCAAACTCAGCGTGGGAAAACTTCCTTGGCCTCATGAGGCCCCCGCTTCATGAAGGTGCCATCATGGACACATACTCCAGCCTCAGCCAACTTCTGATCCTCAGCCTGACTTCAGATGCAGGAGATTTTGATTCAGCCTCTGCAGAGTGGGCCTGCTCTGCCCTTGGCTCCAATACTCACCCTAGCTTGTGTTTTCAGACTTCCGTCCTCACACTCCTTGCCCACAAACCCTCCCTACTGGGAATTCTGGGGCCACACTGAAGCACTCTGCCTGCCTCCCAGGAGAAAAACATTGTCTATGGTGCTGCCCAGAAACCCCAAATGAGGATCAAACTGCTTGGCCCTCGGCAACACCCCAATTGCATAGGCTACCTTAAACACTGATGCTCTGTCGCAAATAGCCTGAGCCCAGACCTTCCAACAGACACCGACACAGCTGGCTGCACTCCTAGGACATTGGACCCGCCACTGCCTTAGGCCACCAACCATTCCCAACCTGGGTTTTCAGTCATCGGATCCTAGACCTTATCTCCAATCCCTGGACAGGGGGGAACCTGATGCACAAATCAGAACCCCTCCTTCCCCATGGCAAGAAAACTTGCTGCTGGCAGTGAGTCAAACCTTCAGTGTAGGAAAAACGACATGGCCCATGAGGCAACGCCCAAGCGTTAGGGCCGCCTTGGGCACAAACACACATTGTGACCCTCAGCGTGAGTACCTTATTCAAGTAACGCCTCTCAGTGACTGGACCAAGAGCCCGCATATGTGGCTTGCCATGCCCATAGGCACCCAGGACTAACTAGATGGTGTGTATTCCAGTTAAGGGAACCCACTGCTGTGCTCTAGAGTCCCTCTCCTGTAGGGGTCCCCTGTGGCAGAAAACAGTACTCTTCATTCCCACAGAATGAACACAAACACTTGGGAGCTTGGACAATCCCCCGAGAGGAAGGCTCTTCCTCGGCCTCTGAGACAACCCCTACCCTGACTGGACACTGTAAACGCAACACCCAGAGACAAAATCCTGAGTGACTGCCTCCCACATGCCCTCCTTTGATATCCAGAGGATCTCCCCTCACGGACTGGAGATCAGGCCTGCCATTACCTTGGCCACTAGCTGAGCCAAGTTTGCTTTTTCAGACATCTGTCCCCACAGCCCTGGCAAACACAGCCTCTAGGCTGGGTCTTCTGGAGCCATACCACAGGAACGTGCCTGCTCTCTCCTGGGAAACTGTGTCCATTCCTTTGGACACACACCTCCAGAATATGAGAAACCTCAAGGCCCCCGAGGACATCCCAATACTGGGAGGCTCCCTTGACACACAGGGGCATTCGGACACAAGCTGAGCAGCTACCTCCACGAAGGCATGCCCACAGATGTCAACAGAGATAGAAGGTTGAGCCGGACAGGCCCTTAGGCCGTAGTCTCAACTCTTGCTTTGGGTTCCAGGTGTTACTCCTCAGAGGCTTTGGTTCAAAGAACAGGATATGGGGCTTTCCTGAGGCACTGAACAAAACTCCTCTCGTCTCCACATGGGAAGCTTCCCTGTTGGAGCTGTGTCAAACACCTCAGTTTGGAGAACCCTGCAGAGTCCCTGAGCCACCTCCACATTCCAAGGTCTCCCAGGCCACCAAGCCACAGTAGGACTCATCTTCAGGAGAGTCCATTTCAACTCTCCCCACTGGGTAGCTCACCCAGGAGCCTGCAGATTGAGCCTGCCTTGTCCTGCTTAAAGGGTGGGAATATGAGGTGGCGTTCCCAGGCATCCATGCTTAGACACCTGCTCTCGAGTCTTTCCGTATGGGGCCTCCTGGAACCATCCAATAGGACTCGACTGTCGTGCAGAAGGAAAGCTTGAGGTTTGGAGTAGTTCACAAATCCCATCGTAGACAAACCTCCCTGGCTTCATGAAGCCCCCACACCCTTCAGGAAGAGGCCATGCTGGGCAAAAACTCTAGCCTGAGGCACGTCTCATAGTTGACATGACCTCAGTGCAGGAGATCTCGATTCAGCCTCTGCAGAGTGGGCCTGCCGTGCCCTCGGTCCCAAACCTCACGCTAGCTTGTGTATTCAGACTTCCTTCCTCACACTCCTGGCAAACAAGCCCTACGGACTAGGAACTCCAGAACCACAACCCAGCCCAGTGTCTGCCCAACGGAAGAAAAACGTTTCCCTGTGGGGCTCTTCAGAAAACCCAGATGAGGATCAACCTGCTCGGGCCTCGATGTTCCCCGAACTGGATATGCTGCTCTGGGCACTCATGCTCTGTCTGACACAGCCTGAAGCCAGACGTCCAGACAGACAAAGAGACAGCTGGCCGCACACCCAGCACTTCGGACACGCCATGGTCTTATGCCGTCACCTCTTCCTAACCTTGGTTTTCAGATATCTGAACCTAGACATTATATCAATTCTCCACATAGCTGGGTATCGCAAGCACAAAACAGAACTCCTCCTTCCCCATGGCTGTCAAGCTTGCTCTTGGCATGGAGTCACACCTTCAGGGTGGGAGAAACCTTCATGGCCCCTGATGCCACGCCCAAAGTTGAGTGCTGCTTGGGCACAAATTCACACTGTGACCCTCAGCAGGAGCCCCATGTCAAAGAAAGGCCTGTCAGGACCTGGACCAAGAGCCCGCATATGGGGCTTGCCAAGCCCCTATACACCCAATCCTCACCAGTGTTTGAGTTTTCCAGTCGCCCCACCTGTACCTGGGCTCTGCTCTGGAAACCCTTTCTTGGAGAGACACATGAGCCAGACAACACGACTCCACCCTTCCCACAAAATGACCCCAAACTCATGAGGCCCCCGCTTCATGAAGGTGCCATCATGGACACATACTCCAGCCTCAGCCAACTTCTGATCCTCAGCCTGACTTCAGATGCAGGAGATTTTGATTCAGCCTCTGCCGATTGGGCCTGCTCTGCCCTTGGCTCCAATCCTCACCCTAGCTTGTGTTTTCAGACTTCCGTCCTCACACTCCTGGCCCACAATCCCTCCCTACTGGGAATTCTGGGGCCACACTGAAGCACTCTGCCTGCCTCCCAGGAGAAAAACATTGTCTATGGTGCTGCCCAGAAACCCCAAATGAGGATCAAACTGCTTGGCCCTCGGCAACACCCCAATTGCATAGGCTACCTTAAACACTGATGCTCTGTCGCAAATAGCCTGAGCCCAGACCTTCCAACAGACACCGACACAGCTGGCTGCACACCCAGCACATTGGACCCGCCACTGCCTTAGGCCACCATCCATTCCCAACCTGGGTTTTCAGTCATCTGAACCTAGACCTTATCTCCAATCCCTGCACAGGGGGAACCTGATGCACAAGTCAGAACCCCTCCTTCCCCATGGCAAGAAACCTTGCTGCTGGCCGTGAGTCAAACCTTCAGTGTAGGAGAAAACGGCAAACCTGCCGGGCCTCATGAAGCCCCCCATATCTTTCAGGGAGAGGCCATCACGGATAAAAACTCTTGCTTGAAGCACGTCTCATAGTAGATATGACCGCATGCAGGAGATCTTGATTCAGCCTCTGCAGAGTGGCCTGCCGTGCCCTCGGTCCCAAACCTCACGCTAGCTTGTGTTTTCAGACTTCCTTCCTCACACTCCTGGCAAACAATCCCTCCAGAGTAGGATTTGCAGAACCACAAGCCAGCCCAGTGACTGCCCACCGGTAGAAATCGTTTCCTTGTGGGGCTCTCCATAAAACCCAGATGAGGATCAACCTGCTCTTGCCTCGACGGCACTCAGATTTGATAGGCTGCTCTGGGCACTAATGCTCTGCCTTTCACAGCCTGATGCCAGACGTCCAGACAGGCAAGGAGACAGCTGGCCACACACCTAGCACTTCTGACACGCCATGGTCTTATGCCGTTATCTCTTCCTAACCTTGGTTTCCAGGTATCTAAACCCAGATATTATATCAATTCCCCACACGGTTGGGCATCTGAATCACAAATCAGAACTCCTTCTTCCCCATGGCTGTAAGGCTTGCTCTTGGCATGGAGTCACACCTTCAGGGTGGGAGAAATCTTCATTTCCCCTGAAACCACGCCCAAACTTGAGTGCTGCCTTGGGCACAAATTCACTCTGTGACCCTCAGCATGAGCCCAATATCAAAGAAAGGCCTGTCAGGGCCTTGACCAAGAGCCCGCATATGGGGCGTGCCACGCCCCTATACACCCAATCCTCACCAGTGTTTGAGTTTTCCAGTCTCCCCCCCGTTCCTGGAGCTCTGCTCTGGAATCACTTTCTTGGAGAGACACATGAGCCAGACAACAGGACTCCACCCTTCCCACAAAATGACCCCAAACTCCTGTTAGCTGGGACAAATCCCCAGGGAGGGATACTTGTCCACAGTCACTGAGGCCACCCCCTACAATCTATGGCTATCCTGGACGCATCCAGAGACAAAAGCCTGAAGGAATCTCGCCCTTGATTCACAAGCCAAGGAGCTCACTCTCTATCTGTACATATGGCCTGCCATACCCTCGGCGCCACTCATAAGCTGAGTTTGTGTTTTCAGACTTCTGTGCCCACAGCCTGGACCCACACACCCTCCAGGCTAGGGCATCTGGAGCCACAGCGAAAGATTGTGCCTGCCCTCTCCAAGGAAAATGTGCCCAATCCATTGACCACAACCCTACAGGTTAGGGAAAAGCTCCAAGGCCCCTGAGGCCATCCTGATAGTGTAGGCTGCCCTGGACTAAAAGGGGCACTCTGACACCAGCTGAGCCATTATCACCACTTAGACTCTCAGACAGTGTCCCCAGAGACAGAAGATTGAAATGGACAGGCCCTTAGGCCCTAATATGAACCTTAGCTTTAGTTTTCATGTATCTGTCCTCAGAGGACTGGTTTCGTATACCAGCATATTAGGTTTTTCTGAGGCTCCAAACCAAACCTCTCTCGTCTCCACATGGAGTGCTTTCTTACTGGATCTGTATCAAACCCTTCTGGTCGGAGAATTCCGCAGGGCCACAGTACAACCATCACATTCCAAGGTCTCCATGGACAGAAACACACATTATGACGCATCCTCAGGAGAGGCCATTTCAACTCAGCCCGCTGGTTAGCTTGCCCCAGAGCCAGCAGATCAAACATATCTTGTCGTTAATGGCCAAAGGGAATGCGAGGCATGCTGTTCAGGGATCCATCCTTTGAACCCTCCTCTTCAGTCCTTCCGTATGGTATGTACTGGAGCCACTCAACAGGACTCGACTGTCTTGCAGAAGGAAACCTTGTGGTTTGTGGCAACCTCCAAACTCAGCGTGGGAAAATTTCGTTGGCCTCATGAGGCACCTGCTTCATGAAGGTGCTATCAAGGGCACAATCCAACCTCAGCCAACGTCTGATCCTCAGCCTGACTTCAGATGCATGAGATATCCTTTCAGCCTTTGCAGAGTGTGCCTGCTCCCAACCTCACCCTATCTTTTGTTTTCAGACTCTACCCTAGCACTCCTGGCCCAAAAGCCCTCATGATTGGGAATTCTGGTTCCAGAACGAAGCACTCTGCCTGCCCCCCAAAGAAAAACATTGTCTATGGCATTGCTCAGAAACCCCAAATGAAAATCAACCTGCTCAGCCCTCGGCAACACCCCAATTGCATAGGCTACCCTAAACACTATGCTCTGTCTTACATAGCCTGAGCCCAGACCTTGTGAGAGACATTGAGACAGTTGGCTTCACACCCAGCACATCGAACCTGCAATGGGTTAGGTCATTTCATCCCTTCCGATTGACCTGGGTGTCTTCCTGGAGGTATATTCTGAGGCTGTGTCAGACTATGCATTTTTTCTGGAGCTTCCTATTGAATTGGGGTGGTATTAGGGGCCTTGCAATTTTCTCTTAATCTGGTGGGTTGGGAAACTGAGACAGGCTGACATTCCTTGGGAGAGCTGGCCCAGTGCTGTTGTGTGTTCCTGGAGGCCCCATCCTGGAGGGCATATGGGTCAGGACTCTGGGTCCAAAGTCTTCAGACACAAACTCAGGTAAGAGTTAAGCTCGAGGTGATGGCAGACCCAATCTGCAGACCCTGAGCGAAGCATCTCCAGATATGAAATTCGGACGGCTGTGAGGCAGGAGCACAGTCTTTTCTGTCTGACTTGTTTGTCTATGATGGCCACGAAATGGAGGGGTGGCCTCATGGGTCCATGTGAGATTCTACCTCTCTGGGAATTCTGCTCGGCACCCAAGAGTTTGGTGTATTTCCGGGGGATGGGAGGAGCGCAGTTTTCTGAGTCAGGGATCCCGTCCAAACAGCCATTCCAGAGATGGGTCCTGGGTTCTGGAGCCTGGATCACCGCAACAAGGCTTAGGATTTGGGCCTAGGGTCCTGCTCTATGTTTTCCTGGTACAGCTCCCGAGTGTTCTTGTTGGAAATGGGTATCATTCTGAGGGTCACAATGCCTGTTTTTGCCCAGATGCCCATGCTGAGTGGGTGTGACCTCATGGGCTATGCACTTGGCTCCCACTCTGAGGGTTGGACTGCCATCTCAACATTCAGTTTTCCTGCCATGGGGAAGGAGGTGTACTTTTTTATGCTTCAGGTTCCCCCATGGGCAGGAATTTGAGCTAAGTTCTGGGACAGGTGCCTGAATACCCAGTTCACTTTGAGATGAGGTCCTCGGGCCAAGGCAGGACCCACCTGCAGAAAATGAGGCCTGCTTTCTGGGTGGCTGTCAGGAGCTCGGGCTCGAGCTGTGTCAGACAGAACATTCGTGGAGAGTTCGGCCTATGATATTGGGGTGCTTTTGAGAGCTGTGCAACTGGATCCTCATGGGGGATTTTTGCACAGACCCTTTCTTCACTTCTTCTATCTGGTGAGCAGGCAGATGGCTGCATTACGGCTCCAGAATATCCAAGTTGGAGGGTTTGCAGGCGAGGAGTGTGAGGACAGAAGTATGAAAACATAAGCTACAGTTACGCTCAATGCCGAGCACATGTCTATTCCAATGTACAGCAGTTGTTTCGAGATCTCCAGCACCTGGGCGAGGGGAAGATGTCTGCTCACGCTGGAGTTTGTATCCATGATGGCCAACAAATGGTGGGGAGGCCTCAAGAATTCTTGGAGGTTTTTCCAAGCTGGAGCTTGTGAGCTGCTCCAAACATCAAGGTGTCCTTCTAAGGGACAGCAGAAGTCTTCTTACAGGGCTCCAGGGTCCCCCATATGGAAGATTCGATAGCAATGCTCTCTGAATGGAGGCCTGGGAAGCCAATCTCGTGTTACCATTGCAGCTGAGGAACAGGGTAAACTTGAACCAATGACACTGATTCCAAGTTCCAAGTGATTTGCGTTGATGGAAGTTCTCAGTCTAACAGTTCCCAATGCTGCTTGGTGTCCAGGGAGACCTTAGAATGTGGTGGCGGCTCTCTGACCATTGAGGATTCTCTATCCTTAGGATTAGACCCAGTACCCAGGAGCCAGGTTTCCTTCTTGGGACAGGAGGTGTGCTCTTGTATGGCTCACGGACCACAGGTTGGACCATATGCTTGAATTTCCAGAACAGACCTCTAGGAAGAGAGACCTCAAAACATAAGCTAGGGTTCTGATGAGGTTTTAGGGCCATGGAAGTTTCAATCTTCGGACTAAGTGCCATTGGCCTGCATGTCATCCTGGAGGTAGGTGCTGAGGCTGTGTCAGGCTGTGCACTTTTTCCAGAGTGGCCTATGATATTGGGGTGCAGTCAGGGGCCTTGCAGTTTTCTCCTAATCTGGACATTTTGGGAAACTGAGATGGGCAGGGTTTCCTCAGGAGAGCAGGGCCAGTGATGTCATGTGTTTCTCGAGGCCCCAACCTGGAGGTCATGTGTGTCAGGACTTTGGGACCAAAGACTTTAGACACAACCTCGGATAAGAGATAGGAGTGAGGTGATGGCAGTCCGAATCTGAAGACCCTGAGGGAAGCTCCTCGGGATTTGTAATTCAGGTGGCTGGGAGGGAGGAGCACAGGCTTTTCTGTCTGGATTTTGTGTCTAGGATGGCCACTAAATGGAGGGGTGACCTCATGTGTCCATGGGATATTCTTCCACTCTGGTGATTCTGCTTGGCACCCAAGAGTTTGATTTCTTTCTGGGGAAGAGGAAAAGACTGTATTCCATCTCTGGGATCCTGTCCAAACAGGGATTCCAGAGATGGTTTCTGGGTCCAGACACTGGGAAAACTTAACCAAAGCTTCGATTTGGGATCCTGGTCCAGATCCCAAGGGGGATCTTTGGAAAGGGGTCTCATTCTGAGGGTCACAATGCCTATTTGTGCCCAGCTGCCCATCCTGTGTAGGCATGGTCTCATGGACCATGCACCTGGTTCCCACTCAGGGTTGTACAGCCATCTCAACATTCAGTTTTCTGTCCATGGGGAAGGAGGAGCACTCTTTTGTGCTTCCGAGTCCCCTATGGGCAGGAATTTGAGCTAAGTCTGGGACAGGTACCTGAATATCCAGGTTGCTTCAAGATGATGGCCTCGGTCCAAGGTTGGACCCACCTGGAGGATATGGGGCCCACTATCTGGGTGGCTGACAGGAGGTCGGGGATCAGGCGGTGTCAGATAGATAATTTATGCAGAGGTCGGTCTATTATATTGGGGTGCCATTGAGGGCCGTGCAGGAGGATCCTCTCCAACCTAGCTAGAGAAAGCCATGGATGACCAAATGGAATTGATTAGGGCTGAGCTGAACGTGAAGAGAGATGATGTTCACAATGTTAGGGTGGAGCTTAAAGCTACCAGTGCTGAGGTTCACAATGCTCTCAATGAGTTCCAATCTAATCTAAATTCTCTCAAAGCTAGGGTAAATGAGACAGAAGTTAGAATTAGTGATCTGGAGGACAAACAGATAGAGAGAGGGGATCAGGAGGAGGGCTGGAACAAACAGGCTAGAAACCATGAAAACAGAATCAGGGAAATAAATGATGCCACGAAACCTTCCAAAGTCAGAATTATTGGAATCCCTGAAGGGGAGGAGAAAGAAAGAAGTCTAGAAGATATAGTGGAACAAGTTCTTCATGAAAAATTTCCCAAACTCCTGAATGGAATCTGCGTTCATGTACTAGAGTCTGAACGGTCTCCACCCAAGATTATCCATTCCAAAAAACCATCACAACACCTGGTAGTCAAATTGAGGAATCATAATTGTAGGTATAATCTCATGAAAGCCGCTAGGACAAAGAGGCTCCTTTCTTACAGAGGAAAGCCCATCAGAATAACATCAGACCTGTACACAGAGACCTGGCAAGCCAGAAAGCGCTGGCAAGATATATTCAGGGCATTAAATGAGAAGAATATGCAGCCAAGAATACTTTATCCAGCAAGACTGACATTCAAAATGGATGGGGAGATATAGAGTTTCCAAGACCGGCAAGGCTTAAAAGACTATGCAACCTCCAAGCCGACACTGCAGGAAATATTAAAGGGGGTTCTATAAAAGAGGAAAAAATCCTAATAATAGCATTGAACAGAAATATAGAGACAGTCTACAGAAAGAAAGACTTCAAAGGTAACTCGATGTCAATAAAAATGTATCTATAAATAATCACTCTCAATGTGAATGGCCTAAATACGCCCATAACATGACACAGGGTTGCAGATTGGATAAAACGACAGGACCCATCCATGTATTGTCTACAAGAGACCCATTTTGAACCTAAAGATACATGCAGACTGAAAGTGAAGGGATGGAGAAGCATCTTTCATGCCAATGGGCCTCAAAAGAAGGCTGGGGTAGCAATTCTTGTATCAGATAAATTAGACTTTAAACTAAAGACTGTAGTCAGAGATACAGAAGGACACTACATCATTCTTAAAGAGACTATCCACCAAGTTGATCTAACAATTGTAAATATCTATGCCCCCAATATGGGAGCAGGCAATAATAAAACTGTTAATCAAGATAAAGAGTCATATTGATATAAATACACTAATTGTAGGAGATCTTAACACGTCTCCCTCAGAAATAGACAGATCATCAAAGCAGAAAATCAATAAAGAAACAAAAGCATTGAATGACACATTGGACCAGATGGACCTCATAGATATATACAGAACATTCCACCCTAAAACAACAGAATACTAATTCATCTCAAGTGCACATGGAACCTTCTCAAGAATAGACCACAAACTGGGTTACAAATCAGGACTCAACCGATACCAAAAGACTGAGAATATTCCCTGCATTTTCTCAGATCACAATGCTTTGAAACTGGAGCTCAATCACAAGGAAAAGTTCAGAAGGAACTCAAACACATGGAAGCTAAAGACCACCTTGCTTAAGTATGCTTGGATCAAGCAGGAGATCAAAGAATAACTGAAAAAAAATCATGGAAACCAATGAGAATGAAGACCCTTCGGTCCAAAATTTATGGGATAGAGCAAAGGCGGTCCTAAGGGGGAAATATATAGCCATCCAGCCCTCCCTCAAAAAAATTGAAAAATCCAGAACACAGCAGCTGACTCTACACCTTCAAGAACTGGAGAATCAACAACAAATCAAACCAACTCCACACATAAGAAGAGAAATAATCAAGATTAGAGCTGAGATCAATGAGGTAGAAACCAGAGATACAATAGAACGTACTAATGAATCTAGAAGTTGGTTTTTTGAAAGTATCAATAAAATCAATAGACCACTGGACACACTAATCCAAAAGAAAAGAGAGAAAGCCCAAATTCATAAAATTATGAATGAAAAGGGAGAGATCACAAGTAACACCAAGGAAGTAGAAATAATCATCAGAAGTTTTTATCAACAGTTATATGCCAATAAGCATAGCAACCTAGATGAAATGGATGCATTCCTGGAATACTATAAACTCCCAAAATTGAACCAGGAAGAAATTGACAACTTGAATAGACCAATATCTAGTAACGAGTTTGAAGCAGTGATCAAAAATCTCCAAAAAAACAAGAGCCCAGGACCTGACGGATTCCCTGGGGAATTCTATCAAACTTTCAAAGAAGAAATAAGACCAATTATCCTGAAGATGTTTCAAAAAATTGAAGCAGAAGCCAGCATTACCCTGACCCCTAAACCAGGCAATGACCCTTAAAAAAAGGAGAATTTCAGACTAAAATCACTGATGAATACGGATGCTAAGATTCTCAACAAGATCCTAGCAAACAGGATCCAACAGCCCATTAAAAAGATTATCCGACATGACCAGTTGGGATTCATCCCTGGGCTACAAGGATGGTTCAACATTCGCAAATCAATCAATGTGATAGAACAAATGAATACGAGACGAGAGAAGAACAACATGGTCCTCTCAATCGATGCAGAAAAAGCAGTTGAAAAAATCCAGCATCCGTTTCTGACAAAAACCCTTCAAAGTATAGGGATAGAAAGAACATTACTGAACGTCATCAAATCTAACTATGAAAGACCCACAGCAAATATCATCCTCAATGGGAAAAAGCTTGCAGCCTTCCCGTTGAGATCAGGAACAAGTCAAGGATGCCCTGTCTTACCACTCTTGTTCAATATAGTATTAGAAGTCCTAGCAACAGCAATGACAACAAAGAGAAATAAAATGTATCCAAGCTGGCAATGAAGAAGTCAAACTCTCTTCGCAGATGACATGATTCTTTATACGGAAAACCCAAAAGACTCCACCCCCAAACTACTAGAACTCATACAGCAATTCAGCAACGTGGCAGGATACAAAGTCAATGTACAGAACTCAGTGGCTTTCTTATACACTAACAATGAAAATACAGAAAGGGAAATTAGAGAATCAATTTCATTTACTATAGCACCAGAACCATAAGATACCTGGGAATAAACCTTACCAAAGAGGTAAAGGATCCGTACTTGAGGAACTACAGAACACTCATGAAAGAAACTGAAGAAGACACAAAAAGATGAAAGACCATTCCATACTCTTGGTTCGGAAGAATAAACATTGTTAAATTGTCTATACTGCCTAGAGCAATCTATACTTTTAATGCCATTCTGATCAAAATTCCACCGGTATTCCTCAATGAGCTGGAGCAAATAATCCAAAAATTTGTATGGAATCAGAAGAGACTCTGAATCGCTAAGGAATTGTTGAAAAACAAAAATAAAACGGGGGCATCACATTACCTGATTTCAAGCTTTATTACAATGCTGTGACACCAAAACAGCATGGTACTGACATTAAAACAGTGGAACAGAGTAGAGTGCCCAGATATGGACCCTCAACTCTATGGGCAAATAATCCTCGAGAAAACAGGAAAAAATATACAATGGAAAAAAGACAGTCTCTTCAATAAATGGTGCTGGGAAAACTGGACAGCTATGTGTAGAAGAATGAAACTCGACCATTCTCTAACACCGTACACAAAGATAAACTCAAAATGGATAAAAGACCTCAACATGAGACAGGAATCCATCAGAATCCTTGAGGAGAACATAGGCAGCAATCTCTTCGATATTAGCCACACAATCTTCTTTCAAGTTATGTCTCCAAAGGCAAAGGAAACAAAAGCGAAAATAAACCTTTCAGACTTCATCAAAATCAAAAGCTTCTGCACAGCAAAGGAAACAGTCAAAAAAACAAAGGTGCAACCCACGGAATGAGAGAAGATATTTGCAAATGACAGTGCAGAGAAAAGATTGATATCCAGGATCTATAATGAACTCCTCAAATTCAACATGCACAAAACAGACAATCATATCAAAAAATGGGCAGAAGATATAAACATAAACTTCTCCAATGAAGACATACAAATGGCTATCAGACACATGAAAAAAATGTTCATCATCACTAGCCCTCAGGGAGATTCAAATTAAAACCACATTGAGATATCATGTTTCAGCAGTTAGAATGGTCATTAGCAAGACAGGAAACAACTTGTGTTGGAGGGGATATGGTTGGTGGGAATGTAAGTTGGTGCAGCCTCTTTGGAGAACAGTGTGGAGATGTCTCAAGAAATTAAAAATAGAACTTCCCTATGACCCTGCAATTTCACTTCTGGATATTTACCCCAAAGATACAGATGTCATGAAAAGAAGGGCCATCTGTACCCCAATGTGTACAGCAGCAATGGCCACGGTAGACAAACTATGGAAAGAACCAAGATGCCCTTCAACGGACGAATGGATAAGGAAGATGTGGTCCATATACACTATGTATGCATACCCAACTTTTTAGCAACATGGACGGGACTGGAAGAGATTATGCTGAGTGATATCAGTCAAGCAGAGAGTGTCAATTATCATATGGTTCACTTATTTGTGGAGCATAACAAATAGCATGGAGGACATGGGGAGTTAGAGAGAAGGGAGTTGGGGAAATTGGAAGGGGAGGTGAACCATAAGAGACTATGGACTCTATAAAACAATCTGAGGGGTTTGAATTGGCGGGTGGGTGGGAGGTTGGGGTACACAGGTGGCCGGTATTATAGAGGGCACGGATTGCATGGAACACTGGGTTTGGTGAAAAAATAATGAATACTGTTATGCTGAAAATAAAAAATAATAATAATAATACGCACTTGAGTCCAGAGTGTTGTTTGAAATTAAGGTCGGCACAGGGAATTTGTACTTTGCTTCTAATCTTCAGGGTTTGAGCAACCGTGAAGGGCAGAGTTTTCTTTTGGGTGGTAAGCATACTCATCTGGTGTGGCACCAGAGGCCCCATCCTGGAAAGCATGTGGTCCAGGGCCTTGGGGACAGAAATTTGCAAATGCAAACTAGGTTTATGGTGAGGGCGGAGGCGATCACAGGCCCAATCTGCAGGCCTGGGTGCACCTCATAGTGTACTGAAATTAAGGTGTCATGGAGGCAGTATCACAGGCTTTTCTGTCTGGATTGTGTGTCTAGGATGGTCGCAAAATGTAGGGGAGTCTTCATTGGGCCACGGGAGATTCTTCATCTCTGGGCATTCTGCCCAGCTCTCTAGAGTTTGGTGTCTCTGGGGAAAAGAAGACTGCTGTTTTCCGTCTCAGCAGATTCCCAAAAGAGGGATTTCAGAGACAGTTTCTGGGATTTTTCAGGGCCCCTGAACAACACGAATGAGGGTGAGGATTTGGCCCTAGGGACCTGGCAGGCCCGCCCTGTGTCCTTTCTGTCCAGCTACCAAGGGGGTTTGTTTGAAAGCAGGCTCACTCTGAGGGTCATAATGCCCAGGGCAGCTCACATGAGTGGCCGTGGTCTCATGGGCTATGCAGCTGGTTCCCACTCTGAGGGTTGGAAACCCATCTCAACAGCCAGGATTCCTGCCATGGGGAAGGAGGAGTACTCTTGTGCTTCAGGTTCCCCCATAAGCAGGGATTTGAGCTACAGTATGAAGGAGAGATGACTGAATATCCAGGTTGAGTATATGTGATGGCTTCTGGCCACAACAGGTCCCACTTGCAGGATATGGGGCAAACTGTCTGTGTGGCTGATTAGAGGTCGTGGCTCAGGATGTGTCAGACCAAGCCTGATTGCCCATGGTGGCCGATGATATTAGGGTACCGTCGAGGGCCATGCCGCTGTATCCTCATATGGAGTTTCTGGGCAGAATCACCAGGCACTTCTTCTTTCTGTTGGGCAGGCAAATTCTGCATTTTGTTACCAGATTCCCTATCAAGAGTCCTTGGGGATGGATGAAATTGAGGATGGAATTGTAAACACAAGCTACGGTTAAATTCAGTGTGAAGCAGAAGGCAGTTCCCGTGTGCAGTGGCTGATTCGAGATATCCAGCACCTGAGTAAGGGCAGATGTCTGAAGTTAGCTCACACTGTAGTTTGTGACTATGATGACCGACTAATGGAGTGGGGGCGCAAGATGCCATGGAGGATTTCCCACACTGTGGCTTGTAGGATGCTCCAAACAGCAAGGTTTCCTTGTACTGGACAGGGGGAGTCTGGTTTGTTGGCTCCAGGATCCCCATAGTGAAAGTTTGGGTAGCAGAGATCTCTCACATGGATGCCTGGAAAGCACACCTCCATTGACCATTGCAGCTGAGGAACAAAGCAGGTTCCATTGGTGGCTCTGGGGTGAAATTCCAAGCAGCCTGAGTTGACATGGAGTTCCATGCTGTTGGATCATAATGATGGTTTGTATCCAGGGAAACGTTAGAATGTTTGAGTGGTAGGGGCCATGCAGGATTCTCATCCACTGAGTCTTGGACATATCTACCAAGAGCAATGTTTTTTACTGGGGACAGGAGGGGTTCTGTTGTGTGGCTCACAGACCATATGTTGGAATATAAGTTGGTTTTGGAAAAAAGGCCTCTGGGGACAGGCGCCTGAAAATATAAGCTATGGTATCAATAAAGTCTTATGGGCATGTCAGGTTCAGTCATCTGACTCAGGGCCTTTGACTTGGATATCTGCCTGGAAATAGGTGCTCATGGTGTATCAGAATGCGCATTTGGGTCCAGAGTGTTCCTCAGAATTGAGGTGTGCTCAGGGGTTTTGCATATTGCTACTAAACTTCAGGGTTTGGGCAACAGTGAAGGGCAGAGTTTCCTTTGAGTACGTAGGCACAATCATCTGGTTTGGCTCCAGAGACCCCATCCTGGAGGGCTTCTGGTCCAGGGCTTTGGGAATTAGGGTTAATGTGAGGGCCAAGTTGATCACAGGCCCGACATGCAGGCCCGAGGGCAGCTCATAGTGTACTGAAATTACACTATCATGGAGGCGGTAGTGCAGGCTTTTCTGTCAGGTATGTGTCCAGGACAGTCACAAAAGGTAGGGGTGGCTTCATGAGGCCATGGTAAATTCTTCGTCGCTAGGGATTCTTCTCAGCTCCCAAGTGTTTTGTGTCTCTGGGAGAAAGGAAGACTGCTGTTTTCTGTCTCAGGGCACCCCCAAAAGAGGGATTAGAGACAGGTTCTTGGTCTGGTCGCCAGGAAAACACGAACGATGGTGAGAATTTGGCCCTAGGGATCTGGAAGCCCCACTCTGCGGGCTCCTGGGCCAGGTTCCGAGGGGGTTTGTTTGAAAGCAGACTCCCACTGACGATCACAATGACTGTTTGTGCCCAGGGCGGCTCCCATGAATGGCCATGGTCTCATGGGCCATGCAGCTAGTTCCCACTCTGAGGGTTAGACACCCATCCCATCAGCCAGGTTTCCTGCCATCAGAAAGGAGGACTCATTCTGTGCTTCAGGTTACACCATAGGCAGGGATTTGAGATTTGAGCTACGGTCTGGGGACAGATGCCTGAATACCCAGGTTGTGTAGAGATGATGGCTTCGGGCCATGGCAGGTCCAGCTGCAGGATATGGGGCCCACTCTCTGCGTGGCTGACTGGAGGTCGTGGCTCAGGCTGTGTCAGACAGAGTCTTAGTGCCCATGGCAGCCTATTTATTATGGTGCTGTCGAGGGTCATGCAGGTGGTTCCTCATGTGGGATTTCTGGTCAGACTCACCAGCCACTTCTTCTTTCTGTGGGGCATGCAGAATGCTGTGTTATGGCTCCAGAATTCCCTATCAAGAGGGCTTGGGGACCAGGAAGTTGAGGATGGAATTGTAAACACAAGCTATGGTTCAATTCAGTGACAAACAGAAGGCACTTCCAGTTTGCAGTGGCTGATTCGAGACATCTAGCTCCTGAATAAGGGCAGATGTCAGATGTTTGCTCATGCAGGAGATTGTGTCTATGATGACCAAGAAATGGAGCAATGGCATCAAGAAGCCATGGAGGATTTCCCACACTGGGGCTTGTGAGATGCTCCAAACAGCAAGGTCTCCTTCAACCAGACAGAGGAGTCTGGTTTGTTTGCTCCAGGGTCCCCAATATGGAAAGGTTGGGTAGCAGAGTACTCCCTCATGGATGACTGGAAAGCACACCTTCATTGACCATTGTAGTTGAGGAACATGGCAGGTTCGATCTGCTGGCCCTGGAGCCAAGTTCCAAGGGGGCTGAGTTGACATGGAGTTTCATGCTGTTGGATCACAATGCTGGTTTGTATCCAGGGAGACGTTAGAAAGTTGGGGTGGTCAGGGGCCATGCAGGATTCTCCTACACTGAGTCTTGGACACAGCTACCAAGAGCAAGGTATCTTTCTGGGAACAGCAGGGGTTCTGTTGTGTTTCTCAGGGACCACATGTTGGAATATAAGTTGGTATTAGAGAACAGGCCTCTCAGGATGGGCGCCTGAAAACCTAAGCTAGGGTCAATGAAGTCCTTGGTGTATGTCAGATTCAAACTTCTACTCAGGGCTTTTGACTTGAATGTCTGCCTGGAGACAAGTGCTCATTGTGTGTCAGAATGTGCATTTGGTTCCAGAGCTTTCTTTGAATTTGAGGTGGGCTCAGGGGCTTTGTACTTTGCTCCTAATCTTCAGGGTTTGGGCAACAGTGAAAGGCAGAGTTTCCTTTGGGAGGGTAGTCACAGTTTTCTGGTGTGGCACCAGAGGCCCAAGTCTGGATGGCTTGAGGGCAGGATTTTGGAGACAGAAATCTGCCAATGCGAACTAGGGTTAGGGTCAGGCCTGAGGTGATCACAGCCCTGATCTGTAGGATCTGAGGGCAGCTCATTGTGTAGTGAAATTAAGGTATCATGGAGGCGGTGGGTAGACTTTTCTGTCTGGATTGTGTGTCCAGAACGGTGGCCAAATGTAGGGATGGCTTCATGGGGCCATGGAACATTCTTCATCTCTGGGGTTTCTGCCCAGCTCCCAAGAGTTTGTGTCTCTGGGGGAAGGGAAGACTGCTGTTTTCCGTCTCAATGGATCCCCACTAGAGCGATTCCAGAGACAGTTTCTGGGTCTCAGCGCCAGAAAACACCACCAAGTGTGAAGATTTGCCTCTAGGCACCTGGAAGGCCCACTCTGCCGGCTCCTGGTCCAGCTACCATGGGGGTTTGTTGGAAACAGGCTCATGCTGAGGATCACAAAGCCTGTTTGTGCCCAGGGCGGCTCCCATGTGTGGTCGTGGTCTCATGTCCATGCAGCTGGTTCCCACTCTGAGGGTGAAACACCCATCTCACCAGCCAGATTTCCTGCCATTAGGAAGGAGGTGTACCCTTGTTCTTCAGGTTCCCTCATAGGGTAGGATTTGAGCTAAGTGCTAGGCACAGATGCCTGAATATCCAGGTTGAGTAGAGATGACGGCTTTGGGCCACAACAAGTCCCATCTGTAGTATATGGGACCCACTGTCTGGGTGGCTGACTAAAGATCGTGGTGCAGGCTGTGTCAGACAGAGCCTTAGTTCCCATGGTGGCCTATGACATTAGGGTGTCGTCGAGGGCCCTGCAGGTGGATCCTCATGTGGGGTTACTGGGCAGACTTACCAGGCTATTCTTCTTTCTTGTGGCAGGCAGAATGCTGCGTTGTGGCTACAGAATTTCCTATCAAGAGTGTTTGTGGACCAGGAGCATGAGGATGGAATGGTAAACACACGCTAATGTTAAATTCAGTGCCAAGCGAAAAACAGTTCCAATGTGCAGTGGCTGATTGGAGATATCCAACACCTGAGTAAGGGCGGATGTCAGATGTTTGCTCACACTGGAGTTTTTGTCTATGATGACCAACAAATGGAGGGGTGGCGTCAAGAGGCAATGGAGGATTTACCACGCTAGGGCTTCTGAGATGATCCAAACAGCAAGGTTTCCTTCTACCAGACAGGGGGAGTCTGTTTTTTTTTTTTTCTCCAGGGTCCCCCATGAGGGAACTTTGTGTAGCAGAGCACTCCCTCATGGATTCCTGGAAAGCACACCTGCATTGACCATTGCAGCTGAGGAACATGGCAGGTTTGTTGTGGTGGCTATGGGGTGTAGTTCCAAGGCCTTGAGTTGACATGGAGTCTCATGTAAATTGGGCACAATGCTGGTTTGTTACCAGGGAGATCTTAGAATGTGCTGGTGGCTAAGGGGCCATGCAGAGTTCATCTACCCTGACAGTTTGACACAGGTCCAAGAGCAAGTCTTTCTTCTGGGGACACTAGATGTTCTTTTGTGGGGCTCAGGGATGACATGTTTTATCATAGGTTGGTATTCCAGAACAGGTCACTGAGGACAGGTGCCTGAAAACCTCATCTAGGGTTCCAATGAGGTCCTAGGGACATGTCAGTGTAAAACTTCTGACTCAGGACCATTGACATGGCTTCCTGCCTGGATGTAGGTGATGAGGGTGTATCAGACTGGGCATTGCATTCAGAGGGTTCACCAATATGCTGATTGGCTCAGGGGCCTTACAGGTTTCTCCTAATCTGGAGGGGTTGGGCAATTGTGACCGTCAGAGCTTCCATGGGGATGGCAGGCACAGTCCTCTGGTGTGGCTCCAGAGACACCATCCTGGAGGGCAGGTGAGCCATGGTTTTGGGAATGAAGTCTTCAAACACAAATTCCGGTTAGGGTTAGTGGCACGGTGATCACAGGCCCAATGCATAGACCTTGAGGGCAGCTTGTGAGGAATTGTTATTAGGGTGACTCAAAGGCGGTAGCACAGGCTTTTCTATCTGAATTGTGTGTCCAGGATGGCTTCGGAATACAGGTGTGATCTCATGGGTCCATGGGATATCATGACAGGGTTGCCCACTCTCTCCACTCTTATTCAACATAGTATTTGAAGTCCTAGCAACAGCAATCAGACAACAAGGAGAAATAAAATGTATCCAAATTGGCAATGAAGAAGTCAAACTCTCTCTTCACAGATGACATACTTTATATGGAAAACCCAAAAGAATCCACCCCAAAACTACTAGAACGCATACAGCACTTCAATAATGTGGGAGGATACAAAATCTTTGTACAAAAATCAGTGGTTTTCTTATCCTTTAACAATGAAAATACAGAAAGGGAAATTAGAGAGTCAATTCCATTTACTACAGCTCCAAAACCATAAGATACCTGGGAATAATCCAAACCAAAGTGATAAGCAATCTATACTCAGGGAACTACAGAACACTCATGAAATAAATGGAAGAAAACCATAAAGATGGAAGACCATTCCATACTCGTGGATCAGAAGAATAAACAGTCTTTAAAAGTCTATACAACCTAGAGAAATCTATCCTTTTAATGCCATTCTGATCAAAATTCCTCCGGTATTTTTCAAAGAGCTGGAGCAAACAGAAGCCTAAAATTGGTGTGGAATCAGAGGAGATCCCGTATTGCTAAGGAAATGGCAAAAAGGAAAGAACAAAACTGGGTGCACCCTGTTGCCTGATTTCAAGGGTTACTACAAAGCTGTGACCACCAAGACAGCAGGGGACTGGCATAAAAACAGGCCATTAGACCAGTGTAACAGAGTAGAGAGCTCAGATATGGACCATCAATCTATAGTCAAATAATTTTCAAGAAAGCAGGAAAAAATATACAAAGGAAAAAAAAACGTCTTTTCAATAAATGCTGCTGAGAAAATTGGGACAGCTTTGTGTAGTTGAATGAAACTAGACCATTCTCTGACACCATACACAAAGAGAAACTCGAAATGGATAAAAGACCTCAACCTGAGGCAGGAATCCATCAGAATCTTGGAGGAGAAAATAGGCAGAAACCTCTTCAACATTGGCCATAGCAACTTCTTTCAAAATGTGTCTCCAAAGGCAAAGGAAAAAAATGTGAAGATGAACGTTTGGGACTTCATAAAGATCAAAAGCTTCTACACAGCAAAGGAAACAGTCAACAAAACAATGAGGCAACCCACGGAATTCGAGTAGATATTTGCAAATGACAGTACTGACAAAACCTTTTATCCAGGATCTATAAAGAATTCCTGAAACTCAACACACACAACACAGATAATCCTATTAAAAAATGGGCAGAAGATACAAAGAGACATTTCTCCAATGAAGACATACAAATGGCTATCAGACACATTAAAAAATGTTTGTCATCACTAGCCATCAGGGAGATACAAACTAAAACTACATTGAGATATCACCTTACACCAGTTAGAATGGCCTTAGAAAGATAGGAATCAACATGTGTTGGAGAGGATGTAGAGAAAGGGGAACCCTCTTACACTGATGGTGGGAAAGCAAGTCGGTGCAGCCACTCTGGAGAACAGTGTGGAGATTACTCAAGAAATTAAAAATAGAACTTCCCTAAGACCCTGCAATTGCACTACTGGGTATTTACCCCCAAAGAAACAGATGGAGTGAAAAGAAGGGCCATCTCTACCCCCAAATTTATAGAAGCAATGTCCATGGTCGTCAAAGAGTGGATAGAACCAAGATGCCCTTCAATGGATGATTGGATAAGGAATATGTGGTCCATATACACTACAGAGTATTAGGCCTCCATCAGAAAGGATGAATACCTAACATATGTAGCTACATGAATGGGACTGGAAAAGATTCTGCTGAGTGAAATAAGTTAAATAAGTCAAGCAGAGAGAATCAATTATCATAAGGTTCCACTTATGTATGGAGCATAACAAATAGCATGGAGGACAAGGGGAGTTAGAGAGGAAAAGGGAGTTTGGGGAAATTGGAAGGGGAGGTGAACCATGAGAGACTATGGACTCTGAAAAACAATCTTAGGGTTTTGAAGTGGCGGGGGTGTGGGAGGTTGGTACCAGGTGGTGGGCATTATAGAGAGCACAAATTGCATGGAGCACTGGGTGTGGTGAAAAAATAATAAGTACTTTTTTTCTGAAAATAAATCAATTGGAAAAGAAAAAAAAAAAAGCAAATGGGGGCATCACATTTCCGGACTTTAAGCTTTACTACAAAGCTATGATAACCAAGACAGCATGGTACTGGCAAAAAAATAGACATATAGACCAGTGGAAAAGAGTAGAGAGCCCTGATATGGACCCTCAACTCTATGGTCAAATAATCTTAGACAAAACAGGAAAAAATATACAGTGGAAAAAAGACAGTCTCTTCCATAAATGGTGCAGAAAAAACTGGGCAACTATACGTAGAAGAATGAAACTGGACCATTGTCTTACACCGCACACAAAGATAAACTCAAAATGGATAAAAGACCTCAATGTGAGACAAAATCCATCAGAATCATAGAGGAGAATATAAGCAGTAATCTCTTCGATGTCAGCCACAGCAACTTCTTTCAAGATATGTCTCCAAAGGGAAAGGAAACAAAAGCCAAAATAAACTTCTGGGACTTCGTCAAAATCTAAACCTTCTGCATAGCAAAGGAAACAGTCAACAAAACAAAGAGCAACCCAAGGATTGCGAGAAGATACTTGCAAATGACAGGACAGACAAATGGTTGATATCCAGGACCTATAAAGAACTCCTCAAACTCAACACACACAAAACAGACAATCATATTTTAAAAATGGGCAGAAGATATGAAGAGACACTTCTCCAATGAAGACATACAAATGGCTATCAGACACATGAAAAAAAAAAGGTTCATCATCATTAGCCATCAGACTGATGCACATTAAAACCGCATTGAGATACCACCTTACACCAGTTAGAACAGCCAAAATAAGCAAGACAGGAAACAACATGTGTTGGAGAGGATGTGGAGAAAGGGAAACCCTCTTACACTGTTGGTGGGGATGCAAGTTGGTGCAGCTACTTTGGAAAACAGTGTGGAGATTCCTCAAGAAATTAAAAACAGAGCTATCCTATGACCCTGCAATTGCACTACTGGGTATTTACCCCAAAGATACAGATGGAGTGAAACGAAGGGTCATCTGTACCCCAATGTTTATAGCAGCAATGGCCATGGTCAACAAACTGTGGAAAAAACGAAGATGAACTTCAAAAGATGAATGGATAAGGAAGATGTAGTCCATATACACAATGGAGTATTATGCCTCCATCAGAAAGGTTGAATACCCAAATTTTGCAGCAACATGGACAGGACTGGAAGATATTATGCTTAGTGGAATAAGATAAGCAGACAGAGTCAGTTATCATATTGTTTTACTTAAGTGTGGAGCATAAACAATACCATGGAGGACAAGGGGAGATGGAGAGGAGAAGGGAGTTGAGGGAAACTGGAAGCGGAGGTGAACCATGAGAGACTATGGACTCTGTAAAAGAATCTGAGGTCTTTGCATGGGTTGGGTGGGAGTTTGGGGGAACCAAGTGGTGCTTTTTAGAGATGGTATGGAGTGCATGGAACACTGGGAGTTGTACTAAAACATTGAATATGGTTACACTGAAAATAATTTAAAAAATTAAACAGTTGTATGCCAATATGCTAAGCAAACTTTGTGAAATAGATGCATTTTTAGAAAAGTATAATCCCAAAATTGAACCGGGAAAAAATTCACAACATAAATAGACTTTTACCCAGTAACAAGATTGAAGCAGTGTTCAAAAACCTCCCAATACACAAGAGCCCAGGACTTGATGGATTCACAGGAGAAATCTACCAGACTTTAATAGAAGAAATAACATGTCTTCTCCTGAAGCTCGTTCCAAAAATTAAGCAGAAAGAAAACTTCCAGACCCTTTTTATGAAGGCAGCATTACCCTGCTCCACAAACCAGGCAAAGACCTCACCAAAAGGAAAATTTCAGACCAATATCACTGATGAATATGGATACTAAGATTCTCAACAAGATCCTAGCTCACAGGATCCAACAGTACATTCAAAAGATGATCCACCATGACCAGGTGGGATCTATCCCTGGGTTGCAAGGATGGTTCAGCATTCACAAATCAATCAATGTCATAGAACAAATTATGAAGCGTGGAGAGGAGAACCACATGGTCCTCTCCATTGAAGAAGAAAAAGCATTATACAAAATCCAGCATCCGGTCCTGATTAAAATGCTTCAAATTATAGGGATAGAGGGAACATTAGTCAACTTCATAAAATGTCTATGAAAAACCCACAGTGAATATTATCCTCAATGGGTAATAGCTGACAGGCTTCCCTTTGAGATCAGGAACATGACAAGGATGCCCACTCTCACCACTCTTGTTCTACAAACTATTTGAAATCCTAGCAACAGCAATCAGACAACAATGAGAAATAAAAGGTATCCAAATTGGTAATGAAGAAGTCAAACACTCTCTCCTCACAGATGACATAATTTATATGGAAAACTCAAAACACCCCACCTCCAAACTACCAGAACTCATACAGCAACTCAATAATGTGGCAGGATACAAAATCATTGTACAGAAATCAGTGGCCTTCTTCTACATTATCAATGAAAATACAGAAAGGGATATTAGAGAATCAATTCCATTTACTACAGCACTGAAACCATAAGATACCTGGGAATAAACCATACCAAAGAAGTAAAGGATTTTTCTTGAGGAACTACAGAACACTCATGAAAAAAATTGAAGAAAACAAAAAAGACAGAAGACCATTCCATGCTCAAGGATCAGAAGAATAAACATTGGTAAAATGGATAAAAGACCTCAATGTAAGACAGGAATCCATCAGAACCCTAGAGGAGAACATTGGCAGTAATCTCTTCTATATCAGCCACAGCAACTTATTTCAAGATATGTCTCCAAAGGCAAAGGAAACAAAAGCCAAAATAAACTTTTGGGACTTCATCAAAATCAAAAGCCTCTGCACAGCAAAGGAAAAAGTCAAAAAAACAAAGACGCAACCCATGGAATGTGATAAGATATTTGCAAATAACAGTACAGACAAAAGGTTGATATCCAGGATCTATAATGAACTCCTCAAACTCAACACATAGGAAATAGGCAAACATATCAAAAAATGGGCAGAAGATATGAACAGACAATTCTCTAATGAAGACATACAAATGGCAATCAGACACATGAAAAAATGTACATCATCACTAGCCCTCAGGGTGATTCAAAATAAAACCACAGTGAGCTATCACCTTACACCAGTTAGAATTGCCAAAGTTAACAAAACAAGAAACAACATGTGTTGGAGAGGATGTGGAGAAAGGGGAACCCTTTTACACTGTTGGTGGGATTGCAAGTTGGTGCAGCCTCTTTGGAGAACAGTGTGGAGATTCCTCAAGAAATTAAAAACAGAACTTCCCTATGACCCTGCAATTGCACTCCTGGGTATTTACCCCAAAGATACAGATGTCGTGAAAAGAAGGGCCATCTGTACCCTAATATTTATAGCAGCAATGGCCATGGTCGCCAAACTATGAAAGAACCAAGATGCCCTTCAACGGACGAATGGATAAGGAAGATGTGGTCCATATACACTATGGAGTATTATGCCTCCATCAGAAAGGATGAATACCCAACTTTTGTAGCAGCATGGACGGGACTGGAAGAGATTTTGCTGAATGAAGAAAGGCAGAGAGAATCAATTATCATATGGTTTCACTTATTTGTGGAGCATAACAAATATCATGGAGAACAAGGGGTCTTAGAGAGGAGAAGGGAGTTTGGGGGAATTGGAAGGGGAGGTGAATCATGAGAGACTATGGACTCTGAAAAACAACCTAGGGGTTTGAAGTGGCGGGGGGGTGGGATCTTGGGGTACCAGGTGGTGGGTATTATAGAGGGCACAGATTGCATGGAGCACTGGGTTGGTGAAAAAAATAATGAATACTGTTTTTCTGAAAATAAAGAAATTAATTTAATTAAAAAAAAACATTGTTAAAATGTTATACTGGAGACAAGATGGCGGAGAAGTAGGAGGAGGCTCCCTTTCAACCTGAACCCTACTTCTATTGAACTCCACTCACCGACAAAATCAGCCTGAGACCCGAATTATACACATCTGGATCTCTACCAGAGCAGAAAACGCCAGTGGGCAGGTAAAGCAGAGTGGGAAAGTCGGACTGATATCGGAAGATAAACAAAAGTGGGAGGGTGCTACCAGAGGTGACCCACTGGAAAGTAATATCCCAATACGAGAGTGCCCTGCGTCTGGGGACCAGCATTATCTCAGAAGTATGGTAGAAAGCACTCAAGAAGAGCAAGGGATCACTGGGAAGAAATTGCAGGAATCGGGGTGTTAGGGTCAGGGGCTTAAGTCCCCAGACCCAGGACAACCACCCCTGGTGCAGAGCCAGAAAGAGTGCGGCAGAGAAACCAGGTCTTGGTCCCTGAACCACCAGCAAGCTCGCCTGAGAGCGTGTGGCTCCCAGCTCCCATGAGGGGCTGGGAGCCTCGCCAGCCAAGAGAAGCACAGCTTTTTTGCAGTCCCCATGCAAGTGCCCTGCCATGCCATCAGAGTCCGAGTCATGCCCTGCGCCCTCCAGAGAGAGAGGTGGCACAGGCACCAGCCTGGTGCTCTCGGACCTGGAAATACCAGGCACTCCCAGCTTGTGCCAGGGGGAAAATCTCAGTTTGCGATTGCTGCTTGGAACTTCTCTGGCAGTCTGGAGCTGCCCAGACAGCGGCCACTGCTGTGGTTTTGGTACAAGCAAAAAATCTTGAGTCCCCAGGGACCGCGACTGGGAACCTGCTCTGCCAGTGTTGAAGGGGGATTTTATTTGGGCTCTTCGGACAGATTGAGGCTTCTCTCTGAGACGAAGGACAGGGTACAGTTTGCTTTCCTCTAAACCTACAAAAACCATCAAAAGCCCTCAAGGCAAGAGAAAAACAAAAGTGAACAAATATAAAAACCTCCAGAGAACAAAAGCCTGAAAAAAACAGTTTCCTAAGAGCACACCCCCTTGAGGCGGGTGGGAGGACTTAACTCAGAGAACATCATTGACTGAAATCCCACGTGGCAGGCACCTCCCCCAGAAAACCAACCAGGAAAGGAAAAAAAAAAAAGACAACAAGAGATCAACCACCACTACTTCATAGGACAATTTTTATTATTAATTAGTTCCCACTATCCTGGCTCATTTTATTAAAGATAATTTTTTATTATATATAGAAAATTTTTTAACCTATTTACCGTCACAGTGAGATGTCCAGTACATCAAATTCCATAATAACCTTCTAACCTGAACTTTTTATACATACACCTGTGTTTTCCTTTTGCATTTCTGTTTTTTAAATTTATTTTTTTCAATTTTAGTTTAGTTTAGTCTAGTTTATTCCTTTTTTTAATTTTTATTTTCTAATATTCATATAGAATTAAACTTCAAGGTAATCCCCTTTTCCCAATCAAAGCCACCCATATAGGTAAAACAATTCCTAATCCCCATTTATCTTAGGAAAGTGGAGTCTTTAACAAATACATCAAGATACATCCGGAAAAAAAAAACAAAAAAACAAAAAACAAAAAACCTTCCTCACCCACACTGAGAATTTACAACCACTCTACAATCTTTTTCTTCCACCAGTATTTCTGTGTTGTTTTTTATTTATATATTTGACAGAGAGAGATCACAAGTAGGCAGAGAGGCAGGCAGAGAGAGAGAGAGAGAGAGGAAGCAGGCTCCCTGCTGAGCAGAGAGCCCGATGTGGGACTTGATCCCAGGACCCTGAGATCATGACCTGAGCCGAAGGCAGCGGCTTAACCCACTGAGCCACCCAGGCGCCCCTATTTCTGTGTTTTTGTGTTTGTCCTAATAGTATATAAATCTTACACTCGGGGTTCTTTCTGATGAGGTTATTCCTTTATTTGCATTTATATATGCAAATATATATATATATATATATATATATATATATATATATATATATATAATTTTCTCTTCTCATATACTTTTATCAGTCTTTTTGTTTGTCTGTTTTTGTTTGTAAACTTCATAAATCTTACCTTGGAACCCATTTGGGCTGAACCTTCTCTTTTATCTCACCTTTCATTCTTGTCTCTCTCCCTCTCTCTTTTTTTCTTTTTTTTAACCTCAGGTGTCCCAACAAATGAGGGATTCCAGAGTAGAACCCTGGGGAGGGGCGACTGGACAATCAGAAATCTGATTAAAAATTGGGGCCTAGGGACATGTCAAGCCCATTATGACACCTAATGGTCCAGCCACTGAGAGGACTTACTAGAGGACAGGAATCATGCTGAGGGTCACAATGCGTGTGTATGCCCTCGTCGCACTCAAGAATGGGCGGGGCCTCAGGGTGAATGCTGGTTTCTCCTACACTGAACTTTGGACAACAGGCCAACCACAAGGGTTCTTGCCATGGGTAAGGTGAAGTTCTGATTTCTGCATCACACTCACCCCTGGGCAGTGATTGGAGATAAGGTCTCGGTTCTGTAGCCTGAAACCTGAGGTAGGGAAGAGGTGATGACCTAAGGCCATGGAGGGTTTTATGTGCTCAGTGTGCGGTCACCTTTCTGGGTGTTGGTCAGGAGGTCTGGGCTCAGGTTGTGTTCGACAGTGCATTAGTGCCCAGGTAGGCTATATAATTTGGGTAAAGTCGAGTGCTGTGTAGGTTGATCCTCATTTATGGTGCCTGGGCAGCTCATGAGGCAATAATTTTTTTTTTCTATAGGGCAGGCAGTGTGCTGCATTGTGGGTCCGGAATTGCCAAACTTGAGGGCTTCGGGGCCAGGAGTGAGAGGACGGAAGTCTGAGAAGACAAGCCAGACTTGGGTTTCAGGGCGAGGGCACGGCAGGTACCCTCTGCAGATCTGAACCAATATCTCATGCATCTGAAGTCAGGGCAAGGATCAGACATTGGCAAAGGTTGGAGTTTCTCTGCATGACGGCCGCTTCATGAAGGGAGCGGAATCTCGAGGCCATTGAGGTTTTCCCACGTTGGGAGTTGTGGGATGCCCCCTTCAAGGATTCCTTCTGCGGGACAATTGATACCTGTTGGACAGCTCCAGGACATCCCATACGGAATGACTCCAGAGCACCGTTCGCGGATGGATGCCTGGGAAGCCCGCCTCGCATTCCAATTGTCTCCTAGCAACAAGACAGTTTAGATCTGATGGCTCTGCTGGAGCAACCTCGGTGGCTGAGTTGAAATGTACTTTCCTGAGGATGTGCCCTAAAGTGTTTTTGTGTCTATGAGGGCCTTGGAATGGGGCGGTGGCACCGGCAACCTGAAGTACTTTCCTAAGCTTTGGACATGGCTCCCATGCACAGGTTTCCTTTTGGAGACGAGATGAGTTCTGATGGGTGCCTCAGGAAAACTCCTATGCTCGTATTGGAATCAGGCTTTTGAGGACACATGCCTGTAACCCATAGCAATGGATCCTATTATGGCCTAGGGTCCTGTCTGGTTCAATCTTCTTCTCTGGGGACATCCATCAATGGTATGAGTGGAGGTCGATTATCAGCTGGTGTCAGACACCCCTTGTTTGTTCCGGGTGACCCACACTATTGGGATGGCCTAAGGGTCGTTGGAGGTTTCTCCTAATTTGTATGATTTTGTACCATGGAATGGGCAGAATTCCCATGGATTGGTAGGCACAGTCCTAATGTGTGGCTCCAGGGGCCGAGCCTGGAGGGTGTGTGGCCCAAGACTTTGAGGACAGGAGTCTGAAAACACAAACTCAGCTTAGGTTTGGGGACGTAGGTATGGCAGGCCCGATCTACAAACCATGAGAAGAACTCTACAGGATATGAAGAAAGTGCGAGTCTGTGGCGATTGCTCAGGCTTTTGTCTCTGGATTTTGTATCAGTGATGGCCGTGGAATGTCGGGGAGGCCTCATGGGCCATGGACGAATCTTCCTCTCTGAGGATTTGGCACGATTCCCAATTGCTTTTCGTCAATCTGTGGGATGGGAGGACTCATTTCAGTTTTGTTACCTCAGGTGTCCCACCAAAGAGGAATTCCAAAGCAAAGCCGTGGGGAAGACTGAAGGGACAATCCGAAATATGGTTAAAAATTGGGGCCTAGGGGCATGGCAAGCCCAATATGCTATCTCTTCATCCAGCCACTGAGTGGCCTTACTTGAGGACTGGGCTCAGCCTGAGCGTCACAATGTGTTTGTGACCAATGTGGCCCGCGTTCATGGGCGGGGCCTCATGGGCCACTGGTTTCAACGACACTGAACGTTGGACAACATGCCAACCACAAGGTTTCTTGCCATGGGGAAGGAGTTCTGATTTCTGCATCACCTTCAACATGGACAGGGATTGGAGATAAGTTCTAGGTTCTGTACCTGAAAACCGAGGTTGGGAATCGATGACGACCTAAGGCCATGGCGGCTTGATGTGCTCAGTGTGTGGCCAGCTCTCTGGGAGGGGCCGGGGGTCCAGGCTCAGGCTGTGTCAGAAAGGGCATTAGTGCCCTGGTCAGCCTATGTATTTGGGGTACAGCCAAGGTCGGTGCAGGTTGATCCTCATTTGGGGTTACTGGGTAGCCCCAGAGGACAATGTTTTTTATCTGGAGGGCAGGCAGAGTGCTGCATTGTAGTTCTGGATTGCCAAACTGGAGGTCTTGTGGGCCAGTAGTCTGACGACAAAAGTCTGAGAACACAAGCTAGGCTTAGGTTTCTGGGTGAGGCCATGGCAGGCACAATCTACAGACCTGAATCGAGATCTCGTGCATCTGAAGTCAGGGCGAGGATCAGACGATCGCTCAGGTTGGAGTTTCTGTCCCTGATGGCCCCTTCATGAATGGGGGGGCATCACGAGGCCATGGGTGTTTTCCCATGATGGGAGTTGTGAGAAGCTCCAAACTGCAGAGAGTCTTCGGCAGGACAATTGAGACCTGTTGTTTGGCTCCAGGCCAATGATTCTGAGCAGGGTTCTAAGGATGGATGGCTGGGTAGCCCACCTCGCATTCCAATTGTCTTCTAGCAACAAGACAGGTTAGATCTCCTGGATCTGTGGGGAGCTACCGAGGATGCGGAGTTGAAAAGCACACCCCTGGGGATGGGTCCGAATGTGCTTTTGTGTCTATGGAAACCTTGGAATGAAGCGGTGGCACTTGGGCCCTAAAGGGTTCTCCTAAACAGAGGCTTTGACACAGCTCCAACGAGCAAGTTTCCCATGTGTAGATGTGATGTTTTCTGATGGGTGAATCAAGAAACAGCTATATGCTGCTTTTGAAATCCAGGCCTCTGAGGAGAGATGCCTGGAAACCAAAGCAATGGATCTTATTAGTGCCTAGGGGCCTGTTCTTTCCTTTTTACCTCTGAGGACATCTCTCTATGGGTCTGAGTGCAGGTAGGGGCTCATTTGGGCTCAGATTGCCCCTGTTTTTCCTGGGAAGCCACCACTATTGAGATATAACAGGGACTTTGGAGGTTTAACCTATTAGAAGGGTTGTGGCCATTGGAATGGGCACACACAATTCCCTTGGAGAGGGCAAGTACAGTCCTCAGGTTTGGCTCCAGGGGCCCGAGCCTGTAGGTTGTGTAGGCCAGGGCTGTTTGGACAGTTGTCTGAAAACACAAACTCGGCTTATGTTTCGGGTCATAGGTATGGCAGAACTGATCTACAGACCATGAGGAGAACTCTTCGGGTTGAAAGAAGGGCGAGTGTGAGGCTCCTGCTCAAGTTTTTGTCTCGGGATATCGTGTCACTCATGGTCGTGGAATTTCTGGGTGACTTCATGGAAAATGGACGAGTTTTACTCTCTGGTGGTTTGGCCCCGTCCAAGGAGTTTGGGTTCATTCTGTGGGCTGGAAGAAGTCCGTTTTATTTTGTTGTTGTTGTTGTTGTTGTTTTCTTTTTTAACCTCAGGTGTCCCACCAAATGAGGGATTCCGGAGTAGAGACCTGGGGAGGGGCGACTGGACAGTCAGAAATCTGGTTAAAAATTGGGCCCGAGTGACATTTCAAGCCCATTATGACATCTAAAGGTCCAGCCACTGAGAGGACTTACTAAAGGACAGGACTCATGCTGAGGGTCTCAATGCGTGTGTATGCCCTCATCACACTCAAGAATGGGCGGGGCCTAAGGGTTTCTCCTACACTGATCGTTGGACAACGTGCCAACCACAAGGGTTCTTGCCATGGGTAAGGAGGAGTACTGATTTCTGCATCAGACTCACCCCTGGGCAGTGATTGGAGATAAGGTCTCAGTTCTGAAGCCTGAAAACTGAGGTAGGGAAGAGATGATGACCTAAGGCATGGCGGGTTTTATGTGCTCAGTGTGCGGTCAGCTTTCTGGGTGTTGGTCAGAAGTTCCGGGCTCAGGTTGTGTTCGACAGTGCATTAGTGCCCAGGTTAGACTATATAATTTGGGTAAAGTCGAGAGCTGTGTAGGTTTACCCTCATTTAAGGTGCCTGGGCAGCTCATGAGGCAATAATTTTTTTTCTAGAGGGCAGGCAGAGTGCTGCATTGTAGGGTCCGGAATTGCCAAACTTGAGGGCTTTGGGGCCAGGAGTGTGAGGACGGAAGTCTGAGAAGACAAGCTAGACTTGGGTTTCAGGGCGAGGGCACGGCAGGTACCCCCTGCAGATCTGAACCAATATCTCATGCATCTGAAGTCAGGGCGAGGATCAGACGTTGGCTCAGGTTGGAGTTTCTGAGCATGACGGCCGCTTCATGAAGGGAGCGGAATCTCGAGGCCATTGAGGTTTTCCCACGTTGGGAGTTGTGGGATGCCCCCTTCAAGGATTCCTTCTGTGGGACAATTGAGACCTGTTGGACAGCTCCAGGACATCCCATATGGAATGACTCCAGAGCACCGTTCGCGGATGGATGCCTGGGAAGCCCGCCTCGCATTCCAATTGTCTCCTAGCAACAAGACAGTTTAGAACTGATGGCTCTGCGGGAGCAACCTGGGTGGCTGAGTTGAAATGGACTTTCCTGAGGATGTGCCCTAATGTGTTTTTGTGTCCATGAGGGCCTTGGAATGGGGCGGTGGCACCGGGACCCTGAAGTACTCTCCTAAGCTTTGGACATGGCTCCCATGCACAGGTTTCCTTGTGGAGACGAGATGAGTTCTGATGGGTGCCTCAGGAAAACGCCTATGCTCGTATTGGAATCAGGCTTTTGAGGACACATGCCTGTAACCCAAAGCAATGGATCCTATTATGGCCTTGGGTCCTGTCTGGTTCAATCCACTTTTCTGGGTACATCCATCTATGGTATGAGTGGAGGTCGATTATCAGCTGGTGTCAGACACCCCTTGTTTGTTCCGGGCGACCCACACTATAGGGATGGCCTCAGGGTCGTAGGAGGTTTCTCCTAATTTGTACGATTTTGGACCATGGAATGGGCAGAATTCCCATGGATTGGTAGGCACAGTCCTAATGTGTGGCTTCAGGCGCCCAGCCTGGAGGGTGTGTGGACCAAGACTTTGAGGACAGAAGTCTGAAAACACAAACTCAGCTTAGGTTTGAGGACATAGTTATGGCAGGCCCGATCGACAAACCATGAGAAGAACTCTTCAGGATATGAAGAAAGTGCGAGTCTGAGGCGCTTGCTCAGGCTTTTGTCTCTGGATTTTGTATCAGCGATGGCCGTGAAATGTCGGGCAGGCCTCATGGGCCATGGACGAATCTTCCTCTCTGAGGATTTGGCCCGATACCCAATTGCTTTTCGTCATTCTGTGGGATGGGAGGTCTCCTTTCAGGTTTGTTACCTCAGGTGTCCCACCAAAAGAGGAATTCCAAATCCAAGCCGTGGGAAAGACTGAAGGGACATCCCGAAATATGGTTAAAAGTTGGGGCCTAGGGGCATGGCAACCCAATAGCTATCTCTTCATCCAGCCATTGAGTGGCCTTACTTGAGGACTGGGCTCAGCCTGAGGGTCACAATGTGTGTTTGTGACCAATGTGGCCCGCGAGCATGGGCGGGGCCTCATGGGCCACACTGGTTTCAACGACATTGAACGTTGGACAACATGCCAACCACAAGGTTTCTTGCCATGGGGAAGGAGTTCTGATTTCTGCATCACCTTCAACCTTGGGCACTGATTGGAGATAAGGTCTAGGTTCTTAAACCTGAAAACCGTGGTTGGGAGAGATGACGACCTAAGGCCATGGCGGCTCGATGTGCTCAGTGTGCGGCCAGCTGTCTGGGAGGGGCCAGGGGGTCCAGGCTCAGGCTATGTCAGAGAGGGCATTAGTGCCCTGGTCAGCCTATGTTTTTGGGGTACAGCCAAGGTCGGTGCAGGTTGATCCTCATTTGGGGTTACTGGGTATCCCCAGAGGACAATGTTTTTCTTCTGGAGGGCAGGCAGAGTGCTGCATTGTAGTTCTGGATTGCCAAATGGAGGGCTTGTGGGCCAGTAGTCTGACGACAAATGTCTGAGAACACAAGCTAGGCTTAGGTTTTTGGGTGAGGCCATGGCAGGCACAATCTACAGACCTGAATCGAGATCTCATGCATCTGAAGTCAGGGCGAGGATCAGACGATCGCTCAGGTTGGAGTTTCTGTCCCTGATGGCTCCTTCATGAATGGGGGGGCATCACGAGGCCATGGGGGTTTTCCCACTATGGGAGTTGTGAGAAGCTCCAAACTGCAGAGAGTCTTCTGCAGGACAATTGAGACCTGTTGTTTGGCTCCAGGCCAATGATTCTGAGCAGGGTTCTAAGGATGGATGGCTGGGTAGCCCACCTCGCATTCCAATTGTCTCCTAGCAACAAGACAGGTTAGATCACCTGGATCTGTGGGGAGCTACCGAGGATGCTGTTTGAAATGGACACCCGTGGTGATGGGTCCTAATGTGCTTTTGTGTCTATGGAGACCTTGGAATGAAGCGGTGGCACTGGGGCCCTAAAGGATTCTCCTAAACAGAGGCTTTGACACAGCTCCAACGTGCAAGTTTCCCATGTGTAGATGAGATGTTTTCTGATGGGTGAATCAAGAAACAGCTATATGCTGCTTTTGAAATCCAGGCCTCTGAGGAGAGATGCCTGGAAACCAAAGCAATGGATCTGATTAGTGCCTAGGGGCCTGTTCTTTCCTTTTTACCTCTGGGGACATCTGTCTATGGGTCTGGGTGCAGGTAGGTGCTCAGTTGGGCTCAGATTGCCCCTGTTTTTCCTGGGAAGCCAACAATATTGAGATGGATCAGGGACTTTGGAGGTTTATCCTATTAGAAGGGTTGTGGCCATTGGAATGGGAACACACAATTCCCTTGGAGAGGGCAAGTACAGACCTCAGGTTTGGCTCCAGGGTTCTGAGCCTGTAGGTTGTGTAGGCCAGGGCTGTTTGGACAGTTGTCTGAAAATTAACTCAGCTTAGGTTTGGGGACGTAGGTATGGCAGGCCCGATCTACAAACCATGAGAAGAACTCTTCAGGATATGAAGAAAGTGCGAGACTGAGTCGCTTGTTCAGGCTTTTGTGTCTGGATTTTTTATCAGCGATCGCCGTGGAATGTCGGGGAGGCCTCATGGGCCATGGACGAATCTTCCTCTCTGAGGTTTTGGCCCGATTCCCAAATGCTTTTCGTCAATCTGTGGGATGGGAGGACTCATTTCAGGTTTGTTACCTCAGGTGTCCCAACAAAAGAGGAATTCCAAAGCAAAGCCGTGGGGAAGACTGAAGGGACATCCCGAAATATGGTTAAAAATTGGGGCCTAGGGGCATGGCAAGCCAATTTGCTATCTCTTCATCCAGCCACTGAGTGGCCTTAATTGAGGACTGGGCTCAGCCTGAGGGTCACAATGTGTGTTTGTGACCAATGTGGCCCGAGAGCATGGGCGGGGCCACATGGGCCAAACAGGTTTCAACCACACTGAACGTTAGACAACATGCCAACCACAAGGTTTCTTGCCATGGGAAAGGAGTTCTGATTTCTGCATCACCTTCAACCTTGGGCAGTGATTGGAGATAAGGTCTAGGTTCTGAAAACTGGAAACCGAGGTTGGGAAGAGATGACGACCTAAGGCCACGGAGGCTCGATGTGCTCAGTGTGCGGCCAGCTGTCTGGGACGGGCCAGGGAGTCCAGGCTCAGACTGTGTCAGAAAGGGCATTAGTGCCCTGGTCAGCCTATGTATTTGGGGTACAGCCAAGGTCGGTGCAGGTTGATCCTCATTTGGGGTTACTGGGTAGCCCCAGAGGACAATGTTTTTCTACTGGAGGGCCGGCAGAGTGCTGCATTGTAGTTCTGAATTGCCAAACTGGTGGGCTTGTGGGCCAGTAGTCTGACGACAAAAGTCTGAGAACACAAGCTAGGCTTAGGTTTCTGGGTGATGCCATGGCAGGCACAATCTACAGACCTGAATAGAGATCTCGTGCATCTGAAGTCAGGGCGAGGATCATACGATCGCTCAGGTTGGAGTTTCTGTCCCTGATGGCCCCTTCATGAATTGGGGGGGGTATCACGAGGCCATGGGGGTTTTCCCACGATGGGAGTTAGAGAAGCTCCAAACAGAAGAGAGTCTTCTGCAGGTCAATTGAGACCTGTTGCTTGGCTCCAGGCCAATGATTCTGAGCAGGGTTCTAAGGATGGATGGCTAGGTAGCCCACCTCGCATTCCAATTGTCTCCTAGCAACAAGACAGGTTAGATCTCCTGGATCTGTGGGGAGCAACCGAGGACGCTGAGTTGAAATGGACACCCCAAAGGATGGGTCCTAATGTACTTTTAAGTCTATGGAGACCTTGGAATGAAGCGGTGGCACTGGTGCCCTAAATGGTTCTCCTAAACAGAGGCTTTGACACAGCTCCAATGTGCAAGTTTCCCATGTGTAGATGAGATGTTTTCTGATGGGTGAATCAAGAAACAGCTATATGCTGCTTTTGAAATCCAGGCCTCTGAGGAGAGATGCCTGGAAACCAAAGCAATGGATCTGATTAGTGCCTAGGGGCCTGTTCTTTCCTTTTTACCTCTGGGGACATCTGTCTATGGGTCTGAGTGCAGGTAGGTGCTCATTTGGGCTCAGATTGCCCCTGTTTTTCCTGGGAAGCCAGCACTTTTGAGATGGATCAGGGACTTTGGAGGTTTATCCTATTAGAAGGGTTGTGGCCATTGGAATGGGCACACACAATTCCCTTGGAGAGGGCAAGTACAGTCCTCAGGTTTGGCTACAGGGGCCTGAGCCTGTAGGTTGTGTAGGCCAGGGCTGTTTGGACAGTTGTCTGAAAACACAAACTCGGCTTATGTTTCGGGTCATAGGTATGGCAGGACTGATCTACAGACCATGAGGAGAACTCTTCTGGATTTGAAAGAAGGGCGAGTGTGAGGCTCCTGCTCAAGTTTTTGTCTCTGGATATCGTGTCACTCATGGTCGTGGAATTTCTGGGTGACTTCATGGGAAATGGACGAGTCTTACTCTCTGGTTGTTTGGCCCCGTCCAAGGGTTTGGGGTCATTCTGTGGGCTGTAAGAAGTCCGTTTTGTTGTTGTTGTTGTTGTTGTTGTTGTTTTCTTTTTTAACCTCAGGTGTCCCACTAAATGAGGGATTCCGGAGTAGAGCCCTGGGGAGGGGCACCTGGACAATCAGAAATCTGGTTAAAAATTGGGGCCTAGGGACATGTCAAGCCCATTATGACATTTATTGATCCAGCCACTGAGAGGACTTACTAGAGGACAGGACTCATGCTGAGGGTCACAATGCGTGTGTATGCCCTCGTCTCACTCAAGAATGGGCAGGGCCTCAGCGTGAATGCTGGTTTCTCCTACACTGAATGTTGGACAACGTGCCAACCACAAGGGTTCTTGCCATGGGTAAGGAGGAGTACTGATTTCTGCATCACATTCACCCTAGGGCAGTGATTGGAGATATGGTCTCGGTTCTGAAGCCTGAAAACTGAGGTAGGGAAGAGATGATGACCTAAGGCCATGGCGGGTTTTATGTGCTCAGTGTGTGGTCAGCTTTCTGGGTGTTGGTCAGGAATTCCGAGCTCAGGTTGTGTTCGACAGTGCATTTGTGCCCAGGTTAGACTATATAATTTGGGTAAGGTCGAGTGCTGTGTAGGTTTATCTTCATTTAAGGTGCCTGGGTAGCTCATGAGGCAATATTTTTTTTTTTTTTTTCTAGAGGGCCGGCAGAGTGCTGCATTGTGGGTCCGGAATTGCCAAACTTGAGGGCTTCGGGGCCAGGAGTGTGAGGACGGAAGTCTGAGAAGACAAGCTAGACTTGGGTTTCAGGGCAAAGGCACGGCAGGTACCCCCTGCAGATCTGAACCAATATATCATGCTTCTGAAGTCAGGGCGAGGATCAGACGTTGGCTCAGGTTGGAGTTCCTGTGCATGACGGCCGCTTCATGAAGGGAGCGGAATCTCGAGGCCATTGAGGTTTTCCCACGTTGGGAGTTGTGGGATGCCCCCTTCAAGGATTCCTTCTGCGGGACAATTGAGACTTGTTGGACAGCTCCAGGACATCCCATATGGATATACTTTAGAGCACCGATCGCGGATGGATGCCTGGAAAGCCCGCCTCGCATTCCAATTGTCTCCTAGCAACGAGACAGTTTTGATCTGATGGCTCTGCCGGAGCAACCGGGGTGGCTGAGTTGAAATGGACTTTCCTGAGGATGGGTCCTAATGTGTTTTTCTGTCCATGAGGGCCTTGGAATGGGGCGGTGGCACCGGGACCCTGAAGTACTCTCCTAAGCTTTGGACATGGCTCCCATGCACAGGTTTCCTTGTGGAGACGAGATGAGTTCTGATGGGTGCCTCAGGAAAACCCCTATGCTCGTATTGGAATCAGGCTTTTGAGGACACATGCCTGTAACCCAAAGCAATGGATCCTATTATGGCCTAGGGTCTGTCTGGTTCAATCTTCTTCTCTGGGGACATCCATCTATGGTATGAGTGGAGGTCGATTATCAGCTGGTGTCAGACAGCCCTTGTTTGTTCCGGTCGACCTACACTATTGGGATGGCCTCAGGAACTTTGGAGGTTTCTCCTAATTTGTACGATTTTGGACCATGGAATGGGCAGAATTCCCATGGATTGGTAGGCACAGTCCTAATGTGTGGCTCAAGGCGCCCAGCCTGGAGGGTGTGTGGCCCAAGACTTTGAGGCCAGAAGTCTGAAAACACAAACTCAGCTTAGGTTTGGGGACGTAGGTATGGCAGGCCCGATCGACAAACCATGAGAACTCTTCAGGATATGAAGAAAGTGCGAGTCTGAGGCGCTTGCTCAGGCTTTTGTCTCTGGATTTTGTATCAGCGATGGCCGTGGAATGTCGGGGAGGCCTCATGGGCCATGGACGAATCTTCCTCTCTGAGAATTTGGCCCGATACCCAATTGCTTTTCGTCAATCTGTGGGATGGGAGGACTCATTTCAGGTTTGTTACCTCAGGTGTCCCACCAAAAGAAGAATTCCAAAGCAAAGCCGTGGGGAAGACTGAAGGGACAACCCGAAATATGGTTAAAAATTGGGGCCTAGGGGCATGGCAAGCCCAATATGCTATCTCTTCATCCAGCCACTGAGTGGCCTTACTTGAGGACTGGGCTCAGCCTGAGGGTCACAATGTGTGTTTGTGACCAATGTGGCCCGCGAGCATTGGCGGGGCCTCATGGGCCACACTGGTTTGAACGACCCTGAACGTTGGACAACATGCCAACCACAAGGTTTCTTGCCATGGGGAAGGAGTTCTGATTTCTGCATCACCTTCAAACTTGGGCAGTAATTGGAGATTAGGTCTAGGTTCTGAAACCTGGAAACCGAGGTTGGGTAGAGATGACGACCTAAGGCCATGGCGGCTCGATGTGCTCAGTGTGCGGCCAGCTGTCTGGGACGGGCTAGGGGCTCCAGGCTCAGGCTGTGTCAGAAAGGGCATTAGTGCCCTGGTCAGCCTATGTTTTTGGGGTACAGCCAAGGTCGGTGTAGGTTGATCCTCATTTGGGGTTACTGGGTAGCCCCAGAGGACAATGTTTTTCTTCTGGAGGGTCGGCAGAGTGCTGCATTGTAGTTGTGGATTGCCAAACTGGAGGGCTTGTGGGCCAGTAGTCTGACGACAAAAGTCTGAGAACACAAGCTAGGCTTAGGTTTCTGGGTGAGGCCATGGCAGGCACAATCTACAGACCTGAATCGAGATCTCGTGCATCTGAAGTCAGCGCGAGGATCAGACGATCGCTCAGGTTGGAGATTCTGTCCCTGATGGCCCCTTCATGAATGGGGGGGGGCATCACGAGGCCATGGGTGTTTTCCCACGTGGGAGTTGTGAGAAGCTCCAAACTGCAGAGAGTCTTCTGCAGGACAATTGAGACCTGTTGCTTGGCTCCAGGCCAATGATTCTGAGCAGGGTTCTAAGGTTGGATGGCTGGGTAGCCCACCTCGCATTCCAATTGTCTCCTAGCAACAAGACAGGTTAGATCTCCTGGATATGTGGGGAGCAACCGAGGACGCTGTGTTGAAATGGACACCCTAAAGGATGGGTCCTAATCTACTTTTAAGTCTATGGAGACCTTGGAATGAAGAGGTGGCACTGGTGCCCTAACGTGTTCTCCTAAACAGAGGCTTTGACACAGCTCCAACGTGCAAGTTTCTTATGTGTAGATGAGATTTTTTCTGATGGGTGAGTCATGAAACAGCTATATGCTGCTTTTGAAATCCAGGCCTCTGAGGAGAGATGCCTGGAAACCAAAGCAATGGATCTGATTAGTGCCTAGGGGCCTGTTCTTTCCTTTTTACCTCTGGGGACATCTGTCTATGGGTCTGAGTGCAGGTAGGTGCTCATTTGGGCTCAGATTGCCCCTGTTTTTCCTGGGAAGCCACCACTTTTGAGATGGATCTGGGACTTTGGAGGTTTATCCTATTAGAAGGGTTGTGGCCATTGGAATGGGCACACACAATTCCCTTGGAGAGGGCAAGTACAGTCCTCAGGTTTGGCTCCAGGGGCCTGAGCCTGTAGGTTGTGTAGGCCAGGGCTGTTTGGACAGTTGTCTGAAAACACAAACTCGGCTTATGTTTCGGGTCATAGGTATGGCAGGACTGATCTACAGACCATGAGGAGAACTCTTCGGGATTTGAAAGAAGGGCGAGTGTGAGGATCCTTCTCAAGTTTTTGTCTCTGGATATCGTGTCACTCATGGTCGTGGAATTTCTGGGTGACTTTATGGGAAATGGACGAGTCTTATTCTCTGGTGGTTTGGCCCGGTCCAAAGAGATTGGGGTCATTTTGTGGGCTGGAAGAAGTCCTTTTTTTTGTTGTTGTTGTTGTTGTTGTTGTTTTCTTTTTTAACCTCAGGTGTCCCACCAAATGAAGGATTCCAGAATAGAAACCTGGGGAGTGGCGACTGGACAGTCAGAAATCTGGTTAAAAATTGGGGCCTAGTGACATGTCAAATTCATTATGACATCTAAAGGTCGAGCCACTGAGAGGACTTACTAGAGGACAGGACTCATGCTGAGGGTCACAATGCGTGTGTATGCCCTCGTCGCACTCAAGAATGGGCGGGGCCTCAGGGTGAATGCTGGTTTCTCCTACACTGAACGTTGGACAACGTGCCAACCACAAGGGTTCTTGCCATGGGTAAGGAGGAGTTCTGATTTCTGCATAACATTCACCCCTGGGCAGTGATTGGAGATAAGGTCTCGTTTCTGAAGCCTGAAAACTGAGGTAGGGAAGAGATGATGACCTAAGGCCATGGCGGGTTTTATGTGCTCAGTGTGCGGTCAGCTTTCTGGGTGTTGGTCAGGAGGTCCGGGCTCAGGTTGTGTTCGACAGTGCATTAGTGCCCAGGTTAGACTATATAATTTGGGTAAGGTCGAGTGCTGTGTAGGTTTATCCTCATTTAAGGTGCCTGGGCAGCTCATGAGGCAATAATTTTTTTTTTTTTTTTAGAGGGCCGGCAGAGTGCTGCATTGTGGGTCCGGAATTGCCAAATTTTAGGACTTCGGGGCCAGGAGTTTGAGGACGGAAGTGTGAGAAGACAAGCTAGACATGGGTTTCAGGGCGAGGGCACGACAGGTATCCCCTGCAGATCTGAACCAATATCTCATGCTTCTGAAGTCAGGGCGAGGATCAGACGTTGGCTCAGGTTGGAGTTCCTGTGCATGACGGCCGCTTTATGAAGGGAGCGGAATCTCGGGGCCATTGAGGTTTTCCCACGTTGGGAGTTGTGGGATGCCCCCTTCAAGGATTCCTTCTGCGGGACAATTGAGACCTGTTGGACAGCTCCAGGACATCCCATATGGAATGACTCCAGAGCACCGTTAGCGGATGGATGCCTCGGAAGCCCGCCTCGCATTCCAATTGTCTCCTAGCACCAAGACAGTTTTGATCTGATGGCTCTGCCGGAGCAACCGGGGTGGCTGAGTTGAAATGGACTTTCCTGAGGATGGGTCCTAATGTGTTTTTGTGTCCATGAGGGCCTTGGAATGGGGCGGTGGCACCGGGACCCTGAAGTACTCTCCTAAGCTTTGGACATGGCTCCCATGCACAGGTTTCCTTGTGGAGACGAGATGAGTTCTGATGGGTGCCTCAGGAAAACCCCTATGCTCGTATTGGAATCAGGCTTTTGAGGACACATGCCTGTAACCCAAAGCAATGGATCCTATTATGGCCTAGGGTCCTGTCTGATTCAATCTTCTTCTCTGGGGACATCCATCTATGGTATGAGTGGAGGTCGATTATCGGCTGGTGTCAGACAGTCCTTGTTTGTTCCGGGCGACCTACACTATTGGGATGGCCTCAGGGACTTTGGAGGTTTCTCCTAATTTGTACGATTTTGGACCATGGAATGGGCAGAATTCCCATAGATTGGTAGGCACAGTCCTAATGTGTGGCTCCAGGAACCCAGGCTGGAGCGTGTGTGGCCCCAGACTTTGAGGACAGAAGTCTGAGAACACAAACTCAGCTTAGGTTTGGGGACTTAGGTATGGCAGGCCCGATCGACAAACCATGAGAAGAACTCTTCAAGATATGAAGGAAGTGCGAGTCTGAGGCGCTGGCTCAGGCTTTTGTCTCTGGATTTTGTATCAGCGAAGGCCGTGGAATGTCGTGGAGGCCTCATGGGCCATGGTCGAATCTTCCTCTCTGAGGATTTAGCCCGATTCCCAATTGCTTTTCGTCAATCTGTGGGATGGGAGGACTCATTTCAGGTTTGTTACTTCAGGGGTTTCACCAAAAGAGGAATTCCAAAGCCAAGCCGTGGGGAAGACTGAAGGGTCAAACCGAACTATGGTTAAAAATTGGGGCCTAGGGGCATGGCAAGCCCAATATGCTATCTCTTCATCCAGCCACTGAGTGGCCTTACTTGAGGACTGGGCTCAGCCTGAGGGTCACAATGTGTGTTTGTGACCAATGTGGCCCGCGAGCATTGGCGGGGCCTTATGGGCCACACTGGTTTCAACGACACTGAACGTTGGACAACATGCCAACCACAAGGTTTCTTGCCATGGGGAAGGAGTTCTGATTTCTGCATCACCTTCAACATGGACAGTGATTGGAGATAAGGTCTAGGTTCTGAAACCTGAAAACCGAGGTTGGGAAGATATGACGACCTAAGGCCATGGCGGCTCGATGTGCTCAGTGTGCGGCCAGCTGTCTGGGAGGGGCCAGGGGGTCCAGGCTCAGGCGGTGTCAGAAAGGGCATTAGTGCCCTGGTCAGCCTATGTATTTGGGGTACAGCCATGGTCGGTGCAGGTTATCCTCATTTGGGGTTACTGGGTAGCCCCAGAGGACAATGTTTTTCTTCTGGAGGGCCGGCAGAGTGCTGCATTGTAGTTCAGGATTGCCAAACTGGAGGGTTTGTGGGCCAGTAGTCTGACGACAAAAGTCTGAGAACACAGCTAGGCTTAGGTTTCTTGGTGAGGCTATGGCAGGCACAATCTACAGACATGAATCGAGATCTCGTGCATCTGAAGTCAGGGTGTGGATCAGACGATCGCTCAGGTTGGAGTTTCTGTCCCTGATGGCCCCTTCATGAAGGGGTGGGCATCACGAGGCCATGGGGGTTTTCCCACTATGGGAGTTGTGAGAAGCTCCAAACTGCAGAGAGTCTTCTGCAGGACAATTGAGACCTGTTGTTTGGCTCCAGGCCAATGATTCTGAGCAGGGTTCTAAGGATGGATGGCTGGGTAGCCCACCTCGCATTCCAATTGTCTCCTAGCAACAAGACAGGTTAGATCTCCTGGATCTGTGGGGAGCTACCGAGGATGATGAGTTGAAATGGACACCCCTGGTGATGGGTCCTAATGTGCTTTTGTGTCTATGGAGACCTTGGAATGAAGCGGTGGCACTGGGGCCCTAAAGGGTTCTCCTAAACAGAGATTTGACACAGCTCCAACGTGCAAGTTTCCCATGTGTAGATGAGATTTTTTCTGATGGGTGAATCAAGAAACAGCTATATGCTGCTTTTGAAATCCAGGCTCTGAGGAGAGATGCCTGGAAACCAAAGCAATGGATCTGATTAGTGCCTAGGGGCCTGTTCTTTCCTTTTTACCTCTGGGGACATCTGTCTATGGGTCTGAGTGCAGGTAGGTGCTCATTTGGGCTCAGATTGCCCCTGTTTTTCCTGGGAAGCCACCACTTTTGAGATGGATCAGGGACTTTGGAGGTTTATCCTATTAGAAGGGTTGTGGCCATTGGAATGGGCACAAACAATTCCCTTGGAGAAGGCAAGTACAGTCTCAGGTTTGGCTCCAGGGGCCTGAGCCTGTAGGTTGTGTAGGCCAGGGCTGTTTAGACAGTTGTCTGAAAACAAACTCAGCTTAGGTTTGGGGACGTAGGTATGGCAGGCCCGATCTACAAACCATGAGAAGAACTCTTCAGGATATGAAGGAAGTGCAAGTCTGAGTCGCTTGCTCAGGCTTTTGTCTCTGGATTTTGTATCAGCGATGGCCGGGAATGTCGGGGAGGCCTCATGGGCCATGGACGAATCTTCCTCTCTGAGAAATTGGCCCGATTCCCAATTGCTTTTCGTCAATATGTGGGATGGGAGGTCTCCTTTCAGGTTTGTTACCTCAGGTGTCCCACCAAAAGAGGAATTCCAAAGCACAGCCGTGGGGAAGACTGAAGGGACAACCCGAAATATGGTTAAAAATTGGGGCTTAGGGGCATGGCAAGCCCAATATGCTATCTCTTCATCCAGCCACTGAGTGGCCTTAATTGAGGACTGGGCTCAGCCTGAGGGTCAGAATGTGTGTTTGTGACCAATGTGGCCCGCGAGCATGGGCGGGGCCTCATGGGCCACACTGGTTTCAACGACACTGAACGTTGGACAACATGCCAACCACAAGGTTTCTTGCCATGGGGAAGGATTTCTGATTTCTGCATCACCTTCAACCTTGGGCACTGATTGGAGATAAGGTCTAGGTTCTGAAACCTGAAAACCGACGTTGGGAAGAGATGAAACCTAAGGCCATGGCGGCTGGATATGCTCAGTGTGCGGCCAGCTGTCTGGGAGGGGCCAGGGGCTCCAGGCTCAGGCTGTGTCAGAAAGGGCATTAGTGCCCTGGTCAGCCTATGTATTTGGGGTACAGCCAAGGTCGGTGCAGGTTGATCCTCATTTGGGGTTACTGGGTAGCCCCAGAGGACAATGCTTTTCTTCTGGAGGGCCGGCAGAGTGCTGCATTGTAGTTCTGGATTGCCAAACTGGAGGGCTTGTGGGCAAGTAGTCTGACGACAAAAGTCTGAGAACACAAGCTAGGCTTAGGTTTCTGGGTGAGGCCATGGCAGGCACAATCTACAGACATGAATCGAGATCTCGTGCATCTGAAGTCAGGGCGAGGATCAGACGATCGCTCAGGTTGGAGTTTCTGTCCCTGATGGCCCCTTCATGAATGGGGGGGGGGCATCACGAGGCCATGGGTGTTTTCCCACGATGGGAGTTGTGAGAAGCTGCAAACTGCAGAGATTCTTCTGCAGGACAATTGAGACCTGTTGCTTGGCTCCAGGCCAATGATTCTGAGCAGGGATCTAAGGATGGATGGCTGGGTAGCCCACCTCGCATTCCAATTGTCTCCTAGCAACAAGACAGGTTAGATCTCCTGGATCTGTGGGGAGCAACCGAAAACGCTGAGTTGAAATGGACACCCCTGGGGATGGGTCCTAACGTGCTTTTGTATCTATGGAGAGCTTGGAATGAAGCGGTGGCACTGGGGCCCTAAAGAGTTCTCCTAAACAGAGGCTTTGACACAGCTCCAACGTGCAAATTTCCCATGTGTAGATGAGATGTTTTCTGATGGGTGAGTCAAGAAACAACTATATGCTGCTTTTGAAATCCAGGCCTCTGAGGAGAGAAGCCTGGAAACCAAAGCAATGGATCTGATTAGTGCCTAGGGGCCTTTTCTTTCCTTTTTACCTCTGGGGACATCTGTCTATGGGTCTGAGTGCAGGTAGGTGCTCACTTGGGCTCAGAATGCCCCTGTTTTTCCTGGGAAGCCACCACTATTGAGATGGAGCAGGGACTTTGGAGGTTTATCCTATGAGAAGGGTTGTGTCCATTGGAATGGGCACACACAATTCCCTTGGAGAGGGCAAGTACAGTCCTCACGTTTGGCTCCAGGGGCCTGAGCCTGTAGGTTGTGTAGGCCAGGGCTGTTTGGACAGTTGTCTGAAAACACAAACTCGGCTTATGTTTCGGGTCATAGGTATGGCAGGACTGATCTACAGACCATGAGGAGAACTCTTCGGGATTTGGAAGAAGGGCGAGTGTGAGGCTCCTGCTCAAGTTTTTGTCTCTGGATATCGTGTCACTCATGGTCGTGGAATTTCTGGGTGACTTCATGGGAAATGGACGAGTCTTACTCTCTGGTGGTTTGGACCCGTCCAAAGAGTTTGGGGTCATTCTGTGAGCTGGAAGAAGTCCGTTTTTTTTTTTTGTTGTTGTTGTTGTTGTTTTCTTTTTTAACCTCAGGTGTCCCTCCAAATGATGGATTCCAGAGTAGAGCCCTGGGGAGGGGCGCCTGGACAATCAGAAATCTGGTTAAAAATTGGGGCCTAGGGACATGTCAAGGCCATTATGGCATCAAATGGTTCAGCCACTGAGAGGACTTACTAGAGGACAGGACTCATGTTGAGGGTCACAATGCATGTGTATGCCCTCATCGCACTCAAGAATGGGCCGGGCCTCAGGGTGAATGCTGGTTTCTCCTACACTGAACGTGCCAACCACAAGGATTCTTGCCATGGGTAAGGAGGAGTTCTGATTTCTGCATCACACTCACCCCTGGACAGTAATTGGAGATAAGGTCTCGGTTCTGTAGCCTGAAAACTGAGGAAGGGAAGAGATGATGACCTAAGGACATGGCGGGTTTTATGTGTTCAGTGTGAGGTCAGCTTTCTGGCTGTTGGTCAGGAGGTCCGGACTCAGGTTGTGTTCGACAGTGCATTAGTGCCCAGGTTAGACTATATAATTTCGTTAAAGTCGAGTTCTGTGTAGGTTTACCCTCATTTAAGGGTCTTGGGCAGCTCATGAGGTAATATTTTTTTTTTTCTAGAGGGCAGGCAGAGTGCTGCATTGTGGGTCCGGAATTGCCAAACTTGAGGGCTTCGGGGCCAGGAGTGTGAGGACGGAAGTCTGAGAAGACAAGCTAGACTTGGGTTTCAGGGCGAGGGCACGGCAGGTACCCCCTGCAGATCTGAACCAATATCTCATGCATCTGAAGTCAGGGCGAGGATCAGACGTTGGCTCAGGTTGGAGTTTCTGAGCATGACGGCCGCTTCATGAAAAGAGCGGAATCTCGAGGCCATTGAGGTTTTCCCACGTTGGGAGTTGTGGGATGCCCCCTTGAAGGATTCCTTCTGGGGGACAATTGAGACCTTTTGGACAGCTCCAGGACATCCCATATGGAATGACTCCAGAGCACCGTTCGCGGATGGATGCCTGGGAAGCCCGCCTCGCATTCTAATTGTCTCCTAGCAACAAGACAGTTTAGATCTGATGCCTCTGCCGGAACAACCGGGGTGGCTGAGTTGAAATGGACTTTCCTGAGGATGGGTCCTAATGTGATTTTGTGTCCATGAGGGCCTTGAAATCGGGCGGTGGCACCGGGACCCTGAAGTACTCTCCTAAGCTTTGGACATGGCTCCCATGCACAGGTTTCCTTGTGGAGACGAGATGAGTCCTGATGGGTGCCTCAGGAAAACCCCTATGCTCATATTGGAATCAGGCTTTTGAGGACACATGCCTGTAACCCAAAGCAATGGATCCTATTATGGCCTAGGGTCCTGTCTGGTTCAATCATCTTCTCTGGGGACATCCATCTATGGTATGAGTGGATGTCGATTATCAGCTGGTGTCAGACAGCCCTTGTTTGTTCCGGGCGACTACACTATTGGGATGGCCTCAGGGACTTTGGAGGTTTCTCCTAATTTGTACTATTTTGGACCATGTAATGGGCAGAATTCCCATGGATTGGTAGGCACAGTCCTAATGTGTGGCTCCAGGGGCCCAGCCTGCAGGGTGGTTGGCCCAAGACTTTGAGGACAGAAGTCTGAAAACACAAACTCAGCTTAGATTAGGGGACGTAGGTATGGCAGGCCCGATCTACAAACCATGAGAAGAACTCTTCAGGATATGAAGAAAGTGCTAGTCTGAGGCGCTTGCTCAGGCTTTTGTCTCTGGATTTTGTATCAGTGATGGCCGTGGAATGTCGGGGAGTCCTCATGGGCCATGGACGAATCTTCCTCTCTGAGGATTTGGCCCGATTCCCAATTGCTTTTCGTCAATCTGTGGGATGGTAGGTCTCCTTTCAGTTTTGTTACCTCAGGTGTCCCACCAAAAGAGGAATTCCAAAGCCAAGCCGTGGGGAAGACTGAAGGGACATCCCGAACTATGGTTAAAAATTGGGGCCTAGGGGCATGGCAAGCCCAAATGCTATCTCTTCATCCAACCACTTAGCGGCCTTACTTGAGGACTGGGCTCAGCCTGAGCGTCACAATGTGTGTTTGTGACCAATGTGGCCCGCGAGCATGGGCGGGGCCTAATGGGCCACACTGGTTTCAACTACAGTGAACGTTGGACAACATGCCAACCACAAGGTTTCTTGTCATGGGAAGGAGTTCTGATTTCTGCATCACCTTCAACCCTGGGCAGTGATTAGAGATAAGGTCTAGGTTCTGAAACCTGAAAACCGAGGTTGGGAAGAGATGAGGCCCTAAGGCCATGGCGGCTGGATGTGCTCAGTGTGCGGCCAGCTGTCTGGGAGGGGCCAGGGGCTCCAGGCTCAGGCTGTGTCAGAAAGGGCATTAGTGCCCTGGTCAGCCTATGCATTTGGGGTACAGCCATGGTCGGTGCAGGTTGATCCTCATTTGGGGTTACTGGGTAGCCCCAGAGGACAATGTTTTTCTTCTGGAGGGTCGGCAGAGTGCTGCATTGTAGTTGTGGATTGCCAAACTGGAGGGCTTGTGGGCCAGTAGTCTGACGACAAAAGTCTGAGAACACAAGCTAGGCTTAGGTTTCTGGGTGAGGCCATGGCAGGCACAATCTACAGACCTGAATCGAGATCTCGTGCATCTGAAGTCAGCGCGAGGATCAGACGATCGCTCAGGTTGGAGATTCTGTCCCTGATGGCCCCTTCATGAATGGGGGGGGGCATCACGAGGCCATGGGTGTTTTCCCACGTGGGAGTTGTGAGAAGCTCCAAACTGCAGAGAGTCTTCTGCAGGACAATTGAGACCTGTTGTTTGGCTCCAGACCAATGACTCTGAGCAGGGTTCTAAGGATGGATGGCTGGGTAGCCCACCTCGCATTCCAATTGTCTCCTAGCAACAAGACAGGTTAAATGTCCTGGATCTGTGGGGAGCAACCGAGGACGCAGTGATGAAATGGACACCCCTAAGGATGGGTCCTAATATGCTTTTGTGTCTATGGAGACCTTGGAAAGAATAGGTGGCACTGGTGCCCTAATGGGTTCTCCTAAACAGAGGCTTTGACACAGCTCCAACGTGCAAGTTTCCCATGTGTAGTGAGATGTTTTCTGATGGGTGAGTCAAGAAACAACTATATGCTGCTTTTGAAATCCAGGCCTCTGAGGAGATATGCCTGGAATTCAAAGCAATGGATCTGATTAGTGCCTAGGGGCTTGTTCTTTCCTTTTTACCTCTGGGGACATATGTCTATGGGTCTGAGTGCAGGTAGGTGCTCATTTGGGCTCAGATTGCCCCTGTTTTTCCTGGGAAGGAAAAGGATCCATTTCACTTTTGAGATGGATCAGGGACTTTGGAGGTTTATCTTATTAGAAGGGTTGTGGCCATTGGAATGGGCACACACAATTCCCTTGGAGAGGGCAAGTACAGTCCTCAGGTTTGGCTCCAGGGGCCTGAGCCTGTAGGTTGTGTAGGCCAGGGCTGTTTGGACAGTTGTCTGAAAACACAAACTCGGCTTATGTTTTGGGTCATAGGTATCGCAGGACTGATCTACAGACCATGAGGAGAACTCTTCGGGATTTGAAATAAGGGCGAGTGAGGCTCCTGCTCAAGTTTTTGTCTCTTGATATCGTGTCACTCATCGTCGTGGAATTTCTGGGTGACTTCATGGGAAATGGACGAGTCTTACTCTCTGGTGGTTTGGCCCCGTCCAAAGAGATTGGGGTCATTCTGTGAGCTGGAAGAAGTCCGATTTTTTTTTTGTTGTTGTTGTTGTTGTTTTCTTTTTAACCTCAGGTGTCCCACCAAATGAGTGATTCCAGAATAGAGACCTGGGGAGGGGCGACTGGACAGTCAGAAATCTGGTTAAAAATTGGGACCTAGGGACAAGTCAAGCCCATTATGACATCTAAAGGTCCAGCTACTGAGAGGACTTACTAGAGGACAGGACTCATGCTGAGGGTCACAATGCGTGTGTATGCCCTCGTCGCACTCAAGAATGGGCGGGGCCTCAGGGTGAATGCTGGTTTCTCCTACACTGAACGTTGGACAACGTGCCAACCACAGGGTTCTTGCCATGGGTAAGGAGGAGTTCTGATTTCTGCATAACATTCACCCCTGGGCAGTGAATGGAGATAAGGTCTCGATTCTGAAGCCTGAAAACTGAGGTAGGGAAGAGATGATGACCTAAGGCCATGGCGGGTTTTATGTGCTCAGTGTGCGGTCAGCTTTCTGGGTGTTGGTCAGGAGGTCCGGGCTCAGGTTGTGTTCGACAGTGCATTAGTGCCCAGGTTAGACTATATAATTTGGGCAAGGTCGAGAGCTGTGTAGGTTTATCCTCATTTAAGGTGCCTGGGCAGCTCATGAGGCAATAATTTTTTTTTTTCTAGAGGGCCGGGAGAGTGCTGCATTGTGGGTCCGGAATTGCCAAATTTTAGGACTTCGGGGCCAGGAGTTTGAGGACGGAAGTGTGAGAAGACAAGCTAGACATGGGTTTCAGGGCGAGGGCACGACAGGTACCCCCTGCTGATCTGAACCAATATCTCATGCATCTGAAGTCAGGGCGAGGATCAGACGTTGGCTCAGGTTGGATTTCCTGTGCATGACGGCCGCTTTATGAAGGGAGCGGAATCTCGGGGCCATTGAGGTTTTCCCACGTTGGGAGTTGTGGGATGCCCCCTTCAAGGATTCCTTCTGCGGGACAATTGAGACCTGTTGGACAGCTCCAGGACATCCCATATGGAATGACTCCAGCGCACCGTTCGCGGATGGATGCCTGGGAAGCCCGCCTCGCATTCCAATTGTCTCCTAGCAACAAGACAGTTTTGATCTGATGGCTCTGCCGGAGCAACCGGGGTGGCTGAGTTGAAATGGACTTTCCTGAGGATGGGGCCTAATGTGTTTTTGTGTCCATGAGGGCCTTGGAATGGGGCGGTGGCACCGGGACCCTGAAGTACTCTCCTAAGCTTTGGACATGGCTCCCATGCACAGGTTTCCTTGTGGAGACGAGATGAGTTCTGATGGGTGCCTCAGGAAAACCCCTATGCTCGTATTGGAATCAGGCTTTTGAGGACTCATGCCTGTAACCCAAAGCAATGGATCCTATTATGGCCTAGGATCCTGTCTGGTTCAATCTTCTTCTCTGGGGACATCCATCTATGGTATGAGTGGATGTCGATTATCAGCTGGTGTCAGACAGTCCTTGTTTGTTCCGGGCGACCTACACTATTGGGATGGCCTCAGGGACTTTGGAGGTTTTTCCTAATTTGTACGATTTGGACCATGGAATGGGCAGAATTCCCATGGATTGGTAGGCACAGTCCTAATGTGTGGCTCCAGGCGCCCAGCCTGGAGCGTGTGTGGCCCAAGACGTTGAGGACAGAAGTCTGAAAACACAAACTCAGCTTAGGTTTGGGGACGTAGGTATGGCAGGCCCGATCTACAAACCATGAGAAGAACTCTTTAAGATATGAAGAAAGTGCGAGTCTGAGGCGCTTGCTCAGGCTTTTGTCTCTGGATTTTGTATCAATGATGGCCGTGGAATGTCGGGGAGGCCTCATGGGCCATGGTCGAATCTTCCTCTCTGAGGATTTGGCCCGATTCCCAATTGCTTTTCGTCATTCTGTGGGATGGGAGGACTCATTTCAGGTTTGTTACCTCAGGTGTCCCACCAAAAGAGGAATTCCAAAGCAAAGCCGTGGGGAAGACTGAAGGGACAACCCGAACTATGGTTAAAAATTGGGGCCTAGGGGCATGGCAAGCCCATATGCTATCTCTTCATCCAGCCACTGAGTGGCCTTACTTGAGGACTGGGCTCAGCCTGAGGGTCACAATGTGTGTTTGTGACCAATGTGGTCCGCGAGCATGGGCGGCGCCTCATGGGCCACACTGGTTTCAACGACACTGATCGTTGGACAACATGCCAACCACAAGGTTTCTTGCCATGGGGAAGGAGTTCTGATTTCTGCATCACCTTCAACCTTGGGCACTGATTGGAGATAAGGTCTAGGTTCTGAAACCTGAAAACCGAGGTTGGGAAGAGATGACAACCTAAGGCCATGGCGGCTGGATGTGCTCAGTGTGCGGCCAGCTGTCTGGGAGGGGCCAGGGACTCCAGGATCAGGCTGTGTCAGAAAGGGCATTAGTGCCCTGGTCAGCCTATGTATTTGGGGTACAGCCAAGGTCGGTGCAGGTAGATCCTCATTTGGGGTTACTGGGTAGCCCCAGAGGACAATGTTTTTCTTCTGGAGGGCCGGCAGAGTGCTGCATTGTAGTTCTGGATTGCCAAACTGGACGGCTTGTGGGCAAGTAGTCTGACGACAAAAGTCTGAGAACACAAGCTAGGCTTAGGTTTCTCTGTGAGGCCATGGCAGGCACAATCTACAGACCTGAATCGAGATCTCGTGCATGTGAAGTCAGGGCGAGGATCAGACGATCGCTCAGGTTGGAGTTTCTGTCCCTGATGGCCCCTTCATGAATGGGGGGGGGGCATCACGAGGCCATGGGTGTTTTCCCACGATGGGAGTTGTGAGAAGCTGTAACTGCAGGGAGTCTACTGCAGGACAATTGAGACCTGTTGCTTGGCTCCAGGCCAATGATTCTGAGCAGGGTTCTAAGGATGGATGGCTGGGTAGCCCACCTCGCATTCCAATTGTCTCCTAGCAACAAGACAGGTTAGAACTCCTGGATCTGTGGGGAGCAACCGAAAACGCTGAGTTGAAATGGACACCCCTGGGGATGGGTCCTAACGTGCTTTTGTATCTATGGAGACCTTGGAATGAAGCGGTGGCACTGGGGCCCTAAAGAGTTCTCCTAAACAGAGGCTTTGACACAGCTCCAACGTGCAAATTTCCCATGTGTAGATGAGATGTTTTCTGATGGGTGAGTCAAGAAACAGCTATATGCTGCTTTTGAAATCCAGGCCTCTGAGGAGAGATGCCTGGAAACCAAAGCAATGGATCTGATTAGTGCCTAGGGGCCTTTTCTTTCCTTTTTACCTCTGGGGACATCTGTCTATGGGTCTGAGTGCAGTTAGGTGCTCACTTGGGCTCAGAATGCCCCAGTTTTTGCTGGGAAGCCACCACTATTGAGATGGAGCAGGGACTTTGGAGGTTTATCCTATTAGAAGTGTTGTGGCCATTGGAATGGGCACACACAATTCCCTTGGAGAGGGCAACAGTCCTCTGGTTTGGCTCCAGGGGCCCGAGCCTGTAGGTTGTGTAGGCCAGGGCTGTTTGGACAGTTGTCTGAAAACACAAACTCGGCTTATGTTTCGGTCATAGGTATGGCAGGAATGATCTACAGACCATGAGGAGAACTCTTTGGGATTTGGAAGAAGGGCGAGTGTGAGGCTCCTGCTCAAGTTTTTGTCTCTGGATATCGTGTCACTCATGGTCGTGGAATTTCTGGGTGACTTCATGGGAAATGGACGAGTCTTACTCTCTGGTGGTTTGGACCCGTCCAAAGAGTTTGGGGTCATTCTGTGGGCTGGAAGAAGTCCGTTTTTTTTTTTTTTTTTTTTTTTTGTTGTTGTTTTCTTTTTTAACCTCAGGTGTCCCACCAAATGATGGATTCCAGAGTAGAGTCCTGGGGAGGGGCGCCTGGACAATCAGAAATCTGGTTAAAAATTGGGGCCTAGGGACATGTCAAGCCCATTATGACATCAAATGGTTCAGCCACTGAGAGGACTTACTAGAGGACAGGACTCATGCTGAGGGTCACAATGCGTGTGTATGCCCTCGTCGCACTCAAGAATGGGCGGGGCCTCAGGGTGAATGCTGGTTTCTCCTACACTGAACGTGCCAACCACAAGGATTCTTGCCATGGGTAAGGAGGAGTTCTGATTTCTGCATCCCACTCACCCCTGGGCAGTGATTGGAGATAAGGTCTCGGTTCTGAAGCCTGAAAACTGAGGTAGGGAAGAGATGATGACCTAAGGCCATGGCGGGTTTTATGTGTTCAGTGTGCGGTCAGCTTTCTGGCTGTTGGTCAGGAGGTCCGGACTCAGGTTGTGTTCGACAGTGCATTTGTGCCCAGGTTAGACTATATAATTTGGTTAAAGTCGAGTTCTGTGTAGGTTTACCCTCATTTAAGGTGCCTGGGCAGCTCATGAGGCAATAATTTTTTTTCTAGAGGGCAGGCAGAGTGCTGCATTGTGGGTCCGGAATTGCCAAACTTGAGGGCTTCGGGCCCAGGAGTGTGAGGACGGAAGTCTGAGAAGACAAGCTAGACTTGGGTTTCAGGGCGAGGGCACGGCAGGTACCCCCTGCAGATCTGAACCAATATCTCATGCATCTGAAGATAGGGCGACCCTGAAGTACTCTCCTAAGATTTGGACATGGCTCCCATGCACAGGTTTCCTTGTGGAGACAAGATGAGTTCTGATGGGTGCCTCAGGAAAACCCCTATGCTCATATTGGAATCAGGCTTTTGAGGACACATGCCTGTAACCCAAAGCAATGGATCCTATTATGGCCTAGGGTCCTGTCTGGTTCAATCTTCTTCTCTGGGGACATCCATCTATGGTATGAGTGGATGTCGATTATCAGCTGGTGTCAGACAGCCCTTGTTTGTTCCGGGCGACTACACTATTGGGATGGCCTCAGGGACTTTGGAGATTTCTCCTAATTTGTACTATTTTGGACCATGTAATGGGCAGAATTCCCATGGATTGGTAGGCACAGTCCTAATGTGTGGCTCCAGGGGCCCAGCCTGCAGGGTGGTTGGCCCAAGACTTTGAGGACAGAAGTCTGAAAACACAAACTCAGTTTAGATTAGGGGACGTAGGTATGGCAGGCCCGATCTACAAACCATGAGAAGAACTCTTCAGGATATGAAGAAAGTGCTAGTCTGAGGCGCTTGCTCAGGCTTTTGTCTCTGGATTTTGTATCAGCGATGGCCGTGGAATGTCGGGGAGTCCTCATGGGCCATGGACGAATCTTCCTCTCTGAGGATTTGGCCCGATTCCCAATTGCTTTTCGTCAATCTGTGGGATGGTAGGTCTCCTTTCAGTTTTGTTACCTCAGGTGTCCCACCAAAAGAGGAATTCCAAAGCCAAGCCGTGGGGAAGACTGAAGGGACATCCCGAACTATGGTTAAAAATTGGGGCCTAGGGGCATGGCAAGCCCAAATGCTATCTCTTCATCCAACCACTGAGCGGCCTTACTTGAGGACTGGGCTCAGCCTGAGCGTCACAATGTGTGTTTGTGACCAATGTGGCCCGCGAGCATGGGCGGGGCCTAATGGGCCACACTGGTTTCAACTACAGTGAACGTTGGACAACATGCCAACCACAAGGTTTCTTGCCATGGGAAGGAGTTCTGATTTCTGCATCACCTTCAACCCTGGGCAGTGATTAGAGATAAGGTCTAGGTTCTGAAACCTGAAAACCGAGGTTGGGAAGAGATGAGGCCCTAAGGCCATGGCGGCTGGATGTGCTCAGTGTGCGGCCAGCTGTCTGGGAGGGGCCAGGGGCTCCAGGCTCAGGCTGTGTCAGAAAGGGCATTAGTGCCCTGGTCAGCCTATGCATTTGGGGTACAGCCATGTTCGGTGCAGGTTGATCCTCATTTGGGGTTACTGGGTAGCCCCAGAGGACAATGTTTTTCTTCTGGAGGGTCGGCAGAGTGCTGCATTGTAGTTGTGGATTGCCAAACTGGAGGGCTTGTGGGCCAGTAGTCTGACGACAAAAGTCTGAGAACACAAGCTAGGCTTAGGTTTCTGGATGAGGCCATGGCAGGCACAATCTACAGACCTGAATCGAGATCTCGTGCATCTGAAATCAGCGCGAGGATCAGACGATCGCTCAGGTTGGAGATTCTGTCCCTGATGGCCCCTTCATGAATGGGGGGGGGCATCACGAGGCCATGGGTGTTTTCCCACGTGGGAGTTGTGAGAAACTCCAAACTGCAGAGAGTCTTCTGCAGGACAATTGAGACCTGTTGTTTGGCTCCAGACCAATGACTCTGAGCAGGGTTCTAAGGATGGATGGCTGGGTAGCCCACCTCGCATTCCAATTGTCTCCTAGAAACAAGACAGGTTAAATCTCCTGGATCTGTGGGGAGCAACCGAGGACGCTGTGTTGAAATGGACACCCCTAAGGATGGGTCCTAATATGCTTTTGTGTCTATGGAGACCTTGGAAAGAAGAGGTGGCACTGGTGCCCTAATGGGTTCTCCTAAACAGAGGCTTTGACACAGCTCCAACGTGCAAGTTTCCCATGTGTAGATGAGATGTTTTCTGATGGGTGAGTCAAGAAACAACTATATGCTGCTTTTGAAATCCAGGCCCCTGCGAGAGATGCCTGGAATCCAAAGCAATGGATCTGATTAGTGCCTAGGGGCCTGTTCTTTCCTTTTTACCTCTGGGGACATCTGTCTATGGGTCTGAGTGCTGGTAGGTGCTCATTTGGGCTCAGATTGCCCCTGTTTTTCCTGGGAAGGAAAAGGATCCATTTCACTTTTCAGATGGATCAGGGACTTTGGAGGTTTATCCTATTAGAAGGTTTGTGGCCATTGGAATGGGCACACACAATTCCCTTGGAGAGGGCAAGTACAGTCCTCAGGTTTGGCTCCAGGGGCCTGAGCCTGTAGGTTGTGTAGGCCAGGGCTGTTTGGACAGTTGTCTGAAAACACAAACTCGGCTTATGTTTTGGGTCATAGGTATCGCAGGACTGATCTACAGACCATGAGGAGAACTCTTCGGGATTTGAAAGAAGGGCGAGTGAGGCTCCTGCTCAAGTTTTTGTCTCTTGATATCGTGTCACTCATCGTCGTGGAATTTCTGGGTGACTTCATGGGAAATGGACGAGTCTTACTCTCTGGTGGTTTGGACCCGTCCAAAGAGATTGGGGTCATTCTGTGAGCTGGAAGAAGTCCGATTTTTTTTTTTGTTGTTGTTGTTGTTTTCTTTTTTAACCTCAGGTGTCCCACCAAATGAGGGATTCCAGAATAGAGACCTGGGGAGGGGCGAATGGACAGTCAGAAATCTGGTTAAAAATTGGGGCCTAGTGACATGTCAAGCCCATTATGACATCTAAAGGTCCAGGTACTGAGAGGACTTACTAGAGGACAGGACTCATGCTGAGGGTCACAATGCGTGTGTATGCCCTCGTCGCACTCAAGAATGGGCGGGGCCTCAGGGTGAATGCTGGTTTCTCCTACACTGAACGTTGGACAACGTGCCAACCACAAGGGTTCTTGCCATGGGTAAGGAGGAGTTCTGATTTCTGCATAACATTCACCCCTGGGCAGTGATTGGAGGTAAGGTCTCGGTTCTGAAGCCTGAAAACTGAGGTAGGGAAGAGATGATGACCTAAGGCCATGGCGGGTTTTATGTGCTCAGTGTGCGGTCAGCTTTCTGGGTGTTGGTCAGGAGGTCCGGACTCAGGTTGTGTTCGACAGTGCATTAGTGCCCAGGTTAGACTATATAATTTGGGCAAGGTCGAGAGCTGTGTACGTTTATCCTCATTTAAGGTGCCTGGGCAGCTCATGAGGCAATAATTTTTTTTTTCTAGAGGGCCGGGAGAGTGCTGCATTGTGGGTCCGGAATTGCCAAATTTTAGGACTTCGGGGCCAGGAGTTTGAGGACGGAAGTGTGAGAAGACAAGCTAGACATGGGTTTCAGGGCGAGGGCACGACAGGTACCCCCTGCAGATCTGAACCAATATCTCATGCATCTGAAGTCAGGGCGAGGATCAGACGTTGGCTCAGGTTGGAGTTCCTGTGCATGACGGCCGCTTTATGAAGGGAGCGGAATCTCGGGGCCATTGAGGTTTTCCCACGTTGGGAGTTGTGGGATGCTCCCTTCAAGGATTCCTTCTGCGGGACAATTGAGACCTGTTGGACAGCTCCAGGACATCCCATATGGAATGACTCCAGAGCACCGTTCGCGGATGGATGCCTGGGAAGCCCGCCTCGCATTCCAATTGTCTCCTAGCAACAAGACAGTTTAGATCTGATGCCTCTGCCGGAGCAACCGGGGTGGCTGAGTTTAAATGGACTTTCCTGAGGATGGGTCCTAATGTGTTTTTGTGTCCATGAGGGCCTTGGAATGGGGCGGTGGCACCGGGACCCTGAAGTACTCTCCTAAGCTTTGGACATGGCTCCCATGCACAGGTTTCCTTGTGGAGACGAGATGAGTTCTGATGGGTGCCTCAGGAAAACCCCTATGCTCGTATTGGAATCAGGCTTTTGAGGACTCATGCCTGTAAACCAAAGCAATGGATCGTATTATGGCCTAGGATCCTGTCTGGTTCAATCTTCTTCTCTGGGGACATCCATCTATGGTATGAGTGGAGGTCGATTATCAGCTGGTGTCAGACAGTCCTTGTTTGTTCCGGGTGGCCTACACTATTGGGATGGCCTCAGGGACTTTGGAGGTTTTTCCTAATTTGTACGATTTTGGACCATGGAATGGGCAGAATTCCCATGGATTGGTAGGCACAGTCCTAATGTGTGGCTCCAGGCGCCCAGCCTGGAGCGTGTGTGGCCCAAGACGTTGAGGACAGAAGACTGAAAACACAAACTCAGCTTAGGTTTGGGGACGTAGGTATGGCAGGCCCGATCTACAAACCATGAGAAGAACTCTTTAAGATATGAAGAAAGTGCGAGTCTGAGGCGCTTGCTCAGGCTTTTGTCTCTGGATTTTGTATCAGCGATGGCCGTGGAATGTCGGGGAGGCCTCATGGGCCATGGTCGAATCTTCCTCTCTGAGGATTTGGCCCGATTCCCAATTGCTTTTCGTCATTCTGTGGGATGGGAGGACTCATTTCAGGTTTGTTACCTCAGGTGTCTCACCAAAAGAGGAATTCCAAAGCAAAGCCGTGGGGAAGACTGAAGGGACAACCCGAACTATGGTTAAAAATTGGGGCCTAGGGGCATGGCAAGCCCATATGCTATCTCTTCATCCAGCCACTGAGTGGCCTTACTTGAGGACTGGGCTCAGCCTGAGGGTCACAATGTGTGTTTGTGACCAATGTGGTCCGCGAGCATGGGCGGGGCCTCATGGGCCACACTGGTTTCAACGACACTGATCGTTGGACAACATGCCAACCACAAGGTTTCTTGCCATGGGGATGGAGTTCTGATTTCTGCATCACCTTCAACCTTGGACACTGATTGGAGATAAGGTCTAGGTTCTGAAACCTGAAAACCGAGGTTGGGAAGAGATGACGACCTAAGGCCATGGCGGCTGGATGTGCTCAGTGTGCGGCCAGCTGTCTGGGAGGGGCCAGGGGCTCCAGGCTCAGGCTGTGTCAGAAAGGGCATTAGTGCCCTGGTCAGCCTATGTATTTGGGGTACAGCCAAGGTCGGTGCAGGTTGATCCTCATTTGGGGTTACTGGATAGCCCCAAAGGACAATGTTTTTCTTCTGGAGGGCCGGCAGAGTGCTGCATTGTAGTTCTGGATTGCCAAACTGGACGGCTTGTGGGCAAGTAGTCTGACGACAAAAGTCTGAGAACACAAGCTAGGCTTAGGTTTCTCTGTGAGGCCATGGCAGGCACAATCTACAGACCTGAATCGAGATCTCGTGCATGTGAAGTCAGGGCGAGGATCAGACGATCGCTCAGGTTGGAGTTTCTGTCCCTGATGGCCCCTTCATGAATGGGGGGGGGGGCATCACGAGGCCATGGGTGTTTTCCCACGATGGGAGTTGTGAGAAGCTGTAACTGCAGGGAGTCTTCTGCAGGACAATTGAGACCTGTTGCTTGGCTCCAGGCCAATGATTCTGAACAGGGTTCTAAGGATGGATGGCTGGGCAGCCCACCTCGCATTCCAATTGTCTCCTAGCAACAAGACAGGTTAGATCTCCTGGATCTGTGGGGAGCAACCGAAAACGCTGAGTTGAAATGGACACCCCTGGGGATGGGTCCTAACGTGCTTTTGTATCTATGGAGACCTTGGAATGAAGCGGTGGCACTGGGGCCCTAAAGAGTTCTCCTAAACAGAGGCTTTGACACAGCTCCAACGTGCAAATTTCCCATGTGTAGATGAGATGTTTTCTGATGGGTGAGTCAAGAAACAGCTATATGCTGCTTTTGAAATCCAGGCCTCTGAGGAGAGATGCCTGGAAACCAAAGCAATGGATCTGATTAGTGCCTAGGGGCCTTTTCTTTCCTTTTTACCTCTGGGGACATCTGTCTATGGGTCTGAGTGCAGGTAGGTGCTCACTTGGGCTCAGAATGCCCCTGTTTTTCCTGGGAAGCCACCACTATTGAGATGGAGCAGGGACTTTGGAGGTTAATCCTATTAGAAGGGTTGTGGCCATTGGCATGGGCACACACAATTCCCTTGGAAGGGCAAGTACAGTCCTCTGGTTTGGCTCCAGGGGCCCGAGCCTGTAGGTTGTGTATGCCAGGGCTGTTTGGACAGTTGTCTGAAAACACAAACTCGGCTTATGTTTCGGTCATAGGTATGGCAGGAATGATCTACAGACCATGAGGAGAACTCTTCGGGATTTGGAAGAAGGGCGAGTGTGAGGCTCCTGCTCAAGTTTTTGTCTCTGGATATCGTGTCACTCATGGTCGTGGAATTTCTGGGTGACTTCATGGGAAATGGACGAGTCTTACTCTCTGGTGGTTTGGAGCCGTCCAACGAGTTTGGGGTCATTCTGTGGGTTGGAAGAAGTCCGTTTTTTTTTTTGTTGTTGTTGTTGTTTTCTTTTTTAACCTCAGGTGTCCCACCAAATGATGGATTCCAGAGTAGAGTCCTGGGGAGGGGCGCCTGGACAATCAGAAATCTGGTTAAAAATTGGGGCCTAGGGACATGTCAAGCCCATTATGACATCAAATGGTTCAGCCACTGAGAGGACTTACTAGAGGACAGGACTCATGCTGGGGTCACAATGCGTGTGTATGCCCTCATCGCACTCAAGAATGGGCGGGGCCTCAGGGTGAATGCTGGTTTCTCCTACACTGAACGTGCCAACCACAAGGATTCTTGCCATGGGTAAGGAGGAGTTCTGATTTCTGCATCCCACTCACCCCTGGGCAGTGATTGGAGATAAGGTCTCGGTTCTGAAGCCTGAAAACTGAGGTAGGGAAGAGATGATGACCTAAGGCCATGGCGGGTTTTATGTGTTCAGTGTGCGGTCAGCTTTCTGGCTGTTGGTCAGGAGGTCCGGACTCAGGTTGTGTTCGACAGTGCATTTGTGCCCAGGTTAGACTATATAATTTGGTTAAAGTCGAGTTCTGTGTAGGTTTACCCTCATTTAAGGTGCCTGGGCAGCTCATGAGGCAATAATTTTTTTTCTAGAGGGCAGGCAGAGTGCTGCATTGTGGGTCCGGAATTGCCAAACTTGAGGGCTTCGGGGCCAGGTGTGTGAGGACGGAAGTCTGAGAAGACAAGCTAGACTTGGGTTTCAGGGCGAGGGCACGGCAGGTACCCCCTGCAGATCTGAACCAATATCTCATGCATCTGAAGATAGGGCGAGGATCAGACGTTGGCTCAGGTTGGAGTTTCTGAGCATGACGGCTGCTTCATGAAAAGAGCGGAATCTCGAGGCCATTGAGGTTTTCCCACGTTGGGAGTTGTGGGATGCCCCCTTCAAGGATTCCTTCTGCGGGACAATTGAGACCTGTTGGACAGCTCCAGGACATCCCATATGGAATGACTCCAGAGCACCGTTCGCGGATGGATGCCTGGGAAGCCCGCCTCGCATTCCAATTGTCTCCTGGCAACAAGACAGTTTAGATCTGATGCCTCTGCCGGAGCAACCGGGGTGGCTGAGTTGAAATTGACTTTCCTGAGGATGGGTCCTAATGTGATTTTGTGTCCATGAGGGCCTTGGAATGGGGCGGTGGCACCGGGACCCTGAAGTACTCTCCTAAGATTTGGACATGGCTCCCATGCACAGGTTTCCTTGTGGAGACGAGATGAGTTCTGATGGGTGCCTCAGGAAAACCCCTATGCTCATATTGGAATCAGGCTTTTGAGGACACATGCCTGTAACCCAAAGCAATGGATCCTATTATTGCCTAGGGAACTGTCTGGTTCAATCTTCTTCTCTGGGGACATCCATCTATGGTATGAGTGGAGGGCGATTATCAGCTGGTGTCAGACAGCCCTTGTTTGTTCCGGGCGACCTACACTATTGGGATGGCCTCAGGGACTTTGGAGGTTTCTCCTAATTTGTACTATTTTGGACCATGTAATGGGCAGAATTCCCATGGATTGGTAGGCACAGTCCTAATGTGTGGCTCCAGGGGCCCAGCCTGCAGGGTGGTTGCCCCAAGACTTTGAGGACAGAAGTCTGAAAACACAAACTCAGCTTAGATTTAGGGACGTAGGTATGGCAGGCCCGATCTACAAACCATGAGAAGAACTCTTCAGGATATGAAGAAAGTGCTAGTCTGAGGCACTTGCTCAGGCTTTTATCTCTGGATTTTGTATCAGCGATGGCCGTGGAATGTCGGGGAGGCCTCATGGGCCATGGAGGAATCTTCCTCTCTGAGGATTTGGCCCGATTCCCAATTGCTTTTCGTCAATCTGTGGGATGGGAGGACTCATTTCAGTTTTGTTACCTCAGGTGTCCCACCAAAAGAGGAATTCCAAAGCCAAGCCGTGGGGAAGACTGAAGGGACAACCCGAACTATGGTTAAAAATTGGGGCCTAGGGGCATGGCAAGCCCATATGCTATCTCTTCATCCAGCCACTGAGTGGCCTTACTTGAGGACTGGGCTCAGCCTGAGGGTCACAATGTGTGTTTGTGACCAATGTGGTCCGCGAGCATGGGCGGGGCCTCATGGGCCACACTGGTTTCAACGACACTGATCGTTGGACAACATGCCAACCACAAGGTTTCTTGCCATGGGGAAGATGTTCTGATTTCTGCATCACCTTCAACCTTGGGCACTGATTGGAGATAAGGTCTAGGTTCTGAAACCTGAAAACCGAGGTTGGGAAGAGATGACGACCTAAGGCCATGGCGGCTGGATGTGCTCAGTGTGCGGCCAGCTGTCTGGGAGGGGCCAGGGGCTCCAGGCTCAGGCTGTGTCAGAAAGGGCATTAGTGCCCTGGTCAGCCTATGTATTTGGGGTACAGCCAAGGTCGGTGCAGGTTGATCCTCATTTGGGGTTACTGGGTAGCCCCAGAGGACAATATTTTTCTTCTGGAGGGCCGGCAGAGTGCTGCATTGTAGTTCTGGATTGCCAAACTGGACGGCTTGTGGGCAAGTAGTCTGACGACAAAAGTCTGAGAACACAAGCTAGGCTTAGGTTTCTCTGTGAGGCCATGGCAGGCACAATCTACAGACCTGAATCGAGATCTCGTGCATGTGAAGTCAGGGCGAGGATCAGACGATCGCTCAGGTTGGAGTTTCTGTCCCTGATGGCCCCTTCATGAATGGGGGGGGGGCATCACGAGGCCATGGGTGTTTTCCCACGATGGGAGTTGTGAGAAGCTGTAACTGCAGGGAGTCTTCTGCAGGACAATTGAGACCTGTTGCTTGGCTCCAGGCCAATGATTCTGAGCAGGGTTCTAAGGATGGATGGGGGTAGCCCACCTCGCATTCCAATTGTCTCCTAGCAACAAGACAGGTTAGATCTCCTGGATCTGTGGGGAGCAACCGAAAACGCTGAGTTGAAATGGACATCCCTGGGGATGGGTCCTAACGTGCTTTTGTATCTATGGAGACCTTGGAATGAAGCGGTGGCACTGGGGCCCTAAAGAGTTCTCCTAAACAGAGGCTTTGACACAGCTCCAACGTGCAAATTTCCCATGTGTAGATGAGATGTTTTCTGATGGGTGAGTCAAGAAACAGCTATATGCTGCTTTTGAAATCCAGGCCTCTGAGGAGAGATGCCTGGAAACCAAAGCAATGGATCTGATTAGTGCCTAGGGGCCTTTTCTTTCCTTTTTACCTCTGGGGACATCTGTCTATGGGTCTGAGTGCAGGTAGGTGCTCACTTGGGCTCAGAATGCCCCTGTTTTTCCTGGGAAGCCACCACTATTGAGATGGAGCAGGGACTTTGGAGGTTTATCCTATTAGAAGGGTTGTGGCCATTGGAATGGGCACACACAATTCCCTTGGAGAGGGCAAGTACAGTCCTCTGGTTTGGCTCCAGGGGCCCGAGCTGTAGGTTGTGTATGCCAGGGCTGTTTGGACAGTTGTCTGAAAACACAAACTCGGCTTATGTTTCGGGTCATAGGTATGGCAGGACTGATCTACAGACCATGAGGAGAACTCTTCGGGATTTGAAAGAAGGGCGAGTGTGAGGCTCTGCTCAAGTTTTTGTCTCTGGATATCGTGTCACTCATGGTCGTGGAATTTCTGGGTGACTTCATGGGAAATGGACGAGTCTTACTCTCTGGTGGTTTGGACCCGTCCAAAGAGTTTGGGGTCATTCTGTGGGCTGGAAGAAGTCCGTTTTTTTTTTTTTGTTGTTGTTGTTGTTGTTTTCTTTTTTAACCTCAGGTGTCCCACCAAATGATGGATTCCAGAGTAGAGTCCTGGTTAGGGGCGCCTGGACAATCAGAAATCTGGTTAAAAATTGGGGCCTAGGGACATGTCAAGCCCATTATGACATCAAATGGTTCAGCCACTGAGAGGACTTACTAGAGGACAGGACTCATGCTGAGGGTCACAATGCATGTGTATGCCCTCATTGCACTCAAGAATGCGCGGGGCCTCAGGGTGAATGCTGGTTTCTCCTACACTGAACGTGCCAACCACAAGGATTCTTGCCATGGGTAAGGAGGAGTTCTGATTTCTGCATCCCACTCACCCCTGGACAGTAATTGGAGATAAGGTCTCGGTTCTGAAGCCTGAAAACTGAGGTAGGGAAGAGATGATGACCTAAGGCCATGGCGGGTTTTATGTGTTCAGTGTGCGGTCAGCTTTCTGGCTGTTGGTCAGGAGGTCCGGACTCAGGTTGTGTTCGACAGTGCATTTGTGCGCAGGTTAGACTATATAATTTGGTTAAAGTCGAGTTCTGTGTAGGTTTACACTCATTTAAGGTGCCTGGGCAGCTCATGAGGCAATAATTTTTTTTTCTAGAGGGCAGGCAGAGTGCTGCATTGTGGGTCCGGAATTGCCAAACTTGAGGGCTTCGGGGCCAGGAGTGTGAGGACGGCAGTCTGAGAAGACAAGCTAGACTTGGGTTTCAGGGCGAGGGCACGGCAGGTACCCCCTGCAGATCTGAACCAATATCTCATGCATCTGAAGATAGGGCGAGGATCAGACGTTGGCTCAGGTTGGAGTTTCTGAGTAAGACGGCTGCTTCATGAAAAGAGCGGAATCTCGAGGCCATTGAGGTTTTCCCACGTTGGGAGTTGTGGGATGCCCCCTTCAAGGATTCCTTCTGCGGGACAATTGAGACCTGTTGGACAGCTCCAGGACATCCCATATGGAATGACTCCAGAGCACCGTTCGCGGATGGATGCCTGGGAAGCCCGCCTCGCATTCCAATTGTCTCCTGGCAACAAGACAGTTTAGATCTGATGCCTCTGCCGGAGCAACCGGGGTGGCTGAGTTGAAATGGACTTTCCTGAGGATGGGTCCTAATGTGATTTTGTGTCCATGAGGGCCTTGGAATGGGGCGGTGGCACCGGGACCCTGAAGTACTCTCCTAAGATTAGGACATGGCTCCCATGCACAGGTTTCCTTGTGGAGACGAGATGAGTTCTTATGGGTGCCTCAGGAAAACCCCTATGCTCATATTGGAATCAGGCTTTTGAGGACACATGCCTGTAACCCAAAGCAATGGATCCTATTATGGCCTAGGGAACTGTCTGGTTCAATCTTCTTCTCTGGGGACATCCATCTATGGTATGAGTGGAGGGCGATTATCACCTGGTGTCAGACAGCCCTTGTTTGTTCCGGGCGAACTACACTATTGGGATGGCCTCAGGGACTTTGGAGGTTTCTTCTAATTTGTACTATTTTGGACCATGTAATGGGCAGAATTCCCATGGATTGGTAGGCACAGTCCTAATGTGTGGCTCCAGGGGCCCAGCCTGCAGGGTGGTTGCCCCAAGACTTTGAGGACAGAAGTCTGAAAACACAAACTCAGCTTAGATTTGGGGACGTAGGTATGGCAGGCCCGATCTACAAACCATGAGAAGAACTCTTCAGGATATGAAGAAAGTGCTAGTCTGAGGCGCTTGCTCAGGCTTTTGTCTCTGGATTTTGTATCAGCGATGGCCGTGGAATGTCGGGGAGGCCTCATGGGCCATGGAGGAATCTTCCTCTCTGAGGATTTGGCCCGATTCCCAATTGCTTTTCGTCAATCTGTGGGATGGGAGGACTCATTTCAGTTTTGTTACCTCAGGTGTCCCACCAAAAGAGGAATCCCAAAGCCAAGCCGTGGGGAAGACTGAAGGGACAACCCGAACTATGGTTAAAAATTGGGGCCTAGGGGCATGGCAAGCCCAATATGCTATCTCTTCATCCAGCCACTGAGCGGCCTTACTTGAGGACTGGGCTCAGCCTGAGAGTCACAATGTGTGTTTGTGACCAATGTGGCCCGCGAGCATGGGCGGGGCCAAATGGGCCACACTGGTTTGAACTACAGTGAACGTTGGACAACATGCCAACCACAAGGTTTCTTGCCATGGGAAGGAGTTCTGATTTCTGCATCACCTTCAACCCTGGGCACTGATTGGAGATAAGGTCTAGGTTCTGAAACCTGAAAACCGACGTTGTGAAGAGATGAAGACCTAAGGCCATGGCGGCTGGATGTGCTCAGTGTGCGGCCAGCTGTCTGGGAGGGGCCAGGGGCTCAAGGCTCAGGCTGTGTCAGAAAGGACATTAGTGCCCTGGTCAGCCTATGCATTTGGGGTACAGCCAAGGTCGGTGTAGGTTGATCCTCATTTGGGGTTACTGGGTAGCCCCAGAGGACAATGTTTTTCTTCTGGAGGGTCGGCAGAGTGCTGCATTGTAGTTGTGGATTGCCAAACTGGAGGGCTTGTGGGCCAGTAGTCTGACGACAAAAGTCTGAGAACACAAGCTAGGCTTAGGTTTCTGGGTGAGGCCATGGCAGGCACAATCTACAGACCTGAATCGAGATCTCGTGCATCTGAAGTCAGCGCGAGGATCAGACGATCGCTCAGGTTGGAGTTTCTGTCCCTGATGGCCCCTTCATGAATGGGGGTGGGGGCATCACGAGGCCATGTGTGTTTTCCCACGATGGGAGTTGTGAGAAGCTCCAAACTGCAGAGAGTCTTCTGCAGGACAATTGAGACCTGTTGTTTGGCTCCAGACCAATGACTCTGAGCAGGGTTCTAAGGATGGATGGCTGGGTAGCCCACCTCGCATTCCAATTGTCTCCTAGCAACAAGACAGGTTAAATGTCCTGGATCAGTGGGGAGCAACCGAGGACGCTGTGTTGAAATGGACACTCCTAAGGATGGGTCCTAATGTCCTTTTGTGTCTATGGAGACCTTGGAATGAAGCGGTGGCACTTGGACCCAAAAGGGTTCTCCTAAACAAAGGCTTTGACACAGCTCCAACGTGCAAGTTTCCCATGTGTAGATGAGATGTTTTCTGATGGGTGAGTCAAGAAACAGCTATATGCTGCTTTTGAAATCCAGGCCTCTGAGGAGAGATGCCTGGAAACCAAAGCAATGGATCTGATTAGTGCCTAGGGGCCTGTTCTTTCCTTTTTACCTCTGGGGACATCTGTCTATGGGTCTGAGTGCAGGTAGGTGCTCTGTAGGGCTCAGATTGCCCCTGTTTTTCCTGGGAAGCCACCACTTTTGATATGGATCAGGGACTTTGGAGGTTTATCCTATTAGAAGGGTTGTGGCCATTGGAATGGGCACACACAATTCCCTTGGAGAGGGCAAGTACAGTCCTCAGGTTTGGCTCCAGGGGCCTGAGCCTGTAGGTTGTGTAGGCCAGGGCTGTTTGGACAGTTGTCTGAAAACACAAACTCGGCTTATGTTTCGGGTCATAGGTATCGCAGGACTGATCTACAGACCATGAGGAGAACTCTTCGGGATTTGAAAGAAGGGCGAGTGAGGCTCCTGCTCAAATTTTTGTCTCTTGATATCGTGTCACTCATGGTCGTGGAATTTCTGGGTGACTTCATGGGAAATGGACGAGTCTTACTCTCTGGTGGTTTGGCCCCGTCCAAAGAGTTTGCGGTCATTCTGTGGGCTGGAAGAAGTCCGTTTTTTTTTTTGTTGTTGTTGTAGTTTTTTTCTTTGTTAACCTCAGGTGTCCCACCAAATGATGGATTCCAGAGTAGAGCCCTGGGGAGGGGCGACTGGACAATCAGAAATCTGGTTAAAAATTGGGGCCTAGGGACATGTCAAGCCCATTATGACATCTAATGGTCCAGCCACAGAGAGGACTTACTAGAGGACAGGACTCATGCTGAGGGTCACAATGCCTGTGTATGCCCTCGTCGCACTCAAGAATGGGCGGGGCCTCAGGGTGAATGCTGGTTTCTCCTTCACGGAACGTTGGACAACGTGCCAACCACAAGGGTTTTTGCCATGGGTAAGGAGGAGTTCTGATTTCTGCATCACACTCACCCCTGGGCAGTGATTGGAGATAAGGTCTTGGTTCTGAAGCCTGAAAACTGAGGTAGGGAAGAGATGATGACCTAAGGCCATGGCGGGTTTTATGTGCTCAGTGTGCGGTCAGCTTTCTGGGTGTTGGTCAGGAGGTCCGGGCTCAGGTTGTGTTCGACAGTGCATTAGTGCCCAGGTTAGACTATATAATTTGGATAAAGTTGAGTGCTGTGTAGGTTTACCCTCATTTAAGGTGCCTGGGCAGCTCATCAGGCAATAATTTTTTTTCTAGAGGGCAGGCAGAGTGCTGCATTGTGGGTCCGGAATTGCCAAACTTGAGGGCTTCGGGGCCAGGAGTGTGAGGACGGAAGTCTGAGAAGACAAGCTAGACTTGGGTTTCAGGGCGAGGGCACGGCAGGTACCCCCTGCAGATCTGAACCAATATCTCATGCATCTGAAGTCAGGGCGAGGATCAGACGTTGGCTCAGGTTGGAGTTTCTGAGCATGGCGGCCGCTTCATGAAGGGAGCGGAATCTCGAGGCCATTGAGGTTTTCCCACGTTGGGAGTTGTGAGATGCCCCCTTCAAGGATTCCTTCTGCGGGACAATTGAGACCTGTTGGACAGCTCCAGGACATCCCATATGGAATGACTCCAGAGCACCGTTCGCGGATGGATGCCTGGGAAGCCCGCCTCACATTCCAATTGTCTCCTAGCAACAAGACGGTTTAGATCTGATGGCTCTGCCGGAGCAACCGGGGTGGCTGAGTTGAAATGGACTTTCCTGAGGATGGGTCCTAATGTGTTTTTGTGTCCATGAGGGCCTTGGAATGGGGCGTTGGCACCGGGACCCTGAAGTACTCTCCTAAGCTTTGGACATGGCTCCCATGCACAGGTTTCCTTGTGGAGACGAGATGAGTTCTGATGGGTGCCTCAGGAAAACCCCTATGCTCGTATTGGAATCAGGCTTTTGAGGACACCTGCCTGTAACCAAAAGCAATGGATCCTATTATGGCCTAGGGTCCTCTCTGGTTCAATCTTCTTCTCTGGGGACATCCATCTATGGTATGAGTGGAGGTCGATTATCAGCTGGTGTCAGACAGCCCTTGTTTGTTCCGGGCGACCTACACTATTGGGATGGCCTCAGGGACTTTGGAGGTTTCTCCTAATTTGTACGATTTTGGACCCTGGAATGGGCAGAATTCCCATGGATTGGTAGGCACAGTCCTAATGTGTGGCTCCAGGGATCCAGCCTGGAGGGTGTGGGGCCCAAGACTTTGAGGACAGAAGTCTGAAAACACAAACTCAGCTTAGGTTTGGGGACGTAGGTATGGCAGGCCCGATCGACAAACCATGAGAAGAACTCTTCAGGATATGAAGAAAGTGCGAGTCTGAGGCGCTTGCTCAGGCTTTTGTCTCTGGATTTTGTATCAGCGATGGCCGTGGGATGTCGGGGAGGCCTCATGGGCCATGGACGAATCTTCCGCTCTGAGGATTTGGCCCGATTCCCAATTGCTTTTCGTCAATCTGTGGGATGGGAGGACTCATTTCAGTTTTGTTACCTCAGGTGTCCCACCAAAAGAGGAATTCCAAAGCCAAGCCGTGGGGAAGACTGAGGGGTCAACCCGAACTATGGTTAAAAATTAAGGCCTAGGGGCATGGCAAGCCCAATATGCTATCTCTTCATCCAGCCACTGAGCAGCCTTACTTGAGGACTGGGCTCAGCCTGAGTGTCACAATGTGTGTTTGTGACCAATGTGTCCCGCGAGCATGGGCGGGGCCTCATGGGCCAAACTGGTTTCAATTACACTGAACGTTGGACAACATGCCAACCACAAGGTTTCTTGCCATGGGGACGGAGTTCTGATTTCTGCATCACCTTCAAACCTGGGCAGTGATTGGAGATAAGGTCTAGGTTCTGAAACCTGAAAACCGAGGTTGGGAAGTGATGACGACCTAAGGCCATGGCGGCTCGATGTGCTCAGTGTGCGGCCAGCTGTCTTGGAGGGTCCAGGGGGTCCAGGCTCAGGCTGTGTCAGAAAGGGCATTAGTGCCCTGGTCAGCCTATGTATTTGGGGTACAGCCATGGTCGGTGCAGTTTGGTCCTCAATTGGGGTTACTGGGTAGCCCCAGAGGACAATGTTTTTCTTCTGGAGGGCCGGCAGAGTGCTGCATTGTAGTTCTGGATTGCCAAACTGGAGGGCTTGGGGCCAGTAGTTTTACGACAAAAGTCTGAGAACACAAGCTAGGCTTAGGTTTCTGGGTGAGGCCATGGCAGGCACAATCTACAGACCTGAATCGAGATCTCGTGCATCTGAAGTCAGGGTGAGGATCAGACGAACACTCAGGTTGGAGTTTCTGTCCCTGATGGGCCCTTCATTAATGGGGGGGGGCATCACGAAGCCATGGGTGTTTTCCCACGATGGGAGTTGTGAGAAGCTCCAAACTGCAGAGAGTCTTCTGCAGGACAATTGAGACCTGTTGTTCAGCTCCAGGCCAATGATTCTGAGCAGGGTTCTAAGGATGGATGGCTGGGTAGCCCACGTCGCATTCCAATTGTCTCCTAGCAACAAGACAGGTTAGATCTCCTGGATCTGTGGGGAGCAACCGAGGACGCTGAGTTGAAATGGACACCCCTGGGGATGGGACCTAATGTGCTTTTGAGTCTATGGAGACCTTGGAATTAAGCGGTGGCACTGGGGCCGTAAAGGGTTCTCCTAAACAAAGGCTTTGACACAGCTCCAACGTGCAAGTTTCCCATGTGTAGATGAGATGTTTTCTGATGGGTGAGTCAAGAAACAGCTATATGCTGCTTTTGAAATCCAGGCCTCTGAGGAGAGATGCCTGGAAATCAAAGCAATGGATCTGATTAGTGCCTAGGGGCCTGTTCTTTCCTTTTTACCTCTGGGGACATCTGTCTATGGGTCTGAGTGCAGGTAGGTGCTCACTTGGGCTCAGATTGCCCCTGTTTTTCCTAGGAAGCCAACACTATCGAGATGGATCAGGGACTTTGGAGGTTTATCCTATTAGAAGGGTTGTGGCCATTGGAATGGGCACACACAATTCCCTTGGAGAGGGCAAGTACAGTCCTCAGGTTTGGCTCCAGGGGCCCGAGCCTGTAGGTTGTGTATGCCAGGGCTATTTGGACAGTTGTCTGAAAACACAAACTCGGCTTATGTTTCGGGTCATAGGTATGGCAGGACTGATCTACAGACCATGAGGAGAACTCTTCGGGATTTGAAAGAAGGGCGAGTGAGGCTCCTGCTCAAGTTTTTGTCTCTTGATATCGTGTCACTCATGGTCGTGGAATTTCTGGGTGACTTCATGGGAAATGGACGAGTCTTACTCTCTGGTGGTTTGGCCCAGTCCAAAGAGTTTAGGGTCATACTGTGGGCTGGAAGAAGTCCGTTTTTTTTTTTTTTTTGTTTTCTTTTTTATCCTCAGGTGTCCCACCAAATGATGGATTCCAGAGTAGAGCCCTGGGGAGGGGCGCCTGGACAATCAGAAATCTGGTTAAAAATTGGGGCCTAGGGACATGTCAAGCCCATTATGATATCAAATGGTTCAGCCACTGAGAGGACTTACTAGAGGACAGGACTCATGCTGAGGGTCACAATGTGTGTGTATGCCCTCATCGCACTCAAGAATGGGGGGGCCTCAGGGTGAATGCTGGTTTCTCCTACACTGAACGTGCCAACCACAAGGATTCTTGCCATGGGTAAGGAGTTGTTCTGATTTCTGCATCACACTCACCCCTGGGCAGTGATTGGAGATAAGGTCTCGGTTCTGAAGCCTGAAAACTGAGGTAGGGAAGAGATGATGACCTAAGGCCATGGCGGGTTTTATGTGCTCAGTGTGCGGTCAGCTTTCTGGGTGTTGGTCAGGAGGTCCGGGCTCAGGTTGTGTTCGACAGAGCATTAGTGCCCAGGTTAGACTATATAATTTGGGTAAAGTTGAGTGCTGTGTAGGTTTACCCTCATTTAAGGTGCCTGGGCAGCTCATGAGGCAATAATTTTTTTTCTAGAGGGCAGGCAGAGTGCTGCATTGTGGGTCCGGAATTGCCAAACTTGAGGGCTTCGGGGCCAGGAGTGTGAGGACGGAAGTCTGAGAAGACAAGCTAGACTTGGGTTTCAGGGCGAGGGCACGGCAGGTACCCCCTGCAGATCTGAACCAATATCTCATGCATCTGAAGTCAGGGCGAGGATCAGACGTTGGCTCAGGTTAGAGTTTCTGAGCATGACGGTCGCTTCATGAAAAGAGCGGAATCTCGAGTCCAAAGAGGTTTTCCCAAGTTGGGAGTTGTGGGATGCCCCCTTCCAGGATTCCTTCTTCCGGACAATTGAGACCTGTTGGACAGCTCCAGGACATCCCATATGGAATGACTCCAGAGCACCGTTCGCGGATGGATGCCTGGGAAGCCCGCCTCGCATTCCAATTGTCTCCTAGCAACAAGACAGTTTAGATCTGATGGCTCTGTGGGAGCAACCTCGGTGGCTGAGTTGAAATGGACTTTCCTGAGGATGTGTCCTAATGTGTTTTTGTGTCCATGAGGGCCTTGGAATGGGGCGGTGGCACCGGCAACCTGAAGTACTTTCCTAAGCTTTGGACATGGCTCCCATGCACAGGTTTACTTGTGGAGACGAGATGAGTTCTGATGGGTGCCTCAGGAAAACCCCTATGCTCGTATTGGAATCAGGCTTTTGAGGACACATGCCTGTAACCCATAGCAATGGATCCTATTATGGCCTAGGGTCCTGTCTGGTTCAATCTTCTTCTCTGGGGACATCCATCTATGGTATGAGTGGAGGTCGATTATCAGCTGGTGTCAGACACCCCTTGTTTGTTCCGGGTGACCCACACTATTGGGATGGCCTAAGGGTCGTTGGAGGTTTCTCCTAATTTGTACGATTTTGGACCATGGAATGGGCAGAATTCCCATGGATTGGTAGGCACAGTCCTAATGTGTGGCTCCAGGGGCCCAGCCTGCAGGGTGTGTGGCCCAAGACTTTGAGGACAGAAGTCTGAAAACACAAACTCAGCTTAGGTTTGGGGACGTAGGTATGGCAGGCCCGATCTACAAACCATGAGAAGAACTCTACAGGATATGAAGAAAGTGCGAGTCTGTGGCGATTGCTCAGGCTTTTGTCTCTGGATTTTGTATCAGTGATGGCCGTGGAATGTCGGGGAGGCCTCATGGGCCATGGACGAATCTTCCTCTCTGAGGATTTGGCCCGATTCCCAATTGCTTTTCGTCAATCTGTGGGATGGGAGGACTCATTTCAGTTTTGTTACCTCAGGTGTCCCACCAAAAGAGGAATTCCAAAGCAAAGCCGTGGGGAAGACTGAAGGGACAATCCGAACTATGGTTAAAAATTGGGGCCTAGGGGCATGGCAAGCCCAATATGCTATCTCTTCATCCAGCCACTGAGTGGCCTTACTTGAGGACTGGGCTCAGCCTGAGGGTCACAATGTGTGTTTGTGACCAATGTGGCCCGCGAGCATGGGCGGGGCCTCATGGGACACACTGGTTTCAACGACACTGAACGTTGGACAACATGCCAACCACAAGGTTTCTTGCCATGGGGAAGGAGTTCTGATTTCTGCATCACCTTCAACATGGACAGTGATTGGAGATAAGGTCTAGGTTCTGAAACCTGAAAACCGAGGTTGGGAAGAGATGACGACCTAAGGCCATGGCGGCTCGATGTGCTCAGTGTGCGGCCAGCTGTCTGGGAGGGGCCAGGGTGTCCAGGCTCAGGCTGTGTCAGAAAGGGCATTAGTGCCCTGGTCAGCCTATGTATTTGTGGTACAGCCAAGGTCGGTGCAGGTTGATCCTCATTTGGGGTTACTGGGTAGCCCCAGAGGACAATGTTTTTTATCTGGAGGGCAGGCATAGTGCTGCATTGTAGTTCTGGATTGCCAAACTGGAGGCCTTGTGGGCCAGTAGTCTGACGACAAAAGTCTGAGAACACAAGCTAGGCTTAGGTTTCTGGGTGAGGCCATGGCAGGCACAATCTACAGACCTGAATCGAGATCTCGTGCATCTGAAGTCAGGGCGAGGATCAGACGATCGCTCAGGTTGGAGTTTCTGTCCCTGGTGGCCCCTTCATGAATGGGGGGGGCATCACGAGGCCATGGGGGTTTTCCCATGATGGGAGTTGTGAGAAGCTCCAAACTGCAGAGAGTCTTCTGCAGGACAATTGAGACCTGTTGTTTGGCTCCAGGCCAATGATTTTGAGCAGGGTTCTAAGGATGGATGGCTGGGTAGCCCACATCGCATTCCAATTGTCTCCTAGCAACAAGTCAGTTTAGATCTCCTGGATCTGTGGGGAGCTATCGAGGAGGCTGAGTTGAAATGCACACCCCTGGGGATGGACCCGAATGTGCTTTTGTGTCTATGGAGACCTTGGAATGAAGCGGTGGCTCTGGGGCCCTAAAGGGTTCTCCTAAACAGAGGCTTTGACACAGCTCCAACGTGCAAGTTTCCCATGTGTAGATGAGATGTTTTCTGATGGGTGAAACAAGAAACAGCTATATGCTGCTTTTGAAATCCAGGCCTCTGAGGAGAGATGCCTGGAAAACAAAGCAATGGATCTGATTAGTGCCTAGGGGCCTGTTCTTTCCTTTTTACCTCTGAGGACATCTGTCTATGGGTCTGAGTGCAGGTAGGGGCTCATTTGGGCTCAGATTGCCCCTGTTTTTCCTGGGAAGCTACCACTATTGAGATATATGAGGGACTTTGGAGGTTTATCCTATTAGAAGGGTTGTGGCCATTGGAATGGGCACACACAATTCCCTTGGAGAGGGCAAGTACAGTCCTCAGGTTTGGCTCCAGGGGCCTGAGCCTGTAGGTTGTGTAGTCCAGCCCTTTTTGGACAGTTGTCTGAAAACACAAACTCGGCTTATGTTTCAGGTCATAGGTATGGCAGGACTGATCTACAGACCATGAGGAGAACTTTTCGGGATTTGAAAGAAGGGCGAGTGTGAGGCTCCTGCTCAAGTTTTTGTCTCGGGATATCGTGTCACTCATGGTCGTGGAATTTCTGGGTGACTTCATGGGAAATGGACGAGTCTTACTCTCTGGTGGTTTGGCCCCGTCCAAAGAGTTTGGGTTCATTCTGTGGGCTGGAAGAAGTCCGTTTTATTTTGTTGTTGTTGTTGTTTTCTTTTTTAACCTCAGGTGTCCCACCAAATGAGGGATTTCAGAGTAGAGCCCTAGGAGGGGCGACTGGACAATCAGAAATCTGGTTAAAAATTGGGGCCTAGGGACATGTCAAGCCCATTATGACATCTAATGGTCCAGCCACTGAGAGGACTTACTAGAGGACAGGACTCATGCTGAGGGTCACAATGCGTGTGTATGCCCTCGTCGCACTCAAGAATGGGCGGGGCCTCAGGGTTTCTCCTACACTGATCCTTCGACAACGTGCCAACCACAAGGGTTCTTGCCATGGGTAAGGAGGAGTTCTGATTTCTGCATCAGACTCACCCCTGGGCAGTGATTGGAGATAAGGTCTCGGTTCTGAAGCCTGAAAACTGAGGTAGGGAAGAGATGATGACCTAAGGCCATGGCGGGTTTTATGTGCTCAGTGTGCGGTCAGCTTTCTGGGTGTTGGTCAGGAGGTCCGGGCTCTGGATGTGTTCGACAGTGCATTAGTGCCCAGGTTAGACTATATAATTTGGGTAAAGTCGAGTGCTGTGTAGGTTTACCCTCATTTAAGGTGCCTGGGCAGCTCATGAGGCAATAATTTTTTTTTTCTAGAGGGCAGGCAGAGTGCTGCATTGTGGGTCCGGAATTGCCAAACTTGAGGGCTTTGGGGCCAGGAGTGTGAGGATTGAAGTCTGAGAAGACAAGCTAGACTTGGGTTTCAGGGCGAGGGCACGGCAGGTACCCCCTGCAGATCTGAACCAATATCTCATGCATCTGAAGTCAGGGCGAGGATCAGACGTTGGCTCAGGTGGGAGTTTCTGAGCATGACGGCCGCTTCATGAAGGGAGCGGAATCTCGAGACCATTGAGATTTTCCCACGTTGGGAGTTGTGGGATGCCCCCTTCCAAGATTCCTTCTTCCAGGCAATTGAGACCTGTTGGACAGCTCCAGGACATCCCATATGGAATGACTCCAGAGCACCGTTCGCGGATGGATGCCTGGGAAGCCCGCCTCGCATTCCAATTGTCTCCTAGCAACAAGACAGTTTAGATCTGATGGCTCTGCGGGAGCAACCTCGGTGGCTGAGTTGAAATGGACTTTCCTGAGGATGTGTCCTAATGTGTTTTTGTGTCCATGAGGGCCTTGGAATGGGGCGGTGGCACCGGCAACCTGAAGTACTTTCCTAAGCTTTGGACATGTCTCCCATGCACAGGTTTCCTTGTGGAGACGAGATGAGTTCTGATGGGTGCCTCAGGAAAACCCCTATGCTCGTATTGGAATCAGGCTTTTGAGGACACATGCCTGTAACCCATAGCAATGGATCCTATTATGGCCTAGGGTCCTGTCTGGTTCAATCTTCTCTGGGGACATCCATCTATGGTATGAGTAGAGGTCGATTATCAGCTGGTGTCAGACACCCCTTGTTTGTTCCGGGTGACCCACACTATTGGGATGGCCTAAGGGTCGTTGGAGGTTTCTCCTAATTTGTACGATTTTGGACCATGGAATGGGCAGAATACCCATGGATTGGTAGGCACAGTCCTAATGTGTGGCTCCAGGGGCCCAGCCTGGAGGGTGTGTGGCCCAAGACTTTGAGGACAGAAGTCTGAAAACACAAACTCAGCTTAGGTTTGGGGACGTAGGTATGGCAGGCCCGATCTACAAACCATGAGAAGAACTCTACAGGATATGAAGAAAGTGCGAGTCTGTGGCGATTGCTCAGGCTTTTGTCTCTGGATTTTGTCTCAGTGATGGCCGTGGAATGTCGGGGAGGCCTCATGGGCCATGGACGAATCTTCCTCTCTGAGGATTTGGCCCGATTCCCAACTGCTTTTTGTCAATCTGTGGGATGGGAGGACTCATTTCAGTTTTGTTACCTCAGGTGTCCCACCAAAAGAGGAATTCCAAAGCCAAGCCGTGGGGAAGACTGAAGGGACAACACGAGCTATGGTTAAAAATTGGGGCCTAGGGGCATGGCAAGCCCAATATGCTATCTCTTCATCCAGCCACTGAGTGGCCTTACTTGAGGACTGGGCTCAGCCTGAGGGTCACAATGTGTGTTTGTGACCAATGTGGCCCGCGAGCATGGGCGGGGCCTCATGGGACACACTGGTTTCAACGACACTGAACGTTGGACAACATGCCAACCACAAGGTTTCTTGCCATGGGGAAGGAGTTCTGATTTCTGCATCACCTTCAACATGGACAGTGATTGGAGATAAGGTCTAGGTTCTGAAACCTGAAAACCGAGGTTGGGAAGAGATGACGACCTAAGGCCATGGCGGCTCGATGTGCTCAGTGTGCGGCCAGCTGTCTGGGAGGGGCCAGGAGGTCCAGGCTCAGGCTGTGTCAGAAAGGGCATTAGTGCCCTGGTCAGCCTATGTATTTGTGGTACAGCCAAGGTCGGTGCAGGTTGATCCTCATTTGGGGTTACTGGGTAGCCCCAGAGGACAATATTTTTTATCTGGAGGGCAGGCAGAGTGCTGCATTGTAGTTCTGGATTGCCAAACTGGAGGCCTTGTGGGCCAGTAGTCTGACGACAAAAGTCTGAGAACACAAGCTAGGCTTAGGTTTCTGGGTGAGGCCATGGCAGGCACAATCTACAGACCTGAATCGAGATCTCGTGCATCTGAAGTCAGGGCGAGGATCAGACGATCGCTCAGATTGGAGTTTCTGTCCCTGATGGCCCCTTCATTAATGGGGGGGCATCACGAGGCCATGGGTGTTTTCCCATGATGGGAGTTGTGAGAAGCTCCAAACTGCAGAGAGTCTTTGGCAGGACAATTGAGACCTGTTGTTTGGCTCCAGGCCAATGATTCTGAGCAGGGTTCTAAGGATGGATGGCTGGGTAGCCCACCTCGCATTCCAATTGTCTCCTAGTAACAAGACAGTTTAGATCTCCTGGATCTGTGGGGAGCTACCGAGGATGCTGAGTTGAAATGCACACCCCTGGGGATGGGTCCGAATGTGCTTTTGTGTCTATGGAGACCTTGGAATGAAGCGGTGGCACTGGGGCCCTAAAGGGTTCTCCTAAACAGAGGCTTTGACACAGCTCCAACGTGCAAGTTTCCCATGTGTAGATGAGATGTTTTCTGATGGGTGAAACAAGAAACAGCTATATGCTGCTTTTGAAATCCAGGCCTCTGAGGAGAGATGCCTGGAAACCAAAGCAATGGATCTGATTAGTGCCTAGGGGCCTGTTCTTTCCTTTTTACCTCTGAGGACAACTGTCTATGGGTCTGAGTGCAGGTAGGGGCTCATTTGGGCTCAGATTGCCCCTGTTTTTCCTGGGAAGCTACCACTATTGAGATATATCAGGGACTTTGGAGGTTTATCCTATTAGAAGGGTTGTGGCCATTGGAATGGGCACACACAATTCCCTTGGAGAGGGCAAGTACAGTCCTCAGGTTTGGCTCCAGGGGCCTGAGCCTGTAGGTTGTGTAGTCCAGCCCTTTTTGGACAGTTGTCTGAAAACACAAACTCGGCTTATGTTTCAGGTCATAGGTATGGCAGGACTGATCTACAGACCATGAGGAGAACTTTTCGGGATTTGAAAGAAGGGCGAGTGTGAGGCTCCTGCTCAAGTTTTTGTCTCGGGATATCGTGTCACTCATGGTCGTGGAATTTCTGGGTGACTTCATGGGAAATGGACGAGTCTTACTCTCTGGTGGTTTGGCCCCGTCCAAAGAGTTTGGGTTCATTCTGTGGGCTGGAAGAAGTCCGTTTTATTTTGTTGTTGTTGTTGTTTTCTTTTTTAAGCTCAGGTGTCCCACCAAATGAGGGATTTCAGAGTAGAGCCCTAGGAGGGGCGACTGGACAATCAGAAATCTGGTTAAAAATTGGGGCCTAGGGACATGTCAAGCCCATTATGACATCTAATGGTCCAGCCACTGAGAGGACTTACTAGAGGACAGGACTCATGCTGAGGGTCACAATGCGTGTGTATGCCCTCGTCGCACTCAAGAATTGGCGGGCCTCAGGGTTTCTCCTACACTGATCGTTGGACAACGTGCCAACCACAAGGGTTCTTGCCATGGGTAAGGAGGAGTTCTGATTTCTGCATCAGACTCACCCCTGGGCAGTGATTGGAGATAAGGTCTCGGTTCTGAAGCCTGAAAACTGAGGTAGGGAAGAGATGATGACCTAAGGCCATGGCGGGTTTTATGTGCTCAGTGTGCGGTCAGCTTTCTGGGTGTTGGTCAGGAGGTCCGGGCTCTGGATGTGTTCGACAGTGCATTAGTGCCCAGGTTAGACTATATAATTTGGGTAAAGTCGAGTGCTGTGTAGGTTTACCCTCATTTAAGGTGCCTGGGCAGCTCATGAGGCAATAATTTTTTTTTTCTAGAGGGCAGGCAGAGTGCTGCATTGTGGGTCCGGAATTGCCAAACTTGAGGGCTTTGGGGCCAGGAGTGTGAGGATGGAAGTCTGAGAAGACAAGCTAGACTTGGGTTTCAGGGCGAGGGCACGGCAGGTACCCCCTGCAGATCTGAACCAATATCTCATGCATCTGAAGTCAGGGCGAGGATCAGACGTTGGCTCAGGTGGGAGTTTCTGAGCATGACGGCCGCTTCATGAAGGGAGCGGAATCTCGAGACCATTGAGGTTTTCCCACGTTGGGAGTTGTGGGATGCCCCCTTCCAGGATTCCTTCTTCTGGACAATTGAGACCTGTTGGACAGCTCCAGGACATCCCATATGGAATGACTCCAGAGCACCGTTCGCGGATGGATGCCTGGGAAGCCCGCCTCGCATTCCAATTGTCTCCTAGCAACAAGACAGTTTAGATCTGATGGCTCTGCGGGAGCAACCTCGGTGGCTGAGTTGAAATGGACTTTCCTGAGGATGTGTCCTAATGTGTTTTTGTGTCCATGAGGGCCTTGGAATGGGGCGGTGGCACCGGCAACCTGAAGTACTTTCCTAAGCTTTGGACATGGCTCCCATGCACAGGTTTACTTGTGGAAACGATATGAGTTCTGATGGGTGCCTCAGCAAAACACCTATGCTCGTATTTGAATCAGGCTTTTGAGGACACATGCCTGTAACCCATAGCAATGGATCCTATTATGGCCTAGGGTCCTGTCTGGTTCAATCTTCTTCTCTGGGGACATCCATCTATGGTATGAGTGGAGGTCGATTATCAGCTGGTGTCAGACACCCCTTGTTTGTTCCGGGTGACCCACACTATTGGGATGGCCTAAGGGTCGTTGGAGGTTTCTTCTAATTTGTACGATTTTGGACCATGGAATGGGCAGAATTCCCATGGATTGGTAAGCACAGTCCTAATGTGTGGCTCCAGGGGCCCAGCCTGGAGGGTGTGTGGCCCAAGACTTTGAGGACAGAAGTCTGAAAACACAAACTCAGCTTAGGTTTGGGGACGTAGGTATGGCAGGCCCGATCTACAAACCATGAGAAGAACTCTACAGGATATGAAGAAAGTGCGAGTCTGTGGCGATTGCTCAGGCTTTTGTCTCTGGATTTTGTATCAGTGATGGCCGTGGAATGTCGGGGAGGCCTCATGGGCCATGGACGAATCTTCCTCTCTGAGGATTTGGCCCGATTCCCAATTGCTTTTTGTCAATCTGTGGGATGGGAGGACTCATTTCAGTTTTGTTACCTCAGGTGTCCCACCAAAAGAGGAATTCCAAAGCAAAGCCGTGGGGAAGACTGAAGGGACAATCCGAACTATGGTTAAAAATTGGGGCCTAGGGGCATGGCAAGCCCAATATGCTATCTCTTCATCCAGCCACTGAGTGGCCTTACTTGAGGACTGGGCTCAGCCTGAGGGTCACAATGTGTGTTTCTGACCAATGTGGCCCGCGAGCATGGGCGGGGCCTCATGGGACACACTGGTTTCAACGACACTGAACGTTGGACAACATGCCAACCACAAGGTTTCTTGCCATGGGGAAGGAGTTCTGATTTCTGCATCACCTTCAACATGGACAGTGATTGGAGATAAGGTCTAGGTTCTGAAACCTGAAAACCGAGGTTGGGAAGAGATGACGACCTAAGGCCATGGCGGCTCGATGTGCTCAGTGTGCGGCCAGCTGTCTGGGAGGGGCCAGGGGGTCCAGGCTCAGGCTGTGTCAGAAAGGGCATTAGTGCCCTGGTCAGCCTATGTATTTGGGGTACAGCCAAGGTCGGTGCAGGTTGATCCTCATTTGGGGTTACTGGGTAGCCCCAGAGGACAATGTTTTTTATCTGGAGGGCAGGCATAGTGCTGCATTGTAGTTCTGGATTGCCAAACTGGAGGCCTTGTGGGCCAGTAGTCTGACGACAAAAGTCTGAGAACACAAGCTAGGCTTAGGTTTCTGGGTGAGGCCATGGCAGGCACAATCTACAGACCTGAATCGAGATCTCGTGCATCTGAAGTCAGGGCGAGGATCAGACGATCGCTCAGGTTGGATTTTCTGTCCCTGGTGGCCCCTTCATGAATGGGGGGGGCATCACGAGGCCATGGGGGTTTTCCCATGATGGGAGTTGTGAGAAGCTCCAAACTGCAGAGAGTCTTCTGCAGGACAATTGAGACCTGTTGTTTGGCTCCAGGCCAATGATTTTGAGCAGGGTTCTAAGGATGGATGGCTGGGTAGCCCACCTCGCATTCCAATTGTCTCCTAGCAACAAGTCAGTTTAGATCTCCTGGATCTGTGGGGAGCTATCGAGGAGGCTGAGTTGAAATGCACACCCCTGGGGATGGATCCGAATGTGCTTTTGTGTCTATGGAGACCTTGGAATGAAGCGGTGGCTCTGGGGCCCTAAAGGGTTCTCCTAAACAGAGGCTTTGACACAGCTCCAACGTGCAAGTTTCCCATGTGTAGATGAGATGTTTTCTGATGGGTGAAACAAGAAACAGCTATATGCTGCTTTTGAAATCCAGGCCTCTGAGGAGAGATGCCTGGAAACCAAAGCAATGGATCTGATTAGTGCCTAGGGGCCTGTTCTTTCCTTTTTACCTCTGAGGACATCTGTCTATGGGTCTGAGTGCAGGTAGGGGCTCATTTGGGCTCAGATTGCCCCTGTTTTTCCTGGGAAGCTACCACTATTGAGATATATCAGGGACTTTGGAGGTTTATCCTATTAGAAGGGTTGTGGCCATTGGAATGGGCACACACAATTCCCTTGGAGAGGGCAAGTACAGTCCTCAGGTTTGGCTCCAGGGGCCTGAGCCTGTAGGTTGTGTAGTCCAGCCCTTTTTGGACAGTTGTCTGAAAACACAAACTCGGCTTATGTTTCAGGTCATAGGTATGGCAGGACTGATCTACAGACCATGAGGAGAACTTTTCGGGATTTGAAAGAAGGGCGAGTGTGAGGCTCCTGCTCAAGTTTTTGTCTCGGGATATCGTGTCACTCATGGTCGTGGAATTTCTGGGTGACTTCATGGGAAATGGACGAGTCTTACTCTCTGGTGGTTTGGCCCCGTCCAAAGAGTTTGGGTTCATTCTGTGGGCTGGAAGAAGTCCGTTTTATTTTGTTGTTGTTGTTGTTTTCTTTTTTAACCTCAGGTGTCCCACCAAATGAGGGATTTCAGAGTAGAGCCCTAGGAGGGGCGACTGGACAATCAGAAATCTGGTTAAAAATTGGGGCCTAGGGACATGTCAAGCCCATTATGACATCTAATGGTCCAGCCACTGAGAGGACTTACTAGAGGACAGGACTCATGCTGAGGGTCACAATGCGTGTGTATGCCCTCGTCGCACTCAAGAATGGGCGGGGCCTCAGGGTTTCTCCTACACTGATCCTTCGACAACGTGCCAACCACAAGGGTTCTTGCCATGGGTAAGGAGGAGTTCTGATTTCTGCATCAGACTCACCCCTGGGCAGTGATTGGAGATAAGGTCTCGGTTCTGAAGCCTGAAAACTGAGGTAGGGAAGAGATGATGACCTAAGGCCATGGCGGGTTTTATGTGCTCAGTGTGCGGTCAGCTTTCTGGGTGTTGGTCAGGAGGTCCGGGCTCTGGATGTGTTCGACAGTGCATTAGTGCCCAGGTTAGACTATATAATTTGGGTAAAGTCGAGTGCTGTGTAGGTTTACCCTCATTTAAGGTGCCTGGGCAGCTCATGAGGCAATAATTTTTTTTTTTCTAGAGGGCAGGCAGAGTGCTGCATTGTGGGTCCGGAATTGCCAAACTTGAGGGCTTTGGGGCCAGGAGTGTGAGGATGGAAGTCTGAGAAGACAAGCTAGACTTGGGTTTCAGGGCGAGGGCACGGCAGGTACCCCCTGCAGATCTGAACCAATATCTCATGCATCTGAAGTCAGGGCGAGGATCAGACGTTGGCTCAGGTTGGGAGTTTCTGAGCATGACGGCCGCTTCATGAAGGGAGCGGAATCTCGAGACCATTGAGGTTTTCCCACGTTGGGAGTTGTGGGATGCCCCCTTCCAAGATTCCTTCTTCCAGGCAATTGAGACCTGTTGGACAGCTCCAGGACATCCCATATGGAATGACTCCAGAGCACCGTTCGCGGATGGATGCCTGGGAAGCCCGCCTCGCATTCCAATTGTCTCCTAGCAACAAGACAGTTTAGATCTGATGGCTCTGCGGGAGCAACCTCGGTGGCTGAGTTGAAATGGACTTTCCTGAGGATGTGTCCTAATGTGTTTTTGTGTCCATGAGGGCCTTGGAATGGGGCGGTGGCACCGGCAACCTGAAGTACTTTCCTAAGCTTTGGACATGTCTCCCATGCACAGGTTTCCTTGTGGAGACGAGATGAGTTCTGATGGGTGCCTCAGGAAAACACCTATGCTCGTATTGGAATCAGGCTTTTGAGGACACATGCCTGTAACCCATAGCAATGGATCCTATTATGGCCTAGGGTCCTGTCTGGTTCAATCTTCTTCTCTGGGGACATCCATCTATGGTATGAGTAGAGGTCGATTATCAGCTGGTGTCAGACACCCCTTGTTTGTTCCGGGTGACCCACACTATTGGGATGGCCTAAGGGTCGTTGGAGGTTTCTCCTAATTTGTACGATTTTGGACCATGGAATGGGCAGAATTCCCATGGATTGGTAGGCACAGTCCTAATGTGTGCCTCCAGGGGCCCAGCCTGGAGGGTGTGTGGCCCAAGACTTTGAGGACAGAAGTCTGAAAACACAAACTCAGCTTAGGTTTGGGGACGTAGGTATGGCAGGCCCGATCTACAAACCATGAGAAGAACTCTACAGGATATGAAGAAAGTGCGAGTCTGTGGCGATTGCTCAGGCTTTTGTCTCTGGATTTTGTATCAGTGATGGCCGTGGAATGTCGGGGAGGCCTCATGGGCCATGGACGAATCTTCCTCTCTGAGGATTTGGCCCGATTCCCAACTGCTTTTTGTCAATCTGTGGGATGGGAGGACTCATTTCAGTTTTGTTACCTCAGGTGTCCCACCAAAAGAGGAATTCCAAAGCCAAGCCGTGGGGAAGACTGAAGGGACAACACGAGCTATGGTTAAAATTTGGGGCCTAGGGGCATGGCAAGCCCAATATGCTATCTCTTCATCCAGCCACTGAGTGGCCTTACTTGAGGACTGGGCTCAGCCTGAGGGTCACAATGTGTGTTTGTGACCAATGTGGCCCGCGAGCATGGGCGGGGCCTCATGGGCCACACTGGTTTCAACGACACTGAACGTTGGACAACATGCCAACCACAAGGTTTCTTGCCATGGGGAAGGAGTTCTGATTTCTGCATCACCTTCAACATGGACAGTGATTGGAGATAAGGTCTAGGTTCTGAAACCTGAAAACCGAGGTTGGGAAGAGATGACGACCTAAGGCCATGGCGGCTCGATGTGCTCAGTGTGCGGCCAGCTGTCTGGGAGGGGCCAGGAGGTCCAGGCTCAGGCTGTGTCAGAAAGGGCATTAGTGCCCTGGTCAGCCTATGTATTTGTGGTACAGCCAAGGTCGGTGCAGGTTGATCCTCATTTGGGGTTACTGGGTAGCCCCAGAGGACAATGTTTTTTATCTGGAGGGCAGGCAGAGTGCTGCATTGTAGTTCGGGATTGCCAAACTGGAGGCCTTGTGGGCCAGTAGTCTGACGACAAAAGTCTGAGAACACAAGCTAGGCTTAGGTTTCTGGGTGAGGCCATGGCAGGCACAATCTACAGACCTGAATCGAGATCTCGTGCATCTGAAGTCAGGGCGAGGATCAGACGATCGCTCAGATTGGAGTTTCTGTCCCTGATGGCCCCTTCATTAATGGGGGGGCATCACGAGGCCATGGGTGTTTTCCCATGATGGGAGTTGTGAGAAGCTCCAAACTGCAGAGAGTCTTTGGCAGGACAATTGAGACCTGTTGTTTGGCTCCAGGCCAATGATTCTGAGCAGGGTTCTAAGGATGGATGGCTGGGTAGCCCACCTCGCATTCCAATTGTCTCCTAGCAACAAGACAGTTTAGATCTCCTGGATCTGTGGGGAGATACCGAGGATGCTGAGTTGAAATGCACACCCCTGGGGATGGGTGCGAATGTGCTTTTGTGTCTATGGAGACCTTGGAATGAAGCGGTGGCACTGGGGCCCTAAAGGGTTCTCCTAAACAGAGGCTTTGACACAGCTCCAACGTGCAAGTTTCCCATGTGTAGATGAGATGTTTTCTGATGGGTGAAACAAGAAACAGCTATATGCTGCTTTTCAAATCCAGGCCTCTGAGGAGAGATGCCTGGAAACCAAAGCAATGGATCTGATTAGTGCCTAGGGGCCTGTTCTTTCCTTTTTACCTCTGAGGACAACTGTCTATGGGTCTGAGTGCAGGTAGGGGCTCATTTGGGCTCAGATTGCCCCTGTTTTTCCTGGGAAGCTACCACTATTGAGATATATCAGGGACTTTGGAGGTTTATCCTATTAGAAGGGTTGTGGCCATTGGAATGGGCACACACAATTCCCTTGGAGAGGGCAAGTACAGTCCTCAGGTTTGGCTCCAGGGGCCTGAGCCTGTAGGTTGTGTAGTCCAGCCCTTTTTGGACAGTTGTCTGAAAACACAAACTCCGCTTATGTTTCAGGTCATAGGTATGGCAGGACTGATCTACAGACCATGAGGAGAACATTTCGGGATTTGAAAGAAGGGCGAGTGTGAGGCTCCTGCTCAAGTTTTTGTCTCGGGATATCGTGTCACTCATGGTCGTGGAATTTCTGGGTGACTTCATGGGAAATGGACGAGTCTTACTCTCTGGTGGTTTGGCCCCATCCAAAGAGTTTGGGTTCATTCTGTGGGCTGGAAGAAGTCCGTTTTATTTTGTTGTTGTTGTTGTTTTCTTTTTTAACCTCAGGTGTCCCACCAAATGAGGGATTTCAGAGTAGAGCCCTAGGAGGGGCGACTGGACAATCAGAAATCTGGTTAAAAATTGGGGCCTAGGGACATGTCAAGCCCATTATGACATCTAATGGTCCAGCCACTGAGAGGACTTACTAGAGGACAGGACTCATGCTGAGGGTCACAATGCGTGTGTATGCCCTCGTCGCACTCAAGAATGGGCGGGGCCTCAGGGTTTCTCCTACACTGATCCTTCGACAACGTGCCAACCACAAGGGTTCTTGCCATGGGTAAGGAGGAGTTCTGATTTCTGCATCAGACTCACCCCTGGGCAGTGATTGGAGATAAGGTCTCGGTTCTGAAGCCTGAAAACTGAGGTAGGGAAGAGATGATGACCTAAGGCCATGGCGGGTTTTATGTGCTCAGTGTGCGGTCAGCTTTCTGGGTGTTGGTCAGGAGGTCCGGGCTCTGGATGTGTTCGACAGTGCATTAGTGCCCAGGTTAGACTATATAATTTGGGTAAAGTCGAGTGCTGTGTAGGTTTACCCTCATTTAAGGTGCCTGGGCAGCTCATGAGGCAATAATTTTTTTTTTTCTAGAGGGCAGGCAGAGTGCTGCATTGTGGGTCCGGAATTGCCAAACTTGAGGGCTTTGGGGCCAGGAGTGTGAGGATGGAAGTCTGAGAAGACAAGCTAGACTTGGGTTTCAGGGCGAGGGCACGGCAGGTACCCCCTGCAGATCTGAACCAATATCTCATGCATCTGAAGTCAGGGCGAGGATCAGACGTTGGCTCAGGTGGGAGTTTCTGAGCATGACGGCCGCTTCATGAAGGGAGCGGAATCTCGAGACCATTGAGGTTTTCCCACGTTGGGAGTTGTGGGATGCCCCCTTCCAGGATTCCTTCTTCCGGACAATTGAGACCTGTTGGACAGCTCCAGGACATCCCATATGGAATGACTCCAGAGCACCGTTCGCGGATGGATGCCTGGGAAGCCCGCCTCGCATTCCAATTGTCTCCTAGCAACAAGACAGTTTAGATCTGATGGCTCTGCGGGAGCAACCTCGGTGGCTGAGTTGAAATGGACTTTCCTGAGGATGTGTCCTAATGTGTTTCTGTGTCCATGAGGGCCTTGGAATGGGGCGGTGGCACCGGCAACCTGAAGTACTTTCCTAAGCTTTGGACATGGCTCCCATGCACAGGTTTATTTGTGGAGACGAGATGAGTTCTGATGGGTGCCTCAGGAAAACCCCTATGCTCGTATTGGAATCAGGCTTTTGAGGACACATGCCTGTAACCCATAGCAATGGATCCTATTATGGCCTAGGGTCCTGTCTGGTTCAATCTTCTTCTCTGGGGACATCCATCTATGGTATGAGTGGAGGTCGATTATCAGCTGGTGTCAGACACCCCTTGTTTGTTCCGGGTGACCCACACTATTGGGATGGCCTAAGGGTCGTTGGAGGTTTCTCCTAATTTGTACGATTTTGGACCATGGAATGGGCAGAATTCCCATGGATTGGTAGGCACAGTCCTAATGTGTGGCTCCAGGGGCCCAGCCTGGAGGGTGTGTGGCCCAAGACTTTGAGGACAGAAGTCTGAAAACACAAACTCAGCTTAGGTTTGGGGACGTAGGTATGGCAGGCCCGATCTACAAACCATGAGAAGAACTCTACAGGATATGAAGAAAGTGCGAGTCTGTGGTGATTGCTCAGGCTTTTGTCTCTGGATTTTGTATCAGTGATGGCCGTGGAATGTCGGGGAGGCCTCATGGGCCATGGACGAATCTTCCTCTCTGAGGATTTGGCCCGATTCCCAATTGCATTTCGTCAATCTGTGTGATGGCAGGACTCATTTCAGTTTTGTTACCTCAGGTGTCCCACCAAAAGAGGAATTCCAAAGCCAAGCCGTGTTGGAAGACTGAAGGGACAATCCGAACTATGGTTAAAAATTGGGGCCTAGGGGCATGGCAAGCCCAATATGCTATCTCTTCATCCAGCCACTGAGTGGCCTTACTTGAGGACTGGGCTCAGCCTGAGGGTCACAATGTGTGTTTGTGACCAATATGGCCCGCGAGCATGGGCGGGGCCTCATGGGCCACACTGGTTTCAACGACACTGAACGTTGGACAACATGCCAACCACAAGGTTTCTTGCCATGGGGAAGGAGTTCTGATTTTTGCATCACCTTCAACATGGACAGTGATTGGAGATAAGGTCTAGGTTCTGAAACCTGAAAACCGAGGTTGGGAAGAGATGACGACCTAAGGCCATGGCGGCTCGATGTGCTCAGTGTGCGGCAAGCTGTCTGGGAGGGGCCAGGGGGTCCAGGCTCAGGCTGTGTCAGAAAGGGCATTAGTGCCCTGGTCAGCCTATGTATTTGTGGTACAGCCAAGGTCGGTGCAGGTTGATCCTCATTTGGGGTTACTGGGTAGCCCCAGAGGACAATGTTTTTTATCTGGAGGGCAGGCAGAGTGCTGCATTGTAGTTCGGGATTGCCAAACTGGAGGCCTTGTGGGCCAGTAGTCTGACGACAAAAGTCTGAGAACACAAGCTAGGCTTAGGTTTCTGGGTGAGGCCATGGCAGGCACAATCTACAGACCTGAATCGAGATCTCGTGCATCTGAAGTCAGGGCGAGGATCAGACGATCGCTCAGGTTGGAGTTTCTGTCCCTGATGGCCCCTTTATGAATGGGGGGGCATCACGAGGCCATGGGGGTTTTCCCATGATGGGAGTTGTGAGAAGCTCCAAACTGCAGAGAGTCTTCGGCAGGACAATTGAGACCTGTTGTTTGGCGCCAGGAAAATGATTCTGAGCAGGGTTCTAAGGATGGATGTCTGGGTAGCCCACCTCGCATTCCAATTGTCTCCTAGCAACAAGACAGTTTAGATCTCCTGGATCTGTGGGGAGCTACCGAGGATGCTGAGTTGATATGCACACCCCTGGGGATGGGTCCGAATGTGCTTTTGTGTCTATGGAGACCTTGGAATGAAGCGGTGGCACTGGGGCCCTAAAGGGTTCTCCTAAACAGAGGCTTTGACACAGCTCCAACGTGCAAGTTTCCCATGTGTAGATGAGATGTTTTCTGATGGGTGAAACAAGAAACAGCTATATGCTGCTTTTGAAATCCAGGCCTCTGAGGAGAGATGCCTGGAAACCAAAGCAATGGATCTGATTAGTGCCTAGGGGTCTGTTCTTTCCTTTTTACCTCTGAGGACAACTGTCTATGGGTCTGAGTGCAGGTAGGGGCTCATTTGGGCTCAGATTGCCCCTGTTTTTCCTGGGAAGCTACCACTATTGAGATATATCAGGGACTTTGGAGGTTTATCCTATTAGAAGGGTTGTGGCCATTGGAATGGGCACACACAATTCCCTTGGAGAGGGCAAGTACAGTCCTCAGGTTTGGCTCCAGGGGCCTGAGCCTGTAGGTTGTGTCGTCCAGCCCTTTTTGGACAGTTGTCTGAAAACACAAACTCGGCTTATGTTTCAGGTCATAGGTATGGCAGGACTGATCTACAGACCATGAGGAGAACTTTTCGGGATTTGAAAGAAGGGCGAGTGTGAGGCTCCTGCTCAAGTTTTTGTCTCGGGATATCGTGTCACTCATGGTCGTGGAATTTCTGTGTGACTTCATGGGAAATAGACGAGTCTTACTCTCTGGTGGTTTTGCCCCGTCCAAAGAGTTTGGGTTCATTCTGTGGGCTGGAAGAAGTCCGTTTTATTTTGTTGTTGTTGTTGTTTTCTTTTTTAACCTCAGGTGTCCCACCAAATGAGGGATTTCAGAGTAGAGCCCTAGGAGGGGCGACTGGACAATCAGAAATCTGGTTAAAAATTGGGGCCTAGGGACATGTCAAGCCCATTATGACATCTAATGGTCCAGCCACTGAGAGGACTTACTAGAGGACAGGACTCATGCTGAGGGTCACAATGCGTTTGTATGCCCTCGTCGCACTCAAGAATGGGCGGGCCCTCAGGGTTTCCCCTACACTGATCGTTGGACAACGTGCCAACCACAAGGGTTCTTGCCATGGGTAAGGAGGAGTTCTGATTTCTGCATCAGACTCACCCCTGGGCAGTGATTGGAGATAAGGTCTCGGTTCTGAAGCCTGAAAACTGAGGTAGGGAAGAGATGATGACCTAAGGCCATGGCGGGTTTTATGTGCTCAGTGTGCGGTCAGCTTTCTGGGTGTTGGTCAGGAGGTCCGGGCTCTGGATGTGTTCGACAGTGCATAAGTGCCCAGGTTAGACTATATAATTTGGGTAAAGTCGAGTGCTGTGTAGGTTTACCCTCATTTAAGGTGCCTGGGCAGCTCATGAGGCAATAATTTTTTTTTTTCTAGAGGGCAGGCAGAGTGCTGCATTGTGGGTCCGGAATTGCCAAACTTGAAGGCTTTGGGGCCAGGAGTGTGAGGATGGAAGTCTGAGAAGACAAGCTAGACTTGGGTTTCAGGGCGAGGGCACAGCAAGTACCCCCTGCAGATCTGAACCAATATCTCATGCATCTGAAGTCAGGGCGAGGATCAGACGTTGGCTCAGGTGGGAGTTTCTGAGCATGACGGCCGCTTCATGAAGGGAGCGGAATCTCGAGACCATTGAGGTTTTCCCACGTTGGGAGTTGTGGGATGCCCCCTTCCAGGATTCCTTCTTCCGGACAATTGAGACCTGTTGGACAGCTCCAGGACATCCCATATAGAATGACTCCAGAGCACCGTTCGCGGATGGATGCCTGGGAAGCCCGCCTCGCATTCCAATTGTCTCCTAGCAACAAGACAGTTTAGATCTGATGGCTCTGCGGGAGCAACCTCGGTGGCTGAGTTGAAATGGACTTTCCTGAGGATGTGTCCTAATGTGTTTTTGTGTCCATGAGGGCCTTGGAATGGGGTGGTGGCACCGGCAACCTGAAGTACTTTCCTAAGCTTTGGACATGGCTCCCATGCACAGGTTTCCTTGTGGAGACGAGATGAGTTCTGATGGGTGCCTCAGGAAAACCCCTATGCTCGTATTGGAATCAGGCTTTTGAGGACACATGCCTGTAACCCATAGCAATGGATCCTATTATGGCCTAGGGTCCTGTCTGGTTCAATCTTCTTCTCTGGGGACATCCATCTATGGTATGAGTGGAGGTCGATTATCAGCTAGTGTCAGACACCCCTTGTTTGTTCCGGGTGACCCACACTATTGGGATGGCCTAAGGGTCGTTGGAGTTTTCTCCTAATTTGTACGATTTTGGACCATGGAATGGGCAGAATTCCCATGGATTGGTAGGCACAGTCCTAATGTGTGCCTCCAGGGGCCCAGCCTGGAGGGTGTGTGGCCCAAGACTTTGAGGACAGAAGTCTGAAAACACAAACTCCGCTTAGGTTTGGGGACGTAGGTATGGCAGGCCCGATCTACAAACCATGAGAAGAACTCTACAGGATATGAAGAAAGTGCGAGTCTGTGGCGATTGCTCAGGCTTTTGTCTCTGGATTTTGTATCAGTGATGGCCGTGGAATGTCGGGGAGGCCTCATGGGCCATGGACGAATCTTCCTCTCTGAGGATTTGGCCCGATTCCCAATTGCATTTCGTCAATCTGTGGGATGGGAGGACTCATTTCAGTTTTGTTACCTCAGGTGTCCCACCAAAAGAGGAATTCCAAAGCGAAGCCGTGTCGGAAGACTGAAGGGACAACCCGAACTATGGTTAAAAATTGGGGCCTAGGGGCATGGCAAGCCCAATATGCTATCTCTTCATATAGCCACTGAGTGGCCTTACTTCAGGACTGGGCTCAGCCTGAGGGTCACAATGTGTGTTTGTGACCAATGTGGCCCGCGAGCATGGGCGGGGCCTCATGGGCCACACTGGTTTCAACGACACTGAACGTTGGACAACATGCCAACCACAAGGTTTCTTGCCATGGGGAAGGAGTTCTGATTTCTGCATCACCTTCAACATGGACAGTGATTGGAGATAAGGTCTAGGTTCTGAAACCTGAAAACCGAGGTTGGGAAGAGATGACGACCTAAGGCCATGGCGGCTCGATGTGCTCAGTGTGCGGCCAGCTGTCTGTGAGGGGCCAGGGGGTCCAGGCTCAGGCTGTGTCAGAAAGGGCATTATTGCCCTGGTCAGCATATGTATTTGGGGTACAGCCAAGGTCGGTGCAGGTTGATCCTCATTTGGGGTTACTGGGTAGCCCCAGAGGACAATTTTTTTTATCTGGAGGGCAGGCAGAGTGCTGCATTGTAGTTCTGGATTGCCAAACTGGAGGCCTTGTGGGCCAGTAGTCTGACGACAAAAGTCTGAGAACACAAGCTAGGCTTAGGTTTCTGGGTGAGGCCATGGCAGGCACAATCTACAGACCTGAATCGAGATCTCGTGCATCTGAAATCAGGGCGAGGATCAGAGGATCGCTCAGGTTGGAGTTTCTGTCCCTGATGGCCCCTTCATGAATGGGGGGGCATCACGAGGCCATGGGGGTTTTCCCATGATGGGAGTTGTGAGAAGCTCCAAACTGCAGAGAGTCTTCGGCAGGACAATTGAGACCTGTTGTTTGGTTCCAGGAAAATGATTCTGAGCAGGGTTCTAAGGATGGATGGCTGGGTAGCCCACTTCGCATTCCAATTGTCTCCTAGCAACAAGACAGTTTAGATCTCCTGGATCTGTGGGGAGCTACCGAGGATGCTGAGTTGAAATGCACACCCCTGGGGATGGGTCCGAATGTGCTTTTGTGTCTATGGAGACCTTGGAATGAAGCGGTGGCACTGGGGCCCTAAAGGGTTCTCCTAAACTAGGCTTTGACACAGCTCCAACGTGCAAGTTTTCCATGTGTAGATGAGATGTTTTCTGATGGGTGAAACAAGAAACAGCTATATGCAGCTTTTGAAATCCAGGCCTCTGAGGAGAGATGCCTGGAAACCAAAGCAATGGATCTGATTAGTGCCTAGGGGCCTGTTCTTTACTTCTTACCTCTGAGGACATCTGTCTATGGGTCTGAGTGCAGGTAGGGGCTCATTTGGGTTCAGATTGCCCCTGTTTTTCCTGGGAAGCTACCACTATTGAGATATATCAGGGACTTTGGAGGTTTATCCTATTAGAAGGGTTGTGGCCATTGGAATGGGCACACACAATTCCCTTGGAGAGGGCAAGTACAGTCCTCAGGTTTGGCTCCAGGGGCCTGAGCCTGTAGGTTGTGTCGTCAAGCCCTTTTTGGACAGTTGTCTGAAAACACAAACTCGGCTTATGTTTCAGGTCATAGTTATGGCAGGACTGATCTACAGACCATGAGGAGAACTTTTCGGGTTTGAAAGAAGGGCGAGTGTGAGGCTCCTGCTCAAGTTTTTGTCTCGGGATATCGTGTCACTCATGGTCGTGGAATTTCTGGGTGACTTCATAGGAAATGGACGAGTCTTACTCTCTGGTGGTTTGGCCCCGTCCAAAGAGTTTGGGTTCATTCTGTGGGCTGGAAGAAGTCCGTTTTATTTTGTTGTTGTTGTTGTTGTTGTTTTCTTTTTTAACCTCAGGTGTCCCACCAAATGAGGGATTTCAGAGTAGAGCCCTAGGAGGGGCGACTGGACAATCAGAAATCTGGTTAAAAATTGGGGCCTAGGGACATGTCAAGCCCATTATGACATCTAATGGTCCAGCCACTGAGAGGACTTACTAGAGGACAGGACTCATGCTGAGGGTCACAATGCGTGTGTATGCCCTCGTCGCACTCAAGAATGGGCGGGGCCTCAGGGTTTCTCCTACACTGATCGTTGGACAATGTGCCAACCACAAGGGTTCTTGCCATGGGTAAGGAGGAGTTCTGATTTCTGCATCAGACTCACCCCTGGGCAGTGATTGGAGATAAGGTCTCGGTTCTGAAGCCTGAAAACTGAGGTAGGGAAGAGATGATGACCTAAGGCCATGGCGGGTTTTATGTGCTCAGTGTGCGGTCAGCTTTCTGGGTGTTGGTCAGGAGGTCCGGGCTCAGGATGTGTTCGACAGTGCATTAGTGCCCAGGTTAGACTATATAATTTGGGTAAAGTCGAGTGCTGTGTAGGTTTACCCTCATTTAAGTTGCCTGGGCAGCTCATGAGGCAATAATTTTTTTTTTCTAGAGGGCAGGCAGAGTGCTGCATTGTGGGTCCGGAATTGCCAAACTTGAAAGCTTTGGGGCCAGGAGTGTGAGGATGGAAGTCTGAGAAGACAAGCTAAACTTGGGTTTCAGGGCGAGGGCACGGCAGGTACCCCCTGCAGATCTGAACCAATATCTCGGCATCTGAAGTCAGGGCGAGGATCAGACGTTGGCTCAGGTGGGAGTTTCTGAGCATGACGGCCGCTTCATGAAGGGAGCGGAATCTCGAGATCATTGAGGTTTTCCCACGTTGGGAGTTGTGGGATGCCCCCTTCCAGGATTCCTTCTTCCGGACAATTGAGACCTGTTGGACAGCTCCAGGACATCCCATATGGAATGACTCCAGAGCACCGTTCGCGGATGGATGCCTGGGAAGCCCGCCTCGCATTCCAATTGTCTCCTAGCAACAAGACAGTTTAGATCTGATGGCTCTGCGGGAGCAACCTCGGTGGCTGAGTTGAAATGGACTTTCCTGAGGATGTGTCCTAATGTGTTTTTGTGTCCATGAGGGCCTTGGAATGAGGCGGTGGCACCGGCAACCTGAAGTACTTTCCTAAGCTTTGGACATGGCTCCCATGCACAGGTTTACTTGTGGAGACGAGATGAGTTCTGATGGGTGCCTCAGGAAAACCCCTATGCTCGTATTGGAATCAGGCTTTTGAGGACACATGCCTGTAACCCATAGCAATGGATCCTATTATGGCCTAGGGTCCTGTCTGGTTCAATCTTCTTCTCTGGGGACATCCATCTATGGTATGAGTGGAGGTCGATTATCAGCTGGTGTCAGACACCCCTTGTTTGTTCCGGGTGACCCACACTATTGGGATGGCCTAAGGGTCGTTGGAGGTTTCTCCTAATTTGTACGATTTTGGACCATGGAATGGGCAGAATTCCAATGGATTGGTAGGCACAGTCCTAATATGTGGCTCCAGGGGCCCAGCCTGGAGGGTGTGTGGCCCAAGACTTTGAGGACAGAAGTCTGAAAACACAAACTCAGCTTAGGTTTGGGGACGTAGGTATGGCAGGTCCGATCTACAAACCATGAGAAGAACTCTACAGGATATGAAGAAAGTGCGAGTCTGTGGCGATTACTCAGGCTTTTATCTCTGGATTTTGTATCAGTGATGGCCGTGGAATGTCGGGGAGGCCTCATGGGCCATGGACGAATCTTCCTCTCGGAGGATTTGGCCCGATTCCCAATTGCTTTTCGTCAATCTGTGGGATGGGAGGACTCATTTCAGTTTTGTTACCTCAGGTGTCCCACCAAAAGAGGAATTCCAAATCCAAGCCGTGGGGAAGACTGAAGGGACAACCCGAAGTATGGTTAAAAATTGGGGCCTAGGGGCAAGGCAAGCCCAATATGCTATCTCTTCATCCAGCCACTGAGTGGCCTTACTTGAGGACTGGGCTCAGCCTGAGGGTCACAATGTGTGTTTGTGACCAATGTGGCCCGCGAGCATGGGCGGGGCCTCATGGGCCACACTGGTTTCAACGACACTGAATGTTGGACAACATGCCAACCACAAGGTTTCTTGCCATGGGGAAGGAGTTCTGATTTCTGCATCACCTTCAACATGGACAGTGATTGGAGATAAGGTCTAGGTTCTGAAACCTGAAAACCGAGGTTGGGAAGAGATGACGACCTAAGGCCATGGCGGCTCGATGTGCTCAGTGTGCGGCCAGCTGTCTTGGAGGGTCCAGAGGGTCCAGGCTCAGGCTGTGTCAGAAAGGGCATTAGTGCCTTGGTGAGCCTATGTATTTGAGGTACAGCCAAGGTCGGTGCAGGTTGATCCTCATTTGGGGTTACTGGGTAGCCCCAGAGGACAATGTTTTTTATCTGGAGGGCAGGCAGAGTGCTGCATTGTAGTTCTGGATTGCCAAACTGGAGGCCTTGTGGGCCAGTAGTCTGACGACAAAAGTCTGAGAACACAAGCTAGGCTTAGGTTTCTGGGTGAGGCCATGGCAGGCACAATCTACAGACCTGAATCGAGATCTCGTGCATCTGAAGTCAGGGCGAGGATCAGACGATCGCTCAGGTTGGAGTTTCTGTCCCTGATGGCACCTTCATGAATGGGGGGGCATCATGAGGCCATGGGGGTTTTCCCATGATGGGAGTTGTGAGAAGCTCCAAACTGCAGAGAGTCTTCGGCAGGACAATTGAGACCTGTTGTTTGGCTCCAGGCCAATGATTCTGAGCAGGGTTTTAAGGATGGATGGCTGGGTAGCCCACAACGCGTTCCAATTGTCTCCTAGCAACAAGACAGTTTAGATCTCCTGGATCTCTGGGGAGCTACCGAGGATGCTGAGTTGAAATGCACACCCCTGGGGATGGGTCCGAATGTGCTTTTGTGTCTATGGAGACCTTGGAATGAAGCGGTGGCACTGGGGCCCTAAAGGGTTCTCCCAAACAGAGGCTTTGACACAGCTCCAACGTGCAAGTTTCCCATGTGTAGATGAGATGTTTTCTGATGGGTGAAACAAGAAACAGCTATATGCTGCTTTTGAAATCCAGGCCTCTGAGGAGAGATGCCTGGAAACCAAAGCAATGGATCTGATTAGTGCCTAGGGGCCTGTTCTTTCCTTTTTACCTCTGAGGACATCTGTCTATGGGTCTGAGTGCAGGTAGGGGCTCATTTGGGCTCAGATTGCCCCTGTTTTTCCTGGGAAGCTACCACTATTGAGATATATCAGGGACTTTGGAGGTTTATCCTATTAGAAGGGTTGTGGCCATTGGAATGGGCACACACAATTCCTTTGGAGAGGGCAAGTACAGTCCTCAGGTTTGGCTCCAGGGGCCTGAGCCTGTAGGTTGTGTAGACCAGCCCTTTTTGGACAGTTGTCTGAAAACACAAACTCGGCTTATGTTTCAGGTCATAGGTATGGCAGGACTGATCTACAGACCATGAGGAGAACATTTCGGGATTTGAAAGAAGGGCGAGTGTGAGGCTCCTGCTCAAGTTTTTGTCTCGGGATATCGTGTCACTCATGGTCGTGGAATTTCTGGGTGACTTCATGGGAAATGGACGAGTCTTACTCTCTGGTGGTTTGGACCCGTCCAAAGAGTTTGGGTTCATTCTGTGGGCTGGAAGAAGTCCGTTTTATTTTGTTGTTGTTGTTGTTGTTGTTTTCTTTTTTAACCTCAGGTGTCCCACCTAATGAGGGATTTCAGAGTAGAGCCCTAGGAGGGGCGACTGGACAATCAGAAATCTGGTTAAAAATTGGGGCCTAGGGACATGTCAAGCCCATTATGACATCTAATGGTCCAGCCACTGAGAGGACTTACTAGAGGACAGGACTCATGCTGAGGGTCACAATGCGTGTGTATGCCCTCGTCGCACTCAAGAATGGGCGGGGCCTCAGGGTTTCTCCTACACTGATCGTTGGACAACTTGCCAACCACAAGGTTTCTTGCCATGGGTAAGGAGGAGTTCTGATTTCTGCATCAGACTCACCCCTGGGCAGTGATTGGAGATAAGGTCTCGGTTCTGAAGCCTGAAAACTGAGGTAGGGAAGAGATGATGACCTAAGGCCATGGCGGGTTTTATGTGCTCAGTGTGCGGTCAGCTTTCTGGGTGTTGGTCAGGAGGTCCAGGCTCAGGATGTGTTCGACAGTGCATTAGTGCCCAGGTTAGACTATATAATTTGGGTAAAGTCGAGTGCTGTGTAGGTTTACCCTCATTTAAGGTGCCTGGGAAGCTCATGGGGCAATAATTTTTTTTCTAGAGGGCAGGCAGAGTGCTGTATTGTGGGTCCGGAATTGCCAAACTTGAGGGCTTTGGGGCCAGGAGTGTGAGGATGGAAGTCTGAGAAGACAAGCTAGAATTGGGATTCAGGGCGAGGGCACGGCAGGTACCCCCTGCAGATCTGAACCAATATCTCATGCATCTGAAGTCAGGGCGAGGATCAGACGTTGGCTCAGGTGGGAGTTTCTGAGCATGACGGCCGCTTCATGAAGGGAGCGGAATCTCGAGACCATTGAGGTTTTCCCACGTTGGGAGTTGTGGGATGCCCCTTTCCAGGATTCCTTCTTCCGGACAATTGAGACCTGTTGGACAGCTCCAGGACATCCCATATGGAATGACTCCAGAGCACCGTTCGCGGATGGATGCCTGGGAAGCCCGCCTCGCATTCCAATTGTCTCATAGCAACAAGACAGTTTAGATCTGATGGCTCTGCGGGAGCAACCTCGGAGGCTGAGTTGAAATGGAGTTTCCTGAGGATGTGTCCTAATGTGTTTTTGTGTCCATGAGGGCCTTGGAATGGGGCGGTGGCACCGGCAACCTGAAGTACTTTCCTAAGCTTTGGACATGGCTCCCATGCACAGGTTTACTTGTGGAGACGAGATGAGTTCTGATGGGTGCCTCAGGAAAACCCCTATGCTCGTATTGGAATCAGGCTTTTGAGGACACATGCCTGTAACCCATAGCAATGGATCCTATTATGGCCTAGGGTCCTGTCTGGTTCAATCTTCTTCTCTGGGGACATCCATCTATGGTTTGAGTGGAGGTCGATTATCAGCTGGTGTCAGACACCCCTTGTTTGTTCCGGGTGACCCACACTATTGGGATGGCCTAAGGGTCGTTGGAGGTTTCTCCTAATTTGTATGATTTTGGACCATGGAATGGGCAGAATTCCCATGGATTGGTAGGCACAATCCTAATGTGTGGCTCCAGGGGCACAGCCTGGAGGGTGTGTGGCCCAAGACTTTGAGGACAGAAGTCTGAAAACACAAACTCAGCTTAGATTTGGGGACGTAGGTATGGCAGGCCCGATCTACAAACCATGAGAAGAACTCTACAGGATATGAAGAAAGTGCGAGTCTGTGGCGATTGCTCAGGCTTTTGTCTCTGGATTTTGTATCAGTGATGGCCGTGGAATGTCGGGGAGGCCTCATGGGCCATGGACGAATCTTCCTCTCTGAGGATTTGGCCCGATTCACAATTGCTTTTCGTCAATCTGTGGGATGGGAGGACTCATTTCAGTTTTGTTACCTCAGGTGTCCCACCAAAAGAGGAATTCCAAAGCCAAGCCGTGGGGAAGACTGAAGTGACAACCCGAACTATGGTTAAAAATTGGGGCCTAGGGGCATGGCAAGCCCAATATGCTATCTCTTCATCCAGCCACTGAGTGGCCTTACTTGAGGACTGGGCTCAGCCTGAGGGTCACAATGTGTGTTTGTGACCAATGTGGCCCGCGAGCATGGGCGGGGCCTCATGGGCCACACTGGTTTCAACGACACTGAACGTTGGACAACATGCCAACCACAAGGTTTCTTGCCATGGGGAAGGAGTTCTGATTTCTGCATCACCTTCAACATGGACAGTGATTGGAGATAAGGTCTAGGTTCTGAAACCTGAAAACCGAGGTTGGGAAGAGATGACGACCTAAGGCCATGGCGGCTCGATGTGCTCAGTGTGCGGCCAGCTGTCTGGGAGGGGCCAGGGGGTCCAGGCTCAGGCTGTGTCAGAAAGGGCATTAGTGCCCTGGTCAGCCTATGTATTTGGGGTACAGCCAAGGTCGGTGCAGGTTGATCCTCATTTGGGGTTACTGGGTAGCCCCAGAGGACAATGTTTTTTATCTGGAGGGCAGGCAGAGTGCTGCATTGTAGTTCTGGATTGCCAAACTGGAGGCCTTGTGGGCCAGTAGTCTGACGACAAAAGTCTGAGAACACAAGCTAGGCTTAGGTTTCTAGGTGAGGCCATGGCAGGCACAATCTACAGACCTGAATCGAGATCTCGTGCATCTGAAGTCAGGGCGAGGATCAGACGATCGCTCAGGTTGGAGTTTCTGTCCCTGATGGCCACTTCATGAATGGGGGGGCATCACGAGGCCATGGGGGTTTTCCCATGATGGGAGTTGTGAGAAGCTCCAAACTGCAGAGAGTCTTCGGCAGGACAATTGAGACCTGTTGTTTGGCTCCAGGCCAATGATTCTGAGTAGGGTTCTAAGGATGGATGGCTGGGTAGCCCACCTCGCATTCCAATTGTCTCCTAGCAACAAGACAGTTTAGATCTCCTGGATCTGTGGGGAGCTACCGAGGATGCTGAGTTGAAATGCTCACCCCTGGGGATGGGTCCGAATGTGCTTTTGTGTCTATGGAGACCTTGGAATGAAGCGGTGGAACTGGGGCCCTAAAGGGTTCTCCTAAACAGAGGCTTTGACACAGCTCCAACGTGCAAGCTTCCCATGTGTAGATGAGATGTTTTCTGATGGGTGAAACAAGAAACAGCTATATGCTGCTTTTGAAATCCAGGCCTCTGAGGAGAGATGCCTGGAAACCAAAGCAATGGATCTGATTAGTGCCTAGGGGCCTGTTCTTTCCTTTTTACCTCTGAGGACATCTGTCTATGGGTCTGAGTGCAGGTAGGGGCTCATTTGGGCTCAGATTGCCCCTGTTTTTCCTGGGAAGCTACCACTATTGAGATATATCAGGGACTTTGGAGGTTTATCCTATTAGAAGGGTTGTGGCCATTGGAATGGGCACACACAATTCCCTTGGAGAGGGCAAGTACAGTCCTCAGGTTTGGCTCCAGGGGCCTGAGCCTGTAGGTTGTGTCGTCCAGCCCCTTTTGGACAGTTGTCTGAAAACACAAACTCGGCTTATGTTTCAGGTCATAGGTATGGCAGGACTGATCTACAGACCATGAGGAGAACTTTTCGGGATTTGAAAGAAGGGCGAGTGTGAGGCTCCTGCTCAAGTTTTTGTCTCGGGATATCGTGTCACTCATGGTCGTGGAATTTCTGGGTGACTTCATGGGAAATGGACGAGTCTTACTCTCTGGTGGTTTGGTCCCGTCCAAAGAGTTTGGGTTCATTCTGTGGGCTGGAAGAAGTCCGTTTTATTTTGATGTTGTTGTTGTTGTTGTTGTTGTTTTTGTTTTCTTTTTTAACCTCAGGTGTCCCACCAAATGAGGGATTTCAGAGTAGAGCCCTAGGAGGGGCGACTGGACAATCAGAAATCTGGTTAAAAATTGGGGCCTAGGGACATGTCAAGCCCATTATGACATCTAATGGTCCAGCCACTGAGAGGACTTACTAGAGGACAGGACTCATGCTGAGGGTCACAATGCGTTTGTATGCCCTCGTCGCACTCAAGAATGGGCGGGGCCTCAGGGTTTCTCCTACACTGATCGTTGGACAACGTGCCAACCACAAGGGTTCTTGCCATGGGTAAGGAGGAGTTCTGATTTCTGCATCAGACTCACCCCTGGGCAGTGATTGGAGATAAGGTCTCGGTTCTGAAGCCTGAAAACTGAGGTAGGGAAGAGATGATGACCTAAGGCCATGGCGGGTTTTATGTGCTCAGTGTGCGGTCAGCTTTCTGGGTGTTGGTCAGGAGGTCCGGGCTCAGGATGTGTTCGACAGTGCATTAGTGCCCAGGTTAGACTATATAATTTGGGTAAAGTCGAGTGCTGTGTAGGTTTACCCTCATTTAAGGTGCCTGGGAAGCTCATGAGGCAATAATTTTTTTCTCTAGAGGGCAGGCAGAGTGCTGCATTGTGGGTCCGGAATTGCCAAACTTGAGGGCTTTGGGGCCAGGAGTGTGAGGATGGAAGTCTGAGAAGACAAGCTAGACTTGGGTTTCAGGGCGAGGGCACGGCAGGTACCCCCTGCAGATCTGAACCAATATCTCATGCATCTGAAGTCAGGGCGAGGATCAGACGTTGGCTCAGGTGGGAGTTTCTGAGCATGACGGCCGCTTCATGAAGGGAGCGGAATCTCGAGACCATTGAGGTTTTCCCACGTTGGGAGTTGTGGGATGCCCCCTTCCAGGATTCCTTCTTCCGGACAATTGAGACCTGTTGGACAGCTCCAGGACATCCCATATGGAATGACTCCAGAGCACCGTTCGCGGATGGATGCCTGGGAAGCCCGCCTCGCATTCCAATTGTCTCCTAGCAACAAGTCAGCTTAGATCTGATGTCTCTGCGGGAGCAACCTCCGTGGCTGAGTTGAAATGGACTTTCCTGAGGATGTGTCCTAATGTGTTTTTGTGTCCATGAGGGCCTTGGAATGGGGCGGTGGCACCGGCAACCTGAAGTACTTTCCTAAGCTTTGGACATGGCTCCCATGCACAGGTTTACTTGTGGAGACGAGATGAGTTCTGATGGGTGCCTCAGGAAAAGCCCTCTGCTCGTATTGGAATCAGGCTTTTGAGGACACATGCCTGTAACCCAAAGCAATGGATCCTATTATGGCCTAGGGTCCTGTCTGGTTCAATCTTCTTCTCTGGGGACATCCATCTATGGTATGAGTGGAGGTCGATTATCAGCTGGTGTCAGACACCCCTTGTTTGTTCCGGGTGACCCACACTATTGGGATGGCCTAAGGGTGGTTGGAGGTTTCTCCTAATTTGTACGATTTTGGACCATGGAATGGGCAGAATTCCCATGGATTGGTAGGCACAGTCCTAATGTGTGGCTCCAGGGGCCCAGCCTGGAGGGTGTGTGGCCCAAGACTTTGAGGACAGAAGTCTGAAAACACAAACTCAGCTTAGGTTTGGGGACGTAGGTATGGCAGGCCCGATCTACAAACCATGAGAAGAACTCTACAGGATATGAAGAAAGTGCGAGTCTGTGGCGATTGCTCAGGCTTTTGTCTCTGGATTTTGTATCAGTGATGGCCGTGGAATGTCGGGGAGGCCTCATGGGCCATGGACGAATCTTCCTCTCTGAGGATTTGGCCCGATTCCCAATTGCTTTTCGTCAATCTGTGGGATGGGAGGACTCATTTCAGTTTTGTTACCTCAGGTGTCCCACCAAAAGAGGAATTCCAAAGCAAAGCCGTGGGGAAGACTGAAGGGACAATCCGAACTATGGTTAAAAATTGGGGCCTAGGGGCATGGCAAGCCCAATATGCTATCTCTTCATCCAGCCACTGAGTGGCCTTACTTGAGGACTGGGCTCAGCCTGAGGGTCACAATGTGTGTTTGTGACCAATGTGGCCCGCGAGCATGGGCGGGGCCTCATGGGACACACTGGTTTCAACGACACTGAACGTTGGACAACATGCCAACCACAAGGTTTCTTGCCATGGGGAAGGAGTTCTGATTTCTGCATCACCTTCAACATGGACAGTGATTGGAGATAAGGTCTAGGTTCTGAAACCTGAAAACCGAGGTTGGGAAGAGATGACGACCTAAGGCCATGGCGGCTCGATGTGCTCAGTGTGCGGCCAGCTGTCTGGGAGGGGCCAGGGGGTCCAGGCTCAGGCTGTGTCAGAAAGGGCATTAGTGCCCTGGTCAGCCTATGTATTTGGGGTACAGCCAAGGTCGGTGCAGGTTGATCCTCATTTGGGGTTACTGGGTAGCCCCAGAGGACAATGTTTTTTATCTGGAGGGCAGGCAGAGTGCTGCATTGTAGTTCTGGATTGCCAAACTGGAGGCCTTGTGGGCCAGTAGTCTGACGACAAAAGTCTGAGAACACAAGCTAGGCTTAGGTTTCTGGGTGAGGCCATGGCAGGCACAATCTACAGACCTGAATCGAGATCTCGTGCATCTGAAGTCAGGGCGAGGATCAGACGATCGCTCAGGTTGGAGTTTCTGTCCCTGATGGCCCCTTCATGAATGGGGGGGCATCACGAGGCCATGGGGGTTTTCCCATGATGGGCGTTGTGAGAAGCTCCAAACTGCAGAGAGTCTTCGGCAGGACAATTGAGACCTGTTGTTTGGCTCCAGGCCAATGATTCTGAGCAGGGTTCTAAGGATGGATGGCTGGGTAGCCCACCTCGCATTCCAATTGTCTCCTAGCAACAAGACAGTTTAGATCTCCTGGATCTGTGGGGAGCTACCGAGGATGCTGAGTTGAAATGCACACCCCTGGGGATGGGTCCGAATGTGCTTTTGTGTCTATGGAGACCTTGGAATGAAGCGGTGGCTCTGGGGCCCTAAAGGGTTCTCCTAAACAGAGGCTTTGACACAGCTCCAACGTGCAAGTTTCCCATGTGTAGATGAGATGTTTTCTGATGGGTGAAACAAGAAACAGCTATATGCTGCTTTTGAAATCCAGGCCTCTGTGGAGAGATGCCTGGAAACCAAAGCAATGGATCTGATTAGTGCCTAGGGGCCTGTTCTTTCCTTTTTACCTCTGAGGACATCTGTCTATGGGTCTGAGTGCAGGTAGGGGCTCATTTGGGCTCAGATTGCCCCTGTTTTTCCTGGGAAGCTACCACTATTGAGATATATCAGGGACTTTGGAGGTTTATCCTATTAGAAGGGTTGTGGCCATTGGAATGGGCACACACAATTCCCTTGGAGAGGGCAAGTACAGTCCTCAGGTTTGGCTCCAGGGGCCTGAGCCTGTAGGTTGTGTAGTCCAGCCCTTTTTGGACAGTTGTCTGAAAACACAAACTCGGCTTATGTTTCAGGTCATAGGTATGGCAGGACTGATCTACAGACCATGAGGAGAACTTTTCGGGATTTGAAAGAAGGGCGAGTGTGAGGCTCCTGCTCAAGTTTTTGTCTCGGGATATCGTGTCACTCATGGTCGTGGAATTTCTGGGTGACTTCATGGGAAATGGACGAGTCTTACTCTCTGGTGGTTTGGCCCCGTCCAAAGAGTTTGGGTTCATTCTGTGGGCTGGAAGAAGTCCGTTTTATTTTGTTGTTGTTGTTGTTGTTGTTTTCTTTTTTAACCTCAGGTGTCCCACCAAATGAGGGATTTCAGAGTAGAGCCCTAGGAGGGGCGACTGGACAATCAGAAATCTGGTTAAAAATTGGGGCCTAGGGACATGTCAAGCCCATTATGACATCTAATGGTCCAGCCACTGAGAGGACTTACTAGAGGACAGGACTCATGCTGAGGGTCACAATGCGTGTGTATGCCCTCGTCGCACTCAAGAATGGGCGGGGCCTCAGGGTTTCTCCTACACTGATCGTTGGACAACGTGCCAACCACAAGGGTTCTTGCCATGGGTAAGGAGGAGTTCTGATTTCTGCATCAGACTCACCCCTGGGCAGTGATTGGAGATAAGGTCTCGGTTCTGAAGCCTGAAAACTGAGGTAGGGAAGAGATGATGACCTAAGGCCATGGCGGTTTTTATGTGCTCAGTGTGCGGTCAGCTTTCTGGGTGTTGGTCAGGAGGTCCGGGCTCAGGATGTGTTCGACAGTGCATTAGTGCCCAGGTTAGACTATATAATTTGGGTAAAGTCGAGTGCTCTGTAGGTTTACCCTCATTTAAGGTGCCTGGGCAGCTCATGAGGCAATAATTTTTTTCTCTAGAGGGCAGGCAGAGTGCTGCATTGTGGGTCCGGAATTGCCAAACCTGAGGGCTTTGGGGCCAGGAGTGTGAGGATGGAAGTCTGAGAAGACAAGGTAGACTTGGGTTTCAGGGCGAGGGCACGGCAGGTACCCCCTGCAGATCTGAACCAATATCTCATGCATCTGAAGTCAGGGCGAGGATCAGACGTTGGCTCAGGTGGGAGTTTCTGAGCATGACGGCCGCTTCATGAAGGGAGCGGAATCTCGAGACCATTGAGGTTTTCCCACGTTGGGAGTTGTGGGATGCCCCCTTCCAGGATTCCTTCTTCCGGACAATTGAGACCTGTTGGACAGCTCCAGGACATCCCATATGGAATGACTCCAGAGCACCGTTCGCGGATGGATGCCTGGGAAGCCCGCCTCGCATTCCAATTGTCTCCTAGCAACAAGACAGTTTAGATCTGATGGCTCTGCGGGAGCAACCTCGGTGGCTGAGTTGAAATGGACTTTCCTGAGGATGTGTCCTAATGTGTTTTTGTGTCCATGAGGGCCTTGGAATGGGGCGGTGGCACCGGCAACCTGAAGTACTTTCCTAAGCTTTGGACATGGCTCCCATGCACAGGTTTACTTGTGGAGACGAGATGAGTTCTGATGGGTGCCTCAGGAAAACCCCTCTGCTCGTATTGGAATCAGGCTTTTGAGGACACATGCCTGTAACCCAAAGCAATGGATCCTATTATGGCCTAGGGTCCTGTCTGGTTCAATCTTCTTCTCTGGGGACATCCATCTATGGTATGAGTGGAGGTCGATTATCAGCTGGTGTCAGACACCCCTTGTTTGTTCCGGGTGACCCACACTATTGGGATGGCCTAAGGGTCGTTGGAGGTTTCTCCTAATTTGTACGATTTTGGACCATGGAATGGGCAGAATTCCCATGGATTGGTAGGCACAGTCCTAATGTGTGGCTCCAGGGGCCCAGCCTGGAGGGTGTGTGGCCCAAGACTTTGAGGACAGAAGTCTGAAAACACAAACTCAGCTTAGGTTTGGGGACGTAGGTATGGCAGGCCCGATCTACAAACCATGAGAAGAACTCTACAGGATATGAAGAAAGTGCGAGTCTGTGGCGATTGCTCAGGCTTTTGTCTCTGGATTTTGTATCAGTGATGGCCGTGGAATGTCGGGGAGGCCTCATGGGCCATGGACGAATCTTCCTCTCGGAGGATTTGGCCCGATTCCCAATTGCTTTTCGTCAATCTGTGGGATGGGAGGACTCATTTCAGTTTTGTTACCTCAGGTGTCCCACCAAAAGAGGAATTCCAAAGCAAAGCCGTGGGGAAGACTGAAGGGACAATCTGAACTATGGAAAAAATTGGGGCCTAGGGGCATGGCAAGCCCAATATGCTATCTCTTCATCCAGCCACTGAGTGGCCTTACTTGAGGACTGGGCTCAGCCTGAGGGTCACAATGTGTGTTTGTGATCAATGTGGCCCGCGAGCATGGGCAGGGCCTCAAGGGACACACTGGTTTCAACGACACTGAACGTTGGACAACATGCCAACCACAAGGTTTCTTGCCATGGGGAAGGAGTTCTGATTTCTGCATCACCTTCAACATGGACAGTGATTGGAGATAAGGTCTAGGTTCTGAAACCTGAAAACCGAGGTTGGGAAGAGATGACGACCTAAGGCCAAGGCGGCTCGATGTGCTCAGTGTGCGGCCAGCTGTCTGGAAGGGGCCAGGGGGTCCAGGCTCAGGCTGTGTCAGAAAGGGCATTAGTGCCCTGGTCAGCCTATGTATTTGGGGTACAGCCAAGGTCGGTGCAGGTTGATCCTCATTTGGGGTTACTGGGTAGCCCCAGAGGACAATGTTTTTTATCTGGAGGGCAGGCAGAGTGCTGCATTGTAGTTCTGGATTGCCAAACTGGAGGCCTTGTGGGCCAGTAGTCTGACGACAAAAGTCTGAGAACACAAGCTAGGCTTAGGTTTCTGGGTGAGGCCATGGCAGGCACAATCTACAGACCTGAATCGAGATCTCGTGCATCTGAAGTCAGGGCTAGGATCAGACGATCGCTCAGGTTGGAGTTTCTGTCCCTGATGGCCCCTTCATGAATGGGGGGGCATCTCGAGGCCATGGGGGTTTTCCCATGATGGGAGTTGTGAGAAGCTCCAAACTGCAGAGAGTCTTCGGCAGGACAATTGAGACCTGTTGTTTGGCTCCAGGCCAATGATTCTGAGCAGGGTTCTAAGGATGGATGGCTGGGTAGCCCACCTCGCATTCCAATTGTCTCCTAGCAACAAGACAGTTTAGATCTCCTGGATCTGTGGGGAGCTACCGAGGATGCTGAGTTGAAATGCACACCCCTGGGGATGGGTCCGAATGTGCTTTTGTGTCTATGGAGACCTTGGAATGAAGCGGTGGCTCTGGGGCCCTAAAGGGTTCTCCTAAACAGAGGCTTTGACACAGCTCCAACGTGCAAGTTTCCCATGTGTAGATGAGATGTTTTCTGATGGGTGAAACAAGAAACAGCTATATGCTGCTTTTGAAATCCAGGCCTCTGAGGAGAGATGCCTGGAAACCAAAGCAATGGATCTGATTAGTGCCTAGGGGCCTGTTCTTTCCTTTTTACCTCTGAGGACATCTGTCTATGGGTCTGAGTGCAGGTAGGGGCTCATTTGGGCTCAGATTGCCCCTGTTTTTCCTGGGAAGCTACCACTATTGAGATATATCAGGGACTTTGGAGGTTTATCCTATTAGAAGGGTTGTGGCCATTGGAATGGGCACACACAATTCCCTTGGAGAGGGCAAGTACAGTCCTCAGGTTTGGCTCCAGGGGCCTGAGCCTGTAGGTTGTGTAGTCCAGCCCTTTTTGGACAGTTGTCTGAAAACACAAACTCGGCTTATGTTTCAGGTCATAGGTATGGCAGGACTGATCTACAGACCATGAGGAGAACTTTTCGGGATTTGAAAGAAGGGCGAGTGTGAGGCTCCTGCTCAAGTTTTTGTCTCGGGATATCGTGTCACTCATGGTCGTGGAATTTCTGGGTGACTTCATGGGAAATGGACGAGTCTTACTCTCTGGTGGTTTGGCCCCGTCCAAAGAGTTTGGGTTCATTCTGTGGGCTGGAAGAAGTCCGTTTTATTTTGTTGTTGTTGTTGTTGTTGTTGTTTTCTTTTTTAACCTCAGGTGTCCCACCAAATGAGGGATTTCAGAGTAGATCCCTAGGAGGGGCGACTGGACAATAGAAATCTGGTTAAAAATTGGGGCCTAGGGACATGTCAAGCCCATTATGACATCTAATGGTCCAGCCACTGAGAGGACTTACTAGAGGACAGGACTCATGCTGAGGGTCACAATGCGTGTGTATGCCCTCATTGCACTCAAGAATGGGCGGGGCCTCAGGGTTTCTCCTACACTGATCGTTGGACAACGTGCCAACCACAACGGTTCTTGCCATGGGTAAGGAGGAGTTCTGATTTCTGCATCAGACTCACCCCTGGGCAGTGATTGGAGATAAGGTCTCGGTTCTGAAGCCTGAAAACTGAGGTAGGGAAGAGATGATGACCTAAGGCCATGGCGGGTTTTATGTGCTCAGTGTGCGGTCAGCTTTCTGGGTGTTGGTCAGGAGGTCCGGGCTCAGGATGTGTTCGACAGTGCATTAGTGCCCAGGTTAGACTATATAATTTGGGTAAAGTCGAGTGCTGTGTAGGTTTACCCTCATTTAAGGTGCCTGGGCAGCTCATGAGGCAATAATTTTTTTCTCTATAGGGCAGGCAGAGTGCTGCATTGTGGGTCCGGAATTGCCAAACTTGAGGGCTTTGGGGCCAGGAGTGTGAGGATGGAAGTCTGAGAAGACAAGCTAGACTTGGGTTTCAGGGCGAGGGCACGGCAGGTACCCCCTGCAGATCTGAACCAATATCTCATGCATCTGAAGTCAGGGCGAGGATCAGACGTTGGCTCAGGTTGGAGTTTCTGAGCATGACGGCTGCTTCATGAAGGGAGCGGAATCTCGAGACCATTGAGGTTTTCCCACGTTGGGAGTTGTGGGATGCCCCCTTCCAGGATTCCTTCTTCCGGACAATTGAGACCTGTTGGACAGCTCCAGGACATCCCATATGGAATGACTCCAGAGCACCGTTCGCGGATGGATGCCTGGGAAGCCCGCCTCGCATTCCAATTGTCTCCTAGCAACAAGACAGTTTAGATCTGATGGCTCTGCGGGAGCAACCTCGGTGGCTGAGTTGAAATGGACTTTCCTGAGGATGTGTCCTAATGTGTTTTTGTGTCCATGAGGGCCTTGGAATGGGGCGGTGGCACCGGCAACCTGAAGTACTTTCCTAAGCTTTGGACATGGCTCCCATGCACAGGTTTACTTGTGGAGATGAGATGAGTTCTGATGGGTGCCTCAGGAAAACCCCTCTGCTCGTATTGGAATCAGGCTTTTGAGGACACATGCCTGTAACCCAAAGCAATGGATCCTATTATGGCCTAGGGTCCTGTCTGGTTCAATCTTCTTCACTGGGGACATCCATCTATGGTATGAGTGGAGGTCGATTATCAGCTGGTGTCAGACACCCCTTGTTTGTTCCGGGTGACCCACACTATTGGGATGGCCTAAGGGTCGTTGGAGGTTTCTCCTAATTTGTACGATTTTGGACCATGGAATGGGCAGAATTCCCATGGATTGGTAGGCACAGTCCTAATGTGTGGCTCCAGGGGCCCAGCCTGGAGGGTGTGTGGCCCAAGACTTTGAGGACAGAAGTCTGAAAACACAAACTCAGCTTAGGTTTGGGGACGTAGGTATGGCAGGCCCGATCTACAAACCATGAGAAGAACTCTACAGGATATGAAGAAAGTGCGAGTCTGTGGCGATTGCTCAGGCTTTTGTCTCTGGATTTTGTATCAGTGATGTCCGTGGAATGTCGGGGAGGCCTCATGGGCCATGGACGAATCTTCCTCTCTGAGGATTTGGCCCGATTCCCAATTGCTTTTCGTCAATCTGTGGGATGGGAGGACTCATTTCAGTTTTGTTACCTCAGGTGTCCCACCAAAAGAGGAATTCCAAAGCAAAGCCGTGGGGAAGACTGAAGGGACAATCCGAACTATGGTTAAAAATTGGGGCCTAGGGGCATGGCAAGCCCAATATGCTATCTCTTCATCCAGCCACTGAGTGGCCTTACTTGAGGACTGGGCTCAGCCTGAGGGTCACAATGTGTGTTTGTGATCAATGTGGCCCGCGAGCATGGGCAGGGCCTCATGGGACACACTGGTTTCAACGACACTGAACGTTGGACAACATGCCAACCACAAGGTTTCTTGCCATGGGGAAGGAGTTCTGATTTCTGCATCACCTTCAACATGGACAGTGATTGGAGATAAGGTCTAGGTTCTGAAACCTGAAAACCGAGGTTGGGATGAGATGACGACCTAAGGCCAAGGCGGCTCGATGTGCTCAGTGTGCGGCCAGCTGTCTGGAAGGGGCCAGGGGGTCCAGGCTCAGGCTGTGTCAGAAAGGGCATTAGTGCCCTGGTCAGCCTATGTATTTGGGGTACAGCCAAGGTCGGTGCAGGTTGATCCTCATTTGGGGTTACTGGGTAGCCCCAGAGGACAATGTTTTTTATCTGGAGGGCAGGCAGAGTGCTGCATTGTAGTTCTGGATTGCCAAACTGGAGGCCTTGTGGGCCAGTAGTCTGACGACAAAAGTCTGAGAACACAAGCTAGGCTTAGGTTTCTGGGTGAGGCCATGGCAGGCACAATCTACAGACCTGAATCGAGATCTCGTGCATCTGAAGTCAGGGCTAGGATCAGACGATCGCTCAGGTTGGAGTTTCTGTCCCTGATGGCCCCTTCATGAATGGGGGGGCATCACGAGGCCATGGGGGTTTTCCCATGATGGGAGTTGTGAGAAGCTCCAAACTGCAGAGAGTCTTCGGCAGGACATTTGAGACCTGTTGTTTGGCTCCAGGCCAATGATTCTGAGCAGGGTTCTAAGGATGGATGGCTGGGTAGCCCACCTCGCATTCCAATTGTCTCCTAGCAACAAGACAGTTTAGATCTCCTGGATCTGTGGGGAGCTACCGAGGATGCTGAGTTGAAATGCACACCCCTGGGGATGGGTCCGAATGTGCTTTTGTGTCTATGGAGACCTTGGAATGAAGCGGTGGCTCTGGGGCCCTAAAGGGTTCTCCTAAACAGAGGCTTTGACACAGCTCCAACGTGCAAGTTTCCCATGTGTAGATGAGATGTTTTCTGATGGGTGAAACAAGAAACAGCTATATGCTGCTTTTGAAATCCAGGCCTCTGTGGAGAGATGCCTGGAAACCAAAGCAATGGATCTGATTAGTGCCTAGGGGCCTGTTCTTTCCTTTTTACCTCTGAGGACATCTGTCTATGGGTCTGAGTGCAGGTAGGGGCTCATTTGGGCTCAGATTGCCCCTGTTTTTCCTGGGAAGCTACCACTATTGAGATATATCAGGGACTTTGGAGGTTTATCCTATTAGAAGGGTTGTGGCCATTGGAATGGGCACACACAATTCCCTTGGAGAGGGCAAGTACAGTCCTCAGGTTTGGCTCCAGGGGCCTGAGCCTGTAGGTTGTGTAGTCCAGCCCTTTTTGGACAGTTGTCTGAAAACACAAACTCGGCTTATGTTTCAGGTCATAGGTATGGCAGGACTGATCTACAGACCATGAGGAGAACTTTTCGGGATTTGAAAGAAGGGCGAGTGTGAGGCTCCTGCTCAAGTTTTTGTCTCGGGATATCGTGTCACTCATGGTCGTGGAATTTCTGGGTGACTTCATGGGAAATGGACGAGTCTTACTCTCTGGTGGTTTGGCCCCGTCCAAAGAGTTTGGGTTCATTCTGTGGGCTGGAAGAAGTCCGTTTTATTTTGTTGTTGTTGTTGTTGTTGTTTTCTTTTTTAACCTCAGGTGTCCCACCAAATGAGGGATTTCAGAGTAGAGCCCTAGGAGGGGCGACTGGACAATCAGAAATCTGGTTAAAAATTGGGGCCTAGGGAAATGTCAAGCCCATTATGACATCTAATGGTCCAGCCACTGAGAGGACTTACTAGAGGACAGGACTCATGCTGAGGGTCACAATGCGTGTGTATGCCCTCGTCGCACTCAAGAATGGGCGGGGCCTCAGGGTTTCTCCTACACTGATCGTTGGACAACGTGCCAACCACAAGGGTTCTTGCCATGGGTAAGGAGGAGTTCTGATTTCTGCATCAGACTCACCCCTGGGCAGTGATTGGAGATAAGGTCTCGGTTCTGAAGCCTGAAAACTGAGGTAGGGAAGAGATGATGACCTAAGGCCATGGCGGGTTTTATGTGCTTAGTGTGCGGTCAGCTTTCTGGGTGTTGGTCAGGAGGTCCGGGCTCAGGATGTGTTCGACAGTGCATTAGTGCCCAGGTTAGACTATATAATTTGGGTAAAGTCGAGTGCTGTGTAGGTTTACCCTCATTTAAGGTGCCTGGGCAGCTCATGAGGCAATAATTTTTTTCTCTAGAGGGCAGGCAGAGTGCTGCATTGTGGGTCCGAAATTGCCAAACTTGAGGGCTTTGGGGCCAGGAGTGTGAGGATGGAAGTCTGAGAAGACAAGCTAGACTTGGGTTTCAGGGCGAGGGCACGGCAGGTACCCCCTGCAGATCTGAACCAATATCTCATGCATCTGAAGTCAGGGCGAGGATCAGACGTTGGCTCAGGTTGGAGTTTCTGAGCATGACGGCCGCTTCATGAAGGGAGCGGAATCTCGAGACCATTGAGGTTTTCCCACGTTGGGAGTTGTGGGATGCCCCCTTCCAGGATTCCTTCTTCCGGACAATTGAGACCTGTTGGACAGCTCCAGGACATCCCATATGGAATGACTCCAGAGCACCGTTCGCTGATGGATGCCTGGGAAGCCCGCCTCGCATTCCAATTGTCTCCTAGCAACAAGACAGTTTAGATCTGATGGCTCTGCGGGAGCAACCTCGGTGGCTGAGTTGAAATGGACTTTCCTGAGGATGTGTCCTAATGTGTTTTTGTGTCCATGAGGGCCTTGGAATGGGGCGGTGGCACCGGCAACCTGAAGTACTTTCCTAAGCTTTGGACATGGCTCCCATGCACAGGTTTACTTGTGGAGACGAGATGAGTTCTGATGGGTGCCTCAGGAAAACCCCTATGCTCGTATTGGAATCAGGCTTTGAGGACACATGCCTGTAACACATAGCAATGGATCCTATTATGGCCTAGGGTCCTGTCTGGTTCAATCTTCTTCTCTGGGGACATCCATCTATGGTATGAGTGGAGGTCGATTATCAGCTGGTGTCAGACACCCCTTGTTTGTTCCGGGTGACCCACACTATTGGGATGGCCTAAGGGTCGTTGGAGGTTTCTCCTAATTTGTACGATTTTGGACCATGGAATGGGCAGAATTCCCATGGATTGGAAGGCACAGTCCTAATGTGTGGCTCCAGGGGCCCAGCCTGGAGGGTGTGTGGCCCAAGACTTTGAGGACAGGAGTCTGAAAACACAAACTCAGCTTAGGTTTGGGGACGTAGGTATGGCAGGCCCGATCTACAAACCATGAGAAGAACTCTACAGGATATGAAGAAAGTGCGAGTCTGTGGCGATTGCTCAGGCTTTTGTCTCTGGATTTTGTATCAGTGATGGCCGTGGAATGTCGGGGAGGCCTCATGGGCCATGGACGAATCTTCCTCTCTGAGGATTTGGCCCGATTCCCAATTGCTTTTCGTCAATCTGTGGGATGGGAGGACTCATTTCAGTTTTGTTACCTCAGGTGTCCCACCAAAAGAGGAATTCCAAAGCAAAGCCGTGGGGAAGACTGAAGGGACAATCCGAACTATGGTTAAAAATTGGGGCCTAGGGGCATGGCAAGCCCAATATGCTATCTCTTCATCCAGCCACTGAGTGGCCTTACTTGAGGACTGGGCTCAGCCTGAGGGTCACAATGTGTGTTTGTGACCAATGTGGCCCGCGAGCATGGGCGGGGCCTCATGGGCCACACTGGTTTCAACGACACTGAACGTTGGACAACATGCCAACCACAAGGTTTCTTGCCATGGGGAAGGAGTTCTGATTTCTGCATCACCTTCAACATGGACAGTGATTGGAGATAAGGTCTAGGTTCTGAAACCTGAAAACCGAGGTTGGGAAGAGATGACGACCTAAGGCCATGGCGGCTCGATGTGCTCAGTGTGCGGCCAGCTGTCTGGAAGGGGCCAGGGGGTCCAGGCTCAGGCTGTGTCAGAAAGGGCATTAGTGCCCTGGTCAGCCTATGTATTTGGGGTACAGCCAAGGTCGGTGCAGGTTGATCCTCATTTGGGGTTACTGGGTAGCCCCAGAGGACAATGTTTTTTATCTGGAGGGCAGGCAGAGTGCTGCATTGTAGTTCTGGATTGCCAAACTGGAGGCCTTGTGGGCCAGTAGTCTGACGACAAAAGTCTGAGTACACAAGCTAGGCTTAGGTTTCTGGGTGAGGCTATGGCAGGCACAATCTACAGACCTGAATCGAGATCTCATGCATCTGAAGTCAGGGCGAGGATCAGACGATCGCTCAGGTTGGAGTTTCTGTCCCTGATGGTCCCTTCATGAATGGGGGGGCATCACGAGGCCATGGGGGTTTTCCCATGATGGGAGTTGTGAGAAGCTCCAAACTGCAGAGAGTCTTCGGCAGGACAATTGAGACCTGTTGTATGGCTCCAGGCCAATGATTCTGAGCAGGGTTCTAAGGATGGATGGCTGGGTAGCCCACCTCGCATTCCAATTGTCTCCTAGCAACAAGACAGTTTAGATCTCCTGGATCTGTGGGGAGCTACCGAGGATGCTGAGTTGAAATGCACACCCCTGGGGATGGGTCCGAATGTGCTTTTGTGTCTATGGAGACCTTGGAATGAAGCGGTGGCTCTGGGGCCCTAAAGGGTTCTCCTAAACAGAGGCTTTGACACAGCTCCAACGTGCAAGTTTCCCATGTGTAGATGAGATGTTTTCTGATGGGTGAAACAAGAAACAGCTATATGCTCCTTTTGAAATCCAGGCCTCTGAGGAGAGATGCCTGGAAACCAAAGCAATGGATCTGATTAGTGCCTAGGGGCCTGTTCTTTCCTTTTTACCTCTGAGGACATCTGTCTATGGGTCTGAGTGCAGGTAGGGGCTCATTTGGGCTCAGATTGCCCGTTTTTCCTGGGATGCTACCACTATTGAGATATATCAGGGACTTTGGAGGTTTATCCTATTAGAAGGGTTGTGGCCATTGGAATGGGCACACACAATTCCCTTCGAGAGGGCAAGTACAGTCCTCAGGTTTGGCTCCATGGGCCTGAGCCTGTAGGTTGTGTAGTCCAGCCCTTTTTGGACAGTTGTCTGAAAACACAAACTCGGCTTATGTTTCAGGTCATAGGTATGGCAGGACAGATCTACAGACCATGAGGAGAACTTTTCGGGATTTGAAAGAAGGGCGAGTGTGAGGCTCCTGCTCAAGTTTTTGTCTCGAGATATCGTGTCACTCATGGTCGTGGAATTTCTGGGTGACTTCATGGGAAATGGACGAGTCTTACTCTCTGGTGGTTTGGCCCCGTCCAAAGAGTTTGGGTTCATTCTGTGGGCTGGAAGAAGTCCGTTTTATTTTGTTGTTGTTGTTGTTTTCTTTTTTAACCTCAGGTGTCCCACCAAATGAGGGATTTCAGAGTAGAGCCCTAGGAGGGGCGACTGGACAATCAGAAATCTGGTTAAAAATTGGGGCCTAGGGACATGTCAAGCCCATTATGACATCTAATGGTCCAGCCACTGAGAGGACTTACTAGAGGACAGGACTCATGCTGAGGGTCACAATGCGTGTGTATGCCCTGGTCGCACTCAAGAATGGGCGGGGCCTCAGGGTTTCTCCTACACTGATCGTTGGACAACGTGCCAACCACAAGGGTTCTTGCCATGGGTAAGGAGGAGTTCTGATTTCTGCATCAGACTCACCCCTGGGCAGTGATTGGAGATAAGGTCTCGGATCTGAAGCCTGAAAACTGAGGTAGGGAAGAGATGATGACCTAAGGCCATGGCGGGTTTTATGTCCTCAGTGTGCGGTCCGCTTCCTGGGTGTTGGTCAGGATGTCCGGGCTCAGGATGTGTTCGACAGTGCATTAGTGCCCAGGTTAGACTAAATAATTTGGGTAAAGTTGAGTGCTGTGTAGGTTTACCCTCATTTAAGGTGCCTGGGCAGCTCATGAGGCAATAATTTTTTTCTCTAGAGGGCAGGCAGAGTGCTGCATTGTGGGTCCGAAATTGCCAAACTTGAGGGCTTTGGGGCCAGGAGTGTGTGGATGGAAGTCTGAGAAGACAAGCTAGACGTGGGTTTCAGGGCGAGGGCACGGCAGGTACCCCCTGCAGATCTGAACCAATATCTCATGCATCTGAAGTCAGGGCGAGGATCAGACGTTGGCTCAGGTGGGAGTTTCTGAGCATGACGGCCGCTTCATGAAGGGAGCGGAATCTCGAGACCATTGAGGTTTTCCCACGTTGGGAGTTGTGGGATGCCCCCTTCCAGGATTCCTTCTTCCGGACAATTGAGACCTGTTGGACAGCTCCAGGACATCCCATATGGAATGACTCCAGAGCACCGTTCGCGGATGGATGCCTGGGAAGCCCGCCTCGCATTCCAATTGTCTCCTAGCAACAAGACAGTTTAGATCTGATGGCTCTGCGGGAGCAACCTCGGTGGCTGAGTTGAAATGGACTTTCCTGAGGATGTGTCCTAATGTGTTTTTGTGTCCATGAGGGCCTTGGAATGGGGCGGTGGCACCGGCAACCTGAAGTACTTTCCTAAGCTTTGGACATGGCTCCCATGCACAGGTTTACTTGTGGAGACGAGATGAGTTCTGATGGGTGCCTCAGGAAAACCCCTATGCTCGTATTGGAATCAGGCTTTTGAGGACACATGCCTGTAACCCATAGCAATGGATCCTATTATGGCCTAGGGTCCTGTCTGGTTCAATCTTCTTCTCTGGGGACATCCATCTATGGTATGAGTGGAGGTCGATTATCAGCTGGTGTCAGACACCCCTTGTTTGTTCCGGGTGACCCACACTATTGGGATGGCCTAAGGGTCGTTGGAGGTTTCTCCTAATTTGTACGATTTTGGACCATGGAATGGGCAGAATTCCCATGGATTGGTAGGCACAGTCCTAATGTGTGGCTCCAGGGGCCCAGCCTGGAGGGTGTGTGGCCCAAGACGTTGAGGACAGAAGTCTGAAAACACAAACTCAGCTTAGGTTTGGGGACGTAGGTATGGCAGGCCCGATCTACAAACCATGAGAAGAACTCTACAGGATATGAAGAAAGTGCGAGTCTGTGGCGATTGCTCAGGCTTTTGTCTCTGGATTTTGTATCAGTGATGGCCGTGGAATGTCGGGGAGGCCTCATGGGCCATGGACGAATCTTCCTCTCGGAGGATTTGGCCCAATTCCCAATTGCTTTTCGTCAATCTGTGGGATGGGAGGACTCATTTCAGTTTTGTTACCTCAGGTGTCCCACCAAAAGAGGAATTCCAAAGCAAAGCCTTGGGGAAGACTGAAGGGACAATCCGAACTATGGTGAAAAATTGGGGCCTAGGGGCATGGCAAGCCCAATATGCTATCTCTTCATCCAGCCACTGAGTGGCCTTACTTGAGGACTGGGCTCAGCCTGAGGGTCACAATGTGTGTTTGTGACCAATGTGGCCCACGAGCATGGGCGGGGCTTCATGGGAGACACTGGTTTCAACGACACTGAACGTTGGACAACATGCCAACCACAAGGTTTCTTGCCATGGGGAAGGAGTTCTGATTTCTGCATCACCTTCAACATGGACAGTGATTGGAGATAAGGTCTAGGTTCTGAAACCTGAAAACCGAGGTTGGGAAGAGATGACGACCTAAGGCCATGGCGGCTCGATGTGCTCAGTGTGCGGCCAGCTGTCTGGGAGGGGCCAGGGGGTCCAGGCTCAGGCTGTGTCAGAAAGGGCATTAGTGCCCTTGTCAGCCTATGTATTTGGGGTACAGCCAAGGTCGGTGCAGGTTGATCCTCATTTGGGGTTACTGGGTAGCCCCAGAGGACAATGTTTTTTATCTGGAGGGCAGGCAGAGTGCTGCATTGTAGTTCTGGATTGCCAAACTGGAGGCCTTGTGGGCCAGTAGTCTGACGACAAATGTCTGAGAACACAAGCTAGGCTTAGGTTTCTGGGTGAGGCCATGGCAGGCACAATCTACAGACCTGAATCGAGATCTCGTGCATCTGAAGTCAGGGCGAGGATCAGACGATCGCTCAGGTTGGAGTTTCTGTCCCTGATGGCCCCTTCATGAATGGGGGGGCATCACGAGGCCATGGGGGTTTTCCCATGATGGGAGTTGTGAGAAGCTCCAAACTGCAGAGAGTCTTCGGCAGGACAATTGAGACCTGTTGTTTGGCTCCAGGCCAATGATTCTGAGCAGGGTTCTAAGGATGGATGGCTGGGTAGCCCACCTCGCATTCCAATTGTCTCCTAGCAACAAGACAGTTTAGATCTCCTGGATCTGTGGGGAGCTACCGAGGATGCTGAGTTGAAATGCACACCCCTGGGGATGGGTCCGAATGTGCTTTTGTGTCTATGGAGACCTTGGAATGAAGCGGTGGCTCTGGGGCCCTAAAGGGTTCTCCTAAACAGAGGCTTTGACACAGCTCCAACGTGCAAGTTTCCCATGTGTAGATGAGATGTTTTCTGATGGGTGAAACAAGAAACAGCTATATGCTGCTTTTGAAATCCAGGCCTCTGAGGAGAGATGCCTGGAAACCAAAGCAATGGATCTGATTAGTGCCTAGGGGCCTGTTCTTTCCTTTTTACCTCTGAGGACATCTGTCTATGGGTCTGAGTGCAGGTAGGGGCTCATTTGGGCTCAGATTGCCCCTGTTTTTCCTGGGAAGCTACCACTATTGAGATATATCAGGGAATTTGGAGGTTTATCCTATTAGAAGGGTTGTGGCCATTGGAATGGGCACACACAATTCCCTTGGAGAGGGCAAGTACAGTCCTCAGGTTTGGCTCCAGGGGCCTGAGCCTGTAGGTTGTGTAGTCCAGCCCTTTTTGGACAGTTGTCTGAAAACACAAACTCGGCTTATGTTTCAGGTCATAGGTATGGCAGGACTGATCTACAGACCATGAGGAGAACTTTTCGGGATTTGAAAGAAGGGCGAGTGTGAGGCTCCTGCTCAAGTTTTTGTCTCGGGATATCGTGTCACTCATGGTCGTGGAATTTCTGGGTGACTTCATGGGAAATGGATGAGTCTTACTCTCTGGTGGTTTGGCCCCGTCCAAAGAGTTTGGGTTCATTCTGTGGGCTGGATGAAGTCCGTTTTATTTTGTTGTTGTTGTTGTTTTCTTTTTTAACCTCAGGTGTCCCACCAAATGAGGGATTTCAGAGTAGAGCCCTAGGAGGGGCGACTGGACAATCAGAAATCTGGTTAAAAATTGGGGCCTAGGGACATGTCAAGCCCATTATGACATCTAATGGTCCAGCCACTGAGAGGACTTATTAGAGGACAGGACTCATGTTGAGGGTCACAATGCGTGTGTATGCCCTCGTCGCACTCAAGAATGGGCGGGGCCTCAGGGTTTCTCCTACACTGATCGTTGGACAACGTGCCAACCACAAGGGTTCTTGCCATGGGTAAGGAGGAGTTCTGATTTCTGCATCAGACTCACCCCTGGGCAGTGATTGGAGATAAGGTCTCGGATCTGAAGCCTGAAAACTGAGGTAGGGAAGAGATGATGACCTAAGGCCATGGCGGGTTTTATGTCCTCAGTGTGCGGTCCGCTTCCTGGGTGTTGGTCAGGATGTCCGGGCTCAGGATGTGTTCGACAGTGCATTAGTGCCCAGGTTAGACTATATAATTTGGGTAAAGTCGAGTGCTGTGTAGGTTTACCCTCATTTAAGGTGCCTGGGCAGCTCATGAGGCAATAATTTTTTTCTCTAGAGGGCAGGCAGAGTGCTGCATTGTGGGTCCGGAATTGCCAAACTTGAGGGCTTTGGGGCCAGGAGTGTGAGGATGGAAGTCTGAGAAGACAAGCTAGACGTGGGTTTCAGGGCGAGGGCACGGCAGGTACCCCCTGCTGATCTGAACCAATATCTCATGCATCTGAAGTCAGGGCGAGGATCAGACGTTGGCTAAGGTGGGAGTTTCTGAGCATGACGGCCGCTTCATGAAGGGAGCGGAATCTCGAGACCATTGAGGTTTTCCCACGTTGGGAGTTGTGGGATGCCCCCTTCCAGGATTCCTTCTTCCGGACAATTGAGACCTGTTGGACAGCTCCAGGACATCCCATATGGAATGACTCCAGAGCACCGTTCGCGGATGGATGCCTGGGAAGCCCGCCTCGCATTCCAATTGTCTCCTAGCAACAAGACAGTTTAGATCTGATGGCTCTGCGGGAGCAACCTCGGTGGCTGAGTTGAAATGGACTTTCCTGAGGATGTGTCCTAATGTGTTTTTGTGTCCATGAGGGCCTTGGAATGGGGCGGTGGCACCGGCAACCTGAAGTACTTTCCTAAGCTTTGGACATGGCTCCCATGCACAGGTTTACTTGTGGAGACGAGATGAGTTCTGATGGGTGCCTCAGGAAAAGCCCTATGCTCGTATTGGAATCAGGCTTTTGAGGACACATGCCTGTAACCCATAGCAATGGATCCTATTATGGCCTAGGGTCCTGTCTGGTTCAATCTTCTTCTCTGGGGACATCCATCTATGGTATGAGTGGAGGTCGATTATCAGCTGGTGTCAGACACCCCTTGTTTGTTCCGGGTGACCCACACTATTGGGATGGCCTAAGGGTCGTTGGAGGTTTCTCCTAATTTGTACGATTTTGGACCATGGAATGGGCAGAATTCCCATGGATTGGTAGGCACAGTCCTAATGTGTGGCTCCAGGGGCCCAGCCTGGAGGGTGTGTGGCCCAAGACTTTGAGGACAGAAGTCTGAAAACACAAACTCAGCTTAGGTTTGGGGACGTAGGTATGGCAGGCCCGATCTACAAACCATGAGAAGAACTCTACAGGATATGAAGAAAGTGCGAGTCTGTGGCGATTGCTCACGCTTTTGTCTCTGGATTTTGTATCAGTGATGGCCGTGGAATGTCGGGGAGGCCTCATGGGCCATGGACGAATCTTCCTCTCTGAGGATTTGGCCCGATTCCCAATTGCTTTTCGTCAATCTGTGGGATGGGAGGACTCATTTCAGTTTTGTTACCTCAGGTGTCCCACCAAAAGAGGAATTCCAAAGCAAAGCCGTGGGGAAGACTGAAGGGACAATCCGAACTATGGTTAAAAATTGGGGCCTAGGGGCATGGCAAGCCCAATATGCTATCTCTTCATCCAGCCACTGAGTGGCCTTACTTGAGGACTGGGCTCAGCCTGAGGGTCACAATGGGTGTTTGTGACCAATGTGGCCCACGAGCATGGGCGGGGCTTCATGGGAGACACTGGTTTCAACGACACTGAACGTTGGACAACATGCCAACCACAAGGTTTCTTGCCATGGGGAAGGAGTTCTGATTTCTGCATCACCTTCAACATGGACAGTGATTGGAGATAAGGTCTAGGTTCTGAAACCTGAAAACCGAGGTTGGGAAGAGATGACGACCTAAGGCCATGGCGGCTCGATGTGCTCAGTGTGCGGCCAGCTGTCTGGGAGGGGCCAGGGGGTCCAGGCTCAGGCTGTGTCAGAAAGGGCATTAGTGCCCTGGTCAGCCTATGTATTTGGGGTACAGCCAAGGTCGGTGCAGGTTGATCCTCATTTGGGGTTACTGGGTAGCCCCAGAGGACAATGTTTTTTATCTGGAGGGCAGGCAGAGTGCTGCATTGTAGTTCTGGATTGCCAAACTGGAGGCCTTGTGGGCCAGTAGTCTGACGACAAATGTCTGAGAACACAAGCTAGGCTTAGGTTTCTGGGTGAGGCCATGGCAGGCACAATCTACAGACCTGAATCGAGATCTCGTGCATCTGAAGTCAGGGCGAGGATCAGACGATCGCTCAGGTTGGAGTTTCTGTCCCTGATGGCCCCTTCATGAATGGGGGGGCATCACGAGGCCATGGGGATTTTCCCATGATGGGAGTTGTGAGAAGCTCCAAACTGCAGAGAGTCTTCGGCAGGACAATTGAGACCTGTTGTATGGCTCCAGGCCAATGATTCTGAGCAGGGTTCTAAGGATGGATGGCTGGGTAGCCCACCTCGCATTCCAATTGTCTCCTAGCAACAAGACAGTTTAGATCTCCTGGATCTGTGGGGAGCTACCGAGGATGCTGAGTTGAAATGCACACCCCTGGGGATGGGTCCGAATGTGCTTTTGTGTCTATGGAGACCTTGGAATGAAGCGGTGGCTCTGGGGCCCTAAAGGGTTCTCCTAAACAGAGGCTTTGACACAGCTCCAACGTGCAAGTTTCCCATGTGTAGATGAGATGTTTTCTGATGGGTGAAACAAGAAACAGCTATATGCTCCTTTTGAAATCCAGGCCTCTGAGGAGAGATGCCTGGAAACCAAAGCAATGGATCTGATTAGTGCCTAGGGGCCTGTTCTTTCCTTTTTACCTCTGAGGACATCTGTCTATGGGTCTGAGTGCAGGTAGGGGCTCATTTGGGCTCAGATTGCCCCTGTTTTTCCTGGGAAGCTACCACTATTGAGATATATCAGGGACTTTGGAGGTTTATCCTATTAGAAGGGTTGTGGCCATTGGAATGGGCACACACAATTCCCTTGGAGAGGGCAAGTACAGTCCTCAGGTTTGGCTCCAGGGGCCTGAGCCTGTAGGTTGTGTAGTCCAGCCCTTTTTGGACAGTTGTCTGAAAACACAAACTCGGCTTATGTTTCAGGTCATAGGTATGGCAGGACTGATCTACAGACCATGAGGAGAACTTTTCGGGATTTGAAAGAAGGGCGAGTGTGAGGCTCCTGCTCAAGTTTTTGTCTCGGGATATCGTGTCACTCATGGTCGTGGAATTTCTGGGTGACTTCATGGGAAATGGACGAGTCTTACTCTCTGGTGGTTTGGCCCCGTCCAAAGAGTTTGGGTTCATTCTGTGGGCTGGAAGAAGTCCGTTTTATTTTGTTGTTGTTGCTGTTGTTGTTGTTTTCTTTTTTAACCTCAGGTGTCCCACCAAATGAGGGATTTCAGAGTAGAGCCCTAGGAGGGGCGACTGGACAATCAGAAATCTGGTTAAAAATTGGGGCCTAGGGACATGTCAAGCCCATTATGACATCTAATGGTCCAGCCACTGAGAGGACTTACTAGAGGACAGGACTCATGCTGGGGGTCACAATGCGTGTGTATGCCCTCGTCGCACTCAAGAATGGGCGGGGCCTCAGCGTTTCTCCTACACTGATCGTTGGACAACGTGCCAACCACAAGGGTTCTTGCCATGGGTAAGGAGGAGTTCTGATTTCTGCATCAGACTCACCCCTGGGCAGTGATTGGAGATAAGGTCTCGGTTCTGAAGCCTGAAAACTGAGGTAGGGAAGAGATGATGACCTAAGGCCATGGCGGGTTTTATGTGCTCAGTGTGCGGTCAGCTTTCTGGGTGTTGGTCAGGAGGTCCGGGCTCAGGATGTGTTCGACAGTGCATTAGTGCCCAGGTTAGACTATATAATTTGGGTAAAGTCGAGTGCTGTGTAGGTTTACCCTCATTTAAGGTGCCTGGGCAGCTCATGAGGCAATAATTTTTTTCTCTAGAGGGCAGGCAGTGTGCTGCATTGTGGGTCCGGAATGGCCAAACTTGAGGCCTTTGGGGCCAGGAGTGTGAGGAAGGAAGTCTGAGAAGACAAGCTAGACGTGGGTTTCAGGGCGAGGGCACGGCAGGTACCCCCTGCAGATCTGAACCAATATCTCATGCATCTGAAGTCAGGGCGAGGATCAGACGTTGGCTCAGGTGGGAGTTTCTGAGCATGACGGCCGCTTCATGAAGGGAACGGAATCTCGAGACCATTGAGGTTTTCCCACGTTGGGAGTTGTGGGATGCCCCCTTCCAGGATTCCTTCTTCCGGACAATTGAGACCTGTTGGACAGCTCCAGGACATCCCATATGGAATGACTCCAGAGCACCGTTCGCGGATGGATGCCTGGGAAGCCCGCCTCGCATTCCAATTGTCTCCTAGCAACAAGACAGTTTAGATCTGATGGCTCTGCGTGAGCAACCTCGGTGGCTGAGTTGAAATGGACTTTCCTGAGGATGTGTCCTAATGTGTTTTTGTGTCCATGAGGGCCTTGGAATGGGGCGGTGGCACCGGCAACCTGAAGTACTTTCCTAAGCTTTGGACATGGCTCCCATGCACAGGTTTACTTGTGGAGACGAGATGAGTTCTGATGGGTGCCTCAGGAAAACCCCTATGCTCGTATTGGAATCAGGCTTTTGAGGACACATGCCTGTAACCCAAAGCAATGGATCCTATTATGGCCTAGGGTCAATCTTCTTCTCTGGGGACATCCATCTATGGTATGAGTGGAGGTCGATTATCAGCTGGTGTCAGACACCCCTTGTTTGTTCCGGGTGACCCACACTATTGGGATGGCCTAAGGGTCGTTGGAGGTTTCTCCTAATTTGTACGATTTTGGACCATGGAATGGGCAGAATTCCCATGGATTGGTAGGCACAGTCCTAATGTGTGCCTCCAGGGGCCCAGCCTGGAGGGTGTGTGGCCCAAGACTTTGAGGACAGAAGTCTGAAAACACAAACTCAGCTTAGGTTTGGGGACGTAGGTATGGCAGGCCCGATCTACAAACCATGAGAAGAACTCTACAGGATATGAAGAAAGTGCGAGTCTGTGGCGATTGCTCAGGCTTTTGTCTCTGGATTTTGTATCAGTGATGGCCGTGGAATGTCGGGGAGGCCTCATGGGCCATGGACGAATCTTCCTCTCTGAGGATTTGGCCCGATTCCCAATTGCTTTTCGTCAATCTGTGGGATGGGAGGACTCATTTCAGTTTTGTTACCTCAGGTGTCCCACCAAAAGAGGAATTCCAAAGCAAAGCCGTGGGGAAGACTGAAGGGACAATCCGAACTATGGTTAAAAATTGGGGCCTAGGGGCATGGCAAGCCCAATATGCTATCTCTTCATCCAGCCACTGAGTGGCCTTACTTGAGGACTGGGCTCAGCCTGAGGGTCACAATGGGTGTTTGTGACCAATGTGGCCCACGAGCATGGGCGGGGCTTCATGGGACACACTGGTTTCAACGACACTGAACGTTGGGCAACATGCCAACCACAAGGTTTCTTGCCATGGGGAAGGAGTTCTGATTTCTGCATCACCTTCAACATGGACAGTGATTGGAGATAAGGTCTAGGTTCTGAAACCTGAAAACCGAGGTTGGGAAGAGATGACGACCTAAGGCCATGGCGGCTCGATGTGCTCAGTGTGCGGCCAGCTGTCTGGGAGGGGCCAGGGGGTCCAGGCTCAGGCTGTGTCAGAAAGGGCATTAGTGCCCTGGTCAGCCTATGTATTTGGGGTACAGCCAAGGTCGGTGCAGGTTGATCCTCATTTGGGGTTACTGGGTAGCCCCAGAGGACAATGTTTTTTATCTGGAGGGCAGGCAGAGTGCTGCATTGTAGTTCTGGATTGCCAAACTGGAGGCCTTGTGGGCCAGTAGTCTGACGACAAATGTCTGAGAACACAAGCTAGGCTTAGGTTTCTGGGTGAGGCCATGGCAGGCACAATCTACAGACCTGAATCGAGATCTCGTGCATCTGAAGTCAGGGCGAGGATCAGACGATCGCTCAGGTTGGAGTTTCTGTCCCTGATGGCCCCTTCATGAATGGGGGGGCATCACGAGGCCATGGGGATTTTCCCATGATGGGAGTTGTGAGAAGCTCCAAACTGCAGAGAGTCTTCGGCAGGACAATTGAGACCTGTTGTATGGCTCCAGGCCAATGATTCTGAGCAGGGTTCTAAGGATGGATGGCTGGGTAGCCCACCTCGCATTCCAATTGTCTCCTAGCAACAAGACAGTTTAGATCTCCTGGATCTGTGGGGAGCTACCGAGGATGCTGAGTTGAAATGCACACCCCTGGGGATGGGTCCGAATGTGCTTTTGTGTCTATGGAGACCTTGGAATGAAGCGGTGGCTCTGGGGCCCTAAAGGGTTCTCCTAAACAGAGGCTTTGACACAGCTCCAACGTGCAAGTTTCCCATGTGTAGATGAGATGTTTTCTGATGGGTGAAACAAGAAACAGCTATATGCTCCTTTTGAAATCCAGGCCTCTGAGGAGAGATGCCTGGAAACCAAAGCAATGGATCTGATTAGTGCCTAGGGGCCTGTTCTTTCCTTTTTACCTCTGAGGACATCTGTCTATGGGTCTGAGTGCAGGTAGGGGCTCATTTGGGCTCAGATTGCCCCTGTTTTTCCTGGGAAGCTACCACTATTGAGATATATCAGGGACTTTGGAGGTTTATCCTATTAGAAGGGTTGTGGCCATTGGAATGGGCACACACAATTCCCTTGGAGAGGGCAAGTACAGTCCTCAGGTTTGGCTCCAGGGGCCTGAGCCTGTAGGTTGTGTAGTCCAGCCCTTTTTGGACAGTTGTCTGAAAACACAAACTCGGCTTATGTTTCAGGTCATAGGTATGGCAGGACTGATCTACAGACCATGAGGAGAACTTTTCGGGATTTGAAAGAAGGGCGAGTGTGAGGCTCCTGCTCAAGTTTTTGTCTCGGGATATCGTGTCACTCATGGTCGTGGAATTTCTGGGTGACTTCATGGGAAATGGACGAGTCTTACTCTCTGGTGGTTTGGCCCCGTCCAAAGAGTTTGGGTTCATTCTGTGGGCTGGAAGAAGTCCGTTTTATTTTGTTGTTGTTGCTGTTGTTGTTGTTTTCTTTTTTAACCTCAGGTGTCCCACCAAATGAGGGATTTCAGAGTAGAGCCCTAGGAGGGGCGACTGGACAATCAGAAATCTGGTTAAAAATTGGGGCCTAGGGACATGTCAAGCCCATTATGACATCTAATGGTCCAGCCACTGAGAGGACTTACTAGAGGACAGGACTCATGCTGGGGGTCACAATGCGTGTGTATGCCCTCGTCGCACTCAAGAATGGGCGGGGCCTCAGCGTTTCTCCTACACTGATCGTTGGACAACGTGCCAACCACAAGGGTTCTTGCCATGGGTAAGGAGGAGTTCTGATTTCTGCATCAGACTCACCCCTGGGCAGTGATTGGAGATAAGGTCTCGGTTCTGAAGCCTGAAAACTGAGGTAGGGAAGAGATGATGACCTAAGGCCATGGCGGGTTTTATGTGCTCAGTGTGCGGTCAGCTTTCTGGGTGTTGGTCAGGAGGTCCGGGCTCAGGATGTGTTCGACAGTGCATTAGTGCCCAGGTTAGACTATATAATTTGGGTAAAGTCGAGTGCTGTGTAGGTTTACCCTCATTTAAGGTGCCTGGGCAGCTCATGAGGCAATAATTTTTTTCTCTAGAGGGCAGGCAGTGTGCTGCATTGTGGGTCCGGAATGGCCAAACTTGAGGCCTTTGGGGCCAGGAGTGTGAGGAAGGAAGTCTGAGAAGACAAGCTAGACGTGGGTTTCAGGGCGAGGGCACGGCAGGTACCCCCTGCAGATCTGAACCAATATCTCATGCATCTGAAGTCAGGGCGAGGATCAGACGTTGGCTCAGGTGGGAGTTTCTGAGCATGACGGCCGCTTCATGAAGGGAACGGAATCTCGAGACCATTGAGGTTTTCCCACGTTGGGAGTTGTGGGATGCCCCCTTCCAGGATTCCTTCTTCCGGACAATTGAGACCTGTTGGACAGCTCCAGGACATCCCATATGGAATGACTCCAGAGCACCGTTCGCGGATGGATGCCTGGGAAGCCCGCCTCGCATTCCAATTGTCTCCTAGCAACAAGACAGTTTAGATCTGATGGCTCTGCGTGAGCAACCTCGGTGGCTGAGTTGAAATGGACTTTCCTGAGGATGTGTCCTAATGTGTTTTTGTGTCCATGAGGGCCTTGGAATGGGGCGGTGGCACCGGCAACCTGAAGTACTTTCCTAAGCTTTGGACATGGCTCCCATGCACAGGTTTACTTGTGGAGACGAGATGAGTTCTGATGGGTGCCTCAGGAAAACCCCTATGCTCGTATTGGAATCAGGCTTTTGAGGACACATGCCTGTAACCCAAAGCAATGGATCCTATTATGGCCTAGGGTCAATCTTCTTCTCTGGGGACATCCATCTATGGTATGAGTGGAGGTCGATTATCAGCTGGTGTCAGACACCCCTTGTTTGTTCCGGGTGACCCACACTATTGGGATGGCCTAAGGGTCGTTGGAGGTTTCTCCTAATTTGTACGATTTTGGACCATGGAATGGGCAGAATTCCCATGGATTGGTAGGCACAGTCCTAATGTGTGGCTCCAGGGGCCCAGCCTGGAGGGTGTGTGGCCCAAGACTTTGAGGACAGAAGTCTGAAAACACAAACTCAGCTTAGGTTTGGGGACGTAGGTATGGCAGGCCCGATCTACAAACCATGAGAAGAACTCTACAGGATATGAAGAAAGTGCGAGTCTGTGGCGATTGCTCAGGCTTTTGTCTCTGGATTTTGTATCAGTGATGGCCGTGGAATGTCGGGGAGGCCTCATGGGCCATGGACGAATCTTCCTCTCGGAGGATTTGGCACGATTCCCAATTGCTTTTCGTCAATCTGTGGGATGGGAGGACTCATTTCAGTTTTGTTACCTCAGGTGTCCCACCAAAAGAGGAATTCCAAAGCAAAGCCTTGGGGAAGACTGAAGGGACAATCCGAACTATGGTGAAAAATTGGGGCCTAGGGGCATGGCAAGCCCAATATGCTATCTCTTCATCCAGCCACTGAGTGGCCTTACTTGAGGACTGGGCTCAGCCTGAGGGTCACAATGTGTGTTTGTGACCAATGTGGCCCGCGAGCATGGGCGGGGCCTCATGGGCCACACTGGTTTCAACGACACTGAACGTTGGACAACATGCCAACCACAAGGTTTCTTGCCATGGGGAAGGAGTTCTGATTTCTGCATCACCTTCAACATGGACAGTGATTGGAGATAAGGTCTAGGTTCTGAAACCTGAAAACCGAGGTTGGGAAGAGATGACGACCTAAGGCCATGGCGGCTCGATGTGCTCAGTGTGCGGCCAGCTGTCTGGAAGGGGCCAGGGGGTCCAGGCTCAGGCTGTGTCAGAAAGGGCATTATTGCCCTGGTCAGCCTATGTATTTGGGGTACAGCCAAGGTCGGTGCAGGTTGATCCTCATTTGGGGTTACTGGGTAGCCCCAGAGGACAATGTTTTTTATCTGGAGGGCAGGCAGAGTGCTGCATTGTAGTTCTGGATTGCCAAACTGGAGGCCTTGTGGGCCAGTAGTCTGACGACAAAAGTCTGAGAACACAAGCTAGGCTTAGGTTTCTGGGTGAGGCCATGGCAGGCACAATCTACAGACCTGAATCGAGATCTCGTGCATCTGAAGTCAGGGCGAGGATCAGACGATCGCTCAGGTTGGAGTTTCTGTCCCTGATGGCCCATTCATGAATGGGGGGGCATCACGAGGCCATGGGGGTTTTCCCATGATGGGAGTTGTGAGAAGCTCCAAACTGCAGAGAGTCTTCGGCAGGACAATTGAGACCTGTTGTTTGGCTCCAGGCCAATGATTCTGAGCAGGGTTCTAAGGATGGATGGCTGGGTAGCCCACCTCGCATTCCAATTGTCTCCTAGCAACAAGACAGTTTAGATCTCCTGGATCTGTGGGGAGCTACCGAGGATGCTGAGTTGAAATGCACACCCCTGGGGATGGGTCCGAATGTGCTTTTGTGTCTATGGAGACCTTGGAATGAAGCGGTGGCTCTGGGGCCCTAAAGGGTTCTCCTAAACAGAGGCTTTGACACAGCTCCAACGTGCAAGTTTCCCATGTGTAGATGAGATGTTTTCTGATGGGTGAAACAAGAAACAGCTATATGCTGCTTTTGAAATCCAGGCCTCTGAGGAGAGATGCCTGGAAACCAAAGCAATGGATCTGATTAGTGCCTAGGGGCCTGTTCTTTCCTTTTTACCTCTGAGGACATCTGTCTATGGGTCTGAGTGCAGGTAGGGGCTCATTTGGGCTCAGATTGCCCCTGTTTTTCCTGGGAAGCTACCACTATTGAGATATATCAGGGACTTTGGAGGTTTATCCTATTAGAAGGGTTGTGGCCATTGGATTGGGCACACACAATTCCCTTGGAGAGGGCAAGTACAGTCCTCAGGTTTGGCTCCAGGGGCCTGAGCCTGTAGGTTGTGTAGTCCAGCCCTTTTTGGACAGTTGTCTGAAAACACAAACTCGGCTTATGTTTCAGGTCATAGGTATGGCAGGACAGATCTACAGACCATGAGGAGAACTTTTCGGGATTTGAAAGAAGGGCGAGTGTGAGGCTCCTGCTCAAGTTTTTGTCTCGGGATATCGTGTCACTCATGGTCGGCAATTTCTGGGTGACTTCATGGGAAATGGACGAGTCTTACTCTCTGGTGGTTTGGCCCCGTCCAAAGAGTTTGGGTTCATTCTGTGGGCTGGAAGAAGTCCGTTTTATTTTGTTGTTGTTGTTGTTTTCTTTTTTAACCTCAGGTGTCCCACCAAATGAGGGATTTCAGAGTAGAGCCCTAGGAGGGGCGACTGGACAATCAGAAATCTGGTTAAAAATTGGGGCCTAGGGACATGTCAAGCCCATTATGACATCTAATGGTCCAGCCACTGAGAGGACTTACTAGAGGACAGGACTCATGCTGAGGGTCACAATGCGTGTGTATGCCCTCGTCGCACTCAAGAATGGGCGGGGCCTCAGGGTTTCTCCTACACTGATCGTTGGACAACGTGCCAACTACAAGGGTTCTTGCCATGGGTAAGGAGGAGTTCTGATTTCTGCATCAGACTCACCCCTGGGCAGTGATTGGAATAAGGTCTCGGTTCTGAAGCCTGAAAACTGAGGTAGGGAAGAGATGATGACCTAAGGCCATGGCGGGTTTTATGTGCTCAGTGTGCGGTCAGATTTCTGGGTGTTGGTCAGGAGGTCCGGGCTCAGGTTGTGTTCGACAGTGCATTAGTGCCCAGGTTAGACTATATAATTTGGGTAAAGTCGAGTGCTGTGTAGGTTTACCCTCATTTAAGGTGCCTGGGCAGCTCATGAGGCAATAATTTTTTTCTCTAGAGGGCAGGCAGAGTGCTGCATTGTGGGTCCGGAATTGCCAAACTTGAGGGCTTTGGGGCCAGGAGTGTGAGGATGGAAGTCTGAGAAGACAAGCTAGACTTGGGTTTCAGGGCGAGGGCACGGCAGGTACCCCCTGCAGATCTGAACCAATATCTCATGCATCTGAAGTCAGGGCGAGGATCAGACGTTGGCTCAGGTGGGAGTTTCTGAGCATGACGGCCGCTTCATGAAGGGAGCGGAATCTCGAGACCATTGAGGTTTTCCCACGTTGGGAGTTGTGGGATGCCCCCTTCCAGGATTCCTTCTTCCGGACAATTGAGACCTGTTGGACAGCTCCAGGACATCCCATATGGAATGACTCCAGAGCACCGTTCGCGGATGGATGCTTGGGAAGCCCGCCTCGCATTCCAATTGTCTCCTAGCAACAAGACAGTTTAGATCTGATGGCTCTGCGGGAGAAACCTCGGTGGCTGAGTTGAAATGGACTTTCCTGAGGATGTGTCCTAATGTGTTTTTGTGTCCATGAGGGCCTTGAATGGGGCGGTGGCACCGGCAACCTGAAGTACTTTCCTAAGCTTTGGACATGGCTCCCATGCACAGGTTTACTTGTGGAGACGAGATGATTTCTGATGGGTGCCTCAGGAAAAGCCCTATGCTCGTATTGGAATCAGGCTTTTGAGGACACATGCCTGTAACCCAAAGCAATGGATCCTATTATGGCCTAGGGTCCTGTCTGGTTCAATCTTCTTCTCTGGGGACATCCATCTATGGTATGAGTGGAGGTCGATTATCAGCTGGTGTCAGACACCCCTTGTTTGTTCCGGGTGACCCACACTACTGGGATGGCCTAAGGGTCGTTGGAGGTTTCTCCTAATTTGTACGATTTTGGACAATGGAATGGGCAGAATTCCCATGGATTGGTAGGCACAGTCCTAATGTGTGGCTCCAGGGGCCCAGCCTGGAGGGTGTGTGGCCCAAGACTTTGAGGACAGAAGTCTGAAAACACAAACTCAGCTTAGGTTTGGGGACGTAGGTATGGCAGGCCCGATCTACAAACCATGAGAAGAACTCTACAGGATATGAAGAAAGTGCGAGTCTGTGGCGATTGCTCAGGCTTTTGTCTCTGGATTTTGTATCAGTGATGGCCGTGGAATGTCGGGGAGGCCTCATGGGCCATGGACGAATCTTCCTCTCGGAGGATTTGGCACGATTCCCAATTGCTTTTCGTCAATCTGTGGGATGGGAGGACTCATTTCAGTTTTGTTACCTCAGGTGTCCTACCAAAAGAGGAATTCCAAAGCCAAGCCGTGGGGAAGACTGAAGGGACAATCCGAACTATGGTTAAAAATTGGGGCCTAGGGGCATGGCAAGCCCAATATGCTATCTCTTCATCCAGCCACTGAGTGGCCTTACTTGAGGACTGGGCTCAGCCTGAGGGTCACAATGTGTGTTTGTGACCAATGTGGCCCGCGAGCATGGGCGGGGCCTCATGGGCCACACTGGTTTCAACAACACTGAACATTGGACAACATGCCAACCACAAGGTTTCTTGCCATGGGGAAGGAGTTCTGATTTCTGCATCACCTTCAACATGGACAGTGATTGGAGATAAGGTCTAGGTTCTGAAACCTGAAAACCGAGGTTGGGAAGAGATGACGACCTAAGGCCATGGCGGCTCGATGTGCTCAGTGTGCGGCCAGCTGTCTGGGAGGGGCCAGGGGGTCCAGGCTCAGGCTGTGTCAGAAAGGGCATTAGTGCCCTGGTCAGCCTATGTATTTGGGGTACAGCCAAGGTCGGTGCAGGTTGATCCTCATTTGGGGTTACTGGGTAGCCCCAGAGGACAATGTTTTTTATCTGGAGGGCAGGAAGAGTGCTGCATTGTTTTTCTGGATTGCCAAACTGGAGGCCTTGTGGGCCAGTAGTCTGACGACAAAAGTCTGAGAACACAAGCTAGGCTTAGGTTTCTGGGTGAGGCCATGGCAGGCACAATCTACAGACCTGAATCGAGATCTCGTGCATCTGAAGTCAGGGCGAGGATCAGACGATCGCTCAGGTTGGAGTTTCTGTCCCTGATGGCCCCTTCATGAATGGGGGGGCATCACGAGGCCATGGGGGTTTTCCCATGATGGGAGTTGTGAGAAGCTCCAAACTGCAGAGAGTCTTCGGCAGGACAATTGAGACCTGTTGTTTGGCTCCAGGCCAATGATTCTGAGCAGGGTTCTAAGGATGGATGGCTGGGTAGCCCACCTCGCATTCCAATTGTCTCCTAGCAACAAGACAGTTTAGATCTCCTGGATCTGTGGGGAGCTACCGAGGATGCTGAGTTGAAATGCACAACCCTGGGGATGGGTCCGAATGTGCTTTTGTGTCTATGGAGACCTTGGAATGAAGCGTTGGCTCTGGGGCCCTAAAGGGTTCTCCTAAACAGAGGCTTTGACACAGCTCCAACGTGCAAGTTTCCCATGTGTAGATGAGATGTTTTCTGATGGGTGAAACAAGAAACAGCTATATGCTCCTTTTGAAATCCAGGCCTCTGAGGAGAGATTCCTGGAAACCAAAGCAATGGATCTGATTAGTGCCTAGGGGCCTGTTCTTTCCTTTTTACCTCTGAGGACATCTGTCTATGGGTCTGAGTGCAGGTAGGGGCTCATTTGGGCTCAGATTGCCCCTGTTTTTCCTGGGAAGCTACCACTATTGAGATATATCAGGGAATTTGGAGGTTTATCCTATTAGAAGGGTTGTGGCCATTGGAATGGGCACACACAATTCCCTTGGAGAGGGCAAGTACAGTCCTCAGGTTTGGCTCCAGGGGCCTGAGCCTGTAGGTTGTGTAGTCCAGCCCTTTTTGGACAGTTGTCTGAAAACACAAACTCGGCTTATGTTTCAGGTCATAGGTATGGCAGGACTGATCTACAGACCATGAGGAGAACTTTTCGGGATTTGAAAGAAGGGTGAGTGTGAGGCTCCTGCTCAAGTTTTTGTCTCGGGATATTGTGTCACTCATGGTCGTGGATTTTCTGGCTGACTTCATGGGAAATGGACGAGTCTTACTCTCTGGTGGTTTGGCCCCGTCCAAAGAGTTTGGGTTCATTCTGTGGGCTGAAAGAAGTCCGTTTTATTTTGTTGTTGTTGTTGTTTTCTTTTTTAACCTCAGGTGTCCCACCAAATGAGGGATTTCAGAGTAGAGCCCTAGGAGGGGCGACTGGACAATCAGAAATCTGGTTAAAAATTGGGGCCTAGGGACATGTCAAGCCCATTATGACATCTAATGGTCCAGCCACTGAGAGGACTTACTAGAGGACAGGACTCATGCTGAGGGTCACAATGCGTGTGTATGCCCTCGTCGCACTCAAGAATGGGCGGGGCCTCAGGGTTTCTCCTACACTGATCGTTGGACAACGTGCCAACTACAAGGGTTCTTGCCATGGGTAAGGAGGAGTTCTGATTTCTGCATCAGACTCACCCCTGGGCAGTGATTGGAATAAGGTCTCGGTTCTGAAGCCTGAAAACTGAGGTAGGGAAGAGATGATGACCTAAGGCCATGGCGGGTTTTATGTGCTCAGTGTGCGGTCAGATTTCTGGGTGTTGGTCAGGAGGTCCGGGCTCAGGATGTGTTCGACAGTGCATTAGTGCCCAGGTTAGACTATATAATTTGGGTAAAGTCGAGTGCTGTGTAGGTTTACCCTCATTTAAGGTGCCTGGGCAGCTCATGAGGCAATAATTTTTTTCTCTAGAGGGCAGGCAGAGTGCTGCATTGTGGGTCCGGAATTGCCAAACTTGAGGGCTTTGGGGCCAGGAGTGTGAGGATGGAAGTCTGAGAAGACAAGCTAGACTTGGGTTTCAGGGCGAGGGCACGGCAGGTACCCCCTGCAGATCTGAACCAATATCTCATGCATCTGAAGTCAGGGCGAGGATCAGACGTTGGCTCAGGTGGGAGTTTCTGAGCATGACGGCCGCTTCATGAAGGGAGCGGAATCTCGAGACCATTGAGGTTTTCCCACGTTGGGAGTTGTGGGATGCCCCCTTCCAGGATTCCTTCTTCCGGACAATTGAGACCTGTTGGACAGCTCCAGGACATCCCATATGGAATGACTCCAGAGCACCGTTCGCGGATGGATGCTTGGGAAGCCCGCCTCGCATTCCAATTGTCTCCTAGCAACAAGACAGTTTAGATCTGATGGCTCTGCGGGAGAAACCTCGGTGGCTGAGTTGAAATGGACTTTCCTGAGGATGTGTCCTAATGTGTTTTTGTGTCCATGAGGGCCTTGAATGGGGCGGTGGCACCGGCAACCTGAAGTACTTTCCTAAGCTTTGGACATGGCTCCCATGCACAGGTTTACTTGTGGAGACGAGATGAGTTCTGATGGGTGCCTCAGGAAAAGCCCTATGCTCGTATTGGAATCAGGCTTTTGAGGACACATGCCTGTAACCCAAAGCAATGGATCCTATTATGGCCTAGGGTCCTGTCTGGTTCAATCTTCTTCTCTGGGGACATCCATCTATGGTATGAGTGGAGGTCGATTATCAGCTGGTGTCAGACACCCCTTGTTTGTTCCGGGTGACCCACACTACTGGGATGGCCTAAGGGTCGTTGGAGGTTTCTCCTAATTTGTACGATTTTGGACAATGGAATGGGCAGAATTCCCATGGATTGGTAGGCACAGTCCTAATGTGTGGCTCCAGGGGCCCAGCCTGGAGGGTGTGTGGCCCAAGACTTTGAGGACAGAAGTCTGAAAACACAAACTCAGCTTAGGTTTGGGGACGTAGGTATGGCAGGCCCGATCTACAAACCATGAGAAGAACTCTACAGGATATGAAGAAAGTGCGAGTCTGTGGCGATTGCTCAGGCTTTTGTCTCTGGATTTTGTATCAGTGATGGCCGTGGAATGTCGGGGAGGCCTCATGGGCCATGGACGAATCTTCCTCTCGGAGGATTTGGCACGATTCCCAATTGCTTTTCGTCAATCTGTGGGATGGGAGGACTCATTTCAGTTTTGTTACCTCAGGTGTCCTACCAAAAGAGGAATTCCAAAGCCAAGCCGTGGGGAAGACTGAAGGGACAATCCGAACTATGGTTAAAAATTGGGGCCTAGGGGCATGGCAAGCCCAATATGCTATCTCTTCATCCAGCCACTGAGTGGCCTTACTTGAGGACTGGGCTCAGCCTGAGGGTCACAATGTGTGTTTGTGACCAATGTGGCCCGCGAGCATGGGCGGGGCCTCATGGGCCACACTGGTTTCAACAACACTGAACATTGGACAACATGCCAACCACAAGGTTTCTTGCCATGGGGAAGGAGTTCTGATTTCTGCATCACCTTCAACATGGACAGTGATTGGAGATAAGGTCTAGGTTCTGAAACCTGAAAACCGAGGTTGGGAAGAGATGACGACCTAAGGCCATGGCGGCTCGATGTGCTCAGTGTGCGGCCAGCTGTCTGGGAGGGGCCAGGGGGTCCAGGCTCAGGCTGTGTCAGAAAGGGCATTAGTGCCCTGGTCAGCCTATGTATTTGGGGTACAGCCAAGGTCGGTGCAGGTTGATCCTCATTTGGGGTTACTGGGTAGCCCCAGAGGACAATGTTTTTTATCTGGAGGGCAGGAAGAGTGCTGCATTGTAGTTCTGGATTGCCAAACTGGAGGCCTTGTGGGCCAGTAGTCTGACGACAAAAGTCTGAGAACACAAGCTAGGCTTAGGTTTCTGGGTGAGGCCATGGCAGGCACAATCTACAGACCTGAATCGAGATCTCGTGCATCTGAAGTCAGGGCGAGGATCAGACGATCGCTCAGGTTGGAGTTTCTGTCCCTGATGGCCCCTTCATGAATGGGGGGGCATCACGAGGCCATGGGGGTTTTCCCATGATGGGAGTTGTGAGAAGCTCCAAACTGCAGAGAGTCTTCGGCAGGACAATTGAGACCTGTTGTTTGGCTCCAGGCCAATGATTCTGAGCAGGGTTCTAAGGATGGATGGCTGGGTAGCCCACCTCGCATTCCAATTGTCTCCTAGCAACAAGACAGTTTAGATCTCCTGGATCTGTGGGGAGCTACCGAGGATGCTGAGTTGAAATGCACAACCCTGGGGATGGGTCCGAATGTGCTTTTGTGTCTATGGAGACCTTGGAATGAAGCGTTGGCTCTGGGGCCCTAAAGGGTTCTCCTAAACAGAGGCTTTGACACAGCTCCAACGTGCAAGTTTCCCATGTGTAGATGAGATGTTTTCTGATGGGTGAAACAAGAAACAGCTATATGCTCCTTTTGAAATCCAGGCCTCTGAGGAGAGATGCCTGGAAACCAAAGCAATGGATCTGATTAGTGCCTAGGGGCCTGTTCTTTCCTTTTTACCTCTGAGGACATCTGTCTATGGGTCTGAGTGCAGGTAGGGGCTCATTTGGGCTCAGATTGCCCCTGTTTTTCCTGGGAAGCTACCACTATTGAGATATATCAGGGAATTTGGAGGTTTATCCTATTAGAAGGGTTGTGGCCATTGGAATGGGCACACACAATTCCCTTGGAGAGGGCAAGTACAGTCCTCAGGTTTGGCTCCAGGGGCCTGAGCCTGTAGGTTGTGTAGTCCAGCCCTTTTTGGACAGTTGTCTGAAAACACAAACTCGGCTTATGTTTCAGGTCATAGGTATGGCAGGACTGATCTACAGACCATGAGGAGAACTTTTCGGGATTTGAAAGAAGGGTGAGTGTGAGGCTCCTGCTCAAGTTTTTGTCTCGGGATATTGTGTCACTCATGGTCGTGGATTTTCTGGCTGACTTCATGGGAAATGGACGAGTCTTACTCTCTGGTGGTTTGGCCCCGTCCAAAGAGTTTGGGTTCATTCTGTGGGCTGGAAGAAGTCCGTTTTATTTTGTTGTTGTTGTTGTTTTCTTTTTTAACCTCAGGTGTCCCACCAAATGAGGGATTTCAGAGTAGAGCCCTAGGAGGGGCGACTGGACAATCAGAAATCTGGTTAAAAATTGGGGCCTAGGGACATGTCAAGCCCATTATGACATCTAATGGTCCAGCCACTGAGAGGACTTACTAGAGGACAGGACTCATGCTGAGGGTCACAATGCGTGTGTATGCCCTCGTCGCACTCAAGAATGGGCGGGGCCTCAGGGTTTCTCCTACACTGATCGTTGGACAACGTGCCAACCACAAGGGTTCTTGCCATGGGTAAGGAGGAGTTCTGATTTCTGCATCAGACTCACCCCTGGGCAGTGATTGGAGATAAGGTCTCGGTTCTGAAGCCTGAAAACTGAGGTAGGGAAGAGATGATGACCTAAGGCCATGGCGGGTTTTATGTGCTCAGTGTGCGGTCAGCTTTCTGGGTGTTGGTCAGGAGGTCCGGGCTCAGGATGTGTTCGACAGTGCATTAGTGCCCAGGTTAGACTATATAATTTGGGTAAAGTCGAGTGCTGTGTAGGTTTACCCTCATTTAAGGTGCCTGGGAAGCTCATGAGGCAATAATTTTTTTCTCTAGAGGGCAGGCAGAGTGCTGCATTGTGGGTCCGGAATTGCCAAACTTGAGGGCTTTGGGGCCAGGAGTGTGAGGATGGAAGTCTGAGAAGACAAGCTAGACTTGGGTTTCAGGGCGAGGGCACGGCAGGTACCCCCTGCAGATCTGAACCAATATCTCATGCATCTGAAGTCAGGGCGAGAATCAGACGTTGGCTCAGGTGGGAGTTTCTGAGCATGACGGCTGCTTCATGAAGGGAGCAGAATCTCGAGACCATTGAGGTTTTCCCACGTTGGGAGTTGTGGGATGCCCCCTTCCAGGATTCCTTCTTCCGGACAATTGAGACCTGTTGGACAGCTCCAGGACATCCCATATGGAATGACTCCAGAGCACCGTTCGCGGATGGATGCTTGGGAAGCCCGCCTCGCATTCCAATTGTCTCCTAGCAACAAGACAGTTTAGATCTGATGGCTCTGCGGGAGAAACCTCGGTGGCTGAGTTGAAATGGACTTTCCTGAGGATGTGTCCTAATGTGTTTTTGTGTCCATGAGGGCCTTGGAATGGGGCGGTGGCACCGGCAACCTGAAGTACTTTCCTAAGCTTTGGACATGGCTCCCATGCACAGGTTTACTTGTGGAGACGAGATGAGTTCTGATGGGTGCCTCAGGAAAAGCCCTATGCTCGTATTGGAATCAGGCTTTTGAGGACACATGCCTGTAACCCAAAGCAATGGATCCTATTATGGCCTAGGGTCCTGTCTGGTTCAATCTTCTTCTCTGGGGACATCCATCTATGGTATGAGTGGAGGTCGATTATCAGCTGGTGTCAGACACCCCTTGTTTGTTCCGGGTGACCCACACTACTGGGATGGCCTAAGGGTCGTTGGAGGTTTCTCCTAATTTGTACGATTTTGGACCATGGAATGGGCAGAATTCCCATGGATTGGTAGGCACAGTCCTAATGTGTGGCTCCAGGGGCCCAGCCTGGAGGGTGTGTGGCCCAAGACTTTGAGGACAGAAGTCTGAAAACACAAACTCAGCTTAGGTTTGGGGACGTAGGTATGGCAGGCCCGATCTACAAACCATGAGAAGAACTCTACAGGATATGAAGAAAGTGCGAGTCTGTGGCGATTGCTCAGGCTTTTGTCTCTGGATTTTGTATCAGTGATGGCCGTGGAATGTCGGGGAGGCCTCATGGGCCATGGACGAATCTTCCTCTCGGAGGATTTGGCCCGATTCCCAATTGCTTTTCGTCAATCTGTGGGATGGGAGGACTCATTTCAGTTTTGTTACCTCAGGTGTCCCACCAAAAGAGGAATTCCAAAGCCAAGCCGTGGGGAAGACTGAAGGGACAATCCGAACTATGGTTAAAAATTGGGGCCTAGGGGCATGGCAAGCCCAATATGCTATCTCTTCATCCAGCCACTGAGTGGCCTTACTTGAGGACTGGGCTCAGCCTGAGGGTCACAATGTGTGTTTGTGACCAATGTGGCCCGCGAGCATGGGCGGGGCCTCATGGGCCACACTGGTTTCAACAACACTGAACGTTGGACAACATGCCAACCACAAGGTTTCTTGCCATGGGGAAGGAGTTCTGATTTCTGCATCACCTTCAACATGGACAGTGATTGGAGATAAGGTCTAGGTTCTGAAACCTGAAAACCGAGGTTGGGAAGAGATGACGACCTAAGGCCATGGCGGCTCGATGTGCTCAGTGTGCGGCCAGCTGTCTGGGAGGAGCCAGGGGGTCCAGGCTCAGGCTGTGTCAGAAAGGGCATTAGTGCCCTGGTCAGCCTATGTATTTGGGGTACAGCCAAGGTCGGTGCAGGTTGATCCTCATTTGGGGTTACTGGGTAGCCCCAGAGGACAATGTTTTTTATCTGGAGGGCAGGAAGAGTGCTGCATTGTAGTTCTGGATTGCCAAACTGGAGGCCTTGTTGGCCAGTAGTCTGACGACAAAAGTCTGAGAACACAAGCTAGGCTTAGGTTTCTGGGTGAGGCCATGGCAGGCACAATCTACAGACCTGAATCGAGATCTCGTGCATCTGAAGTCAGGGCGAGGATCAGACGATCGCTCAGGTTGGAGTTTCTGTCCCTGATGGCCCCTTCATGAATGGGGGGGCATCACGAGGCCATGGGGGTTTTCCCATGATGGGAGTTGTGAGAAGCTCCAAACTGCAGAGAGTCTTCGGCAGGACAATTGAGACCTGTTGTTTGGCTCCAGGCCAATGATTCTGAGCAGGGTTCTAAGGATGGATGGCTGGGTAGCCCACCTCGCATTCCAATTGTCTCCTAGCAACAAGACAGTTTAGATCTCCTGGATCTGTGGGGAGCTACCGAGGATGCTGAGTTGAAATGCACACCCCTGGGGATGGGTCCGAATGTGCTTTTGTGTCTATGGAGACCTTGGAATGAAGCGGTGGCTCTGGGGCCCTAAAGGGTTCTCCTAAACAGAGGCTTTGACACAGCTCCAACGTGCAAGTTTCCCATGTGTAGATGAGATGTTTTCTGATGGGTGAAACAAGAAACAGCTATATGCTCCTTTTGAAATCCAGGCCTCTGAGGAGAGATGCCTGGAAACCAAAGCAATGGATCTGATTAGTGCCTAGGGGCCTGTTCTTTCCTTTTTACCTCTGAGGACATCTGTCTATGGGTCTGAGTGCAGGTAGGGGCTCATTTGGGCTCAGATTGCCCCTGTTTTTCCTGGGAAGCTACCACTATTGAGATATATCAGGGACTTTGGAGGTTTATCCTATTAGAAGGGTTGTGGCCATTGGAATGGGCACACACAATTCCCTTGGAGAGGGCAAGTACAGTCCTCAGGTTTGGCTCCAGGGGCCTGAGCCTGTAGGTTGTGTAGTCCAGCCCTTTTTGGACAGTTGTCTGAAAACACAAACTCGGCTTATGTTTCAGGTCATAGGTATGGCAGGACTGATCTACAGACCATGAGGAGAACTTTTCGGGATTTGAAAGAAGGGTGAGTGTGAGGCTCCTGCTCAAGTTTTTGTCTCGGGATATTGTGTCACTCATGGTCGTGGATTTTCTGGCTGACTTCATGGGAAATGGACGAGTCTTACTCTCTGGTGGTTTGGCCCCGTCCAAAGAGTTTGGGTTCATTCTGTGGGCTGGAAGAAGTCCGTTTTATTTTGTTGTTGTTGTTGTTTTCTTTTTTAACCTCAGGTGTCCCACCAAATGAGGGATTTCAGAGTAGAGCCCTAGGAGGGGCGACTGGACAATCAGAAATCTGGTTAAAAATTGGGGCCTAGGGACATGTCAAGCCCATTATGACATCTAATGGTCCAGCCACTGAGAGGACTTACTAGAGGACAGGACTCATGCTGAGGGTCACAATGCGTGTGTATGCCCTCGTCGCACTCAAGAATGGGCGGGGCCTCAGGGTTTCTCCTACACTGATCGTTGGACAACGTGCCAACCACAAGGGTTCTTGCCATGGGTAAGGAGGAGTTCTGATTTCTGCATCAGACTCACCCCTGGGCAGTGATTGGAGATAAGGTCTCGGTTCTGAAGCCTGAAAACTGAGGTAGGGAAGAGATGATGACCTAAGGCCATGGCGGGTTTTATGTGCTCAGTGTGCGGTCAGCTTTCTGGGTGTTGGTCAGGAGGTCCGGGCTCAGGATGTGTTCGACAGTGCATTAGTGCCCAGGTTAGACTATATAATTTGGGTAAAGTCGAGTGCTGTGTAGGTTTACCCTCATTTAAGGTGCCTGGGAAGCTCATGAGGCAATAATTTTTTTCTCTAGAGGGCAGGCAGAGTGCTGCATTGTGGGTCCGGAATTGCCAAACTTGAGGGCTTTGGGGCCAGGAGTGTGAGGATGGAAGTCTGAGAAGACAAGCTAGACTTGGGTTTCAGGGCGAGGGCACGGCAGGTACCCCCTGCAGATCTGAACCAATATCTCATGCATCTGAAGTCAGGGCGAGGATCAGACGTTGGCTCAGGTGGGAGTTTCTGAGCATGACGGCTGCTTCATGAAGGGAGCAGATCTCGAGACCATTGAGGTTTTCCCACGTTGGGAGTTGTGGGATGCCCCCTTCCAGGATTCCTTCTTCCGGACAATTGAGACCTGTTGGACAGCTCCAGGACATCCCATATGGAATGACTCCAGAGCACCGTTCGCGGATGGATGCTTGGGAAGCCCGCCTCGCATTCCAATTGTCTCCTAGCAACAAGACAGTTTAGATCTGATGGCTCTGCGGGAGAAACCTCGGTGGCTGAGTTGAAATGGACTTTCCTGAGGATGTGTCCTAATGTGTTTTTGTGTCCATGAGGGCCTTGGAATGGGGCGGTGGCACCGGCAACCTGAAGTACTTTCCTAAGCTTTGGACATGGCTCCCATGCACAGGTTTACTTGTGGAGACGAGATGAGTTCTGATGGGTGCCTCAGGAAAAGCCCTATGCTCGTATTGGAATCAGGCTTTTGAGGACACATGCCTGTAACCCAAAGCAATGGATCCTATTATGGCCTAGGGTCCTGTCTGGTTCAATCTTCTTCTCTGGGGACATCCATCTATGGTATGAGTGGAGGTCGATTATCAGCTGGTGTCAGACACCCCTTGTTTGTTCCGGGTGACCCACACTACTGGGATGGCCTAAGGGTCGTTGGAGGTTTCTCCTAATTTGTACGATTTTGGACCATGGAATGGGCAGAATTCCCATGGATTGGTAGGCACAGTCCTAATGTGTGGCTCCAGGGGCCCAGCCTGGAGGGTGTGTGGCCCAAGACTTTGAGGACAGAAGTCTGAAAACACAAACTCAGCTTAGGTTTGGGGACGTAGGTATGGCAGGCCCGATCTACAAACCATGAGAAGAACTCTACAGGATATGAAGAAAGTGCGAGTCTGTGGCGATTGCTCAGGCTTTTGTCTCTGGATTTTGTATCAGTGATGGCCGTGGAATGTCGGGGAGGCCTCATGGGCCATGGACGAATCTTCCTCTCGGAGGATTTGGCCCGATTCCCAATTGCTTTTCGTCAATCTGTGGGATGGGAGGACTCATTTCAGTTTTGTTACCTCAGGTGTCCCACCAAAAGAGGAATTCCAAAGCCAAGCCGTGGGGAAGACTGAAGGGACAATCCGAACTATGGTTAAAAATTGGGGCCTAGGGGCATGGCAAGCCCAATATGCTATCTCTTCATCCAGCCACTGAGTGGCCTTACTTGAGGACTGGGCTCAGCCTGAGGGTCACAATGTGTGTTTGTGACCAATGTGGCCCGCGAGCATGGGCGGGGCCTCATGGGCCACACTGGTTTCAACAACACTGAACGTTGGACAACATGCCAACCACAAGGTTTCTTGCCATGGGGAAGGAGTTCTGATTTCTGCATCACCTTCAACATGGACAGTGATTGGAGATAAGGTCTAGGTTCTGAAACCTGAAAACCGAGGTTGGGAAGAGATGAGGACCTAAGGCCATGGCGGCTCGATGTGCTCAGTGTGCGGCCAGCTGTCTGGGAGGAGCCAGGGGGTCCAGGCTCAGGCTGTGTCAGAAAGGGCATTAGTGCCCTGGTCAGCCTATGTATTTGGGGTACAGCCAAGGTCGGTGCAGGTTGATCCTCATTTGGGGTTACTGGGTAGCCCCAGAGGACAATGTTTTTTATCTGGAGGGCAGGAAGAGTGCTGCATTGTAGTTCTGGATTGCCAAACTGGAGGCCTTGTTGGCCAGTAGTCTGACGACAAAAGTCTGAGAACACAAGCTAGGCTTAGGTTTCTGGGTGAGGCCATGGCAGGCACAATCTACAGACCTGAATCGAGATCTCGTGCATCTGAAGTCAGGGCGAGGATCAGACGATCGCTCAGGTTGGAGTTTCTGTCCCTGATGGCCCCTTCATGAATGGGGGGGCATCACGAGGCCATGGGGGTTTTCCCATGATGGGAGTTGTGAGAAGCTCCAAACTGCAGAGAGTCTTCGGCAGGACAATTGAGACCTGTTGTTTGGCTCCAGGCCAATGATTCTGAGCAGGGTTCTAAGGATGGATGGCTGGGTAGCCCACCTCGCATTCCAATTGTCTCCTAGCAACAAGACAGTTTAGATCTCCTGGATCTGTGGGGAGCTACCGAGGATGCTGAGTTGAAATGCACACCCCTGGGGATGGGTCCGAATGTGCTTTTGTGTCTATGGAGACCTTGGAATGAAGCGGTGGCTCTGGGGCCCTAAAGGGTTCTCCTAAACAGAGGCTTTGACACAGCTCCAACGTGCAAGTTTCCCATGTGTAGATGAGATGTTTTCTGATGGGTGAAACAAGAAACAGCTATATGCTGCTTTTGAAATCCAGGCCTCTGAGGAGAGATGCCTGGAAACCAAAGCAATGGATCTGATTAGTGCCTAGGGGCCTGTTCTTTCCTTTTTACCTCTGAGGACATCTGTCTATGGGTCTGAGTGCAGGTAGGGGCTCATTTGGGCTCAGATTGCCCCTGTTTTTCCTGGGAAGCTACCACTATTGAGATATATCAGGGAATTTGGAGGTTTATCCTATTAGAAGGGTTGTGGCCATTGGAATGGGCACACACAATTCCCTTGGAGAGGGCAAGTACAGTCCTCAGGTTTGGCTCCAGGGGCCTGAGCCTGTAGGTTGTGTAGTCCAGCCCTTTTTGGACAGTTGTCTGAAAACACAAACTCGGCTTATGTTTCAGGTCATAGGTATGGCAGGACTGATCTACAGACCATGAGGAGAACTTTTCGGGATTTGAAAGAAGGGTGAGTGTGAGGCTCCTGCTCAAGTTTTTGTCTCGGGATATTGTGTCACTCATGGTCGTGGATTTTCTGGCTGACTTCATGGGAAATGGACGAGTCTTACTCTCTGGTGGTTTGGCCCCGTCCAAAGAGTTTGGGTTCATTCTGTGGGCTGGAAGAAGTCCGTTTTATTTTGTTGTTGTTGTTGTTTTCTTTTTTAACCTCAGGTGTCCCACCAAATGAGGGATTTCAGAGTAGAGCCCTAGGAGGGGCGACTGGACAATCAGTAATCTGGTTAAAAATTGGGGCCTAGGGACATGTCAAGCCCATTATGACATCTAATGGTCCAGCCACTGAGAGGACTTACTAGAGGACAGGACTCATGCTGAGGGTCACAATGCGTGTGTATGCCCTCGTCGCACTCAAGAATGGGCGGGGCCTCAGGGTTTCTCCTACACTGATCGTTGGACAACGTGCCAACCACAAGGGTTCTTGCCATGGGTAAGGAGGAGTTCTGATTTCTGCATCAGACTCACCCCTGGGCAGTGATTGGAGATAAGGTCTCGGTTCTGAAGCCTGAAAACTGAGGTAGGGAAGAGATGATGACCTAAGGCCATGGCGGGTTTTATGTGCTCAGTGTGCGGTCAGCTTTCTGGGTGTTGGTCAGGAGGTCCGGGCTCAGGATGTGTTCGACAGTGCATTAGTGCCCAGGTTAGACTATATAATTTGGGTAAAGTCGAGTGCTGTGTAGGTTTACCCTCATTTAAGGTGCCTGGGCAGCTCATGAGGCAATAATTTTTTTTCTAGAGGGCAGGCAGAGTGCTGCATTGTGGGTCCGGAATTGCCAAACTTGAGGGCTTTGGGGCCAGGAGTGTGAGGATGGAAGTCTGAGAAGACAAGCTAGACTTGGGTTTCAGGGCGAGGGCACGGCAGGTACCCCCTGCAGATCTGAACCAATATCTCATGCATCTGAAGTCAGGGCGAGGATCAGACGTTGGCTCAGGTGGGAGTTTCTGAGCATGACGGCTGCTTCATGAAGGGAGCGGAATCTCGAGACCATTGAGGTTTTCCCACGTTGGGAGTTGTGGGATGCCCCCTTCCAGGATTCCTTCTTCCGGACAATTGAGACCTGTTGGACAGCTCCAGGACATCCCATATGGAATGACTCCAGAGCACCGTTCGCGGATGGATGCCTGGGAAGCCCGCCTCGCATTCCAATTGTCTCCTAGCAACAAGACAGTTTAGATCTGATGGCTCTGCGGGAGCAACCTCGGTGGCTGAGTTGAAATGGACTTTCCTGAGGATGTGTCCTAATGTGTTTTTGTGTCCATGAGGGCCTTGGAATGGGGCGGTGGCACCGGCAACCTGAAGTACTTTCCTAAGCTTTGGACATGGCTCCCATGCACAGGTTTACTTGTGGAGACGAGATGAGTTCTGATGGGTGCCTCAGGAAAAGCCCTATGCTCGTATTGGAATCAGGCTTTTGAGGACACATGCCTGTAACCCAAAGCAATGGATCCTATTATGGCCTAGGTTCCTGTCTGGTTCAATCTTCTTCTCTGGGGACATCCATCTATGGTATGAGTGGAGGTCGATTATCAGCTGGTGTCAGACACCCCTTGTTTGTTCCGGGTGACCCACACTACTGGGATGGCCTAAGGGTCGTTGGAGGTTTCTCCTAATTTGTACGATTTTGGACCATGGAATGGGCAGAATTCCCATGGATTGGTAGGCACAGTCCTAATGTGTGGCTCCAGGGGCCCAGCCTGGAGGGTGTGTGGCCCAAGACTTTGAGGACAGAAGTCTGAAAACACAAACTCAGCTTAGGTTTGGGGACGTAGGTATGGCAGGCCCGATCTACAAACCATGAGAAGAACTCTACAGGATATGAAGAAAGTGCGAGTCTGTGGCGATTGCTCAGGCTTTTGTCTCTGGATTTTGTATCAGTGATGGCCGTGGAATGTCGGGGAGGCCTCATGGGCCATGGACGAATCTTCCTCTCGGAGGATTTGGCCCGATTCCCAATTGCTTTTCGTCAATCTGTGGGATGGGAGGACTCATTTCAGTTTTGTTACCTCAGGTGTCCCACCAAAAGAGGAATTCCAAAGCCAAGCCGTGGGGAAGACTGAAGGGACAATCCGAACTATGGTTAAAAATTGGGGCCTAGGGGCATGGCAAGCCCAATATGTTATCTCTTCATCCAGCCACTGAGTGGCCTTACTTGAGGACTGGGCTCAGCCTGAGGGTCACAATGTGTGTTTGTGACCAATGTGGCCCGCGAGCATGGGCGGGGCCTCATGGGCCACACTGGTTTCAACAACACTGAACGTTGGACAACATGCCAACCACAAGGTTTCTTGCCATGGGGAAGGAGTTCTGATTTCTGCATCACCTTCAACATGGACAGTGATTGGAGATAAGGTCTAGGTTCTGAAACCTGAAAACCGAGGTTGGGAAGAGATGACGACCTAAGGCCATGGCGGCTCGATGTGCTCAGTGTGCGGCCAGCTGTCTGGGAGGGGCCAGGGGGTCCAGGATCAGGCTGTGTCAGAAAGGGCATTAGTGCCCTTGTCAGCCTATGTATTTGGGGTACAGCCAAGGTCGGTGCAGGTTGATCCTCATTTGGGGTTACTGGGTAGCCCCAGAGGACAATGTTTTTTATCTGGAGGGCAGGAAGAGTGCTGCATTGTAGTTCTGGATTGCCAAACTGGAGGCCTTGTGGGCCAGTAGTCTGACGACAAAAGTCTGAGAACACAAGCTAGGCTTAGGTTTCTGGGTGAGGCCATGGCAGGCACAATCTACAGACCTGAATCGAGATCTCGTGCATCTGAAGTCAGGGCGAGGATCAGACGATCGCTCAGGTTGGAGTTTCTGTCCCTGATGGCCCCTTCATGAATGGGGGGGCATCACGAGGCCATGGGGGTTTTCCCATGATGGGAGTTGTGAGAAGCTCCAAACTGCAGAGAGTCTTCGGCAGGACAATTGAGACCTGTTGTTTGGCTCCAGGCCAATGATTCTGAGCAGGGTTCTAAGGATGGATGGCTGGGTAGCCCACCTCGCATTCCAATTGTCTCCTAGCAACAAGACAGTTTAGATCTCCTGGATCTGTGGGGAGCTACCGAGGATGCTGAGTTGAAATGCACAACCCTGGGGATGGGTCCGAATGTGCTTTTGTGTCTATGGAGACCTTGGAATGAAGCGTTGGCTCTGGGGCCCTAAAGGGTTCTCCTAAACAGAGGCTTTGACACAGCTCCAACGTGCAAGTTTCCCATGTGTAGATGAGATGTTTTCTGATGGGTGAAACAAGAAACAGCTATATGCTCCTTTTGAAATCCAGGCCTCTGAGGAGAGATGCCTGGAAACCAAAGCAATGGATCTGATTAGTGCCTAGGGGCCTGTTCTTTCCTTTTTACCTCTGAGGACATCTGTCTATGGGTCTGAGTGCAGGTAGGGGCTCATTTGGGCTCAGATTGCCCCTGTTTTTCCTGGGAAGCTACCACTATTGAGATATATCAGGGAATTTGGAGGTTTATCCTATTAGAAGGGTTGTGGCCATTGGAATGGGCACACACAATTCCCTTGGAGAGGGCAAGTACAGTCCTCAGGTTTGGCTCCAGGGGCCGGAGCCTGTAGGTTGTGTAGTCCAGCCCTTTTTGGACAGTTGTCTGAAAACACAAACTCGGCTTATGTTTCAGGTCATAGGTATGGCAGGACTGATCTACAGACCATGAGGAGAACTTTTCGGGATTTGAAAGAAGGGTGAGTGTGAGGCTCCTGCTCAAGTTTTTGTCTCGGGATATTGTGTCACTCATGGTCGTGGATTTTCTGGCTGACTTCATGGGAAATGGACGAGTCTTACTCTCTGGTGGTTTGGCCCCGTCCAAAGAGTTTGGGTTCATTCTGTGGGCTGGAAGAAGTCCGTTTTATTTTGTTGTTGTTGTTGTTTTCTTTTTTAACCTCAGGTGTCCCACCAAATGAGGGATTTCAGAGTAGAGCCCTAGGAGGGGCGACTGGACAATCAGAAATCTGGTTAAAAATTGGGGCCTAGGGACATGTCAAGCCCATTATGACATCTAATGGTCCAGCCACTGAGAGGACTTACTAGAGGACAGGACTCATGCTGAGGGTCACAATGCGTGTGTATGCCCTCGTCGCACTCAAGAATGGGCGGGGCCTCAGGGTTTCTCCTACACTGATCGTTGGACAACGTGCCAACCACAAGGGTTCTTGCCATGGGTAAGGAGGAGTTCTGATTTCTGCATCAGACTCACCCCTGGGCAGTGATTGGAGATAAGGTCTCGGTTCTGAAGCCTGAAAACTGAGGTAGGGAAGAGATGATGACCTAAGGCCATGGCGGGTTTTATGTGCTCAGTGTGCGGTCAGCTTTCTGGGTGTTGGTCAGGAGGTCCGGGCTCAGGATGTGTTCGACAGTGCATTAGTGCCCAGGTTAGACTATATAATTTGGGTAAAGTCGAGTGCTGTGTAGGTTTACCCTCATTTAAGGTGCCTGGGAAGCTCATGAGGCAATAATTTTTTTCTCTAGAGGGCAGGCAGAGTGCTGCATTGTGGGTCCGGAATTGCCAAACTTGAGGGCTTTGGGGCCAGGAGTGTGAGGATGGAAGTCTGAGAAGACAAGCTAGACTTGGGTTTCAGGGCGAGGGCACGGCAGGTACCCCCTGCAGATCTGAACCAATATCTCATGCATCTGAAGTCAGGGCGAGAATCAGACGTTGGCTCAGGTGGGAGTTTCTGAGCATGACGGCTGCTTCATGAAGGGAGCAGAATCTCGAGACCATTGAGGTTTTCCCACGTTGGGAGTTGTGGGATGCCCCCTTCCAGGATTCCTTCTTCCGGACAATTGAGACCTGTTGGACAGCTCCAGGACATCCCATATGGAATGACTCCAGAGCACCGTTCGCGGATGGATGCTTGGGAAGCCCGCCTCGCATTCCAATTGTCTCCTAGCAACAAGACAGTTTAGATCTGATGGCTCTGCGGGAGAAACCTCGGTGGCTGAGTTGAAATGGACTTTCCTGAGGATGTGTCCTAATGTGTTTTTGTGTCCATGAGGGCCTTGGAATGGGGCGGTGGCACCGGCAACCTGAAGTACTTTCCTAAGCTTTGGACATGGCTCCCATGCACAGGTTTACTTGTGGAGACGAGATGAGTTCTGATGGGTGCCTCAGGAAAAGCCCTATGCTCGTATTGGAATCAGGCTTTTGAGGACACATGCCTGTAACCCAAAGCAATGGATCCTATTATGGCCTAGGGTCCTGTCTGGTTCAATCTTCTTCTCTGGGGACATCCATCTATGGTATGAGTGGAGGTCGATTATCAGCTGGTGTCAGACACCCCTTGTTTGTTCCGGGTGACCCACACTACTGGGATGGCCTAAGGGTCGTTGGAGGTTTCTCCTAATTTGTACGATTTTGGACCATGGAATGGGCAGAATTCCCATGGATTGGTAGGCACAGTCCTAATGTGTGGCTCCAGGGGCCCAGCCTGGAGGGTGTGTGGCCCAAGACTTTGAGGACAGAAGTCTGAAAACACAAACTCAGCTTAGGTTTGGGGACGTAGGTATGGCAGGCCCGATCTACAAACCATGAGAAGAACTCTACAGGATATGAAGAAAGTGCGAGTCTGTGGCGATTGCTCAGGCTTTTGTCTCTGGATTTTGTATCAGTGATGGCCGTGGAATGTCGGGGAGGCCTCATGGGCCATGGACGAATCTTCCTCTCGGAGGATTTGGCCCGATTCCCAATTGCTTTTCGTCAATCTGTGGGATGGGAGGACTCATTTCAGTTTTGTTACCTCAGGTGTCCCACCAAAAGAGGAATTCCAAAGCCAAGCCGTGGGGAAGACTGAAGGGACAATCCGAACTATGGTTAAAAATTGGGGCCTAGGGGCATGGCAAGCCCAATATGCTATCTCTTCATCCAGCCACTGAGTGGCCTTACTTGAGGACTGGGCTCAGCCTGAGGGTCACAATGTGTGTTTGTGACCAATGTGGCCCGCGAGCATGGGCGGGGCCTCATGGGCCACACTGGTTTCAACAACACTGAACGTTGGACAACATGCCAACCACAAGGTTTCTTGCCATGGGGAAGGAGTTCTGATTTCTGCATCACCTTCAACATGGACAGTGATTGGAGATAAGGTCTAGGTTCTGAAACCTGAAAAACGAGGTTGGGAAGAGATGACGACCTAAGGCCATGGCGGCTCGATGTGCTCAGTGTGCGGCCAGCTGTCTGGGAGGAGCCAGGGGGTCCAGGCTCAGGCTGTGTCAGAAAGGGCATTAGTGCCCTGGTCAGCCTATGTATTTGGGGTACAGCCAAGGTCGGTGCAGGTTGATCCTCATTTGGGGTTACTGGGTAGCCCCAGAGGACAATGTTTTTTATCTGGAGGGCAGGAAGAGTGCTGCATTGTAGTTCTGGATTGCCAAACTGGAGGCCTTGTTGGCCAGTAGTCTGACGACAAAAGTCTGAGAACACAAGCTAGGCTTAGGTTTCTGGGTGAGGCCATGGCAGGCACAATCTACAGACCTGAATCGAGATCTCGTGCATCTGAAGTCAGGGCGAGGATCAGACGATCGCTCAGGTTGGAGTTTCTGTCCCTGATGGCCCCTTCATGAATGGGGGGGCATCACGAGGCCATGGGGGTTTTCCCATGATGGGAGTTGTGAGAAGCTCCAAACTGCAGAGAGTCTTCGGCAGGACAATTGAGACCTGTTGTTTGGCTCCAGGCCAATGATTCTGAGCAGGGTTCTAAGGATGGATGGCTGGGTAGCCCACCTCGCATTCCAATTGTCTCCTAGCAACAAGACAGTTTAGATCTCCTGGATCTGTGGGGAGCTACCGAGGATGCTGAGTTGAAATGCACACCCCTGGGGATGGGTCCGAATGTGCTTTTGTGTCTATGGAGACCTTGGAATGAAGCGGTGGCTCTGGGGCCCTAAAGGGTTCTCCTAAACAGAGGCTTTGACACAGCTCCAACGTGCAAGTTTCCCATGTGTAGATGAGATGTTTTCTGATGGGTGAAACAAGAAACAGCTATATGCTCCTTTTGAAATCCAGGCCTCTGAGGAGAGATGCCTGGAAACCAAAGCAATGGATCTGATTAGTGCCTAGGGGCCTGTTCTTTCCTTTTTACCTCTGAGGACATCTGTCTATGGGTCTGAGTGCAGGTAGGGGCTCATTTGGGCTCAGATTGCCCCTGTTTTTCCTGGGAAGCTACCACTATTGAGATATATCAGGGACTTTGGAGGTTTATCCTATTAGAAGGGTTGTGGCCATTGGAATGGGCACACACAATTCCCTTGGAGAGGGCAAGTACAGTCCTCAGGTTTGGCTCCAGGGGCCTGAGCCTGTAGGTTGTGTAGTCCAGCCCTTTTTGGACAGTTGTCTGAAAACACAAACTCGGCTTATGTTTCAGGTCATAGGTATGGCAGGACTGATCTACAGACCATGAGGAGAACTTTTCGGGATTTGAAAGAAGGGTGAGTGTGAGGCTCCTGCTCAAGTTTTTGTCTCGGGATATCGTGTCACTCATGGTCGTGGATTTTCTGGCTGACTTCATGGGAAATGGACGAGTCTTACTCTCTGGTGGTTTGGCCCCGTCCAAAGAGTTTGGGTTCATTCTGTGGGCTGGAAGAAGTCCGTTTTATTTTGTTGTTGTTGTTGTTTTCTTTTTTAACCTCAGGTGTCCCACCAAATGAGGGATTTCAGAGTAGAGCCCTAGGAGGGGCGACTGGACAATCAGAAATCTGGTTAAAAATTGGGGCCTAGGGACATGTCAAGCCCATTATGACATCTAATGGTCCAGCCACTGAGAGGACTTACTAGAGGACAGGACTCATGCTGAGGGTCACAATGCGTGTGTATGCCCTCGTCGCACTCAAGAATGGGCGGGGCCTCAGGGTTTCTCCTACACTGATCGTTGGACAACGTGCCAACCACAAGGGTTCTTGCCATGGGTAAGGAGGAGTTCTGATTTCTGCATCAGACTCACCCCTGGGCAGTGATTGGAGATAAGGTCTCGGTTCTGAAGCCTGAAAACTGAGGTAGGGAAGAGATGATGACCTAAGGCCATGGCGGGTTTTATGTGCTCAGTGTGCGGTCAGCTTTCTGGGTGTTGGTCAGGAGGTCCGGGCTCAGGATGTGTTCGACAGTGCATTAGTGCCCAGGTTAGACTATATAATTTGGGTAAAGTCGAGTGCTGTGTAGGTTTACCCTCATTTAAGGTGCCTGGGAAGCTCATGAGGCAATAATTTTTTTCTCTAGAGGGCAGGCAGAGTGCTGCATTGTGGGTCCGGAATTGCCAAACTTGAGGGCTTTGGGGCCAGGAGTGTGAGGATGGAAGTCTGAGAAGACAAGCTAGACTTGGGTTTCAGGGCGAGGGCACGGCAGGTACCCCCTGCAGATCTGAACCAATATCTCATGCATCTGAAGTCAGGGCGAGGATCAGACGTTGGCTCAGGTGGGAGTTTCTGAGCATGACGGCTGCTTCATGAAGGGAGCAGATCTCGAGACCATTGAGGTTTTCCCACGTTGGGAGTTGTGGGATGCCCCCTTCCAGGATTCCTTCTTCCGGACAATTGAGACCTGTTGGACAGCTCCAGGACATCCCATATGGAATGACTCCAGAGCACCGTTCGCGGATGGATGCTTGGGAAGCCCGCCTCGCATTCCAATTGTCTCCTAGCAACAAGACAGTTTAGATCTGATGGCTCTGCGGGAGAAACCTCGGTGGCTGAGTTGAAATGGACTTTCCTGAGGATGTGTCCTAATGTGTTTTTGTGTCCATGAGGGCCTTGGAATGGGGCGGTGGCACCGGCAACCTGAAGTACTTTCCTAAGCTTTGGACATGGCTCCCATGCACAGGTTTACTTGTGGAGACGAGATGAGTTCTGATGGGTGCCTCAGGAAAAGCCCTATGCTCGTATTGGAATCAGGCTTTTGAGGACACATGCCTGTAACCCAAAGCAATGGATCCTATTATGGCCTAGGGTCCTGTCTGGTTCAATCTTCTTCTCTGGGGACATCCATCTATGGTATGAGTGGAGGTCGATTATCAGCTGGTGTCAGACACCCCTTGTTTGTTCCGGGTGACCCACACTACTGGGATGGCCTAAGGGTCGTTGGAGGTTTCTCCTAATTTGTACGATTTTGGACCATGGAATGGGCAGAATTCCCATGGATTGGTAGGCACAGTCCTAATGTGTGGCTCCAGGGGCCCAGCCTGGAGGGTGTGTGGCCCAAGACTTTGAGGACAGAAGTCTGAAAACACAAACTCAGCTTAGGTTTGGGGACGTAGGTATGGCAGGCCCGATCTACAAACCATGAGAAGAACTCTACAGGATATGAAGAAAGTGCGAGTCTGTGGCGATTGCTCAGGCTTTTGTCTCTGGATTTTGTATCAGTGATGGCCGTGGAATGTCGGGGAGGCCTCATGGGCCATGGACGAATCTTCCTCTCGGAGGATTTGGCCCGATTCCCAATTGCTTTTCGTCAATCTGTGGGATGGGAGGACTCATTTCAGTTTTGTTACCTCAGGTGTCCCACCAAAAGAGGAATTCCAAAGCCAAGCCGTGGGGAAGACTGAAGGGACAATCCGAACTATGGTTAAAAATTGGGGCCTAGGGGCATGGCAAGCCCAATATGCTATCTCTTCATCCAGCCACTGAGTGGCCTTACTTGAGGACTGGGCTCAGCCTGAGGGTCACAATGTGTGTTTGTGACCAATGTGGCCCGCGAGCATGGGCGGGGCCTCATGGGCCACACTGGTTTCAACAACACTGAACGTTGGACAACATGCCAACCACAAGGTTTCTTGCCATGGGGAAGGAGTTCTGATTTCTGCATCACCTTCAACATGGACAGTGATTGGAGATAAGGTCTAGGTTCTGAAACCTGAAAACCGAGGTTGGGAAGAGATGAGGACCTAAGGCCATGGCGGCTCGATGTGCTCAGTGTGCGGCCAGCTGTCTGGGAGGAGCCAGGGGGTCCAGGCTCAGGCTGTGTCAGAAAGGGCATTAGTGCCCTGGTCAGCCTATGTATTTGGGGTACAGCCAAGGTCGGTGCAGGTTGATCCTCATTTGGGGTTACTGGGTAGCCCCAGAGGACAATGTTTTTTATCTGGAGGGCAGGAAGAGTGCTGCATTGTAGTTCTGGATTGCCAAACTGGAGGCCTTGTTGGCCAGTAGTCTGACGACAAAAGTCTGAGAACACAAGCTAGGCTTAGGTTTCTGGGTGAGGCCATGGCAGGCACAATCTACAGACCTGAATCGAGATCTCGTGCATCTGAAGTCAGGGCGAGGATCAGACGATCGCTCAGGTTGGAGTTTCTGTCCCTGATGGCCCCTTCATGAATGGGGGGGCATCACGAGGCCATGGGGGTTTTCCCATGATGGGAGTTGTGAGAAGCTCCAAACTGCAGAGAGTCTTCGGCAGGACAATTGAGACCTGTTGTTTGGCTCCAGGCCAATGATTCTGAGCAGGGTTCTAAGGATGGATGGCTGGGTAGCCCACCTCGCATTCCAATTGTCTCCTAGCAACAAGACAGTTTAGATCTCCTGGATCTGTGGGGAGCTACCGAGGATGCTGAGTTGAAATGCACACCCCTGGGGATGGGTCCGAATGTGCTTTTGTGTCTATGGAGACCTTGGAATGAAGCGGTGGCTCTGGGGCCCTAAAGGGTTCTCCTAAACAGAGGCTTTGACACAGCTCCAACGTGCAAGTTTCCCATGTGTAGATGAGATGTTTTCTGATGGGTGAAACAAGAAACAGCTATATGCTCCTTTTGAAATCCAGGCCTCTGAGGAGAGATGCCTGGAAACCAAAGCAATGGATCTGATTAGTGCCTAGGGGCCTGTTCTTTCCTTTTTACCTCTGAGGACATCTGTCTATGGGTCTGAGTGCAGGTAGGGGCTCATTTGGGCTCAGATTGCCCCTGTTTTTCCTGGGAAGCTACCACTATTGAGATATATCAGGGAATTTGGAGGTTTATCCTATTAGAAGGGTTGTGGCCATTGGAATGGGCACACACAATTCCCTTGGAGAGGGCAAGTACAGTCCTCAGGTTTGGCTCCAGGGGCCTGAGCCTGTAGGTTGTGTAGTCCAGCCCTTTTTGGACAGTTGTCTGAAAACACAAACTCGGCTTATGTTTCAGGTCATAGGTATGGCAGGACTGATCTACAGACCATGAGGAGAACTTTTCGGGATTTGAAAGAAGGGTGAGTGTGAGGCTCCTGCTCAAGTTTTTGTCTCGGGATATTGTGTCACTCATGGTCGTGGATTTTCTGGCTGACTTCATGGGAAATGGACGAGTCTTACTCTCTGGTGGTTTGGCCCCGTCCAAAGAGTTTGGGTTCATTCTGTGGGCTGGAAGAAGTCCGTTTTATTTTGTTGTTGTTGTTGTTTTCTTTTTTAACCTCAGGTGTCCCACCAAATGAGGGATTTCAGAGTAGAGCCCTAGGAGGGGCGACTGGACAATCAGTAATCTGGTTAAAAATTGGGGCCTAGGGACATGTCAAGCCCATTATGACATCTAATGGTCCAGCCACTGAGAGGACTTACTAGAGGACAGGACTCATGCTGAGGGTCACAATGCGTGTGTATGCCCTCGTCGCACTCAAGAATGGGCGGGGCCTCAGGGTTTCTCCTACACTGATCGTTGGACAACGTGCCAACCACAAGGGTTCTTGCCATGGGTAAGGAGGAGTTCTGATTTCTGCATCAGACTCACCCCTGGGCAGTGATTGGAGATAAGGTCTCGGTTCTGAAGCCTGAAAACTGAGGTAGGGAAGAGATGATGACCTAAGGCCATGGCGGGTTTTATGTGCTCAGTGTGCGGTCAGCTTTCTGGGTGTTGGTCAGGAGGTCCGGGCTCAGGATGTGTTCGACAGTGCATTAGTGCCCAGGTTAGACTATATAATTTGGGTAAAGTCGAGTGCTGTGTAGGTTTACCCTCATTTAAGGTGCCTGGGCAGCTCATGAGGCAATAATTTTTTTTCTAGAGGGCAGGCAGAGTGCTGCATTGTGGGTCCGGAATTGCCAAACTTGAGGGCTTTGGGGCCAGGAGTGTGAGGATGGAAGTCTGAGAAGACAAGCTAGACTTGGGTTTCAGGGCGAGGGCACGGCAGGTACCCCCTGCAGATCTGAACCAATATCTCATGCATCTGAAGTCAGGGCGAGGATCAGACGTTGGCTCAGGTGGGAGTTTCTGAGCATGACGGCTGCTTCATGAAGGGAGCGGAATCTCGAGACCATTGAGGTTTTCCCACGTTGGGAGTTGTGGGATGCCCCCTTCCAGGATTCCTTCTTCCGGACAATTGAGACCTGTTGGACAGCTCCAGGACATCCCATATGGAATGACTCCAGAGCACCGTTCGCGGATGGATGCCTGGGAAGCCCGCCTCGCATTCCAATTGTCTCCTAGCAACAAGACAGTTTAGATCTGATGGCTCTGCGGGAGCAACCTCGGTGGCTGAGTTGAAATGGACTTTCCTGAGGATGTGTCCTAATGTGTTTTTGTGTCCATGAGGGCCTTGGAATGGGGCGGTGGCACCGGCAACCTGAAGTACTTTCCTAAGCTTTGGACATGGCTCCCATGCACAGGTTTACTTGTGGAGACGAGATGAGTTCTGATGGGTGCCTCAGGAAAAGCCCTATGCTCGTATTGGAATCAGGCTTTTGAGGACACATGCCTGTAACCCAAAGCAATGGATCCTATTATGGCCTAGGTTCCTGTCTGGTTCAATCTTCTTCTCTGGGGACATCCATCTATGGTATGAGTGGAGGTCGATTATCAGCTGGTGTCAGACACCCCTTGTTTGTTCCGGGTGACCCACACTACTGGGATGGCCTAAGGGTCGTTGGAGGTTTCTCCTAATTTGTACGATTTTGGACCATGGAATGGGCAGAATTCCCATGGATTGGTAGGCACAGTCCTAATGTGTGGCTCCAGGGGCCCAGCCTGGAGGGTGTGTGGCCCAAGACTTTGAGGACAGAAGTCTGAAAACACAAACTCAGCTTAGGTTTGGGGACGTAGGTATGGCAGGCCCGATCTACAAACCATGAGAAGAACTCTACAGGATATGAAGAAAGTGCGAGTCTGTGGCGATTGCTCAGGCTTTTGTCTCTGGATTTTGTATCAGTGATGGCCGTGGAATGTCGGGGAGGCCTCATGGGCCATGGACGAATCTTCCTCTCGGAGGATTTGGCCCGATTCCCAATTGCTTTTCGTCAATCTGTGGGATGGGAGGACTCATTTCAGTTTTGTTACCTCAGGTGTCCCACCAAAAGAGGAATTCCAAAGCCAAGCCGTGGGGAAGACTGAAGGGACAATCCGAACTATGGTTAAAAATTGGGGCCTAGGGGCATGGCAAGCCCAATATGTTATCTCTTCATCCAGCCACTGAGTGGCCTTACTTGAGGACTGGGCTCAGCCTGAGGGTCACAATGTGTGTTTGTGACCAATGTGGCCCGCGAGCATGGGCGGGGCCTCATGGGCCACACTGGTTTCAACAACACTGAACGTTGGACAACATGCCAACCACAAGGTTTCTTGCCATGGGGAAGGAGTTCTGATTTCTGCATCACCTTCAACATGGACAGTGATTGGAGATAAGGTCTAGGTTCTGAAACCTGAAAACCGAGGTTGGGAAGAGATGACGACCTAAGGCCATGGCGGCTCGATGTGCTCAGTGTGCGGCCAGCTGTCTGGGAGGGGCCAGGGGGTCCAGGATCAGGCTGTGTCAGAAAGGGCATTAGTGCCCTTGTCAGCCTATGTATTTGGGGTACAGCCAAGGTCGGTGCAGGTTGATCCTCATTTGGGGTTACTGGGTAGCCCCAGAGGACAATGTTTTTTATCTGGAGGGCAGGAAGAGTGCTGCATTGTAGTTCTGGATTGCCAAACTGGAGGCCTTGTGGGCCAGTAGTCTGACGACAAAAGTCTGAGAACACAAGCTAGGCTTAGGTTTCTGGGTGAGGCCATGGCAGGCACAATCTACAGACCTGAATCGAGATCTCGTGCATCTGAAGTCAGGGCGAGGATCAGACGATCGCTCAGGTTGGAGTTTCTGTCCCTGATGGCCCCTTCATGAATGGGGGGGCATCACGAGGCCATGGGGGTTTTCCCATGATGGGAGTTGTGAGAAGCTCCAAACTGCAGAGAGTCTTCGGCAGGACAATTGAGACCTGTTGTTTGGCTCCAGGCCAATGATTCTGAGCAGGGTTCTAAGGATGGATGGCTGGGTAGCCCACCTCGCATTCCAATTGTCTCCTAGCAACAAGACAGTTTAGATCTCCTGGATCTGTGGGGAGCTACCGAGGATGCTGAGTTGAAATGCACACCCCTGGGGATGGGTCCGAATGTGCTTTTGTGTCTATGGAGACCTTGGAATGAAGCGGTGGCTCTGGGGCCCTAAAGGGTTCTCCTAAACAGAGGCTTTGACACAGCTCCAACGTGCAAGTTTCCCATGTGTAGATGAGATGTTTTCTGATGGGTGAAACAAGAAACAGCTATATGCTGCTTTTGAAATCCAGGCCTCTGAGGAGAGATTCCTGGAAACCAAAGCAATGGATCTGATTAGTGCCTAGGGGCCTGTTCTTTCCTTTTTACCTCTGAGGACATCTGTCTAAGGGTCTGAGTGCAGGTAGGGGCTCATTTGGGCTCAGATTGCCCCTGTTTTTCCTGGGAAGCTACCACTATTGAGATATATCAGGGAATTTGGAGGTTTATCCTATTAGAAGGGTTGTGGCCATTGGAATGGGCACACACAATTCCCTTGGAGAGGGCAAGTACAGTCCTCAGGTTTGGCTCCAGGGGCCTGAGCCTGTAGGTTGTGTAGTCCATCCCTTTTTGGACAGTTGTCTGAAAACACAAACTCGGCTTATGTTTCAGGTCATAGGTATGGCAGGACTGATCTACAGACCATGAGGAGAACTTTTCGGGATTTGAAAGAAGGGCGAGTGTGAGGCTCCTGCTCAAGTTTTTGTCTCGGGATATTGTGTCACTCATGGTCGTGGATTTTCTGGCTGACTTCATGGGAAATGGACGAGTCTTACTCTCTGGTGGTTTGGCCCCGTCCAAAGAGTTTGGGTTCATTCTGTGGGCTGGAAGAAGTCCGTTTTATTTTGTTGTTGTTGTTGTTTTCTTTTTTAACCTCAGGTGTCCCACCAAATGAGGGATTTCAGAGTAGAGCCCTAGGAGGGGCGACTGGACAATCAGTAATCTGGTTAAAAATTGGGGCCTAGGGACATGTCAAGCCCATTATGACATCTAATGGTCCAGCCACTGAGAGGACTTACTAGAGGACAGGACTCATGCTGAGGGTCACAATGCGTGTGTATGCCCTCGTCACACTCAAGAATGGGCGGGGCCTCAGGGTTTCTCCTACACTGATCGTTGGACAACGTGCCAACCACAAGGGTTCTTGCCATGGGTAAGGAGGAGTTCTGATTTCTGCATCAGACTCACCCCTGGGCAGTGATTGGAGATAAGGTCTCGGTTCTGAAGCCTGAAAACTGAGGTAGGGAAGAGATGATGACCTAAGGCCATGGCGGGTTTTATGTGCTCAGTGTGCGGTCAGCTTTCTGGGTGTTGGTCAGGAGGTCCGGGCTCAGGATGTGTTCGACAGTGCATTAGTGCCCAGGTTAGACTATATAATTTGGGTAAAGTCGAGTGCTGTGTAGGTTTACCCTCATTTAAGGTGCCTGGGCAGCTCATGAGGCAATAATTTTTTTCTCTAGAGGGCAGGCAGAGTGCTGCATTGTGAGTCCGGAATTGCCAAACTTGAGGGCTTTGGGGCCAGGAGTGTGAGGATGGAAGTCTGAGAAGACAAGCTAGACTTGGGTTTCAGGGCGAGGGCACGGCAGGTACCCCCTGCAGATCTGAACCAATATCTCATGCATCTGAAGTCAGGGCGAGGATCAGACGTTGGCTCAGGTGGGAGTTTCTGAGCATGATGCCGCTTCATGAAGGGAGCGGAATCTCGAGACCATTGAGGTTTTCCCACGTTGGGAGTTGTGGGATGCCCCCTTCCAGGATTCCTTCTTCCGGACAATTGAGACCTGTTGGACAGCTCCAGGACATCCCATATGGAATGACTCCAGAGCACCGTTCGCGGATGGATGCCTGGGAAGCCCGCCTCGCATTCCAATTGTCTCCTAGCAACAAGACAGTTTAGATCTGATGGCTCTGCGGGAGCAACCTCGGTGGCTGAGTTGAAATGGACTTTCCTGAGGATGTGTCCTAATGTGTTTTTGTGTCCATGAGGGCCTTGGAATGGGGCGGTGGCACCGGCAACCTGAAGTACTTTCCTAAGCTTTGGACATGGCTCCCATGCACAGGTTTCCTTGTGGAGACGAGATGAGTTCTGATGGGTGCCTCAGGAAAAGCCCTATGCTCGTATTGGAATCAGGCTTTTGAGGACACATGCCTGTAACCCAAAGCAATGGATCCTATTATGGCCTAGGGTCCTGTCTGGTTCAATCTTCTTCTCTGGGGACATCCATCTATGGTATGAGTGGAGGTCGATTATCAGCTGGTGTCAGACACCCCTTGTTTGTTCCGGGTGACCCACACTACTGGGATGGCCTAAGGGTCGTTGGAGGTTTCTCCTAATTTGTACGATTTTGGACCATGGAATGGGCAGAATTCCCATGGATTGGTAGGCACAGTCCTAATATGTGGCTCCAGGGGCCCAGCCTGGAGGGTGTGTGGCCCAAGACTTTGAGGACAGAAGTCTGAAAACACAAACTCAGCTTAGGTTTGGGGACGTAGGTATGGCAGGCCCGATCTACAAACCATGAGAAGAACTCTACAGGATATGAAGAAAGTGCGAGTCTGTGGCGATTGCTCAGGCTTTTGTCTCTGGATTTTGTATCAGTGATGGCCGTGGAATGTCGGGGAGGCCTCATGGGCCATGGACGAATCGTCCTCTCTGAGGATTTGGCCCGATTCCCAATTGCTTTTCGTCAATCTGTGGGATGGGAGGACTCATTTCAGTTTTGTTACCTCAGGTGTCCCACCAAAAGAGGAATTCCAAAGCCAAGCCGTGGGGAAGACTGAAGGGACAATCCGAACTATGGTTAAAAATTGGGGCCTAGGGGCATGGCAAGCCCAATATGCTATCTCTTCATCCAGCCACTGAGTGGCCTTACTTGAGGACTGGGCTCAGCCTGAGGGTCACAATGTGTGTTTGTGACCAATGTGGCCCGCGAGCATGGGCGGGGCCTCATGGGCCACACTGGTTTCAACGACACTGAACGTTGGACAACATGCCAACCACAAGGTTTCTTGCCATGGGGAAGGAGTTCTGATTTCTGCATCACCTTCAACATGGACAGTGATTGGAGATAAGGTCTAGGTTCTGAAACCTGAAAACCGAGGTTGGGAAGAGATGAGGACCTAAGGCCATGGCGGCTGGATGTGCTCAGTGTGCGGCCAGCTGTCTGGGAGGGGCCAGGGGGTCCAGGCTCAGGCTGTGTCAGAAAGGGCATTAGTGCCCTGGTCAGCCTATGTATTTGGGGTACAGCCAAGGTCGGTGCAGGTTGATCCTCATTTGGGGTTACTGGGTAGCCCCAGAGGACAATGTTTTTTATCTGGAGGGCAGGAAGAGTGCTGCATTGTAGTTCTGGATTGCCAAACTGGAGGCCTTGTGGGCCAGTAGTCTGACGACAAAAGTCTGAGAACACAAGCTAGGCTTAGGTTTCTGGGTGAGGCCATGGCAGGCACAATCTACAGACCTGAATCGAGATCTCGTGCATCTGAAGTCAGGGCGAGGATCAGACGATCGCTCAGGTTGGAGTTTCTGTCCCTGATGGCCCCTTCATGAATGGGGGGGCATCACGAGGCCATGGGGGTTTTCCCATGATGGGAGTTGTGAGAAGCTCCAAACTGCAGAGAGTCTTCGGCAGGACAATTGAGAGCTGTTGTTTGCCTCCAGGCCAATGATTCTGAGCAGGGTTCTAAGGATGGATGGCTGGGTAGCCCACCTCGCATTCCAATTGTCTCCTAGCAACAAGACAGTTTAGATCTCCTGGATCTGTGGGGAGCTACCGAGGATGCTGAGTTGAAATGCACACCCCTGGGGATGGGTCCGAATGTGCTTTTGTGTCTATGGAGACCTTGGAATGAAGCGGTGGCTCTGGGGCCCTAAAGGGTTCTCCTAAACAGAGGCTTTGACACAGCTCCAACGTGCAAGTTTCCCATGTGTAGATGAGATGTTTTCTGATGGGTGAAACAAAAAACAGCTATATGCTGCTTTTGAAATCCAGGCCTCTGAGGAGAGATGCCTGGAAACCAAAGCAATGGATCTGATTAGTGCCTAGGGGCCTGTTCTTTCCTTTTTACCTCTGAGGACATCTGTCTATGGGTCTGAGTGCAGGTAGGGGCTCATTTGGGCTCAGATTGCCCCTGTATTTCCTGGGAAGCTACCACTATTGAGATATATCAGGGACTTTGGAGGTTTATCCTATTAGAAGGGTCGTGTCCATTGGAATGGGCACACACAATTCCCTTGGAGAGGGCAAGTACAGTCCTCAGGTTTGGCTCCAGGGGCCTGAGCCTGTAGGTTGTGTAGTCCAGCCCTTTTTGGACAGTTGTCTGAAAACACAAACTCGGCTTATGTTTCAGGTCATAGGTATGGCAGGACTGATCTACAGACCATGAGGAGAACTTTTCGGGATTTGAAAGAAGGGCGAGTGTGAGGCTCCTGCTCAAGTTTTTGTCTCGGGATATCGTGTCACTCATGGTCGTGGAATTTCTGGGTGCCTTCATGGGAAATGGACGAGTCTTGCTCTCTGGTGGTTTGGCCCCGTCCAAAGAGTTTGGGTTCATTCTGTGGGCTGGAAGAAGTCCGTTTTATTTTGTTGTTGTTGTTGTTTTCTTTTTTAACCTCAGGTGTCCCACCAAATGAGGGATTTCAGATTAGAGCCCTAGGAGGAGCGACTGGACAATCAGAAATCTGGTTAAAAATTGGGGCCTAGGGACATGTCAAGCCCATTATGACATCTAATGGTCCAGCCACTGAGGGGACTTACAAGAGGACAGGACTCATGCTGAGGGTCACAATGCGTGTGTATGCCCTCGTCGCACTCAAGAATGGGCGGGGCCTCAGGGTTTCTCCTACACTGATTGTTGGACAACGTGCCAACCACAAGGGTTCTTGCCATGGGTAAGGAGGAGTTCTGATTTCTGCATCAGACTCACCCCTGGGCAGTGATTGGAGATAAGGTCTCGGTTCTGAAGCCTGAAAACTGAGTTAGGGAAGAGATGATGACCTAAGGCCATGGCGGGTTTTATGTGCTCAGTGTGCGGTCAGCTTTCTGGGTGTTGGTCAGGAGGTCCGGGCTCAGGATGTGTTCGACAGTGCATTAGTGCCCAGGTTAGACTATATAATTTGGGTAAAGTCGAGTGCTGTGTAGGTTTACCCTCATTTAAGGTGCCTGGGCAGCTCATGAGGCAATAATTTTTTTCTCTAGAGGGCAGGCAGAGTGCTGCATTGTGGGTCCGGAATTGCCAAACTTGAGGGCTTTGGGGCCAGGAGTGTGAGGATGGAAGTCTGAGAAGACAAGCTAGACTTGGGTTTCAGGGCGAGGGCACGGCAGGTACCCCCTGCAGATCTGAACCAATATCTCATGCATCTGAAGTCAGGGCGAGGATCAGACGTTGGCTCAGGTGGGAGTTTCTGAGCATGACGGCCGCTTCATGAAGGGAGCGGAATCTCGAGACCATTGAGGTTTTCCCACGTTGGGAGTTGTGGGATGCCCCCTTCCAGGATTCCTTCTTCCGGACAATTGAGACCTGTTGGACAGCTCCAGGACATCCCATATGGAATGACTCCAGAGCACCGTTCGCGGATGGATGCCTGGGAAGCCCGCCTCGCATTCCAATTGTCTCCTAGCAACAAGACAGTTTAGATCTGATGGCTCTGCGGGAGCAACCTCGGTGGCTGAGTTGAAATGGACTTTCCTGAGGATGTGTCCTAATGTGTTTTTGTGTCCATGAGGGCCTTGGAATGGGGCGGTGGCACCGGCAACCTGAAGTACTTTCCTAAGCTTTGGACATGGCTCCCATGCACAGGTTTCCTTGTGGAGACGAGATGAGTTCTGATGGGTGCCTCAGGAAAAGCCCTATGCTCGTATTGGAATCAGGCTTTTGAGGACACATGCCTGTAACCCAAAGCAATGGATCCTATTATGGCCTAGGGTCCTGTCTGGTTCAATCTTCTTCTCTGGGGACATCCATCTATGGTATGAGTGGAGGTCGATTATCAGCTGGTGTCAGACACCCCTTGTTTGTTCCGGGTGACCCACACTACTGGGATGGCCTAAGGGTCGTTGGAGGTTTCTCCTAATTTGTACGATTTTGGACCATGGAATGGGCAGAATTCCCATGGATTGGTAGGCACAGTCCTAATATGTGGCTCCAGGGGCCCAGCCTGGAGGGTGTGTGGCCCAAGACTTTGAGGACAGAAGTCTGAAAACACAAACTCAGCTTAGGTTTGGGGACGTAGGTATGGCAGGCCCGATCTACAAACCATGAGAAGAACTCTACAGGATATGAAGAAAGTGCGAGTCTGTGGCGATTGCTCAGGCTTTTGTCTCTGGATTTTGTATCAGTGATGGCCGTGGAATGTCGGGGAGGCCTCATGGGCCATGGACGAATCGTCCTCTCTGAGGATTTGGCCCGATTCCCAATTGCTTTTCGTCAATCTGTGGGATGGGAGGACTCATTTCAGTTTTGTTACCTCAGGTGTCCCACCAAAAGAGGAATTCCAAAGCCAAGCCGTGGGGAAGACTGAAGGGACAATCCGAACTATGGTTAAAAATTGGGGCCTAGGGGCATGGCAAGCCCAATATGCTATCTCTTCATCCAGCCACTGAGTGGCCTTACTTGAGGACTGGGCTCAGCCTGAGGGTCACAATGTGTGTTTGTGACCAATGTGGCCCGCGAGCATGGGCGGGGCCTCATGGGCCACACTGGTTTCAACGACACTGAACGTTGGACAACATGCCAACCACAAGGTTTCTTGCCATGGGGAAGGAGTTCTGATTTCTGCATCACCTTCAACATGGACAGTGATTGGAGATAAGGTCTAGGTTCTGAAACCTGAAAACCGAGGTTGGGAAGAGATGAGGACCTAAGGCCATGGCGGCTGGATGTGCTCAGTGTGCGGCCAGCTGTCTGGGAGGGGCCAGGGGGTCCAGGCTCAGGCTGTGTCAGAAAGGGCATTAGTGCCCTGGTCAGCCTATGTATTTGGGGTACAGCCAAGGTCGGTGCAGGTTGATCCTCATTTGGGGTTACTGGGTAGCCCCAGAGGACAATGTTTTTTATCTGGAGGGCAGGAAGAGTGCTGCATTGTAGTTCTGGATTGCCAAACTGGAGGCCTTGTGGGCCAGTAGTCTGACGACAAAAGTCTGAGAACACAAGCTAGGCTTAGGTTTCTGGGTGAGGCCATGGCAGGCACAATCTACAGACCTGAATCGAGATCTCGTGCATCTGAAGTCAGGGCGAGGATCAGACGATCGCTCAGGTTGGAGTTTCTGTCCCTGATGGCCCCTTCATGAATGGGGGGGCATCACGAGGCCATGGGGGTTTTCCCATGATGGGAGTTGTGAGAAGCTCCAAACTGCAGAGAGTCTTCGGCAGGACAATTGAGAGCTGTTGTTTGCCTCCAGGCCAATGATTCTGAGCAGGGTTCTAAGGATGGATGGCTGGGTAGCCCACCTCGCATTCCAATTGTCTCCTAGCAACAAGACAGTTTAGATCTCCTGGATCTGTGGGGAGCTACCGAGGATGCTGAGTTGAAATGCACACCCCTGGGGATGGGTCCGAATGTGCTTTTGTGTCTATGGAGACCTTGGAATGAAGCGGTGGCTCTGGGGCCCTAAAGGGTTCTCCTAAACAGAGGCTTTGACACAGCTCCAACGTGCAAGTTTCCCATGTGTAGATGAGATGTTTTCTGATGGGTGAAACAAAAAACAGCTATATGCTGCTTTTGAAATCCAGGCCTCTGAGGAGAGATGCCTGGAAACCAAAGCAATGGATCTGATTAGTGCCTAGGGGCCTGTTCTTTCCTTTTTACCTCTGAGGACATCTGTCTATGGGTCTGAGTGCAGGTAGGGGCTCATTTGGGCTCAGATTGCCCCTGTATTTCCTGGGAAGCTACCACTATTGAGATATATCAGGGACTTTGGAGGTTTATCCTATTAGAAGGGTCGTGTCCATTGGAATGGGCACACACAATTCCCTTGGAGAGGGCAAGTACAGTCCTCAGGTTTGGCTCCAGGGGCCTGAGCCTGTAGGTTGTGTAGTCCAGCCCTTTTTGGACAGTTGTCTGAAAACACAAACTCGGCTTATGTTTCAGGTCATAGGTATGGCAGGACTGATCTACAGACCATGAGGAGAACTTTTCGGGATTTGAAAGAAGGGCGAGTGTGAGGCTCCTGCTCAAGTTTTTGTCTCGGGATATCGTGTCACTCATGGTCGTGGAATTTCTGGGTGCCTTCATGGGAAATGGACGAGTCTTGCTCTCTGGTGGTTTGGCCCCGTCCAAAGAGTTTGGGTTCATTCTGTGGGCTGGAAGAAGTCCGTTTTATTTTGTTGTTGTTGTTGTTTTCTTTTTTAACCTCAGGTGTCCCACCAAATGAGGGATTTCAGATTAGAGCCCTAGGAGGAGCGACTGGACAATCAGAAATCTGGTTAAAAATTGGGGCCTAGGGACATGTCAAGCCCATTATGACATCTAATGGTCCAGCCACTGAGGGGACTTACAAGAGGACAGGACTCATGCTGAGGGTCACAATGCGTGTGTATGCCCTCGTCGCACTCAAGAATGGGCGGGGCCTCAGGGTTTCTCCTACACTGATCGTTGGACAACGTGCCAACCACAAGGGTTCTTGCCATGGGTAAGGAGGAGTTCTGATTTCTGCATCAGACTCACCCCTGGGCAGTGATTGGAGATAAGGTCTCGGTTCTGAAGCCTGAAAACTGAGTTAGGGAAGAGATGATGACCTAAGGCCATGGCGGGTTTTATGTGCTCAGTGTGCGGTCAGCTTTCTGGGTGTTGGTCAGGAGGTCCGGGCTCAGGATGTGTTCGACAGTGCATTAGTGCCCAGGTTAGACTATATAATTTGGGTAAAGTCGAGTGCTGTGTAGGTTTACCCTCATTTAAGGTGCCTGGGCAGCTCATGAGGCAATAATTTTTTTCTCTAGAGGGCAGGCAGAGTGCTGCATTGTGGGTCCGGAATTGCCAAACTTGAGGGCTTTGGGGCCAGGAGTGTGAGGATGGAAGTCTGAGAAGACAAGCTAGACTTGGGTTTCAGGGCGAGGGCACGGCAGGTACCCCCTGCAGATCTGAACCAATATCTCATGCATCTGAAGTCAGGGCGAGGATCAGACGTTGGCTCAGGTGGGAGTTTCTGAGCATGACGGCTGCTTCATGAAGGGAGCGGAATCTAGAGACCATTGAGGTTTTCCCACGTTGGGAGTTGTGGGATGCCCCCTTCCAGGATTCCTTCTTCCGGACAATTGAGACCTGTTGGACAGCTCCAGGACATCCCATATGGAATGACTCCAGAGCACCGTTCGCGGATGGATGCTTGGGAAGCCCGCCTCGCATTCCAATTGTCTCCTAGCAACAAGACAGTTTAGATCTGATGGCTCTGCGGGAGCAACCTCGGTGGCTGAGTTGAAATGGACTTTCCTGAGGATGTGTCCTAATGTGTTTTTGTGTCCATGAGGGCCTTGGAATGGGGCGGTGGCACCGGCAACCTGAAGTACTTTCCTAAGCTTTGGACATGGCTCCCATGCACAGGTTTACTTGTGGAGACGAGATGAGTTCTGATGGGTGCCTCAGGAAAAGCCCTATGCTCGTATTGGAATCAGGCTTTTGAGGACACATGCCTGTAACCCAAAGCAATGGATCCTATTATGGCCTAGGGTCCTGTCTGGTTCAATCTTCTTCTCTGGGGACATCCATCTATGGTATGAGTGGAGGTCGATTATCAGCTGGTGTCAGACACCCCTTGTTTGTTCCGGGTGACCCACACTATTGGGATGGCCTAAGGGTCGTTGGAGGTTTCTCCTAATTTGTACGATTTTGGACCATGGAATGGGCAGAATTCCCATGGATTGGAAGGCACAGTCCTAATGTGTGGCTCCAGGGGCCCAGCCTGGAGGGTGTGTGGCCCAAGACTTTGAGGACAGAAGTCTGAAAACACAAACTCAGCTTAGGTTTGGGGACGTAGGTATGGCAGGCCCGATCTACAAACCATGAGAAGAACTCTACAGGATATGAAGAAAGTGCGAGTCTGTGGCGATTGCTCAGGCTTTTGTCTCTGGATTTTGTATCAGTGATGGCCGTGGAATGTCGGGGAGGCCTCATGGGCCATGGACGAATCGTCCTCTCTGAGGATTTGGCCCGATTCCCAATTGCTTTTCGTCAATCTGTGGGATGGGAGGACTCATTTCAGTTTTGTTACCTCAGGTGTCCCACCAAAAGAGGAATTCCAAAGCAAAGCCGTGGGGAAGACTGAAGGGACAATCCGAACTATGGTTAAAAATTGGGGCCTAGGGGCATGGCAAGCCCAATATGCTATCTCTTCATCCAGCCACTGAGTGGCCTTACTTGAGGACTGGGCTCAGCCTGAGGGTCACAATGTGTGTTTGTGACCAATGTGGCCCGCGAGCATGGGCGGGGCCTCATGGGCCACACTGGTTTCAACGACACTGAACGTTGGACAACATGCCAACCACAAGGTTTCTTGCCATGGGGAAGGAGTTCTGATTTCTGCATCACCTTCAACATGGACAGTGATTGGAGATAAGGTCTAGGTTCTGAAACCTGAAAACCGAGGTTGGGAAGAGATGAGGACCTAAGGCCATGGCGGCTCGATGTGCTCAGTGTGCGGCCAGCTGTCTGGGAGGGGCCAGGGGGTCCAGGCTCAGGCTGTGTCAGAAAGGGCATTAGTGCCCTGGTCAGCCTATGTATTTGGGGTACAGCCAAGGTCGGTGCAGGTTGATCCTCATTTGGGGTTACTGGGTAGCCCCAGAGGACAATGTTTTTTTATCTGGAGGGCAGGAAGAGTGCTGCATTGTAGTTCTGGATTGCCAAACTGGAGGCCTTGTGGGCCAGTAGTCTGACGACAAAAGTCTGAGAACAAAAGCTAGGCTTAGGTTTCTGGGTGAGGCCATGGCAGGCACAATCGACAGACCTGAATCGAGATCTCGTGCATCTGAAGTCAGGGCGAGGATCAGACGATCGCTCAGGTTGGAGTTTCTGTCCCTGATGGCCCCTTCATGAATGGGGGGGCATCACGAGGCCATGGGGGTTTTCCCATGATGGGAGTTGTGAGAAGCTCCAAACTGCAGAGAGTCTTCGGCAGGACAATTGAGACCTGTTGTTTGGCTCCAGGCCAATGATTCTGAGCAGGGTTCTAAGGATGGATGGCTGGGTAGCCCACCTCGCGTTCCAATTGTCTCCTAGCAACAAGACAGTTTAGATCTCCTGGATCTGTGGGGAGCTACCGAGGATGCTGAGTTGAAATGCACACCCCTGGGGATGGGTCCGAATGTGCTTTTGTGTCTATGGAGACCTTGGAATGAAGCGGTGGCTCTGGGGCCCTAAAGGGTTCTCCTAAACAGAGGCTTTGACACAGCTCCAACGTGCAAGTTTCCCATGTGTAGATGAGATGTTTTCTGATGGGTGAAACAAGAAACATCTATATGCTGCTTTTGAAATCCAGGCCTCTGAGGAGAGATGCCTGGAAACCAAAGCAATGGATCTGATTAGTGCCTAGGGGCCTGTTCTTTCCTTTTTACCTCTGAGGACATCTGTCTATGGGTCTGAGTGCAGGTAGGGGCTCATTTGGGCTCAGATTGCCCCTGTATTTCCTGGGAAGCTACCACTATTGAGATATATCAGGGACTTTGGAGGTTTATCCTATTAGAAGGGTCGTGTCCATTGGAATGGGCACACACAATTCCCTTGGAGAGGGCAAGTACAGTCCTCAGGTTTGGCTCCAGGGGCCTGGGCCTGTAGGTTGTGTAGTCCAGCCCTTTTTGGACAGTTGTCTGAAAACACAAACTCGGCTTATGTTTCAGGTCATAGGTATGGCAGGACTGATCTACAGACCATGAGGAGAACTTTTCGGGATTTGAAAGAAGGGCGAGTGTGAGGGTCCTGCTCAAGTTTTTGTCTCGGGATATCGTGTCACTCATGGTCGTGGAATTTCTGGGTGCCTTCATGGGAAATGGACGAGTCTTACTCTCTGGTGGTTTGGCCCCGTCCAAAGAGTTTGGGTTCATTCTGTGGGCTGGAAGAAGTCCGTTTTATTTTGTTGTTGTTGTTGTTTTCTTTTTTAACCTCAGGTGTCCCACCATGAGGGATTTCAGAGTAGAGCCCTAGGAGGGGCGACTGGACAATCAGAAATCTGGTTAAAAATTGGGGCCTAGGGACATGTCAAGCCCATTATGACATCTAATGGTCCAGCCACTGAGAGGACTTACTAGAGGACAGGACTCATGCTGAGGGTCACAATGCGTGTGTATGCCCTCGTCGCACTCAAGAATGGGCGGGGCCTCAGGGTTTCTCCTACACTGATCGTTGGACAACGTGCCAACCACAAGGGTTCTTGCCATGAGTAAGGAGGAGTTCTGATTTCTGCATCAGACTCACCCCTGGGCAGTGATTGGAGATAAGGTCTCGGTTCTGAAGCCTGAAAACTGAGGTAGGGAAGAGATGATGACCTAAGGCCATGGCGGGTTTTATGTGCTCAGTGTGCGGTCAGCTTTCTGGGTGTTGGTCAGGAGGTCCGGGCTCAGGATGTGTTCGACAGTGCATTAGTGCCCAGGTTAGACTATATAATTTGGGTAAAGTCGAGTGCTGTGTAGGTTTACCCTCATTTAAGGTGCCTGGGCAGCTCATGAGGCAATAATTTTTTTCTCTAGAGGGCAGGCAGTGTGCTGCATTGTGGGTCCGGAATTGCCAAACTTGAGGGCTTTGGGGCCAGGAGTGTGAGGAAGGAAGTCTGAGAAGACAAGCTAGACGTGGGTTTCAGGGCGAGGGCACGGCAGGTACCCCCTGCAGATCTGAACCAATATCTCATGCATCTGAAGTCAGGGCGAGGATCAGACGTTGGCTCAGGTGGGAGTTTCTGAGCATGACGGCCGCTTCATGAAGGGAGCGGAATCTCGAGACCATTGAGGTTTTCCCACGTTGGGAGTTGTGGGATGCCCCCTTCCAGGATTCCTTCTTCCGGACAATTGAGACCTGTTGGACAGCTCCAGGACATCCCATATGGAATGACTCCAGAGCACCGTTCGCGGATGGATGCCTGGGAAGCCCGCCTCGCATTCCAATTGTCTCCTAGCAACAAGACAGTTTAGATCTGATGGCTCTGCGGGAGCAACCTCGGTGGCTGAGTTGAAATGGACTTTCCTGAGGATGTGTCCTAATGTGTTTTTGTGTCCATGAGGGCCTTGGAATGGGGCGGTGGCACCGGCAACCTGAAGTACTTTCCTAAGCTTTGGACATGGCTCCCATGCACAGATTTCCTTGTGGAGACGAGATGAGTTCTGATGGGTGCCTCAGGAAAACCCCTATGCTCGTATTGGAATCAGGCTTTTGAGGACACATGCCTGTAACCCAAAGCAATGGATCCTATTATGGCCTAGGGTCCTGTCTGGTTCAATCTTCTTCTCTGGGGACATCCATCTATGGTATGAGTGGAGGTCGATTATCAGCTGGTGTCAGACACCCCTTGTTTGTTCCGGGTGACCCACACTATTGGGATGGCCTAAGGGTCGTTGGAGGTTTCTCCTAATTTGTACGATTTTGGACCATGGAATGGGCAGAATTCCCATGGATTGGTAGGCACAGTCCTAATGTGTGGCTCCAGGGGCCCAGCCTGGAGGGTGTGTGGCCCAAGACTTTGAGGACAGAAGTCTGAAAACACAAACTCAGCTTAGGTTTGGGGACGTAGGTATGGCAGGCCCGATCTACAAACCATGAGAAGAACTCTACAGGATATGAAGAAAGTGCGAGTCTGTGGCGATTGCTCAGGCTTTTGTCTCTGGATTTTGTATCAGTGATGGCCGTGGAATGTCGGGGAGGCCTAATGGGCCATGGACGAATCTTCCTCTCTGAGGATTTGGCCCGATTCCCAATTGCTTTTCGTCAATCTGTGGGATGGGAGGACTCATTTCAGTTTTGTTACCTCAGGTGTCCCACCAAAAGAGGAATTCCAAAGCCAAGCCGTGGGGAAGACTGAAGGGACAATCCGAACTATGGTTAAAAATTGGGGCCTAGGGGCATGGCAAGCCCAATATGCTATCTCTTCATCCAGCCACTGAGTGGCCTTACCTGAGGACTGGGCTCAGCCTGAGGGTCACAATGTGTGTTTGTGACCAATGTGGCCTGCGAGCATGGGCGGGGCCTCATGGGCCACACTGGTTTCAAGACACTGAACGTTGGACAACATGCCAACCACAAGGTTTCTTGCCATGGGGAAGGAGTTCTGATTTCTGCATCACCTTCAACATGGACAGTGATTGGAGATAAGGTCTAGGTTCTGAAACCTGAAAACCGAGGTTGGGAAGAGATGAGGACCTAAGGCCATGGCGGCTCGATGTGCTCAGTGTGCGGCCAGCTGTCTGGGAGGGGCCAGGGGGTCCAGGATCAGGCTGTGTCAGAAAGGGCATTAGTGCCCTGGTCAGCCTATGTATTTGGGGTACAGCCAAGGTCGGTGCAGGTTGATCCTCATTTGGGGTTACTGGGTAGCCCCAGAGGACAATGTTTTTTTATCTGGAGGGCAGGAAGAGTGCTGCATTGTAGTTCTGGATTGCCAAACTGGAGGCCTTGTGGGCCAGTAGTCTGACGACAAAAGTCTGAGAACACAAGCTAGGCTTAGGTTTCTGGGTGAGGCCATGGCAGGCACAATCTACAGACCTCAATCGAGATCTCGTGCATCTGAAGTCAGGGCGAGGATCAGACGATCGCTCAGGTTGGAGTTTCTGTCCCTGATGGCCCCTTCATGAATGGGGGGGCATCACGAGGCCATGGGGGTTTTCCCATGATGGGAGTTGTGAGAAGCTCCAAACTGCAGAGAGTCTTCGGCAGGACAATTGAGACCTGTTGTTTGGCTCCAGGCCAATGATTCTGAGCAGGGTTCTAAGGATGGATGGCTGGGTAGCCCACCTCGCATTCCAATTGTCTCCTAGCAACAAGACAGTTTAGATCTCCTGGATCTGTGGGGAGCTACCGAGGATGCTGAGTTGAAATGCACACCCCTGGGGATGGGTCCGAATGTGCTTTTGTGTCTATGGAGACCTTGGAATGAAGCGGTGGCTCTGGGGCCCTAAAGGGTTCTCCTAAACAGAGGCTTTGACACAGCTCCAATGTGCAAGTTTCCCATGTGTAGATGAGATGTTTTCTGATGGGTGAAACAAGAAACAGCTATATGCTGCTTTTGAAATCCAGGCCTCTGAGGAGAGATTCCTGGAAACCAAATCAATGGATCTGATTAGTGCCTAGGGGCCTGTTCTTTCCTTTTTACCTCTGAGGACATCTGTCTATGGGTCTGAGTGCAGGTAGGGGCTCATTTGGGCTCAGATTGCCCCTGTATTTCCTGGGAAGCTACCACTATTGAGATATATCAGGGACTTTGGAGGTTTATCCTATTAGAAGGGTCGTGTCCATTGGAATGGGCACACACAATTCCCTTGGAGAGGGCAAGTACAGTCCTCAGGTTTGGCTCCACGGGCCTGATCCTGTAGGTTGTGTAGTCCAGCCCTTTTTGGACAGTTGTCTGAAAACACAAACTCGGCTTATGTTTCAGGTCATAGGTATGGCAGGACTGATCTACAGACCATGAGGAGAACTTTTCGGGATTTGAAAGAAGGGCGAGTGTGAGGCTCCTGCTCAAGTTTTTGTCTCGGGATATCGTGTCACTCATGGTCGTGGAATTTCTGGGTGCCTTCATGGGAAATGGACGAGTCTTACTCTCTGGTGGTTTGGCCCCGTCCAAAGAGTTTGGGTTCATTCTGTGGGCTGGAAGAAGTCCGTTTTATTTTGTTGTTGTTGTTGTTTTCTTTTTTAACCTCAGGTGTCCCACCAAATGAGGGATTTCAGAGTAGAGCCCTAGGAGGGGCGACTGGACAATCAGAAATCTGGTTAAAAATTGGGGCCTAGGGACATGTCAAGCCCATTATGACATCTAATGGTCCAGCCACTGAGAGGACTTACTAGAGGACAGGACTCATGCTGAGGGTCACAATGCGTGTGTATGCCCTCGTCGCACTCAAGAATGGGCGGGGCCTCAGGGTTTCTCCTACACTGATCGTTGGACAACGTGCCAACCACAAGGGTTCTTGCCATGGGTAAGGAGGAGTTCTGATTTCTGCATCAGACTCACCCCTGGGCAGTGATTGGAGATAAGGTCTCGGTTCTGAAGCCTGAAAACTGAGGTAGGGAAGAGATGATGACCTAAGGCCATGTCGGGTTTTATGTGCTCAGTGTGCGGTCAGCTTTCTGGGTGTTGGTCAGGAGGTCCGGGCTCAGGATGTGTTCGACAGTGCATTAGTGCCCAGGTTAGACTATATAATTTGGGTAAAGTCGAGTGCTGTGTAGGTTTACCCTCATTTAAGGTGCCTGGGCAGCTCATGAGGCAATAATTTTTTTCTCTAGAGGGCAGGCAGAGTGCTGCATTGTGGGTCCGGAATTGCCAAACTTGAGGGCTTTGGGGCCAGGAGTGTGAGGATGGAAGTCTGAGAAGACAAGCTAGACTTGGGTTTCAGGGCGAGGGCACGGCAGGTACCCCCTGCAGATCTGAACCAATATCTCATGCATCTGAAGTCAGGGCGAGGATCAGACGTTGGCTCAGGTGGGAGTTTCTGAGCATGACGGCTGCTTCATGAAGGGAGCGGAATCTAGAGACCATTGAGGTTTTCCCACGTTGGGAGTTGTGGGATGCCCCCTTCCAGGATTCCTTCTTCCGGACAATTGAGACCTGTTGGACAGCTCCAGGACATCCCATATGGAATGACTCCAGAGCACCGTTCGCGGATGGATGCTTGGGAAGCCCGCCTCGCATTCCAATTGTCTCCTAGCAACAAGACAGTTTAGATCTGATGGCTCTGCGGGAGCAACCTCGGTGGCTGAGTTGAAATGGACTTTCCTGAGGATGTGTCCTAATGTGTTTTTGTGTCCATGAGGGCCTTGGAATGGGGCGGTGGCACCGGCAACCTGAAGTACTTTCCTAAGCTTTGGACATGGCTCCCATGCACAGGTTTACTTGTGGAGACGAGATGAGTTCTGATGGGTGCCTCAGGAAAAGCCCTATGCTCGTATTGGAATCAGGCTTTTGAGGACACATGCCTGTAACCCAAAGCAATGGATCCTATTATGGCCTAGGGTCCTGTCTGGTTCAATCTTCTTCTCTGGGGACATCCATCTATGGTATGAGTGGAGGTCGATTATCAGCTGGTGTCAGACACCCCTTGTTTGTTCCGGGTGACCCACACTATTGGGATGGCCTAAGGGTCGTTGGAGGTTTCTCCTAATTTGTACGATTTTGGACCATGGAATGGGCAGAATTCCCATGGATTGGAAGGCACAGTCCTAATGTGTGGCTCCAGGGGCCCAGCCTGGAGGGTGTGTGGCCCAAGACTTTGAGGACAGAAGTCTGAAAACACAAACTCAGCTTAGGTTTGGGGACGTAGGTATGGCAGGCCCGATCTACAAACCATGAGAAGAACTCTACAGGATATGAAGAAAGTGCGAGTCTGTGGCGATTGCTCAGGCTTTTGTCTCTGGATTTTGTATCAGTGATGGCCGTGGAATGTCGGGGAGGCCTCATGGGCCATGGACGAATCGTCCTCTCTGAGGATTTGGCCCGATTCCCAATTGCTTTTCGTCAATCTGTGGGATGGGAGGACTCATTTCAGTTTTGTTACCTCAGGTGTCCCACCAAAAGAGGAATTCCAAAGCAAAGCCGTGGGGAAGACTGAAGGGACAATCCGAACTATGGTTAAAAATTGGGGCCTAGGGGCATGGCAAGCCCAATATGCTATCTCTTCATCCAGCCACTGAGTGGCCTTACTTGAGGACTGGGCTCAGCCTGAGGGTCACAATGTGTGTTTGTGACCAATGTGGCCCGCGAGCATGGGCGGGGCCTCATGGGCCACACTGGTTTCAACGACACTGAACGTTGGACAACATGCCAACCACAAGGTTTCTTGCCATGGGGAAGGAGTTCTGATTTCTGCATCACCTTCAACATGGACAGTGATTGGAGATAAGGTCTAGGTTCTGAAACCTGAAAACCGAGGTTGGGAAGAGATGAGGACCTAAGGCCATGGCGGCTCGATGTGCTCAGTGTGCGGCCAGCTGTCTGGGAGGGGCCAGGGGGTCCAGGCTCAGGCTGTGTCAGAAAGGGCATTAGTGCCCTGGTCAGCCTATGTATTTGGGGTACAGCCAAGGTCGGTGCAGGTTGATCCTCATTTGGGGTTACTGGGTAGCCCCAGAGGACAATGTTTTTTTATCTGGAGGGCAGGAAGAGTGCTGCATTGTAGTTCTGGATTGCCAAACTGGAGGCCTTGTGGGCCAGTAGTCTGACGACAAAAGTCTGAGAACAAAAGCTAGGCTTAGGTTTCTGGGTGAGGCCATGGCAGGCACAATCGACAGACCTGAATCGAGATCTCGTGCATCTGAAGTCAGGGCGAGGATCAGACGATCGCTCAGGTTGGAGTTTCTGTCCCTGATGGCCCCTTCATGAATGGGGGGGCATCACGAGGCCATGGGGGTTTTCCCATGATGGGAGTTGTGAGAAGCTCCAAACTGCAGAGAGTCTTCGGCAGGACAATTGAGACCTGTTGTTTGGCTCCAGGCCAATGATTCTGAGCAGGGTTCTAAGGATGGATGGCTGGGTAGCCCACCTCGCGTTCCAATTGTCTCCTAGCAACAAGACAGTTTAGATCTCCTGGATCTGTGGGGAGCTACCGAGGATGCTGAGTTGAAATGCACACCCCTGGGGATGGGTCCGAATGTGCTTTTGTGTCTATGGAGACCTTGGAATGAAGCGGTGGCTCTGGGGCCCTAAAGGGTTCTCCTAAACAGAGGCTTTGACACAGCTCCAACGTGCAAGTTTCCCATGTGTAGATGAGATGTTTTCTGATGGGTGAAACAAGAAACATCTATATGCTGCTTTTGAAATCCAGGCCTCTGAGGAGAGATGCCTGGAAACCAAAGCAATGGATCTGATTAGTGCCTAGGGGCCTGTTCTTTCCTTTTTACCTCTGAGGACATCTGTCTATGGGTCTGAGTGCAGGTAGGGGCTCATTTGGGCTCAGATTGCCCCTGTATTTCCTGGGAAGCTACCACTATTGAGATATATCAGGGACTTTGGAGGTTTATCCTATTAGAAGGGTCGTGTCCATTGGAATGGGCACACACAATTCCCTTGGAGAGGGCAAGTACAGTCCTCAGGTTTGGCTCCAGGGGCCTGGGCCTGTAGGTTGTGTAGTCCAGCCCTTTTTGGACAGTTGTCTGAAAACACAAACTCGGCTTATGTTTCAGGTCATAGGTATGGCAGGACTGATCTACAGACCATGAGGAGAACTTTTCGGGATTTGAAAGAAGGGCGAGTGTGAGGGTCCTGCTCAAGTTTTTGTCTCGGGATATCGTGTCACTCATGGTCGTGGAATTTCTGGGTGCCTTCATGGGAAATGGACGAGTCTTACTCTCTGGTGGTTTGGCCCCGTCCAAAGAGTTTGGGTTCATTCTCTGGGCTGGAAGAAGTCCGTTTTATTTTGTTGTTGTTGTTGTTTTCTTTTTTAACCTCAGGTGTCCCACCATGAGGGATTTCAGAGTAGAGCCCTAGGAGGGGCGACTGGACAATCAGAAATCTGGTTAAAAATTGGGGCCTAGGGACATGTCAAGCCCATTATGACATCTAATGGTCCAGCCACTGAGAGGACTTACTAGAGGACAGGACTCATGCTGAGGGTCACAATGCGTGTGTATGCCCTCGTCGCACTCAAGAATGGGCGGGGCCTCAGGGTTTCTCCTACACTGATCGTTGGACAACGTGCCAACCACAAGGGTTCTTGCCATGAGTAAGGAGGAGTTCTGATTTCTGCATCAGACTCACCCCTGGGCAGTGATTGGAGATAAGGTCTCGGTTCTGAAGCCTGAAAACTGAGGTAGGGAAGAGATGATGACCTAAGGCCATGGCGGGTTTTATGTGCTCAGTGTGCGGTCAGCTTTCTGGGTGTTGGTCAGGAGGTCCGGGCTCAGGATGTGTTCGACAGTGCATTAGTGCCCAGGTTAGACTATATAATTTGGGTAAAGTCGAGTGCTGTGTAGGTTTACCCTCATTTAAGGTGCCTGGGCAGCTCATGAGGCAATAATTTTTTTCTCTAGAGGGCAGGCAGTGTGCTGCATTGTGGGTCCGGAATTGCCAAACTTGAGGGCTTTGGGGCCAGGAGTGTGAGGAAGGAAGTCTGAGAAGACAAGCTAGACGTGGGTTTCAGGGCGAGGGCACGGCAGGTACCCCCTGCAGATCTGAACCAATATCTCATGCATCTGAAGTCAGGGCGAGGATCAGACGTTGGCTCAGGTGGGAGTTTCTGAGCATGACGGCCGCTTCATGAAGGGAGCGGAATCTCGAGACCATTGAGGTTTTCCCACGTTGGGAGTTGTGGGATGCCCCCTTCCAGGATTCCTTCTTCCGGACAATTGAGACCTGTTGGACAGCTCCAGGACATCCCATATGGAATGACTCCAGAGCACCGTTCGCGGATGGATGCCTGGGAAGCCCGCCTCGCATTCCAATTGTCTCCTAGCAACAAGACAGTTTAGATCTGATGGCTCTGCGGGAGCAACCTCGGTGGCTGAGTTGAAATGGACTTTCCTGAGGATGTGTCCTAATGTGTTTTTGTGTCCATGAGGGCCTTGGAATGGGGCGGTGGCACCGGCAACCTGAAGTACTTTCCTAAGCTTTGGACATGGCTCCCATGCACAGATTTCCTTGTGGAGACGAGATGAGTTCTGATGGGTGCCTCAGGAAAACCCCTATGCTCGTATTGGAATCAGGCTTTTGAGGACACATGCCTGTAACCCAAAGCAATGGATCCTATTATGGCCTAGGGTCCTGTCTGGTTCAATCTTCTTCTCTGGGGACATCCATCTATGGTATGAGTGGAGGTCGATTATCAGCTGGTGTCAGACACCCCTTGTTTGTTCCGGGTGACCCACACTATTGGGATGGCCTAAGGGTCGTTGGAGGTTTCTCCTAATTTGTACGATTTTGGACCATGGAATGGGCAGAATTCCCATGGATTGGTAGGCACAGTCCTAATGTGTGGCTCCAGGGGCCCAGCCTGGAGGGTGTGTGGCCCAAGACTTTGAGGACAGAAGTCTGAAAACACAAACTCAGCTTAGGTTTGGGGACGTAGGTATGGCAGGCCCGATCTACAAACCATGAGAAGAACTCTACAGGATATGAAGAAAGTGCGAGTCTGTGGCGATTGCTCAGGCTTTTGTCTCTGGATTTTGTATCAGTGATGGCCGTGGAATGTCGGGGAGGCCTAATGGGCCATGGACGAATCTTCCTCTCTGAGGATTTGGCCCGATTCCCAATTGCTTTTCGTCAATCTGTGGGATGGGAGGACTCATTTCAGTTTTGTTACCTCAGGTGTCCCACCAAAAGAGGAATTCCAAAGCCAAGCCGTGGGGAAGACTGAAGGGACAATCCGAACTATGGTTAAAAATTGGGGCCTAGGGGCATGGCAAGCCCAATATGCTATCTCTTCATCCAGCCACTGAGTGGCCTTACTTGAGGACTGGGCTCAGCCTGAGGGTCACAATGTGTGTTTGTGACCAATGTGGCCTGCGAGCATGGGCGGGGCCTCATGGGCCACACTGGTTTCAAGACACTGAACGTTGGACAACATGCCAACCACAAGGTTTCTTGCCATGGGGAAGGAGTTCTGATTTCTGCATCACCTTCAACATGGACAGTGATTGGAGATAAGGTCTAGGTTCTGAAACCTGAAAACCGAGGTTGGGAAGAGATGAGGACCTAAGGCCATGGCGGCTCGATGTGCTCAGTGTGCGGCCAGCTGTCTGGGAGGGGCCAGGGGGTCCAGGATCAGGCTGTGTCAGAAAGGGCATTAGTGCCCTGGTCAGCCTATGTATTTGGGGTACAGCCAAGGTCGGTGCAGGTTGATCCTCATTTGGGGTTACTGGGTAGCCCCAGAGGACAATGTTTGTTTATCTGGAGGGCAGGAAGAGTGCTGCATTGTAGTTCTGGATTGCCAAACTGGAGGCCTTGTGGGCCAGTAGTCTGACGACAAAAGTCTGAGAACACAAGCTAGGCTTAGGTTTCTGGGTGAGGCCATGGCAGGCACAATCTACAGACCTCAATCGAGATCTCGTGCATCTGAAGTCAGGGCGAGGATCAGACGATCGCTCAGGTTGGAGTTTCTGTCCCTGATGGCCCCTTCATGAATGGGGGGGCATCACGAGGCCATGGGGGTTTTCCCATGATGGGAGTTGTGAGAAGCTCCAAACTGCAGAGAGTCTTCGGCAGGACAATTGAGACCTGTTGTTTGGCTCCAGGCCAATGATTCTGAGCAGGGTTCTAAGGATGGATGGCTGGGTAGCCCACCTCGCATTCCAATTGTCTCCTAGCAACAAGACAGTTTAGATCTCCTGGATCTGTGGGGAGCTACCGAGGATGCTGAGTTGAAATGCACACCCCTGGGGATGGGTCCGAATGTGCTTTTGTGTCTATGGAGACCTTGGAATGAAGCGGTGGCTCTGGGGCCCTAAAGGGTTCTCCTAAACAGAGGCTTTGACACAGCTCCAATGTGCAAGTTTCCCATGTGTAGATGAGATGTTTTCTGATGGGTGAAACAAGAAACAGCTATATGCTGCTTTTGAAATCCAGGCCTCTGAGGAGAGATTCCTGGAAACCAAATCAATGGATCTGATTAGTGCCTAGGGGCCTGTTCTTTCCTTTTTACCTCTGAGGACATCTGTCTATGGGTCTGAGTGCAGGTAGGGGCTCATTTGGGCTCAGATTGCCCCTGTATTTCCTGGGAAGCTACCACTATTGAGATATATCAGGGACTTTGGAGGTTTATCCTATTAGAAGGGTCGTGTCCATTGGAATGGGCACACACAATTCCCTTGGAGAGGGCAAGTACAGTCCTCAGGTTTGGCTCCACGGGCCTGATCCTGTAGGTTGTGTAGTCCAGCCCTTTTTGGACAGTTGTCTGAAAACACAAACTCGGCTTATGTTTCAGGTCATAGGTATGGCAGGACTGATCTACAGACCATGAGGAGAACTTTTCGGGATTTGAAAGAAGGGCGAGTGTGAGGCTCCTGCTCAAGTTTTTGTCTCGGGATATCGTGTCACTCATGGTCGTGGAATTTCTGGGTGCCTTCATGGGAAATGGACGAGTCTTACTCTCTGGTGGTTTGGCCCCGTCCAAAGAGTTTGGGTTCATTCTGTGGGCTGGAAGAAGTCCGTTTTATTTTGTTGTTGTTGTTGTTTTCTTTTTTAACCTCAGGTGTCCCACCAAATGAGGGATTTCAGAGTAGAGCCCTAGGAGGGGCGACTGGACAATCAGAAATCTGGTTAAAAATTGGGGCCTAGGGACATGTCAAGCCCATTATGACATCTAATGGTCCAGCCACTGAGAGGACTTACTAGAGGACAGGACTCATGCTGAGGGTCACAATGCGTGTGTATGCCCTCGTCGCACTCAAGAATGGGCGGGGCCTCAGGGTTTCTCCTACACTGATCGTTGGACAACGTGCCAACCACAAGGGTTCTTGCCATGGGTAAGGAGGAGTTCTGATTTCTGCATCAGACTCACCCCTGGGCAGTGATTGGAGATAAGGTCTCGGTTCTGAAGCCTGAAAACTGAGGTAGGGAAGAGATGATGACCTAAGGCCATGTCGGGTTTTATGTGCTCAGTGTGCGGTCAGCTTTCTGGGTGTTGGTCAGGAGGTCCGGGCTCAGGATGTGTTCGACAGTGCATTAGTGCCCAGGTTAGACTATATAATTTGGGTAAAGTCGAGTGCTGTGTAGGTTTACCCTCATTTAAGGTGCCTGGGCAGCTCATGAGGCAATAATTTTTTTCTCTAGAGGGCAGGCAGAGTGCTGCATTGTGGGTCCGGAATTGCCAAACTTGAGGGCTTTGGGGCCAGGAGTGTGAGGATGGAAGTCTGAGAAGACAAGCTAGACTTGGGTTTCAGGGCGAGGGCACGGCAGGTACCCCCTGCAGATCTGAACCAATATCTCATGCATCTGAAGTCAGGGCGAGGATCAGACGTTGGCTCAGGTGGGAGTTTCTGAGCATGACGGCTGCTTCATGAAGGGAGCGGAATCTAGAGACCATTGAGGTTTTCCCACGTTGGGAGTTGTGGGATGCCCCCTTCCAGGATTCCTTCTTCCGGACAATTGAGACCTGTTGGACAGCTCCAGGACATCCCATATGGAATGACTCCAGAGCACCGTTCGCGGATGGATGCTTGGGAAGCCCGCCTCGCATTCCAATTGTCTCCTAGCAACAAGACAGTTTAGATCTGATGGCTCTGCGGGAGCAACCTCGGTGGCTGAGTTGAAATGGACTTTCCTGAGGATGTGTCCTAATGTGTTTTTGTGTCCATGAGGGCCTTGGAATGGGGCGGTGGCACCGGCAACCTGAAGTACTTTCCTAAGCTTTGGACATGGCTCCCATGCACAGGTTTACTTGTGGAGACGAGATGAGTTCTGATGGGTGCCTCAGGAAAAGCCCTATGCTCGTATTGGAATCAGGCTTTTGAGGACACATGCCTGTAACCCAAAGCAATGGATCCTATTATGGCCTAGGTTCCTGTCTGGTTCAATCTTCTTCTCTGGGGACATCCATCTATGGTATGAGTGGAGGTCGATTATCAGCTGGTGTCAGACACCCCTTGTTTGTTCCGGGTGACCCACACTACTGGGATGGCCTAAGGGTCGTTGGAGGTTTCTCCTAATTTGTACGATTTTGGACCATGGAATGGGCAGAATTCCCATGGATTGGTAGGCACAGTCCTAATGTGTGGCTCCAGGGGCCCAGCCTGGAGGGTGTGTGGCCCAAGACTTTGAGGACAGAAGTCTGAAAACACAAACTCAGCTTAGGTTTGGGGACGTAGGTATGGCAGGCCCGATCTACAAACCATGAGAAGAACTCTACAGGATATGAAGAAAGTGCGAGTCTGTGGCGATTGCTCAGGCTTTTGTCTCTGGATTTTGTATCAGTGATGGCCGTGGAATGTCGGGGAGGCCTCATGGGCCATGGACGAATCTTCCTCTCGGAGGATTTGGCCCGATTCCCAATTGCTTTTCGTCAATCTGTGGGATGGGAGGACTCATTTCAGTTTTGTTACCTCAGGTGTCCCACCAAAAGAGGAATTCCAAAGCCAAGCCGTGGGGAAGACTGAAGGGACAATCCGAACTATGGTGAAAAATTGGGGCCTAGGGGCATGGCAAGCCCAATATGCTATCTCTTCATCCAGCCACTGAGTGGCCTTACTTGAGGACTGGGCTCAGCCTGAGGGTCACAATGTGTGTTTGTGACCAATGTGGCCCGCGAGCATGGGCGGGGCCTCATGGGCCACACTGGTTTCAACAACACTGAACGTTGGACAACATGCCAACCACAAGGTTTCTTGCCATGGGGAAGGAGTTCTGATTTCTGCATCACCTTCAACATGGACAGTGATTGGAGATAAGGTCTAGGTTCTGAAACCTGAAAACCGAGGTTGGGAAGAGATGAGGACCTAAGGCCATGGCGGCTCGATGTGCTCAGTGTGCGGCCAGCTGTCTGGGAGGGGCCAGGGGGTCCAGGCTCAGGCTGTGTCAGAAAGGGCATTAGTGCCCTGGTCAGCCTATGTATTTGGGGTACAGCCAAGGTCGGTGCAGGTTGATCCTCATTTGGGGTTACTGGGTAGCCCCAGAGGACAATGTTTTTTATCTGGAGGGCAGGAAGAGTGCTGCATTGTAGTTCTGGATTGCCAAACTGGAGGCCTTGTGGGCCAGTAGTCTGACGACAAAAGTCTGAGAACACAAGCTAGGCTTAGGTTTCTGGGTGAGGCCATGGCAGGCACAATCTACAGACCTGAATCGAGATCTCGTGCATCTGAAGTCAGGGCGAGGATCAGACGATCGCTCAGGTTGGAGTTTCTGTCCCTGATGGCCCCTTCATGAATGGGGGGGCATCACGAGGCCATGGGGGTTTTCCCATGATGGGAGTTGTGAGAAGCTCCAAACTGCAGAGAGTCTTCGGCAGGACAATTGAGAGCTGTTGTTTGCCTCCAGGCCAATGATTCTGAGCAGGGTTCTAAGGATGGATGGCTGGGTAGCCCACCTCGCATTCCAATTGTCTCCTAGCAACAAGACAGTTTAGATCTCCTGGATCTGTGGGGAGCTACCGAGGATGCTGAGTTGAAATGCACACCCCTGGGGATGGGTCCGAATGTGCTTTTGTGTCTATGGAGACCTTGGAATGAAGCGGTGGCTCTGGGGCCCTAAAGGGTTCTCCTAAACAGAGGCTTTGACACAGCTCCAACGTGCAAGTTTCCCATGTGTAGATGAGATGTTTTCTGATGGGTGAAACAAGAAACAGCTATATGCTGCTTTTGAAATCCAGGCCTCTGAGGAGAGATTCCTGGAAACCAAAGCAATGGATCTGATTAGTGCCTAGGGGCCTGTTCTTTCCTTTTTACCTCTGAGGACATCTGTCTATGGGTCTGAGTGCAGGTAGGGGCTCATTTGGGCTCAGATTGCCCCTGTTTTTCCTGGGAAGCTACCACTATTGAGATATATCAGGGAATTTGGAGGTTTATCCTATTAGAAGGGTTGTGTCCATTGGAATGGGCACACACAATTCCCTTGGAGAGGGCAAGTACAGTCCTCAGGTTTGGCTCCAGGGGCCTGAGCCTGTAGGTTGTGTAGTCCAGCCCTTTTTGGACAGTTGTCTGAAAACACAAACTCGGCTTATGTTTCAGGTCATAGGTATGGCAGGACTGATCTACAGACCATGAGGAGAACTTTTCGGGATTTGAAAGAAGGGCGAGTGTGAGGCTCCTGCTCAAGTTTTTGTCTCGGGATATTGTGTCACTCATGGTCGTGGATTTTCTGGCTGACTTCATGGGAAATGGACGAGTCTTACTCTCTGGTGGTTTGGCCCCGTCCAAAGAGTTTGGGTTCATTCTGTGGGCTGGAAGAAGTCCGTTTTATTTTGTTGTTGTTGTTGTTTTCTTTTTTAACCTCAGGTGTCCCACCAAATGAGGGATTTCAGAGTAGAGCCCTAGGAGGGGCGACTGGACAATCAGTAATCTGGTTAAAAATTGGGGCCTAGGGACATGTCAAGCCCATTATGACATCTAATGGTCCAGCCACTGAGAGGACTTACTAGAGGACAGGACTCATGCTGAGGGTCACAATGCGTGTGTATGCCCTCGTCACACTCAAGAATGGGCGGGGCCTCAGGGTTTCTCCTACACTGATCGTTGGACAACGTGCCAACCACAAGGGTTCTTGCCATGGGTAAGGAGGAGTTCTGATTTCTGCATCAGACTCACCCCTGGGCAGTGATTGGAGATAAGGTCTCGGTTCTGAAGCCTGAAAACTGAGGTAGGGAAGAGATGATGACCTAAGGCCATGGCGGGTTTTATGTGCTCAGTGTGCGGTCAGCTTTCTGGGTGTTGGTCAGGAGGTCCGGGCTCAGGATGTGTTCGACAGTGCATTAGTGCCCAGGTTAGACTATATAATTTGGGTAAAGTCGAGTGCTGTGTAGGTTTAACCTCATTTAAGGTGCCTGGGCAGCTCATGAGGCAATAATTTTTTTTTTTTCTAGAGGGCAGGCAGAGTGCTGCATTGTGGGTCCGGAATTGCCAAACTTGAGGGCTTTGGGGCCAGGAGTGTGAGGATGGAAGTCTGAGAAGACAAGCTAGACTTGGGTTTCAGGGCGAGGGCACGGCAGGTACCCCCTGCAGATCTGAACCAATATCTCATGCATCTGAAGTCAGGGCGAGGATCAGACGTTGGCTCAGGTGGGAGTTTCTGAGCATGACGGCTGCTTCATGAAGGGAGCGGAATCTCGAGACCATTGAGGTTTTCCCACGTTGGGAGTTGTGGGATGCCCCCTTCCAGGATTCCTTCTTCCGGACAATTGAGACCTGTTGGACAGCTCCAGGACATCCCATATGGAATGACTCCAGAGCACCGTTCGCGGATGGATGCTTGGGAAGCCCGCCTCGCATTCCAATTGTCTCCTAGCAACAAGACAGTTTAGATCTGATGGCTCTGCGGGAGCAACCTCGGTGGCTGAGTTGAAATGGACTTTACTGAGGATGTGTCCTAATGTGTTTTTGTGTCCATGAGGGCCTTGGAATGGGGCGGTGGCACCGGCAACCTGAAGTACTTTCCTAAGCTTTGGACATGGCTCTCATGCACAGGTTTCCTTGTGGAGACGAGATGAGTTCTGATGGGTGCCTCAGGAAAAGCCCTATGCTCGTATTGGAATCAGGCTTTTGAGGACACATGCCTGTAACCCAAAGCAATGGATCCTATTATGGCCTAGGGTCCTGTCTGGTTCAATCTTCTTCTCTGGGGACATCCATCTATGGTATGAGTGGAGGTCGATTATCAGCTGGTGTCAGACACCCCTTGTTTGTTCCGGGTGACCCACACTACTGGGATGGCCTAAGGGTCGTTGGAGGTTTCTCCTAATTTGTACGATTTTGGACCATGGAATGGGCAGAATTCCCATGGATTGGAAGGCACAGTCCTAATGTGTGGCTCCAGGGGCCCAGCCTGGAGGGTGTGTGGCCCAAGACTTTGAGGACAGAAGTCTGAAAACACAAACTCAGCTTAGGTTTGGGGACGTAGGTATGGCAGGCCCGATCTACAAACCATGAGAAGAACTCTACAGGATATGAAGAAAGTGCGAGTCTGTGGCGATTGCTCAGGCTTTTGTCTCTGGATTTTGTATCAGTGATGGCCGTGGAATGTCGGGGAGGCCTCATGGGCCATGGACGAATCTTCCTCTCGGAGGATTTGGCCCGATTCCCAATTGCTTTTCGTCAATCTGTGGGATGGGAGGACTCATTTCAGTTTTGTTACCTCAGGTGTCCCACCAAAAGAGGAATTCCAAAGCCAAGCCGTGGGGAAGACTGAAGGGACAATCCGAACTATGGTGAAAAATTGGGGCCTAGGGGCATGGCAAGCCCAATATGCTATCTCTTCATCCAGCCACTGAGTGGCCTTACTTGAGGACTGGGCTCAGCCTGAGGGTCACAATGTGTGTTTGTGACCAATGTGGCCCGAGAGCATGGGCGGGGCCTCATGGGCCACACTGGTTTCAACAACACTGAACGTTGGACAACATGCCAACCACAAGGTTTCTTGCCATGGGGAAGGAGTTCTGATTTCTGCATCACCTTCAACATGGACAGTGATTGGAGATAAGGTCTAGGTTCTGAAACCTGAAAACCGAGGTTGGGAAGAGATGAGGACCTAAGGCCATGGCGGCTCGATGTGCTCAGTGTGCGGCCAGCTGTCTGGGAGGGGCCAGGGGGTCCAGGCTCAGGCTGTGTCAGAAAGGGCATTAGTGCCCTGGTCAGCCTATGTATTTGGGGTACAGCCAAGGTCGGTGCAGGTTGATCCTCATTTGGGGTTACTGGGTAGCCCCAGAGGACAATGTTTTTTATCTGGAGGGCAGGAAGAGTGCTGCATTGTAGTTCTGGATTGCCAAACTGGAGGCCTTGTGGGCCAGTAGTCTGACGACAAAAGTCTGAGAACACAAGCTAGGCTTAGGTTTCTGGGTGAGGCCATGGCAGGCACAATCTACAGACCTGAATCGAGATCTCGTGCATCTGAAGTCAGGGCGAGGATCAGACGATCGCTCAGGTTGGAGTTTCTGTCCCTGATGGCCCCTTCATGAATGGGGGGGCATCACGAGGCCATGGGGGTTTTCCCATGATGGGAGTTGTGAGAAGCTCCAAACTGCAGAGAGTCTTCGGCAGGACAATTGAGAGCTGTTGTTTGCCTCCAGGCCAATGATTCTGAGCAGGGTTCTAAGGATGGATGGCTGGGTAGCCCACCTCGCATTCCAATTGTCTCCTAGCAACAAGACAGTTTAGATCTCCTGGATCTGTGGGGAGCTACCGAGGATGCTGAGTTGAAATGCACACCCCTGGGGATGGGTCCGAATGTGCTTTTGTGTCTATGGAGACCTTGGAATGAAGCGGTGGCTCTGGGGCCCTAAAGGGTTCTCCTAAACAGAGGCTTTGACACAGCTCCAACGTGCAAGTTTCCCATGTGTAGATGAGATGTTTTCTGATGGGTGAAACAAGAAACAGCTATATGCTGCTTTTGAAATCCAGGCCTCTGAGGAGAGATTCCTGGAAACCAAAGCAATGGATCTGATTAGTGCCTAGGGGCCTGTTCTTTCCTTTTTACCTCTGAGGACATCTGTCTATGGGTCTGAGTGCAGGTAGGGGCTCATTTGGGCTCAGATTGCCCCTGTTTTTCCTGGGAAGCTACCACTATTGAGATATATCAGGGAATTTGGAGGTTTATCCTATTAGAAGGGTTGTGTCCATTGGAATGGGCACACACAATTCCCTTGGAGAGGGCAAGTACAGTCCTCAGGTTTGGCTCCAGGGGCCTGAGCCTGTAGGTTGTGTAGTCCAGCCCTTTTTGGACAGTTGTCTGAAAACACAAACTCGGCTTATGTTTCAGGTCATAGGTATGGCAGGACTGATCTACAGACCATGAGGAGAACTTTTCGGGATTTGAAAGAAGGGCGAGTGTGAGGCTCCTGCTCAAGTTTTTGTCTCGGGATATTGTGTCACTCATGGTCGTGGATTTTCTGGCTGACTTCATGGGAAATGGACGAGTCTTACTCTCTGGTGGTTTGGCCCCGTCCAAAGAGTTTGGGTTCATTCTGTGGGCTGGAAGAAGTCCGTTTTATTTTGTTGTTGTTGTTGTTTTCTTTTTTAACCTCAGGTGTCCCACCAAATGAGGGATTTCAGAGTAGAGCCCTAGGAGGGGCGACTGGACAATCAGTAATCTGGTTAAAAATTGGGGCCTAGGGACATGTCAAGCCCATTATGACATCTAATGGTCCAGCCACTGAGAGGACTTACTAGAGGACAGGACTCATGCTGAGGGTCACAATGCGTGTGTATGCCCTCGTCACACTCAAGAATGGGCGGGGCCTCAGGGTTTCTCCTACACTGATCGTTGGACAACGTGCCAACCACAAGGGTTCTTGCCATGGGTAAGGAGGAGTTCTGATTTCTGCATCAGACTCACCCCTGGGCAGTGATTGGAGATAAGGTCTCGGTTCTGAAGCCTGAAAACTGAGGTAGGGAAGAGATGATGACCTAAGGCCATGGCGGGTTTTATGTGCTCAGTGTGCGGTCAGCTTTCTGGGTGTTGGTCAGGAGGTCCGGGCTCAGGATGTGTTCGACAGTGCATTAGTGCCCAGGTTAGACTATATAATTTGGGTAAAGTCGAGTGCTGTGTAGGTTTAACCTCATTTAAGGTGCCTGGGCAGCTCATGAGGCAATAATTTTTTTTTTTTCTAGAGGGCAGGCAGAGTGCTGCATTGTGGGTCCGGAATTGCCAAACTTGAGGGCTTTGGGGCCAGGAGTGTGAGGATGGAAGTCTGAGAAGACAAGCTAGACTTGGGTTTCAGGGCGAGGGCACGGCAGGTACCCCCTGCAGATCTGAACCAATATCTCATGCATCTGAAGTCAGGGCGAGGATCAGACGGTGGCTCAGGTGGGAGTTTCTGAGCATGACGGCCGCTTCATGAAGGGAGCGGAATCTCGAGACCATTGAGGTTTTCCCACGTTGGGAGTTGTGGGATGCCCCCTTCCAGGATTCCTTCTTCCGGACAATTGAGACCTGTTGGACAGCTCCAGGACATCCCATATGGAATGACTCCAGAGCACCGTTCGCGGATGGATGCTTGGGAAGCCCGCCTCGCATTCCAATTGTCTCCTAGCAACAAGACAGTTTAGATCTGATGGCTCTGCGGGAGCAACCTCGGTGGCTGAGTTGAAATGGACTTTACTGAGGATGTGTCCTAATGTGTTTTTGTGTCCATGAGGGCCTTGGAATGGGGCGGTGGCACCGGCAACCTGAAGTACTTTCCTAAGCTTTGGACATGGCTCTCATGCACAGGTTTCCTTGTGGAGACGAGATGAGTTCTGATGGGTGCCTCAGGAAAAGCCCTATGCTCGTATTGGAATCAGGCTTTTGAGGACACATGCCTGTAACCCAAAGCAATGGATCCTATTATGGCCTAGGGTCCTGTCTGGTTCAATCTTCTTCTCTGGGGACATCCATCTATGGTATGAGTGGAGGTCGATTATCAGCTGGTGTCAGACACCCCTTGTTTGTTCCGGGTGACCCACACTACTGGGATGGCCTAAGGGTCGTTGGAGGTTTCTCCTAATTTGTACGATTTTGGACCATGGAATGGGCAGAATTCCCATGGATTGGAAGGCACAGTCCTAATGTGTGGCTCCAGGGGCCCAGCCTGGAGGGTGTGTGGCCCAAGACTTTGAGGACAGAAGTCTGAAAACACAAACTCAGCTTAGGTTTGGGGACGTAGGTATGGCAGGCCCGATCTACAAACCATGAGAAGAACTCTACAGGATATGAAGAAAGTGCGAGTCTGTGGCGATTGCTCAGGCTTTTGTCTCTGGATTTTGTATCAGTGATGGCCGTGGAATGTCGGGGAGGCCTCATGGGCCATGGACGAATCTTCCTCTCGGAGGATTTGGCCCGATTCCCAATTGCTTTTCGTCAATCTGTGGGATGGGAGGACTCATTTCAGTTTTGTTACCTCAGGTGTCCCACCAAAAGAGGAATTCCAAAGCCAAGCCGTGGGGAAGACTGAAGGGACAATCCGAACTATGGTGAAAAATTGGGGCCTAGGGGCATGGCAAGCCCAATATGCTATCTCTTCATCCAGCCACTGAGTGGCCTTACTTGAGGACTGGGCTCAGCCTGAGGGTCACAATGTGTGTTTGTGACCAATGTGGCCCGAGAGCATGGGCGGGGCCTCATGGGCCACACTGGTTTCAACAACACTGAACGTTGGACAACATGCCAACCACAAGGTTTCTTGCCATGGGGAAGGAGTTCTGATTTCTGCATCACCTTCAACATGGACAGTGATTGGAGATAAGGTCTAGGTTCTGAAACCTGAAAACCGAGGTTGGGAAGAGATGAGGACCTAAGGCCATGGCGGCTCGATGTGCTCAGTGTGCGGCCAGCTGTCTGGGAGGGGCCAGGGGGTCCAGGCTCAGGCTGTGTCAGAAAGGGCATTAGTGCCCTGGTCAGCCTATGTATTTGGGGTACAGCCAAGGTCGGTGCAGGTTGATCCTCATTTGGGGTTACTGGGTAGCCCCAGAGGACAATGTTTTTTATCTGGAGGGCAGGAAGAGTGCTGCATTGTAGTTCTGGATTGCCAAACTGGAGGCCTTGTGGGCCAGTAGTCTGACGACAAAAGTCTGAGAACACAAGCTAGGCTTAGGTTTCTGGGTGAGGCCATGGCAGGCACAATCTACAGACCTGAATCGAGATCTCGTGCATCTGAAGTCAGGGCGAGGATCAGACGATCGCTCAGGTTGGAGTTTCTGTCCCTGATGGCCCCTTCATGAATGGGGGGGCATCACGAGGCCATGGGGGTTTTCCCATGATGGGAGTTGTGAGAAGCTCCAAACTGCAGAGAGTCTTCGGCAGGACAATTGAGAGCTGTTGTTTGCCTCCAGGCCAATGATTCTGAGCAGGGTTCTAAGGATGGATGGCTTGGTAGCCCACCTCGCATTCCAATTGTCTCCTAGCAACAAGACAGTTTAGATCTCCTGGATCTGTGGGGAGCTACCGAGGATGCTGAGTTGAAATGCACACCCCTGGGGATGGGTCCGAATGTTCTTTTGTGTCTATGGAGACCTTGGAATGAAGCGGTGGCTCTGGGGCCCTAAAGGGTTCTCCTAAACAGAGGCTTTGACACAGCTCCAACGTGCAAGTTTCCCATGTGTAGATGAGATGTTTTCTGATGGGTGAAACAAGAAACAGCTATATGCTGCTTTTGAAATCCAGGCCTCTGAGGAGAGATTCCTGGAAACCAAAGCAATGGATCTGATTAGTGCCTAGGGGCCTGTTCTTTCCTTTTTACCTCTGAGGACATCTGTCTATGGGTCTGAGTGCAGGTAGGGGCTCATTTGGGCTCAGATTGCCCCTGTTTTTCCTGGGAAGCTACCACTATTGAGATATATCAGGGAATTTGGAGGTTTATCCTATTAGAAGGGTTGTGGCCATTGGAATGGGCACACACAATTCCCTTGGAGAGGGCAAGTACAGTCCTCAGGTTTGGCTCCAGGGGCCTGAGCCTGTAGGTTGTGTAGTCCAGCCCTTTTTGGACAGTTGTCTGAAAACACAAACTCGGCTTATGTTTCAGGTCATAGGTATGGCAGGACTGATCTACAGACCATGAGGAGAACTTTTCGGGATTTGAAAGAAGGGCGAGTGTGAGGCTCCTGCTCAAGTTTTTGTCTCGGGATATTGTGTCACTCATGGTCGTGGATTTTCTGGCTGACTTCATGGGAAATGGACGAGTCTTACTCTCTGGTGGTTTGGCCCCGTCCAAAGAGTTTGGGTTCATTCTGTGGGCTGGAAGAAGTCCGTTTTATTTTGTTGTTGTTGTTGTTTTCTTTTTTAACCTCAGGTGTCCCACCAAATGAGGGATTTCAGAGTAGAGCCCTAGGAGGGGCGACTGGACAATCAGTAATCTGGTTAAAAATTGGGGCCTAGGGACATGTCAAGCCCATTATGACATCTAATGGTCCAGCCACTGAGAGGACTTACTAGAGGACAGGACTCATGCTGAGGGTCACAATGCGTGTGTATGCCCTCGTCACACTCAAGAATGGGCGGGGCCTCAGGGTTTCTCCTACACTGATCGTTGGACAACGTGCCAACCACAAGGGTTCTTGCCATGGGTAAGGAGGAGTTCTGATTTCTGCATCAGACTCACCCCTGGGCAGTGATTGGAGATAAGGTCTCGGTTCTGAAGCCTGAAAACTGAGGTAGGGAAGAGATGATGACCTAAGGCCATGGCGGGTTTTATGTGCTCAGTGTGCGGTCAGCTTTCTGGGTGTTGGTCAGGAGGTCCGGGCTCAGGATGTGTTCGACAGTGCATTAGTGCCCAGGTTAGACTATATAATTTGGGTAAAGTCGAGTGCTGTGTAGGTTTAACCTCATTTAAGGTGCCTGGGCAGCTCATGAGGCAATAATTTTTTTTTTTTCTAGAGGGCAGGCAGAGTGCTGCATTGTGGGTCCAGAATTGCCAAACTTGAGGGCTTTGGGGCCAGGAGTGTGAGGATGGAAGTCTGAGAAGACAAGCTAGACTTGGGTTTCAGGGCGAGGGCACGGCAGGTACCCCCTGCAGATCTGAACCAATATCTCATGCATCTGAAGTCAGGGCGAGGATCAGACGTTGGCTCAGGTGGGAGTTTCTGAGCATGACGGCCGCTTCATGAAGGGAGCGGAATCTCGAGACCATTGAGGTTTTCCCACGTTGGGAGTTGTGGGATGCCCCCTTCCAGGATTCCTTCTTCCGGACAATTGAGACCTGTTGGACAGCTCCAGGACATCCCATATGGAATGACTCCAGAGCACCGTTCGCGGATGGATGCCTGGGAAGCCCGCCTCGCATTCCAATTGTCTCCTAGCAACAAGACAGTTTAGATCTGATGGCTCTGCGGGAGCAACCTCGGTGGCTGAGTTGAAATGGACTTTCCTGAGGATGTGTCCTAATGTGTTTTTGTGTCCATGAGGGCCTTGGAATGGGGCGGTGGCACCGGCAACCTGAAGTACTTTCCTAAGCTTTGGACATGGCTCCCATGCACAGGTTTCCTTGTGGAGACGAGATGAGTTCTGATGGGTGCCTCAGGAAAAGCCCTATGCTCGTATTGGAATCAGGCTTTTGAGGACACATGCCTGTAACCCAAAGCAATGGATCCTATTATGGCCTAGGGTCCTGTCTGGTTCAATCTTCTTCTCTGGGGACATCCATCTATGGTATGAGTGGAGGTCGATTATCAGCTGGTGTCAGACACCCCTTGTTTGTTCCGGGTGACCCACACTACTGGGATGGCCTAAGGGTCGTTGGAGGTTTCTCCTAATTTGTACGATTTTGGACCATGGAATGGGCAGAATTCCCATGGATTGGTAGGCACAGTCCTAATGTGTGGCTCCAGGGGCCCAGCCTGGAGGGTGTGTGGCCCAAGACTTTGAGGACAGAAGTCTGAAAACACAAACTCAGCTTAGGTTTGGGGACGTAGGTATGGCAGGCCCGATCTACAAACCATGAGAAGAACTCTACAGGATATGAAGAAAGTGCGAGTCTGTGGCGATTGCTCAGGCTTTTGTCTCTGGATTTTGTATCAGTGATGGCCGTGGAATGTCGGGGAGGCCTCATGGGCCATGGACGAATCGTCCTCTCTGAGGATTTGGCCCGATTCCCAATTGCTTTTCGTCAATCTGTGGGATGGGAGGACTCATTTCAGTTTTGTTACCTCAGGTGTCCCACCAAAAGAGGAATTCCAAAGCCAAGCCGTGGGGAAGACTGAAGGGACAATCCGAACTATGGTTAAAAATTGGGGCCTAGGGGCATGGCAAGCCCAATATGCTATCTCTTCATCCAGCCACTGAGTGGCCTTACTTGAGGACTGGGCTCAGCCTGAGGGTCACAATGTGTGTTTGTGACCAATGTGGCCCGCGAGCATGGGCGGGGCCTCATGGGCCACACTGGTTTCAACGACACTGAACGTTGGACAACATGCCAACCACAAGGTTTCTTGCCATGGGGAAGGAGTTCTGATTTCTGCATCACCTTCAACATGGACAGTGATTGGAGATAAGGTCTAGGTTCTGAAACCTGAAAACCGAGGTTGGGAAGAGATGAGGACCTAAGGCCATGGCGGCTGGATGTGCTCAGTGTGCGGCCAGCTGTCTGGGAGGGGCCAGGGGGGTCCAGGCTCAGGCTGTGTCAGAAAGGGCATTAGTGCCCTGGTCAGCCTATGTATTTGGGGTACAGCCAAGGTCGGTGCAGGTTGATCCTCATTTGGGGTTACTGGGTAGCCCCAGAGGACAATGTTTTTTATCTGGAGGGCAGGAAGAGTGCTGCATTGTAGTTCTGGATTGCCAAACTGGAGGCCTTGTGGGCCAGTAGTCTGACGACAAAAGTCTGAGAACACAAGCTAGGCTTAGGTTTCTGGGTGAGGCCATGGCAGGCACAATCTACAGACCTGAATCGAGATCTCGTGCATCTGAAGTCAGGGCGAGGATCAGACGATCGCTCAGGTTGGAGTTTCTGTCCCTGATGGCCCCTTCATGAATGGGGGGGCATCACGAGGCCATGGGGGTTTTCCCATGATGGGAGTTGTGAGAAGCTCCAAACTGCAGAGAGTCTTCGGCAGGACAATTGAGAGCTGTTGTTTGCCTCCAGGCCAATGATTCTGAGCAGGGTTCTAAGGATGGATGGCTGGGTAGCCCACCTCGCATTCCAATTGTCTCCTAGCAACAAGACAGTTTAGATCTCCTGGATCTGTGGGGAGCTACCGAGGATGCTGAGTTGAAATGCACACCCCTGGGGATGGGTCCGAATGTGCTTTTGTGTCTATGGAGACCTTGGAATGAAGCGGTGGCTCTGGGGCCCTAAAGGGTTCTCCTAAACAGAGGCTTTGACACAGCTCCAACGTGCAAGTTTCCCATGTGTAGATGAGATGTTTTCTGATGGGTGAAACAAGAAACAGCTATATGCTGCTTTTGAAATCCAGGCCTCTGAGGAGAGATGCCTGGAAACCAAAGCAATGGATCTGATTAGTGCCTAGGGGCCTGTTCTTTCCTTTTTACCTCTGAGGACATCTGTCTATGGGTCTGAGTGCAGGTAGGGGCTCATTTGGGCTCAGATTGCCCCTGTATTTCCTGGGAAGCTACCACTATTGAGATATATCAGGGACTTTGGAGGTTTATCCTATTAGAAGGGTCGTGTCCATTGGAATGGGCACACACAATTCCCTTGGAGAGGGCAAGTACAGTCCTCAGGTTTGGCTCCAGGGGCCTGAGCCTGTAGGTTGTGTAGTCCAGCCCTTTTTGGACAGTTGTCTGAAAACACAAACTCGGCTTATGTTTCAGGTCATAGGTATGGCAGGACTGATCTACAGACCATGAGGAGAACTTTTCGGGATTTGAAAGAAGGGCGAGTGTGAGGCTCCTGCTCAAGTTTTTGTCTCGGGATATCGTGTCACTCATGGTCGTGGAATTTCTGGGTGCCTTCATGGGAAATGGATGAGTCTTGCTCTCTGGTGGTTTGGCCCCGTCCAAAGAGTTTGGGTTCATTCTGTGGGCTGGAAGAAGTCCGTTTTATTTTGTTGTTGTTGTTGTTTTCTTTTTTAACCTCAGGTATCCCACCAAATGAGGGATTTCAGATTAGAGCCCTAGGAGGAGCGACTGGACAATCAGAAATCTGGTTAAAAATTGGGGCCTAGGGACATGTCAAGCCCATTATGACATCTAATGGTCCAGCCACTGAGGGGACTTACAAGAGGACAGGACTCATGCTGAGGGTCACAATGCGTGTGTATGCCCTCGTCGCACTCAAGAATGGGCGGGGCCTCAGGGTTTCTCCTACACTGATCGTTGGACAACGTGCCAACCACAAGGGTTCTTGCCATGGGTAAGGAGGAGTTCTGATTTCTGCATCAGACTCACCCCTGGGCAGTGATTGGAGATAAGGTCTCGGTTCTGAAGCCTGAAAACTGAGGTAGGGAAGAGATGATGACCTAAGGCCATGGCGGGTTTTATGTGCTCAGTGTGCGGTCAGCTTTCTGGGTGTTGGTCAGGAGGTCCGGGCTCAGGATGTGTTCGACAGTGCATTAGTGCCCAGGTTAGACTATATAATTTGGGTAAAGTCGAGTGCTGTGTAGGTTTACCCTCATTTAAGGTGCCTGGGCAGCTCATGAGGCAATAATTTTTTTCTCTAGAGGGCAGGCAGAGTGCTGCATTGTGGGTCCGGAATTGCCAAACTTGAGGGCTTTGGGGCCAGGAGTGTGAGGATGGAAGTCTGAGAAGACAAGCTAGACTTGGGTTTCAGGGCGAGGGCACGGCAGGTACCCCCTGCAGATCTGAACCAATATCTCATGCATCTGAAGTCAGGGCGAGGATCAGACGTTGGCTCAGGTGGGAGTTTCTGAGCATGACGGCCGCTTCATGAAGGGAGCGGAATCTCGAGACCATTGAGGTTTTCCCACGTTGGGAGTTGTGGGATGCCCCCTTCCAGGATTCCTTCTTCCGGACAATTGAGACCTGTTGGACAGCTCCAGGACATCCCATATGGAATGACTCCAGAGCACCGTTCGCGGATGGATGCCTGGGAAGCCCGCCTCGCATTCCAATTGTCTCCTAGCAACAAGACAGTTTAGATCTGATGGCTCTGCGGGAGCAACCTCGGTGGCTGAGTTGAAATGGACTTTCCTGAGGATGTGTCCTAATGTGTTTTTGTGTCCATGAGGGCCTTGGAATGGGGCGGTGGCACCGGCAACCTGAAGTACTTTCCTAAGCTTTGGACATGGCTCCCATGCACAGATTTCCTTGTGGAGACGAGATGAGTTCTGATGGGTGCCTCAGGAAAACCCCTATGCTCGTATTGGAATCAGGCTTTTGAGGACACATGCCTGTAACCCAAAGCAATGGATCCTATTATGGCCTAGGGTCCTGTCTGGTTCAATCTTCTTCTCTGGGGACATCCATCTATGGTATGAGTGGAGGTCGATTATCAGCTGGTGTCAGACACCCCTTGTTTGTTCCGGGTGACCCACACTATTGGGATGGCCTAAGGGTCGTTGGAGGTTTCTCCTAATTTGTACGATTTTGGACCATGGAATGGGCAGAATTCCCATGGATTGGAAGGCACAGTCCTAATGTGTGGCTCCAGGGGCCCAGCCTGGAGGGTGTGTGGCCCAAGACTTTGAGGACAGAAGTCTGAAAACACAAACTCAGCTTAGGTTTGGGGACGTAGGTATGGCAGGCCCGATCTACAAACCATGAGAAGAACTCTACAGGATATGAAGAAAGTGCGAGTCTGTGGCGATTGCTCAGGCTTTTGTCTCTGGATTTTGTATCAGTGATGGCCGTGGAATGTCGGGCAGGCCTCATGGGCCATGGACGAATCATCCTCTCTGAGGATTTGGCCCGATTCCCAATTGCTTTTCGTCAATCTGTGGGATGGGAGGACTCATTTCAGTTTTGTTACCTCAGGTGTCCCACCAAAAGAGGAATTCCAAAGCCAAGCCGTGGGGAAGACTGAAGGGACAATCCGAACTATGGTTAAAAATTGGGGCCTAGGGGCATGGCAAGCCCAATATGCTATCTCTTCATCCAGCCACTGAGTGGCCTTACTTGAGGACTGGGCTCAGCCTGAGGGTCACAATGTGTGTTTGTGACCAATGTGGCCCGCGAGCATGGGCGGGGCCTCATGGGCCACACTGGTTTCAACGACACTGAACGTTGGACAACATGCCAACCACAAGGTTTCTTGCCATGGGGAAGGAGTTCTGATTTCTGCATCACCTTCAACATGGACAGTGATTGGAGATAAGGTCTAGGTTCTGAAACCTGAAAACCGAGGTTGGGAAGAGATGAGGACCTAAGGCCATGGCGGCTCGATGTGCTCAGTGTGCGGCCAGCTGTCTGGGAGGGGCCAGGGGGTCCAGGCTCAGGCTGTGTCAGAAAGGGCATTAGTGCCCTGGTCAGCCTATGTATTTGGGGTACAGCCAAGGTCGGTGCAGGTTGATCCTCATTTGGGGTTACTGGGTAGCCCCAGAGGACAATGTTTTTTTATCTGGAGGGCAGGAAGAGTGCTGCATTGTAGTTCTGGATTGCCAAACTGGAGGCCTTGTGGGCCAGTAGTCTGACGACAAAAGTCTGAGAACAAAAGCTAGGCTTAGGTTTCTGGGTGAGGCCATGGCAGGCACAATCGACAGACCTGAATCGAGATCTCGTGCATCTGAAGTCAGGGCGAGGATCAGACGATCGCTCAGGTTGGAGTTTCTGTCCCTGATGGCCCCTTCATGAATGGGGGGGCATCACGAGGCCATGGGGGTTTTCCCATGATGGGAGTTGTGAGAAGCTCCAAACTGCAGAGAGTCTTCGGCAGGACAATTGAGACCTGTTGTTTGGCTCCAGGCCAATGATTCTGAGCAGGGTTCTAAGGATGGATGGCTGGGTAGCCCACCTCGCGTTCCAATTGTCTCCTAGCAACAAGACAGTTTAGATCTCCTGGATCTGTGGGGAGCTACCGAGGATGCTGAGTTGAAATGCACACCCCTGGGGATGGGTCCGAATGTGCTTTTGTGTCTATGGAGACCTTGGAATGAAGCGGTGGCTCTGGGGCCCTAAAGGGTTCTCCTAAACAGAGGCTTTGACACAGCTCCAACGTGCAAGTTTCCCATGTGTAGATGAGATGTTTTCTGATGGGTGAAACAAGAAACATCTATATGCTGCTTTTGAAATCCAGGCCTCTGAGGAGAGATGCCTGGAAACCAAAGCAATGGATCTGATTAGTGCCTAGGGGCCTGTTCTTTCCTTTTTACCTCTGAGGACATCTGTCTATGGGTCTGAGTGCAGGTAGGGGCTCATTTGGGCTCAGATTGCCCCTGTATTTCCTGGGAAGCTACCACTATTGAGATATATCAGGGACTTTGGAGGTTTATCCTATTAGAAGGGTCGTGTCCATTGGAATGGGCACACACAATTCCCTTGGAGAGGGCAAGTACAGTCCTCAGGTTTGGCTCCAGGGGCCTGGGCCTGTAGGTTGTGTAGTCCAGCCCTTTTTGGACAGTTGTCTGAAAACACAAACTCGGCTTATGTTTCAGGTCATAGGTATGGCAGGACTGATCTACAGACCATGAGGAGAACTTTTCGGGATTTGAAAGAAGGGCGAGTGTGAGGGTCCTGCTCAAGTTTTTGTCTCGGGATATCGTGTCACTCATGGTCGTGGAATTTCTGGGTGCCTTCATGGGAAATGGACGAGTCTTACTCTCTGGTGGTTTGGCCCCGTCCAAAGAGTTTGGGTTCATTCTGTGGGCTGGAAGAAGTCCGTTTTATTTTGTTGTTGTTGTTGTTTTCTTTTTTAACCTCAGGTGTCCCACCATGAGGGATTTCAGAGTAGAGCCCTAGGAGGGGCGACTGGACAATCAGAAATCTGGTTAAAAATTGGGGCCTAGGGACATGTCAAGCCCATTATGACATCTAATGGTCCAGCCACTGAGAGGACTTACTAGAGGACAGGACTCATGCTGAGGGTCACAATGCGTGTGTATGGCCTCGTCGCACTCAAGAATGGGCGGGGCCTCAGGGTTTCTCCTACACTGATCGTTGGACAACGTGCCAACCACAAGGGTTCTTGCCATGAGTAAGGAGGAGTTCTGATTTCTGCATCAGACTCACCCCTGGGCAGTGATTGGAGATAAGGTCTCGGTTCTGAAGCCTGAAAACTGAGGTAGGGAAGAGATGATGACCTAAGGCCATGGCGGGTTTTATGTGCTCAGTGTGCGGTCAGCTTTCTGGGTGTTGGTCAGGAGGTCCGGGCTCAGGATGTGTTCGACAGTGCATTAGTGCCCAGGTTAGACTATATAATTTGGGTAAAGTCGAGTGCTGTGTAGGTTTACCCTCATTTAAGGTGCCTGGGCAGCTCATGAGGCAATAATTTTTTTCTCTAGAGGGCAGGCAGAGTGCTGCATTGTGGGTCCGGAATTGCCAAACTTGAGGGCTTTGGGGCCAGGAGTGTGAGGATGGAAGTCTGAGAAGACAAGCTAGACTTGGGTTTCAGGGCGAGGGCACGGCAGGTACCCCCTGCAGATCTGAACCAATATCTCATGCATCTGAAGTCAGGGCGAGGATCAGACGTTGGCTCAGGTGGGAGTTTCTGAGCATGACGGCCGCTTCATGAAGGGAGCGGAATCTCGAGACCATTGAGGTTTTCCCACGTTGGGAGTTGTGGGATGCCCCCTTCCAGGATTCCTTCTTCCGGACAATTGAGACCTGTTGGACAGCTCCAGGACATCCCATATGGAATGACTCCAGAGCACCGTTCGCGGATGGATGCCTGGGAAGCCCGCCTCGCATTCCAATTGTCTCCTAGCAACAAGACAGTTTAGATCTGATGGCTCTGCGGGAGCAACCTCGGTGGCTGAGTTGAAATGGACTTTCCTGAGGATGTGTCCTAATGTGTTTTTGTGTCCATGAGGGCCTTGGAATGGGGCGGTGGCACCGGCAACCTGAAGTACTTTCCTAAGCTTTGGACATGGCTCCCATGCACAGATTTCCTTGTGGAGACGAGATGAGTTCTGATGGGTGCCTCAGGAAAACCCCTATGCTCGTATTGGAATCAGGCTTTTGAGGACACATGCCTGTAACCCAAAGCAATGGATCCTATTATGGCCTAGGGTCCTGTCTGGTTCAATCTTCTTCTCTGGGGACATCCATCTATGGTATGAGTGGAGGTCGATTATCAGCTGGTGTCAGACACCCCTTGTTTGTTCCGGGTGACCCACACTATTGGGATGGCCTAAGGGTCGTTGGAGGTTTCTCCTAATTTGTACGATTTTGGACCATGGAATGGGCAGAATTCCCATGGATTGGAAGGCACAGTCCTAATGTGTGGCTCCAGGGGCCCAGCCTGGAGGGTGTGTGGCCCAAGACTTTGAGGACAGAAGTCTGAAAACACAAACTCAGCTTAGGTTTGGGGACGTAGGTATGGCAGGCCCGATCTACAAACCATGAGAAGAACTCTACAGGATATGAAGAAAGTGCGAGTCTGTGGCGATTGCTCAGGCTTTTGTCTCTGGATTTTGTATCAGTGATGGCCGTGGAATGTCGGGCAGGCCTCATGGGCCATGGACGAATCATCCTCTCTGAGGATTTGGCCCGATTCCCAATTGCTTTTCGTCAATCTGTGGGATGGGAGGACTCATTTCAGTTTTGTTACCTCAGGTGTCCCACCAAAAGAGGAATTCCAAAGCCAAGCCGTGGGGAAGACTGAAGGGACAATCCGAACTATGGTTAAAAATTGGGGCCTAGGGGCATGGCAAGCCCAATATGCTATCTCTTCATCCAGCCACTGAGTGGCCTTACTTGAGGACTGGGCTCAGCCTGAGGGTCACAATGTGTGTTTGTGACCAATGTGGCCCGCGAGCATGGGCGGGGCCTCATGGGCCACACTGGTTTCAACGACACTGAACGTTGGACAACATGCCAACCACAAGGTTTCTTGCCATGGGGAAGGAGTTCTGATTTCTGCATCACCTTCAACATGGACAGTGATTGGAGATAAGGTCTAGGTTCTGAAACCTGAAAACCGAGGTTGGGAAGAGATGAGGACCTAAGGCCATGGCGGCTCGATGTGCTCAGTGTGCGGCCAGCTGTCTGGGAGGGGCCAGGGGGTCCAGGCTCAGGCTGTGTCAGAAAGGGCATTAGTGCCCTGGTCAGCCTATGTATTTGGGGTACAGCCAAGGTCGGTGCAGGTTGATCCTCATTTGGGGTTACTGGGTAGCCCCAGAGGACAATGTTTTTTTATCTGGAGGGCAGGAAGAGTGCTGCATTGTAGTTCTGGATTGCCAAACTGGAGGCCTTGTGGGCCAGTAGTCTGACGACAAAAGTCTGAGAACAAAAGCTAGGCTTAGGTTTCTGGGTGAGGCCATGGCAGGCACAATCGACAGACCTGAATCGAGATCTCGTGCATCTGAAGTCAGGGCGAGGATCAGACGATCGCTCAGGTTGGAGTTTCTGTCCCTGATGGCCCCTTCATGAATGGGGGGGCATCACGAGGCCATGGGGGTTTTCCCATGATGGGAGTTGTGAGAAGCTCCAAACTGCAGAGAGTCTTCGGCAGGACAATTGAGACCTGTTGTTTGGCTCCAGGCCAATGATTCTGAGCAGGGTTCTAAGGATGGATGGCTGGGTAGCCCACCTCGCGTTCCAATTGTCTCCTAGCAACAAGACAGTTTAGATCTCCTGGATCTGTGGGGAGCTACCGAGGATGCTGAGTTGAAATGCACACCCCTGGGGATGGGTCCGAATGTGCTTTTGTGTCTATGGAGACCTTGGAATGAAGCGGTGGCTCTGGGGCCCTAAAGGGTTCTCCTAAACAGAGGCTTTGACACAGCTCCAACGTGCAAGTTTCCCATGTGTAGATGAGATGTTTTCTGATGGGTGAAACAAGAAACAGCTATATGCTGCTTTTGAAATCCAGGCCTCTGAGGAGAGATGCCTGGAAACCAAAGCAATGGATCTGATTAGTGCCTAGGGGCCTGTTCTTTCCTTTTTACCTCTGAGGACATCTGTCTATGGGTCTGAGTGCAGGTAGGGGCTCATTTGGGCTCAGATTGCCCCTGTATTTCCTGGGAAGCTACCACTATTGAGATATATCAGGGACTTTGGAGGTTTATCCTATTAGAAGGGTCGTGTCCATTGGAATGGGCACACACAATTCCCTTGGAGAGGGCAAGTACAGTCCTCAGGTTTGGCTCCAGGGGCCTGGGCCTGTAGGTTGTGTAGTCCAGCCCTTTTTGGACAGTTGTCTGAAAACACAAACTCGGCTTATGTTTCAGGTCATAGGTATGGCAGGACTGATCTACAGACCATGAGGAGAACTTTTCGGGATTTGAAAGAAGGGCGAGTGTGAGGGTCCTGCTCAAGTTTTTGTCTCGGGATATCGTGTCACTCATGGTCGTGGAATTTCTGGGTGCCTTCATGGGAAATGGACGAGTCTTACTCTCTGGTGGTTTGGCCCCGTCCAAAGAGTTTGGGTTCATTCTGTGGGCTGGAAGAAGTCCGTTTTATTTTGTTGTTGTTGTTGTTTTCTTTTTTAACCTCAGGTGTCCCACCATGAGGGATTTCAGAGTAGAGCCCTAGGAGGGGCGACTGGACAATCAGAAATCTGGTTAAAAATTGGGGCCTAGGGACATGTCAAGCCCATTATGACATCTAATGGTCCAGCCACTGAGAGGACTTACTAGAGGACAGGACTCATGCTGAGGGTCACAATGCGTGTGTATGGCCTCGTCGCACTCAAGAATGGGCGGGGCCTCAGGGTTTCTCCTACACTGATCGTTGGACAACGTGCCAACCACAAGGGTTCTTGCCATGAGTAAGGAGGAGTTCTGATTTCTGCATCAGACTCACCCCTGGGCAGTGATTGGAGATAAGGTCTCGGTTCTGAAGCCTGAAAACTGAGGTAGGGAAGAGATGATGACCTAAGGCCATGGCGGGTTTTATGTGCTCAGTGTGCGGTCAGCTTTCTGGGTGTTGGTCAGGAGGTCCGGGCTCAGGATGTGTTCGACAGTGCATTAGTGCCCAGGTTAGACTATATAATTTGGGTAAAGTCGAGTGCTGTGTAGGTTTACCCTCATTTAAGGTGCCTGGGCAGCTCATGAGGCAATAATTTTTTTCTCTAGAGGGCAGGCAGTGTGCTGCATTGTGGGTCCGGAATTGCCAAACTTGAGGGCTTTGGGGCCAGGAGTGTGAGGAAGGAAGTCTGAGAAGACAAGCTAGACGTGGGTTTCAGGGCGAGGGCACGGCAGGTACCCCCTGCAGATCTGAACCAATATCTCATGCATCTGAAGTCAGGGCGAGGATCAGACGTTGGCTCAGGTGGGAGTTTCTGAGCATGACGGCCGCTTCATGAAGGGAGCGGAATCTCGAGACCATTGAGGTTTTCCCACGTTGGGAGTTGTGGGATGCCCCCTTCCAGGATTCCTTCTTCCGGACAATTGAGACCTGTTGGACAGCTCCAGGACATCCCATATGGAATGACTCCAGAGCACCGTTCGCGGATGGATGCCTGGGAAGCCCGCCTCGCATTCCAATTGTCTCCTAGCAACAAGACAGTTTAGATCTGATGGCTCTGCGGGAGCAACCTCGGTGGCTGAGTTGAAATGGACTTTCCTGAGGATGTGTCCTAATGTGTTTTTGTGTCCATGAGGGCCTTGGAATGGGGCGGTGGCACCGGCAACCTGAAGTACTTTCCTAAGCTTTGGACATGGCTCCCATGCACAGATTTCCTTGTGGAGACGAGATGAGTTCTGATGGGTGCCTCAGGAAAACCCCTATGCTCGTATTGGAATCAGGCTTTTGAGGACACATGCCTGTAACCCAAAGCAATGGATCCTATTATGGCCTAGGGTTCTGTCTGGTTCAATCTTCTTCTCTGGGGACATCCATCTATGGTATGAGTGGAGCTCGATTATCAGCTGGTGTCAGACACCCCTTGTTTGTTCCGGGTGACCCACACTATTGGGATGGCCTAAGGGTCGTTGGAGGTTTCTCCTAATTTGTACGATTTTGGACCATGGAATGGGCAGAATTCCCATGGATTGGTAGGCACAGTCCTAATGTGTGGCTCCAGGGGCCCAGCCTGGAGGGTGTGTGGCCCAAGACTTTGAGGACAGAAGTCTGAAAACACAAACTCAGCTTAGGTTTGGGGACGTAGGTATGGCAGGCCCGATCTACAAACCATGAGAAGAACTCTACAGGATATGAAGAAAGTGCGAGTCTGTGGCGATTGCTCAGGCTTTTGTCTCTGGATTTTGTATCAGTGATGGCCGTGGAATGTCGGGGAGGCCTAATGGGCCATGGACGAATCTTCCTCTCTGAGGATTTGGCCCGATTCCCAATTGCTTTTCGTCAATCTGTGGGATGGGAGGACTCATTTCAGTTTTGTTACCTCAGGTGTCCCACCAAAAGAGGAATTCCAAAGCCAAGCCGTGGGGAAGACTGAAGGGACAATCCGAACTATGGTTAAAAATTGGGGCCTAGGGGCATGGCAAGCCCAATATGCTATCTCTTCATCCAGCCACTGAGTGGCCTTACTTGAGGACTGGGCTCAGCCTGAGGGTCACAATGTGTGTTTGTGACCAATGTGGCCTGCGAGCATGGGCGGGGCCTCATGGGCCACACTGGTTTCAACGACACTGAACGTTGGACAACATGCCAACCACAAGGTTTCTTGCCATGGGGAAGGAGTTCTGATTTCTGCATCACCTTCAACATGGACAGTGATTGGAGATAAGGTCTAGGTTCTGAAACCTGAAAACCGAGGTTGGGAAGAGATGAGGACCTAAGGCCATGGCGGCTCGATGTGCTCAGTGTGCGGCCAGCTGTCTGGGAGGGGCCAGGGGGTCCAGGATCAGGCTGTGTCAGAAAGGGCATTAGTGCCCTGGTCAGCCTATGTATTTGGGGTACAGCCAAGGTCGGTGCAGGTTGATCCTCATTTGGGGTTACTGGGTAGCCCCAGAGGACAATGTTTTTTTATCTGGAGGGCAGGAAGAGTGCTGCATTGTAGTTCTGGATTGCCAAACTGGAGGCCTTGTGGGCCAGTAGTCTGACGACAAAAGTCTGAGAACACAAGCTAGGCTTAGGTTTCTGGGTGAGGCCATGGCAGGCACAATCTACAGACCTGAATCGAGATCTCGTGCATCTGAAGTCAGGGCGAGGATCAGACGATCGCTCAGGTTGGAGTTTCTGTCCCTGATGGCCCCTTCATGAATGGGGGGGCATCACGAGGCCATGGGGGTTTTCCCATGATGGGAGTTGTGAGAAGCTCCAAACTGCAGAGAGTCTTCGGCAGGACAATTGAGACCTGTTGTTTGGCTCCAGGCCAATGATTCTGAGCAGGGTTCTAAGGATGGATGGCTGGGTAGCCCACCTCGCGTTCCAATTGTCTCCTAGCAACAAGACAGTTTAGATCTCCTGGATCTGTGGGGAGCTACCGAGGATGCTGAGTTGAAATGCACACCCCTGGGGATGGGTCCGAATGTGCTTTTGTGTCTATGGAGACCTTGGAATGAAGCGGTGGCTCTGGGGCCCTAAAGGGTTCTCCTAAACAGAGGCTTTGACACAGCTCCAACGTGCAAGTTTCCCATGTGTAGATGAGATGTTTTCTGATGGGTGAAACAAGAAACAGCTATATGCTGCTTTTGAAATCCAGGCCTCTGAGGAGAGATTCCTGGAAACCAAATCAATGGATCTGATTAGTGCCTAGGGGCCTGTTCTTTCCTTTTTACCTCTGAGGACATCTGTCTATGGGTCTGAGTGCAGGTAGGGGCTCATTTGGGCTCAGATTGCCCCTGTATTTCCTGGGAAGCTACCACTATTGAGATATATCAGGGACTTTGGAGGTTTATCCTATTAGAAGGGTCGTGTCCATTGGAATGGGCACACACAATTCCCTTGGAGAGGGCAAGTACAGTCCTCAGGTTTGGCTCCAGGGGCCTGAGCCTGTAGGTTGTGTAGTCCAGCCCTTTTTGGACAGTTGTCTGAAAACACAAACTCGGCTTATGTTTCAGGTCATAGGTATGGCAGGACTGATCTACAGACCATGAGGAGAACTTTTCGGGATTTGAAAGAAGGGCGAGTGTGAGGCTCCTGCTCAAGTTTTTGTCTCGGGATATCGTGTCACTCATGGTCGTGGAATTTCTGGGTGCCTTCATGGGAAATGGACGAGTCTTACTCTCTGGTGGTTTGGCCCCGTCCAAAGAGTTTGGGTTCATTCTGTGGGCTGGAAGAAGTCCGTTTTATTTTGTTGTTGTTGTTGTTTTCTTTTTTAACCTCAGGTGTCCCACCAAATGAGGGATTTCAGAGTAGAGCCCTAGGAGGGGCGACTGGACAATCAGAAATCTGGTTAAAAATTGGGGCCTAGGGACATGTCAAGCCCATTATGACATCTAATGGTCCAGCCACTGAGAGGACTTACTAGAGGACAGGACTCATGCTGAGGGTCACAATGCGTGTGTATGCCCTCGTCGCACTCAAGAATGGGCGGGGCCTCAGGGTTTCTCCTACACTGATCGTTGGACAACGTGCCAACCACAAGGGTTCTTGCCATGGGTAAGGAGGAGTTCTGATTTCTGCATCAGACTCACCCCTGGGCAGTGATTGGAGATAAGGTCTCGGTTCTGAAGCCTGAAAACTGAGGTAGGGAAGAGATGATGACCTAAGGCCATGTCGGGTTTTATGTGCTCAGTGTGCGGTCAGCTTTCTGGGTGTTGGTCAGGAGGTCCGGGCTCAGGATGTGTTCGACAGTGCATTAGTGCCCAGGTTAGACTATATAATTTGGGTAAAGTCGAGTGCTGTGTAGGTTTACCCTCATTTAAGGTGCCTGGGCAGCTCATGAGGCAATAATTTTTTTCTCTAGAGGGCAGGCAGAGTGCTGCATTGTGGGTCCGGAATTGCCAAACTTGAGGGCTTTGGGGCCAGGAGTGTGAGGATGGAAGTCTGAGAAGACAAGCTAGACTTGGGTTTCAGGGCGAGGGCACGGCAGGTACCCCCTGCAGATCTGAACCAATATCTCATGCATCTGAAGTCAGGGCGAGGATCAGACGTTGGCTCAGGTGGGAGTTTCTGAGCATGACGGCTGCTTCATGAAGGGAGCGGAATCTAGAGACAATTGAGGTTTTCCCACGTTGGGAGTTGTGGGATGCCCCCTTCCAGGATTCCTTCTTCCGGACAATTGAGACCTGTTGGACAGCTCCAGGACATCCCATATGGAATGACTCCAGAGCACCGTTCGCGGATGGATGCTTGGGAAGCCCGCCTCGCATTCCAATTGTCTCCTAGCAACAAGACAGTTTAGATCTGATGGCTCTGCGGGAGCAACCTCGGTGGCTGAGTTGAAATGGACTTTCCTGAGGATGTGTCCTAATGTGTTTTTGTGTCCATGAGGGCCTTGGAATGGGGCGGTGGCACCGGCAACCTGAAGTACTTTCCTAAGCTTTGGACATGGCTCCCATGCACAGGTTTACTTGTGGAGACGAGATGAGTTCTGATGGGTGCCTCAGGAAAAGCCCTATGCTCGTATTGGAATCAGGCTTTTGAGGACACATGCCTGTAACCCAAAGCAATGGATCCTATTATGGCCTAGGTTCCTGTCTGGTTCAATCTTCTTCTCTGGGGACATCCATCTATGGTATGAGTGGAGGTCGATTATCAGCTGGTGTCAGACACCCCTTGTTTGTTCCGGGTGACCCACACTACTGGGATGGCCTAAGGGTCGTTGGAGGTTTCTCCTAATTTGTACGATTTTGGACCATGGAATGGGCAGAATTCCCATGGATTGGTAGGCACAGTCCTAATGTGTGGCTCCAGGGGCCCAGCCTGGAGGGTGTGTGGCCCAAGACTTTGAGGACAGAAGTCTGAAAACACAAACTCAGCTTAGGTTTGGGGACGTAGGTATGGCAGGCCCGATCTACAAACCATGAGAAGAACTCTACAGGATATGAAGAAAGTGCGAGTCTGTGGCGATTGCTCAGGCTTTTGTCTCTGGATTTTGTATCAGTGATGGCCGTGGAATGTCGGGGAGGCCTCATGGGCCATGGACGAATCTTCCTCTCGGAGGATTTGGCCCGATTCCCAATTGCTTTTCGTCAATCTGTGGGATGGGAGGACTCATTTCAGTTTTGTTACCTCAGGTGTCCCACCAAAAGAGGAATTCCAAAGCCAAGCCGTGGGGAAGACTGAAGGGACAATCCGAACTATGGTGAAAAATTGGGGCCTAGGGGCATGGCAAGCCCAATATGCTATCTCTTCATCCAGCCACTGAGTGGCCTTACTTGAGGACTGGGCTCAGCCTGAGGGTCACAATGTGTGTTTGTGACCAATGTGGCCCGCGAGCATGGGCGGGGCCTCATGGGCCACACTGGTTTCAACAACACTGAACGTTGGACAACATGCCAACCACAAGGTTTCTTGCCATGGGGAAGGAGTTCTGATTTCTGCATCACCTTCAACATGGACAGTGATTGGAGATAAGGTCTAGGTTCTGAAACCTGAAAACCGAGGTTGGGAAGAGATGAGGACCTAAGGCCATGGCGGCTCGATGTGCTCAGTGTGCGGCCAGCTGTCTGGGAGGGGCCAGGGGGTCCAGGCTCAGGCTGTGTCAGAAAGGGCATTAGTGCCCTGGTCAGCCTATGTATTTGGGGTACAGCCAAGGTCGGTGCAGGTTGATCCTCATTTGGGGTTACTGGGTAGCCCCAGAGGACAATGTTTTTTATCTGGAGGGCAGGAAGAGTGCTGCATTGTAGTTCTGGATTGCCAAACTGGAGGCCTTGTGGGCCAGTAGTCTGACGACAAAAGTCTGAGAACACAAGCTAGGCTTAGGTTTCTGGGTGAGGCCATGGCAGGCACAATCTACAGACCTGAATCGAGATCTCGTGCATCTGAAGTCAGGGCGAGGATCAGACGATCGCTCAGGTTGGAGTTTCTGTCCCTGATGGCCCCTTCATGAATGGGGGGGCATCACGAGGCCATGGGGGTTTTCCCATGATGGGAGTTGTGAGAAGCTCCAAACTGCAGAGAGTCTTCGGCAGGACAATTGAGACCTGTTGTTTGGCTCCAGGCCAATGATTCTGAGCAGGGTTCTAAGGATGGATGGCTGGGTAGCCCACCTCGCGTTCCAATTGTCTCCTAGCAACAAGACAGTTTAGATCTCCTGGATCTGTGGGGAGCTACCGAGGATGCTGAGTTGAAATGCACACCCCTGGGGATGGGTCCGAATGTGCTTTTGTGTCTATGGAGACCTTGGAATGAAGCGGTGGCTCTGGGGCCCTAAAGGGTTCTCCTAAACAGAGGCTTTGACACAGCTCCAACGTGCAAGTTTCCCATGTGTAGATGAGATGTTTTCTGATGGGTGAAACAAGAAACAGCTATATGCTGCTTTTGAAATCCAGGCCTCTGAGGAGAGATTCCTGGAAACCAAAGCAATGGATCTGATTAGTGCCTAGGGGCCTGTTCTTTCCTTTTTACCTCTGAGGACATCTGTCTATGGGTCTGAGTGCAGGTAGGGGCTCATTTGGGCTCAGATTGCCCCTGTTTTTCCTGGGAAGCTACCACTATTGAGATATATCAGGGAATTTGGAGGTTTATCCTATTAGAAGGGTTGTGGCCATTGGAATGGGCACACACAATTCCCTTGGAGAGGGCAAGTACAGTCCTCAGGTTTGGCTCCAGGGGCCTGAGCCTGTAGGTTGTGTAGTCCAGCCCTTTTTGGACAGTTGTCTGAAAACACAAACTCGGCTTATGTTTCAGGTCATAGGTATGGCAGGACTGATCTACAGACCATGAGGAGAACTTTTCGGGATTTGAAAGAAGGGCGAGTGTGAGGCTCCTGCTCAAGTTTTTGTCTCGGGATATTGTGTCACTCATGGTCGTGGATTTTCTGGCTGACTTCATGGGAAATGGACGAGTCTTACTCTCTGGTGGTTTGGCCCCGTCCAAAGAGTTTGGGTTCATTCTGTGGGCTGGAAGAAGTCCGTTTTATTTTGTTGTTGTTGTTGTTTTCTTTTTTAACCTCAGGTGTCCCACCAAATGAGGGATTTCAGAGTAGAGCCCTAGGAGGGGCGACTGGACAATCAGTAATCTGGTTAAAAATTGGGGCCTAGGGACATGTCAAGCCCATTATGACATCTAATGGTCCAGCCACTGAGAGGACTTACTAGAGGACAGGACTCATGCTGAGGGTCACAATGCGTGTGTATGCCCTCGTCACACTCAAGAATGGGCGGGGCCTCAGGGTTTCTCCTACACTGATCGTTGGACAACGTGCCAACCACAAGGGTTCTTGCCATGGGTAAGGAGGAGTTCTGATTTCTGCATCAGACTCACCCCTGGGCAGTGATTGGAGATAAGGTCTCGGTTCTGAAGCCTGAAAACTGAGGTAGGGAAGAGATGATGACCTAAGGCCATGTCGGGTTTTATGTGCTCAGTGTGCGGTCAGCTTTCTGGGTGTTGGTCAGGAGGTCCGGGCTCAGGATGTGTTCGACAGTGCATTAGTGCCCAGGTTAGACTATATAATTTGGGTAAAGTCGAGTGCTGTGTAGGTTTAACCTCATTTAAGGTGCCTGGGCAGCTCATGAGGCAATAATTTTTTTTTTTTCTAGAGGGCAGGCAGAGTGCTGCATTGTGGGTCCGGAATTGCCAAACTTGAGGGCTTTGGGGCCAGGAGTGTGAGGATGGAAGTCTGAGAAGACAAGCTAGACTTGGGTTTCAGGGCGAGGGCACGGAAGGTACCCCCTGCAGATCTGAACCAATATCTCATGCATCTGAAGTCAGGGCGAGGATCAGACGGTGGCTCAGGTGGGAGTTTCTGAGCATGACGGCTGCTTCATGAAGGGAGCGGAATCTCGAGACCATTGAGGTTTTCCCACGTTGGGAGTTGTGGGATGCCCCCTTCCAGGATTCCTTCTTCCGGACAATTGAGACCTGTTGGACAGCTCCAGGACATCCCATATGGAATGACTCCAGAGCACCGTTCGCGGATGGATGCTTGGGAAGCCCGCCTCGCATTCCAATTGTCTCCTAGCAACAAGACAGTTTAGATCTGATGGCTCTGCGGGAGCAACCTCGGTGGCTGAGTTGAAATGGACTTTCCTGAGGATGTGTCCTAATGTGTTTTTGTGTCCATGAGGGCCTTGGAATGGGGCGGTGGCACCGGCAACCTGAAGTACTTTCCTAAGCTTTGGACATGGCTCCCATGCACAGGTTTCCTTGTGGAGACGAGATGAGTTCTGATGGGTGCCTCAGGAAAAGCCCTATGCTCGTATTGGAATCAGGCTTTTGAGGACACATGCCTGTAACCCAAAGCAATGGATCCTATTATGGCCTAGGGTCCTGTCTGGTTCAATCTTCTTCTCTGGGGACATCCATCTATGGTATGAGTGGAGGTCGATTATCAGCTGGTGTCAGACACCCCTTGTTTGTTCCGGGTGACCCACACTACTGGGATGGCCTAAGGGTCGTTGGAGGTTTCTCCTAATTTGTACGATTTTGGACCATGGAATGGGCAGAATTCCCATGGATTGGTAGGCACAGTCCTAATGTGTGGCTCCAGGGGCCCAGCCTGGAGGGTGTGTGGCCCAAGACTTTGAGGACAGAAGTCTGAAAACACAAACTCAGCTTAGGTTTGGGGACGTAGGTATGGCAGGCCCGATCTACAAACCATGAGAAGAACTCTACAGGATATGAAGAAAGTGCGAGTCTGTGGCGATTGCTCAGGCTTTTGTCTCTGGATTTTGTATCAGTGATGGCCGTGGAATGTCGGGGAGGCCTCATGGGCCATGGACGAATCTCCCTCTCGGAGGATTTGGCCCGATTCCCAATTGCTTTTCGTCAATCTGTGGGATGGGAGGACTCATTTCAGTTTTGTTACCTCAGGTGTCCCACCAAAAGAGGAATTCCAAACCCAAGCCGTGGGGAAGACTGAAGGGACAATCCGAACTATGGTGAAAAATTGGGGCCTAGGGGCATGGCAAGCCCAATATGCTATCTCTTCATCCAGCCACTGAGTGGCCTTACTTGAGGACTGGGCTCAGCCTGAGGGTCACAATGTGTGTTTGTGACCAATGTGGCCCGCGAGCATGGGCGGGGCCTCATGGGCCACACTGGTTTCAACAACAATGAACGTTGGACAACATGCCAACCACAAGGTTTCTTGCCATGGGGAAGGAGTTCTGATTTCTGCATCACCTTCAACATGGACAGTGATTGGAGATAAGGTCTAGGTTCTGAAACCTGAAAACCGAGGTTGGGAAGAGATGAGGACCTAAGGCCATGGCGGCTCGATGTGCTCAGTGTGCGGCCAGCTGTCTGGGAGGGGCCAGGGGGTCCAGGCTCAGGCTGTGTCAGAAAGGGCATTAGTGCCCTGGTCAGCCTATGTATTTGGGGTACAGCCAAGGTCGGTGCAGGTTGATCCTCATTTGGGGTTACTGGGTAGCCCCAGAGGACAATGTTTTTTATCTGGAGGGCAGGAAGAGTGCTGCATTGTAGTTCTGGATTGCCAAACTGGAGGCCTTGTGGGCCAGTAGTCTGACGACAAAAGTCTGAGAACACAAGCTAGGCTTAGGTTTCTGGGTGAGGCCATGGCAGGCACAATCTACAGACCTGAATCGAGATCTCGTGCATCTGAAATCAGGGCGAGGATCAGACGATCGCTCAGGTTGGAGTTTCTGTCCCTGATGGCCCCTTCATGAATGGGGGGGCATCACGAGGCCATGGGGGTTTTCCCATGATGGGAGTTGTGAGAAGCTCCAAACTGCAGAGAGTCTTCGGCAGGACAATTGAGAGCTGTTGTTTGCCTCCAGGCCAATGATTCTGAGCAGGGTTCTAAGGATGGATGGCTGGGTAGCCCACCTCGCATTCCAATTGTCTCCTAGCAACAAGACAGTTTAGATCTCCTGGATCTGTGGGGAGCTACCGAGGATGCTGAGTTGAAATGCACACCCCTGGGGATGGGTCCGAATGTTCTTTTGTGTCTATGGAGACCTTGGAATGAAGCGGTGGCTCTGGGGCCCTAAAGGGTTCTCCTAAACAGAGGCTTTGACACAGCTCCAACGTGCAAGTTTCCCATGTGTAGATGAGATGTTTTCTGATGGGTGAAACAAGAAACAGCTATATGCTGCTTTTGAAATCCAGGCCTCTGAGGAGAGATTCCTGGAAACCAAAGCAATGGATCTGATTAGTGCCTAGGGGCCTGTTCTTTCCTTTTTACCTCTGAGGACATCTGTCTATGGGTCTGAGTGCAGGTAGGGGCTCATTTGGGCTCAGATTGCCCCTGTTTTTCCTGGGAAGCTACCACTATTGAGATATATCAGGGAATTTGGAGGTTTATCCTATTAGAAGGGTTGTGGCCATTGGAATGGGCACACACAATTCCCTTGGAGAGGGCAAGTACAGTCCTCAGGTTTGGCTCCAGGGGCCTGAGCCTGTAGGTTGTGTAGTCCAGCCCTTTTTGGACAGTTGTCTGAAAACACAAACTCGGCTTATGTTTCAGGTCATAGGTATGGCAGGACTGATCTACAGACCATGAGGAGAACTTTTCGGGATTTGAAAGAAGGGCGAGTGTGAGGCTCCTGCTCAAGTTTTTGTCTCGGGATATTGTGTCACTCATGGTCGTGGATTTTCTGGCTGACTTCATGGGAAATGGACGAGTCTTACTCTCTGGTGGTTTGGCCCCGTCCAAAGAGTTTGGGTTCATTCTGTGGGCTGGAAGAAGTCCGTTTTATTTTGTTGTTGTTGTTGTTTTCTTTTTTAACCTCAGGTGTCCCACCAAATGAGGGATTTCAGAGTAGAGCCCTAGGAGGGGCGACTGGACAATCAGTAATCTGGTTAAAAATTGGGGCCTAGGGACATGTCAAGCCCATTATGACATCTAATGGTCCAGCCACTGAGAGGACTTACTAGAGGACAGGACTCATGCTGAGGGTCACAATGCGTGTGTATGCCCTCGTCACACTCAAGAATGGGCGGGGCCTCAGGGTTTCTCCTACACTGATCGTTGGACAACGTGCCAACCACAAGGGTTCTTGCCATGGGTAAGGAGGAGTTCTGATTTCTGCATCAGACTCACCCCTGGGCAGTGATTGGAGATAAGGTCTCGGTTCTGAAGCCTGAAAACTGAGGTAGGGAAGAGATGATGACCTAAGGCCATGGCGGGTTTTATGTGCTCAGTGTGCGGTCAGCTTTCTGGGTGTTGGTCAGGAGGTCCGGGCTCAGGATGTGTTCGACAGTGCATTAGTGCCCAGGTTAGACTATATAATTTGGGTAAAGTCGAGTGCTGTGTAGGTTTAACCTCATTTAAGGTGCCTGGGCAGCTCATGAGGCAATAATTTTTTTTTTTTCTAGAGGGCAGGCAGAGTGCTGCATTGTGGGTCCAGAATTGCCAAACTTGAGGGCTTTGGGGCCAGGAGTGTGAGGATGGAAGTCTGAGAAGACAAGCTAGACTTGGGTTTCAGGGCGAGGGCACGGCAGGTACCCCCTGCAGATCTGAACCAATATCTCATGCATCTGAAGTCAGGGCGAGGATCAGACGTTGGCTCAGGTGGGAGTTTCTGAGCATGACGGCCGCTTCATGAAGGGAGCGGAATCTCGAGACCATTGAGGTTTTCCCACGTTGGGAGTTGTGGGATGCCCCCTTCCAGGATTCCTTCTTCCGGACAATTGAGACCTGTTGGACAGCTCCAGGACATCCCATATGGAATGACTCCAGAGCACCGTTCGCGGATGGATGCCTGGGAAGCCCGCCTCGCATTCCAATTGTCTCCTAGCAACAAGACAGTTTAGATCTGATGGCTCTGCGGGAGCAACCTCGGTGGCTGAGTTGAAATGGACTTTCCTGAGGATGTGTCCTAATGTGTTTTTGTGTCCATGAGGGCCTTGGAATGGGGCGGTGGCACCGGCAACCTGAAGTACTTTCCTAAGCTTTGGACATGGCTCCCATGCACAGGTTTCCTTGTGGAGACGAGATGAGTTCTGATGGGTGCCTCAGGAAAAGCCCTATGCTCGTATTGGAATCAGGCTTTTGAGGACACATGCCTGTAACCCAAAGCAATGGATCCTATTATGGCCTAGGGTCCTGTCTGGTTCAATCTTCTTCTCTGGGGACATCCATCTATGGTATGAGTGGAGGTCGATTATCAGCTGGTGTCAGACACCCCTTGTTTGTTCCGGGTGACCCACACTACTGGGATGGCCTAAGGGTCGTTGGAGGTTTCTCCTAATTTGTACGATTTTGGACCATGGAATGGGCAGAATTCCCATGGATTGGTAGGCACAGTCCTAATGTGTGGCTCCAGGGGCCCAGCCTGGAGGGTGTGTGGCCCAAGACTTTGAGGACAGAAGTCTGAAAACACAAACTCAGCTTAGGTTTGGGGACGTAGGTATGGCAGGCCCGATCTACAAACCATGAGAAGAACTCTACAGGATATGAAGAAAGTGCGAGTCTGTGGCGATTGCTCAGGCTTTTGTCTCTGGATTTTGTATCAGTGATGGCCGTGGAATGTCGGGGAGGCCTCATGGGCCATGGACGAATCGTCCTCTCTGAGGATTTGGCCCGATTCCCAATTGCTTTTCGTCAATCTGTGGGATGGGAGGACTCATTTCAGTTTTGTTACCTCAGGTGTCCCACCAAAAGAGGAATTCCAAAGCAAAGCCGTGGGGAAGACTGAAGGGACAATCCGAACTATGGTTAAAAATTGGGGCCTAGGGGCATGGCAAGCCCAATATGCTATCTCTTCATCCAGCCACTGAGTGGCCTTACTTGAGGACTGGGCTCAGCCTGAGGGTCACAATGTGTGTTTGTGACCAATGTGGCCCGCGAGCATGGGCGGGGCCTCATGGGCCACACTGGTTTCAACGACACTGAACGTTGGACAACATGCCAACCACAAGGTTTCTTGCCATGGGGAAGGAGTTCTGATTTCTGCATCACCTTCAACATGGACAGTGATTGGAGATAAGGTCTAGGTTCTGAAACCTGAAAACCGAGGTTGGGAAGAGATGAGGACCTAAGGCCATGGCGGCTGGATGTGCTCAGTGTGCGGCCAGCTGTCTGGGAGGGGCCAGGGGGGTCCAGGCTCAGGCTGTGTCAGAAAGGGCATTAGTGCCCTGGTCAGCCTATGTATTTGGGGTACAGCCAAGGTCGGTGCAGGTTGATCCTCATTTGGGGTTACTGGGTAGCCCCAGAGGACAATGTTTTTTATCTGGAGGGCAGGAAGAGTGCTGCATTGTAGTTCTGGATTGCCAAACTGGAGGCCTTGTGGGCCAGTAGTCTGACGACAAAAGTCTGAGAACACAAGCTAGGCTTAGGTTTCTGGGTGAGGCCATGGCAGGCACAATCTACAGACCTGAATCGAGATCTCGTGCATCTGAAGTCAGGGCGAGGATCAGACGATCGCTCAGGTTGGAGTTTCTGTCCCTGATGGCCCCTTCATGAATGGGGGGGCATCACGAGGCCATGGGTGTTTTCCCATGATGGGAGTTGTGAGAAGCTCCAAACTGCAGAGAGTCTTCGGCAGGACAATTGAGAGCTGTTGTTTGCCTCCAGGCCAATGATTCTGAGCAGGGTTCTAAGGATGGATGGCTGGGTAGCCCACCTCGCATTCCAATTGTCTCCTAGCAACAAGACAGTTTAGATCTCCTGGATCTGTGGGGAGCTACCGAGGATGCTGAGTTGAAATGCACACCCCTGGGGATGGGTCCGAATGTGCTTTTGTGTCTATGGAGACCTTGGAATGAAGCGGTGGCTCTGGGGCCCTAAAGGGTTCTCCTAAACAGAGGCTTTGACACAGCTCCAACGTGCAAGTTTCCCATGTGTAGATGAGATGTTTTCTGATGGGTGAAACAAGAAACAGCTATATGCTGCTTTTGAAATCCAGGCCTCTGAGGAGAGATGCCTGGAAAACAAAGCAATGGATCTGATTAGTGCCTAGGGGCCTGTTCTTTCCTTTTTACCTCTGAGGACATCTGTCTATGGGTCTGAGTGCAGGTAGGGGCTCATTTGGGCTCAGATTGCCCCTGTATTTCCTGGGAAGCTACCACTATTGAGATATATCAGGGACTTTGGAGGTTTATCCTATTAGAAGGGTCGTGTCCATTGGAATGGGCACACACAATTCCCTTGGAGAGGGCAAGTACAGTCCTCAGGATTGGCTCCAGGGGCCTGAGCCTGTAGGTTGTGTAGTCCAGCCCTTTTTGGACAGTTGTCTGAAATCACAAACTCGGCTTATGTTTCAGGTCATAGGTATGGCAGGACTGATCTACAGACCATGAGGAGAACTTTTCGGGATTTGAAAGAAGGGCGAGTGTGAGGCTCCTGCTCAAGTTTTTGTCTCGGGATATCGTGTCACTCATGGTCGTGGAATTTCTGGGTGCCTTCATGGGAAATGGACGAGTCTTGCTCTCTGGTGGTTTGGCCCCGTCCAAAGAGTTTGGGTTCATTCTGTGGGCTGGAAGAAGTCCGTTTTATTTTGTTGTTGTTGTTGTTTTCTTTTTTAACCTCAGGTGTCCCACCAAATGAGGGATTTCAGATTAGAGCCCTAGGAGGAGCGACTGGACAATCAGAAATCTGGTTAAAAATTGGGGCCTAGGGACATGTCAAGCCCATTATGACATCTAATGGTCCAGCCACTGAGGGGACTTACAAGAGGACAGGACTCATGCTGAGGGTCACAATGCGTGTGTATGCCCTCGTCGCACTCAAGAATGGGCGGGGCCTCAGGGTTTCTCCTACACTGATCGTTGGACAACGTGCCAACCACAAGGGTTCTTGCCATGGGTAAGGAGGAGTTCTGATTTCTGCATCAGACTCACCCCTGGGCAGTGATTGGAGATAAGGTCTCGGTTCTGAAGCCTGAAAACTGAGGTAGGGAAGAGATGATGACCTAAGGCCATGGCGGGTTTTATGTGCTCAGTGTGCGGTCAGCTTTCTGGGTTTTGGTCAGGAGGTCCGGGCTCAGGATGTGTTCGACAGTGCATTAGTGCCCAAGTTAGACTATATAATTTGGGTAAAGTCGAGTGCTGTGTAGGTTTACCCTCATTTAAGGTGCCTGGGCAGCTCATGAGGCAATAATTTTTTTCTCTAGAGGGCAGGCAGAGTGCTGGATTGTGGGTCCGGAATTGCCAAACTTGAGGGCTTTGGGGCCAGGAGTGTGAGGATGGAAGTCTGAGAAGACAAGCTAGACTTGGGTTTCAGGGCTAGGGCACGGCAGGTACCCCCTGCAGATCTGAACCAATATCTCATGCATCTGAAGTCAGGGCGAGGATCAGACGTTGGCTCAGGTGGGAGTTTCTGAGCATGACGGCCGCTTCATGAAGGGAGCGGAATCTCGAGACCATTGAGGTTTTCCCACGTTGGGAGTTGTGGGATGCCCCCTTCCAGGATTCCTTCTTCCGGACAATTGAGACCTGTTGGACAGCTCCAGGACATCCCATATGGAATGACTCCAGAGCACCGTTCGCGGATGGATGCCTGGGAAGCCCGCCTCGCATTCCAATTGTCTCCTAGCAACAAGACAGTTTAGATCTGATGGCTCTGCGGGAGCAACCTCGGTGGCTGAGTTGAAATGGACTTTCCTGAGGATGTGTCCTAATGTGTTTTTGTGTCCATGAGGGCCTTGGAATGGGGCGGTGGCACCGGCAACCTGAAGTACTTTCCTAAGCTTTGGACATGGCTCCCATGCACAGATTTCCTTGTGGAGACGAGATGAGTTCTGATGGGTGCCTCAGGAAAACCCCTATGCTCGTATTGGAATCAGGCTTTTGAGGACACATGCCGGTAACCCAAAGCAATGGATCCTATTATGGCCTAGGGTCCTGTCTGGTTCAATCTTCTTCTCTGGGGACATCCATCTATGGTATGAGTGGAGGTCGATTATCAGCTGGTGTCAGACACCCCTTGTTTGTTCCGGGTGACCCACACTATTGGGATGGCCTAAGGGTCGTTGGAGGTTTCTCCTAATTTGTACGATTTTGGACCATGGAATGGGCAGAATTCCCATGGATTGGAAGGCACAGTCCTAATGTGTGGCTCCAGGGGCCCAGCCTGGAGGGTGTGTGGCCCAAGACTTTGAGGACAGAAGTCTGAAAACACAAACTCAGCTTAGGTTTGGGGACGTAGGTATGGCAGGCCCGATCTACAAACCATGAGAAGAACTCTACAGGATATGAAGAAAGTGCGAGTCTGTGGCGATTGCTCAGGCTTTTGTCTCTGGATTTTGTATCAGTGATGGCCGTGGAATGTCGGGGAGGCCTCATGGGCCATGGACGAATCGTCCTCTCTGAGGATTTGGCCCGATTCCCAATTGCTTTTCGTCAATCTGTGGGATGGGAGGACTCATTTCAGTTTTGTTACCTCAGGTGTCCCACCAAAAGAGGAATTCCAAAGCAAAGCCGTGGGGAAGACTGAAGGGACAATCCGAACTATGGTTAAAAATTGGGGCCTAGGGGCATGGCAAGCCCAATATGCTATCTCTTCATCCAGCCACTGAGTGGCCTTACTTGAGGACTGGGCTCAGCCTGAGGGTCACAATGTGTGTTTGTGACCAATGTGGCCCGCGAGCATGGGCGGGGCCTCATGGGCCACACTGGTTTCAACGACACTGAACGTTGGACAACATGCCAACCACAAGGTTTCTTGCCATGGGGAAGGAGTTCTGATTTCTGCATCACCTTCAACATGGACAGTGATTGGAGATAAGGTCTAGGTTCTGAAACCTGAAAACCGAGGTTGGGAAGAGATGACGACCTAAGGCCATGGCGGCTCGATGTGCTCTGTGTGCGGCCAGCTGTCTGGGAGGGGCCAGGGGGTCCAGGCTCAGGCTGTGTCAGAAAGGGCATTAGTGCCCTGGTCAGCCTATGTATTTGGGGTACAGCCAAGGTCGGTGCAGGTTGATCCTCATTTGGGGTTACTGGGTAGCCCCAGAGGACAATGTTTTTTTATCTGGAGGGCAGGAAGAGTGCTGCATTGTAGTTCTGGATTGCCAAACTGGAGGCCTTGTGGGCCAGTAGTCTGACGACAAAAGTCTGAGAACAAAAGCTAGGCTTAGGTTTCTGGGTGAGGCCATGGCAGGCACAATCTACAGACCTGAATCGAGATCTCATGCATCTGAAGTCAGGTTGAGGATCAGACGATCGCTCAGGTTGGAGTTTCTGTCCCTGATGGCCCCTTCATGAATGGGGGGGCATCACGAGGCCATGGGGGTTTTCCCATGATGGGAGTTGTGAGAAGCTCCAAACTGCAGAGAGTCTTCGGCAGGACAATTGAGACCTGTTGTTTGGCTCCAGGCCAATGATTCTGAGCAGGGTTCTAAGGATGGATGGCTGGGTAGCCCACCTCGCGTTCCAATTGTCTCCTAGCAACAAGACAGTTTAGATCTCCTGGATCTGTGGGGAGCTACCGAGGATGCTGAGTTGAAATGCACACCCCTGGGGTTGGGTCCGAATGTGCTTTTGTGTCTATGGAGACCTTGGAATGAAGCGGTGGCTCTGGGGCCCTAAAGGGTTCTCCTAAACAGAGGCTTTGACACAGCTCCAACGTGCAAGTTTCCCATGTGTAGATGAGATGTTTTCTGATGGGTGAAACAAGAAACATCTATATGCTGCTTTTGAAATCCAGGCCTCTGAGGAGAGATGCCTGGAAACCAAAGCAATGGATCTGATTAGTGCCTAGGGGCCTGTTCTTTCCTTTTTACCTCTGAGGACATCTGTCTATGGGTCTGAGTGCAGGTAGGGGCTCATTTGGGCTCAGATTGCCCCTGTATTTCCTGGGAAGCTACCACTATTGAGATATATCAGGGACTTTGGAGGTTTATCCTATTAGAAGGGTCGTGTCCATTGGAATGGGCACACACAATTCCCTTGGAGAGGGCAAGTACAGTCCTCAGGTTTGGCTCCAGGGGCCTGAGCCTGTAGGTTGTGTAGTCCAGCCCTTTTTGGACAGTTGTCTGAAAACACAAACTCGGCTTATGTTTCAGGTCATAGGTATGGCAGGACTGATCTACAGACCATGAGGAGAACTTTTCGGGATTTGAAAGAAGGGCGAGTGTGAGGCTCCTGCTCAAGTTTTTGTCTCGGGATATCGTGTCACTCATGGTCGTGGATTTTCTGGGTGCCTTCATGGGAAATGGACGAGTCTTACTCTCTGGTGGTTTGGCCCCGTCCAAAGAGTTTGGGTTCATTCTGTGGGCTGGAAGAAGTCCGTTTTATTTTGTTGTTGTTGTTGTTTTCTTTTTTAACCTCAGGTGTCCCACCAAATGAGGGATTTCAGAGTAGAGCCCTAGGAGGGGCGACTGGACAATCAGAAATCTGGTTAAAAATTGGGGCCTAGGGACATGTCAAGCCCATTATGACATCTAATGGTCCAGCCACTGAGAGGACTTACTAGAGGACAGGACTCATGCTGAGGGTCACAATGCGTGTGTATGCCCTCGTCGCACTCAAGAATGGGCGGGGCCTCAGGGTTTCTCCTACACTGATCGTTGGACAACGTGCCAACCACAAGGGTTCTTGCCATGAGTAAGGAGGAGTTCTGATTTCTGCATCAGACTCACCCCTGGGCAGTGATTGGAGATAAGGTCTCGGTTCTGAAGCCTGAAAACTGAGGTAGGGAAGAGATGATGACCTAAGGCCATGGCGGGTTTTATGTGCTCAGTGTGCGGTCAGCTTTCTGGGTGTTGGTCAGGAGGTCCGGGCTCAGGATGTGTTCGACAGTGCATTAGTGCCCAGGTTAGACTATATAATTTGGGTAAAGTCGAGTGCTGTGTAGGTTTACCCTCATTTAAGGTGCCTGGGCAGCTCATGAGGCAATAATTTTTTTCTCTAGAGGGCAGGCAGTGTGCTGCATTGTGGGTCCGGAATTGCCAAACTTGAGGGCTTTGGGGCCAGGAGTGTGAGGAAGGAAGTCTGAGAAGACAAGCTAGACGTGGGTTTCAGGGCGAGGGCACGGCAGGTACCCCCTGCAGATCTGAACCAATATCTCATGCATCTGAAGTCAGGGCGAGGATCAGACGTTGGCTCAGGTGGGAGTTTCTGAGCATGACGGCCGCTTCATGAAGGGAGCGGAATCTCGAGACCATTGAGGTTTTCCCACGTTGGGAGTTGTGGGATGCCCCCTTCCAGGATTCCTTCTTCCGGACAATTGAGACCTGTTGGACAGCTCCAGGACATCCCATATGGAATGACTCCAGAGCACCGTTCGCGGATGGATGCCTGGGAAGCCCGCCTCGCATTCCAATTGTCTCCTAGCAACAAGACAGTTTAGATCTGATGGCTCTGCGGGAGCAACCTCGGTGGCTGAGTTGAAATGGACTTTCCTGAGGATGTGTCCTAATGTGTTTTTGTGTCCATGAGGGCCTTGGAATGGGGCGGTGGCACCGGCAACCTGAAGTACTTTCCTAAGCTTTGGACATGGCTCCCATGCACAGATTTCCTTGTGGAGACGAGATGAGTTCTGATGGGTGCCTCAGGAAAACCCCTATGCTCGTATTGGAATCAGGCTTTTGAGGACACATGCCTGTAACCCAAAGCAATGGATCCTATTATGGCCTAGGGTCCTGTCTGGTTCAATCTTCTTCTCTGGGGACATCCATCTATGGTATGAGTGGAGGTCGATTATCAGCTGGTGTCAGACACCCCTTGTTTGTTCCGGGTGACCCACACTATTGGGATGGCCTAAGGGTCGTTGGAGGTTTCTCCTAATTTGTACGATTTTGGACCATGGAATGGGCAGAATTCCCATGGATTGGTAGGCACAGTCCTAATGTGTGGCTCCAGGGGCCCAGCCTGGAGGGTGTGTGGCCCAAGACTTTGAGGACAGAAGTCTGAAAACACAAACTCAGCTTAGGTTTGGGGACGTAGGTATGGCAGGCCCGATCTACAAACCATGAGAAGAACTCTACAGGATATGAAGAAAGTGCGAGTCTGTGGCGATTGCTCAGGCTTTTGTCTCTGGATTTTGTATCAGTGATGGCCGTGGAATGTCGGGGAGGCCTAATGGGCCATGGACGAATCTTCCTCTCTGAGGATTTGGCCCGATTCCCAATTGCTTTTCGTCAATCTGTGGGATGGGAGGACTCATTTCAGTTTTGTTACCTCAGGTGTCCCACCAAAAGAGGAATTCCAAAGCCAAGCCGTGGGGAAGACTGAAGGGACAATCCGAACTATGGTTAAAAATTGGGGCCTAGGGGCATGGCAAGCCCAATATGCTATCTCTTCATCCAGCCACTGAGTGGCCTTACTTGAGGACTGGGCTCAGCCTGAGGGTCACAATGTGTGTTTGTGACCAATGTGGCCCGCGAGCATGGGCGGGGCCTCATGGGCCACACTGGTTTCAACGACACTGAACGTTGGACAACATGCCAACCACAAGGTTTCTTGCCATGGGGAACGAGTTCTGATTTCTGCATCACCTTCAACATGGACAGTGATTGGAGATAAGGTCTAGGTTCTGAAACCTGAAAACCGAGGTTGGGAAGAGATGAGGACCTAAGGCCATGGCGGCTCGATGTGCTCAGTGTGCGGCCAGCTGTCTGGGAGGGGCCAGGGGGTCCAGGCTCAGGCTGTGTCAGAAAGGGCATTAGTGCCCTGGTCAGCCTATGTATTTGGGGTACAGCCAAGGTCGGTGCAGGTTGATCCTCATTTGGGGTTACTGGGTAGCCCCAGAGGACAATGTTTTTTTATCTGGAGGGCAGGAAGAGTGCTGCATTGTAGTTCTGGATTGCCAAACTGGAGGCCTTGTGGGCCAGTAGTCTGACGACAAAAGTCTGAGAACACAAGCTAGGCTTAGGTTTCTGGGTGAGGCCATGGCAGGCACAATCTACAGACCTCAATCGAGATCTCGTGCATCTGAAGTCAGGGCGAGGATCAGACGATCGCTCAGGTTGGAGTTTCTGTCCCTGATGGCCCCTTCATGAATGGGGGGGCATCACGAGGCCATGGGGGTTTTCCCATGATGGGAGTTGTGAGAAGCTCCAAACTGCAGAGAGTCTTCGGCAGGACAATTGAGACCTGTTGTTTGGCTCCAGGCCAATGATTCTGAGCAGGGTTCTAAGGATGGATGGCTGGGTAGCCCACCTCGCGTTCCAATTGTCTCCTAGCAACAAGACAGTTTAGATCTCCTGGATCTGTGGGGAGCTACCGAGGATGCTGAGTTGAAATGCACACCCCTGGGGATGGGTCCGAATGTGCTTTTGTGTCTATGGAGACCTTGGAATGAAGCGGTGGCTCTGGGGCCCTAAAGGGTTCTCCTAAACAGAGGCTTTGACACAGCTCCAACGTGCAAGTTTCCCATGTGTAGATGAGATGTTTTCTGATGGGTGAAACAAGAAACAGCTATATGCTGCTTTTGAAATCCAGGCCTCTGAGGAGAGATTCCTGGAAACCAAAGCAATGGATCTGATTAGTGCCTAGGGGCCTGTTCTTTCCTTTTTACCTCTGAGGACATCTGTCTATGGGTCTGAGTGCAGGTAGGGGCTCATTTGGGCTCAGATTGCCCCTGTTTTTCCTGGGAAGCTACCACTATTGAGATATATCAGGGACTTTGGAGGTTTATCCTATTAGAAGGGTCGTGTCCATTGGAATGGGCACACACAATTCCCTTGGAGAGGGCAAGTACAGTCCTCAGGTTTGGCTCCACGGGCCTGATCCTGTAGGTTGTGTAGTCCAGCCCTTTTTGGACAGTTGTCTGAAAACACAAACTCGGCTTATGTTTCAGGTCATAGGTATGGCAGGACTGATCTACAGACCATGAGGAGAACTTTTCGGGATTTGAAAGAAGGGCGAGTGTGAGGCTCCTGCTCAAGTTTTTGTCTCGGGATATCGTGTCACTCATGGTCGTGGAATTTCTGGGTGCCTTCATGGGAAATGGACGAGTCTTACTCTCTGGTGGTTTGGCCCCGTCCAAAGAGTTTGGGTTCATTCTGTGGGCTGGAAGAAGTCCGTTTTATTTTGTTGTTGTTGTTGTTTTCTTTTTTAACCTCAGGTGTCCCACCAAATGAGGGATTTCAGAGTAGAGCCCTAGGAGGGGCGACTGGACAATCAGAAATCTGGTTAAAAATTGGGGCCTAGGGACATGTCAAGCCCATTATGACATCTAATGGTCCAGCCACTGAGAGGACTTACTAGAGGACAGGACTCATGCTGAGGGTCACAATGCGTGTGTATGCCCTGGTCGCACTCAAGAATGGGCGGGGCCTCAGGGTTTCTCCTACACTGATCGTTGGACAACGTGCCAACCACAAGGGTTCTTGCCATGAGTAAGGAGGAGTTCTGATTTCTGCATCAGACTCACCCCTGGGCAGTGATTGGAGATAAGGTCTCGGTTCTGAAGCCTGAAAACTGAGGTAGGGAAGAGATGATGACCTAAGGCCATGGCGGGTTTTATGTGCTCAGTGTGCGGTCAGCTTTCTGGGTGTTGGTCAGGAGGTCCGGGCTCAGGATGTGTTCGACAGTGCATTAGTGCCCAGGTTAGACTATATAATTTGGGTAAAGTCGAGTGCTGTGTAGGTTTACCCTCATTTAAGGTGCCTGGGCAGCTCATGAGGCAATAATTTTTTTCTCTAGAGGGCAGGCAGTGTGCTGCATTGTGGGTCCGGAATTGCCAAACTTGAGGGCTTTGGGGCCAGGAGTGTGAGGAAGGAAGTCTGAGAAGACAAGCTAGACGTGGGTTTCAGGGCGAGGGCACGGCAGGTACCCCCTGCAGATCTGAACCAATATCTCATGCATCTGAAGTCAGGGCGAGGATCAGACGTTGGCTCAGGTGGGAGTTTCTGAGCATGACGGCCGCTTCATGAAGGGAGCGGAATCTCGAGACCATTGAGGTTTTCCCACGTTGGGAGTTGTGGGATGCCCCCTTCCAGGATTCCTTCTTCCGGACAATTGAGAACTTTTGGACAGCTCCAGGACATCCCATATGGAATGACTCCAGAGCACCGTTCGCGGATGGATGCCTGGGAAGCCCGCCTCGCATTCCAATTGTCTCCTAGCAACAAGACAGTTTAGATCTGATGGCTCTGCGGGAGCAACCTCGGTGGCTGAGTTGAAATGGACTTTCCTGAGGATGTGTCCTAATGTGTTTTTGTGTCCATGAGGGCCTTGGAATGTGGCGGTGGCACCGGCAACCTGAAGTACATTCCTAAACTTTGGACATGGCTCCCATGCACAGGTTTCCTTGTGGAGACGAGATGAGTTCTGATGGGTGCCTCAGGAAAAGCCCTATGCTCGTATTGGAATCAGGCTTTTGAGGACACATGCCTGTAACCCAAAGCAATGGATCCTATTATGGCCTAGGGTCCTGTCTGGTTCAATCTTCTTCTCTGGGGACATCCATCTATGGTATGAGTGGAGGTCGATTATCAGCTGGTGTCAGACACCCCTTGTTTGTTCCGGGTGACCCACACTATTGGGATGGCCTAAGGGTCGTTGGAGGTTTCTCCTAATTTGTACGATTTTGGACCATGGAATGGGCAGAATTCCCATGGATTGGTAGGCACAGTCCTAATGTGTGGCTCCAGGGGCCCAGCCTGGAGGGTGTGTGGCCCAAGACTTTGAGGACAGAAGTCTGAAAACACAAACTCAGCTTAGGTTTGGGGACGTAGGTATGGCAGGCCCGATCTACAAACCATGAGAAGAACTCTACAGGATATGAAGAAAGTGCGAGTCTGTGGCGATTGCTCAGGCTTTTGTCTCTGGATTTTGTATCAGTGATGGCCGTGGAATGTCGGGGAGGCCTAATGGGCCATGGACGAATCTTCCTCTCTGAGGATTTGGCCCGATTCCCAATTGCTTTTCGTCAATCTGTGGGATGGGAGGACTCATTTCAGTTTTGTTACCTCAGGTGTCCCACCAAAAGAGGAATTCCAAAGCCAAGCCGTGGGGAAGACTGAAGGGACAATCCGAACTATGGTTAAAAATTGGGGCCTAGGGGCATGGCAAGCCCAATATGCTATCTCTTCATCCAGCCACTGAGTGGCCTTACTTGAGGACTGGGCTCAGCCTGAGGGTCACAATGTGTGTTTGTGACCAATGTGGCCCGCGAGCATGGGCGGGGCCTCATGGGCCACACTGGTTTCAACGACACTGAACGTTGGACAACATGCCAACCACAAGGTTTCTTGCCATGGGGAACGAGTTCTGATTTCTGCATCACCTTCAACATGGACAGTGATTGGAGATAAGGTCTAGGTTCTGAAACCTGAAAACCGAGGTTGGGAAGATATGAGGACCTAAGGCCATGGCGGCTCGATGTGCTCAGTGTGCGGCCAGCTGTCTGGGAGGGGCCAGGGGGTCCAGGCTCAGGCTGTGTCAGAAAGGGCATTAGTGCCCTGGTCAGCCTATGTATTTGGGGTACAGCCAAGGTCGGTGCAGGTTGATCCTCATTTGGGGTTACTGGGTAGCCCCAGAGGACAATGTTTTTTTATCTGGAGGGCAGGAAGAGTGCTGCATTGTAGTTCTGGATTGCCAAACTGGAGGCCTTGTGGGCCAGTAGTCTGACGACAAAAGTCTGAGAACACAAGCTAGGCTTAGGTTTCTGGGTGAGGCCATGGCAGGCACAATCTACAGACCTGAATCGAGATCTCGTGCATCTGAAGTCAGGGCGAGTATCAGACGATCGCTCAGGTTGGAGTTTCTGTCCCTGATGGCCCCTTCATGAATGGGGGGGCATCACGAGGCCATGGGTGTTTTCCCATGATAGGAGTTGTGAGAAGCTCCAAACTGCAGAGAGTCTTCGGCAGGACAATTGAGACCTGTTGTTTGGCTCCAGGCCAATGATTCTGAGCAGGGTTCTAAGGATGGATGGCTGGGTAGCCCACCTCGCGTTCCAATTGTCTCCTAGCAACAAGACAGTTTAGATCTCCTGGATCTGTGGGGAGCTACCGAGGATGCTGAGTTGAAATGCACACCCCTGGGGATGGGTCCGAATGTGCTTTTGTGTCTATGGAGACCTTGGAATGAAGCGGTGGCACTGGGGCCCTAAAGGGTTCTCCTAAACAGAGGCTTTGACACAGCTCCAACGTGCAAGTTTCCCATGTGTAGATGAGATGTTTTCTGATGGGTGAAACAAGAAACAGCTATATGCTGCTTTTGAAATCCAGGCCTCTGAGGAGAGATGCCTGGAAACCAAATCAATGGATCTGATTAGTGCCTAGGGGCCTGTTCTTTCCTTTTTACCTCTGAGGACATCTGTCTATGGGTCTGAGTGCAGGTAGGGGCTCATTTGGGCTCAGATTGCCCCTGTTTTTCCTGGGAAGCTACCACTATTGAGATATATCAGGGACTTTGGAGGTTTATCCTATTAGAAGGGTTGTGGCCATTGGAATGGGCACACACAATTCCCTTGGAGAGGGCAAGTACAGTCCTCAGGTTTGGCTCCAGGGGCCTGAGCCTGTAGGTTGTGTCGTCCAGCCCTTTTTGGACAGTTGTCTGAAAACACAAACTCGGCTTATGTTTCAGGTCATAGGTATGGCAGGACTGATCTACAGACCATGAGGAGAACTTTTCGGGATTTGAAAGAAGTGCGAGTGTGAGGCTCCTGCTCAAGTTTTTGTCTCGGGATATCGTGTCACTCATGGTCGTGGATTTTCTGGGTGACTTCATGGGAAATGGACGAGTCTTACTCTCTGGTGGTTTGGCCCCGTCCAAAGAGTTTGGGTTCATTCTGTGGGCTGGAAGAAGTCCGTTTTATTTTGTTGTTGTTGTTGTTTTCTTTTTTAACCTCAGGTGTCCCACCAAATGAGGGATTTCAGAGTAGAGCCCTAGGAGGGGCGACTGGACAATCAGAAATCTGGTTAAAAATTGGGGCCTAGGGACATGTCAAGCCCATTATGACATCTAATGGTCCAGCCACTGAGAGGACTTACTAGAGGACAGGACTCATGCTGAGGGTCACAATGCGTGTGTATGCCCTGGTCGCACTCAAGAATGGGCGGGGCCTCAGGGTTTCTCCTACACTGATCGTTGGACAACGTGCCAACCACATGGGTTCTTGCCATGAGTAAGGAGGAGTTCTGATTTCTGCATCAGACTCACCCCTGGGCAGTGATTGGAGATAAGGTCTCGGTTCTGAAGCCTGAAAACTGAGGTAGGGAAGAGATGATGACCTAAGGCCGTGGCGGGTTTTATGTGCTCAGTGTGCGGTCAGCTTTCTGGGTGTTGGTCAGGAGGTCTGGGCTCAGGATGTGTTCGAAAGTGCATTAGTGCCCAGGTTAGACTATATAATTTGGGTAAAGTCGAGTGCTGTGTAGGTTTACCCTCATTTAAGGTGCCTGGGCAGCTCATGAGGCAATAATTTTTTTCTCTAGAGGGCAGGCAGAGTGCTGCATTGTGGGTCCGGAATTGCCAAACTTGAGGGCTTTGGGGCCAGGAGTGTGAGGATGGAAGTCTGAGAAGACAAGCTAGACTTGGGTTTCAGGGCTAGGGCACGGCAGGTACCCCCTGCAGATCTGAACCAATATCTCATGCATCTGAAGTCAGGGCGAGGATCAGACGTTGGCTCAGGTGGGAGTTTCTGAGCATGACGGCCGCTTCATGAAGGGAGCGGAATCTCGAGACCATTGAGGTTTTCCCACGTTGGGAGTTGTGGGATGCCCCCTTCCAGGATTCCTCTTCCGGACAATTGAGACCTGTTGGACAGCTCCAGGACATCCCATATGGAATGACTCCAGAGCACCATTCGCGGATGGATGCCTGGGAAGCCCGCCTCGCATTCCAATTGTCTCCTAGCAACAAGAAAGTTTAGATCTGATGGCTCTGCGGGAGCAACCTCGGTGGCTGAGTTGAAATGGACTTTCCTGAGGATGTGTCCTAATGTGTTTTTGTGTCCATGAGGGCCTTGGAATGGGGCGGTGGCACCGGCAACCTGAAGTACTTTCCTAAGCTTTGGACATGGCTCCCATGCACAGGTTTACTTGTGGAGACGAGATGAGTTCTGATGGGTGCCTCAGGAAAACCCCTCTGCTCGTATTGGAATCAGGCTTTTGAGGACACATGCCTGTAACCCAAAGCAATGGATCCTATTATGGCCTAGGGTCCTGTCTGGTTCAATCTTCTTCTCTGGGGACATCCATCTATGATATGAGTGGAGGTCGATTATCAGCTGGTGTCAGACACCCCTTGTTTGTTCCGGGTGACCCACACTATTGGGATGGCCTAAGGGTCGTTGGAGGTTTCTCCTAATTTGTACGATTTTGGACCATGGAATGGGCAGAATTCCCATGGATTGGTAGGCACAGTCCTAATGTGTGGCTCCAGGGGCCCAGCCTGGAGGGTGTGTGGCCCAAGACTTTGAGGACAGAAGTCTGAAAACACAAACTCAGCTTAGGTTTGGGGACGTAGGTATGGCAGGCCCGATCTACAAACCATGAGAAGAACTCTACAGGATATGAAGAAAGTGCGAGTCTGTGGCGATTGCTCAGGCTTTTGTCTCTGGATTTTGTATCAGTGATGGCCGTGGAATGTCGGGGAGGCCTCATGGGCCATGGACGAATCTTCCTCTCTGAGGATTTGGCCCGATTCCCAATTGCTTTTCGTCAATCTGTGGGATGGGAGGACTCATTTCAGTTTTGTTACCTCAGGTGTCCCACCAAAAGAGGAATTCCAAAGCAAAGCCGTGGGGAAGACTGAAGGGACAATCCGAACTATGGTTAAAAATTGGGGCCTAGGGGCATGGCAAGCCCAATATGCTATCTCTTCATCCAGCCACTGAGTGGCCTTACTTGAGGACTGGGCTCAGCCTGAGGGTCACAATGTGTGTTTGTGACCAATGTGGCCCGTGAGCATGGGCGGGGCCTCATGGGCCACACTGGTTTCAAAGACACTGAACGTTGGACAACATGCCAACCACAAGGTTTCTTGCCATGGGGAAGGAGTTCTGATTTCTGCATCACCTTCAACATGGACAGTGATTGGAGATAAGGTCTAGGTTCTGAAACCTGAAAACCGAGGTTGGGAAGAGATGACGACCTAAGGCCATGGCGGCTCGATGTGCTCAGTGTGCGGCCAGCTGTCTGGGAGGGGCCAGGGGGTCCAGGCTCAGGCTGTGTCAGAAAGGGCATTAGTGCCCTGGTCAGCCTATGTATTTGGGGTACAGCCAAGGTCGGTGCAGGTTGATCCTCATTTGGGGTTACTGGGTAGCCCCAGAGGACAATGTTTTTTATCTGGAGGGCAGGCAGAGTGCTGCATTGTAGTTCTGGATTGCCAAACTGGAGGCCTTGTGGGCCAGTAGTCTGACGACAAAAGTCTGAGAACACAAGCTAGGCTTAGGTTTCTGGGTGAGGCCATGGCAGGCACAATCTACAGACCTGAATCGAGATCTCGTGCATCTGAAGTCAGGGCGAGGATCAGACGATCGCTCAGGTTGGAGTTTCTGTCCCTGATGGCCCCTTCATGAATGGGGGGGCATCACGAGGCCATGGGTGTTTTCCCATGATGGGAGTTGTGAGAAGCTCCAAACTGCAGAGAGTCTTCGGCAGGACAATTGAGACCTGTTGTTTGGCTCCAGGCCAATGATTCTGAGCAGGGTTCTAAGGATGGATGGCTGGGTAGCCCACCTCGCGTTCCAATTGTCTCCTAGCAACAAGACAGTTTAGATCTCCTGGATCTGTGGGGAGCTACCGAGGATGCTGAGTTGAAATGCACACCCCTGGGGATGGGTCCGAATGTGCTTTTGTGTCTATGGAGACCTTGGAATGAAGCGGTGGCACTGGGGCCCTAAAGGGTTCTCCTAAACAGAGGCTTTGACACAGCTCCAACGTGCAAGTTTCCCATGTGTAGATGAGATGTTTTCTGATGGGTGAAACAAGAAACAGCTATATGCAGCTTTTGAAAACCAGGCCTCTGAGGAGAGATGCCTGGAAACCAAAGCAATGGATCTGATTAGTGCCTAGGGGCCTTTCTTTCCTTTTTACCTCTGAGGACATCTGTCTATGGGTCTGAGTGCAGGTAGGGGCTCATTTGGGCTCAGATTGCCGCTGTTTTTCCTGGGAAGCTACCACTATTGAGATATATCAGGGACTTTGGAGGTTTATCCTATTAGAAGGGTTGTGGCCATTGGAATGGGCACACACAATTCCCTTGGAGAGGGCAAGTACAGTCCTCAGGTTTGGCTCCAGGGGCCTGAGCCTGTAGGTTGTGTAGTCCAGCCCTTTTTGGACAGTTGTCTGAAAACACAAACTCGGCTTATGTTTCAGGTCATAGGTATGGCAGGACTGATCTACAGACCATGAGGAGAACTTTTCGGGATTTGAAAGAAGGGCGAGTGTGAGACTCCTGCTCAAGTTTTTGTCTCGGGATATCGTGTCACTCATGGTCGTGGAATTTCTGGGTGACTTCATGGGAAATGGACGAGTCTTACACTCTGGTGGTTTGGCCCCGTCCAAAGAGTTTGGGTTCATTCTGTGGGCTGGAAGAAGTCCGTTTTATTTTGTAGTTGTTGTTGTTTTCTTTTTTATCCTCAGGTGTCACACCAAATGAGGGATTTCAGAGTAGAGCCCTAGGAGGGGCGACTGGACAATCAGAAATCTGGTTAAAAATTGGGGCCTAGGGACATGTCAAGCCCATTATGACATCTAATGGTCCAGCCACTGAGAGGACTTACTAGAGGACAGGACTCATGCTGAGGGTCACAATGAGTGTGTATGCCCTCGTCGCACTCAAGAATGGGCGGGGCCTCAGGGTTTCTCCTACACTGATTGTTGGACAACGTGCCAACCACAAGGGTTCTTGCCATGGGTAAGGAGAAGTTCTGATTTCTGCATCAGACTCACCCCTGGACAGTGATTGGAGATAAGGTCTCGGTTCTCAAGCCTGAAAACTGAGGAAGGGAAGAGATGATGACCTAAGGCCATGGCGGGTTTTATGTGCTCAGTGTGCGGTCAGATTTCTGGGTGTTGGTCAGGAGGTCCGGGCTCAGGATGTGTTCGACAGTGCATTTGTGCCCAGGTTAGACTATATAATTTGGGTAAAGTCGAGTGCTGTGTAGGTTTACCCTCATTTAAAATGCCTGGGAAGCTCATGAGGCAATAATTTTTTTCTCTAGAGGGCAGGCAGAGTGCTGCATTGTGGGTCCGGAATTGCCAAACTTGAGGGCTTTGGGGCCAGGAGTGTGAGGATGGAAGTCTGAGAAGACAAGCTAGACTTGGGTTTCAGGGCTAGGGCACGGCAGGTACCCCCTGCAGATCTGAACCAATATCTCATGCATCTGAAGTCAGGGCGAGGATCAGACGTTGGCTCAGGTGGGAGTTTCTGAGCATGACGGCCGCTTCATGAAGGGAGCGGAATCTCGAGACCATTGAGGTTTTCCCACGTTGGGAGTTGTGGGATGCCCCCTTCCAGGATTCCTTCTTCCGGACAATTGAGACCTGTTGGACAGCTCCAGGACATCCCATATGGAATGACTCCAGAGCACCGTTCGCGGATGGATGCCTGGGAAGCCCGCCTCGCATTCCAATTGTCTCCTAGCAACAAGACAGTTTAGATCTGATGGCTCTGCGGGAGCAACCTCGGTGGCTGAGTTGAAATGGACTTTCCTGAGGATGTGTCCTAATGTGTTTTTGTGTCCATGAGGGCCTTGGAATGGGGCGGTGGCACCGGCAACCTGAAGTACTTTCCTAAGCTTTGGACATGGCTCCCATGCACAGGTTTACTTGTGGAGACGAGATGAGTTCTGATGGGTGCCTCAGGAAAACCCCTCTGCTCGTATTGGAATCAGGCTTTTGAGGACACATGCCTGTAACCCAAAGCAATGGATCCTATTATGGCCTAGGGTCCTGTCTGATTCAATCTTCTTCTCTGGGGACATCCATTTATGGTATGAGTGGAGGTCGATTATCAGCTGGTGTCAGACACCCATTGTTTGTTCCGGGTGACCCACACTATTGGGATGGCCTAAGGGTCGTTGGAGGTTTCTCCTAATTTGTACGATTTTGGACCATGGAATGGGCAGAATTCCCATGGATTGGTAGGCACAGTCCTAATGTGTGGCTCCAGGGGCCCAGCCTGGAGGATGTGTGGCCCAAGACTTTGAGGACAGAAGTCTGAAACACAAACTCAGCTTAGGTTTGGGGACGTAGGTATGGCAGGCCCGATCTACAAACCATGAGAAGAACTCTACAGGATATGAAGAAAGTGCGAGTCTGTGGCGATTGCTCAGGCTTTTGTCTCTGGATTTTGTATCAGTGATGGCCGTGGAATGTCGGGGAGGCCTCATGGGCCATGGACGAATCTTCCTCTCTGAGGATTTGGCCCGATTCCCAATTGCTTTTCGTCAATCTGTGGGATGGGAGGACTCATTTCAGTTTTGTTACCTCAGGTGTCCCACCAAAAGAGGAATTCCAAAGCAAAGCCGTGGGGAAGACTGAAGGGACAATCCGAACTATGGTTAAAAATTGGGGCCTAGGGGCATGGCAAGCCCAATATGCTATCTCTTCATCCAGCCACTGAGTGGCCTTACTTGAGGACTGGGCTCAGCCTGAGGGTCACAATGTGTGTTTGTGACCAATGTGGCCCGCGTGCATGGGCGGGGCCTCATGGGCCACACTGGTTTCAACGACACTGAACGTTGGACAACATGCCAACCACAAGGTTTCTTGCCATGGGGAAGGAGTTCTGATTTCTGCATCACCTTCAACATGGACAGTGATTGGAGATAAGGTCTAGGTTCTGAAACCTGAAAACCGAGGTTGGGAAGAGATGACGACCTAAGGCCATGGCGGCTCGATGTGCTCAGTGTGCGGCCAGCTGTCTGGGAGGGGCCAGGGGGTCCAGGCTCAGGCTGTGTCAGAAAGGGCATTAGTGCCCTGGTCAGCCTATGTATTTGGGGTACAGCCAAGGTCGGTGCAGGTTGATCCTCATTTGGGGTTACTGGGTAGCCCCAGAGGACAATGTTTTTTATCTGGAGGGCAGGCAGAGTGCTGCATTGTAGTTCTGGATTGCCAAACTGGAGGCCTTGTGGGCCAGTAGTCTGACGACAAAAGTCTGAGAACACAAGCTAGGCTTAGGTTTCTGGGTGAGGCCATGGCAGGCACAATCTACAGACCTGAATCGAGATCTCGTGCATCTGAAGTCAGGGCGAGGATCAGACGATCGCTCAGGTTGGAGTTTCTGTCCCTGATGGCCCCTTCATGAATGTGGGGGCATCACGAGGCCATGGGGGTTTTCCCATGATGGGAGTTGTGAGAAGCTCCAAACTGCAGAGAGTCTTCGGCAGGACAATTGAGACCTGTTGTTTGGCTCCAGGCCAATGATTCTGAGCAGGGTTCTAAGGATGGATGGCTGGGTAGCCCACCTCGCGTTCCAATTGTCTCCTAGCAACAAGACAGTTTAGATCTCCTGGATCTGTGGGGAGCTACCGAGGATGCTGAGTTGAAATGCACACCCCTGGGGATGGGTCCGAATGTGCTTTTGTGTCTATGGAGACCTTGGAATGAAGCGGTGGCACTGGGGCCCTAAAGGGTTCTCCTAAACAGAGGCTTTGACACAGCTCCAACGTGCAAGTTTCCCATGTGTAGATGAGATGTTTTCTGATGGGTGAAACAAGAAACAGCTATATGCTGCTTTTGAAATCCAGGCCTCTGAGGAGAGAAGCCTGGAAACCAAAGCAATGGATCTGATTAGTGCCTAGGGGCCTGTTCTTTCCTTTTTACCTCTGGGGACATCTGTCTATGGGTCCTAGTGCAGGTAGGGGCTCATTTGGGCTCAGATTGCCCCTGTTTTTCCTGGGAAGCTAGCACTATTGAGATATATAAGGGACTTTGGAGGTTTATCCTATTAGAAGGGTTGTGGCCATTGGAATGGGCACACACAATTCCCTTGGAGAGGGCAAGTACAGTCCTCAGGTTTGGCTCCAGGGGCCTGAGCCTGTAGGTTGTGTAGTCCAGCCCTTCTTGGACAGTTGTCTGAAAACACAAACTCGGCTTATGTTTCAGGTCATAGGTATGGCAGGACTGATCTACAGACCATGAGGAGAACTTTTCGGGATTTGAAAGAAGGGCGAGTGTGAGGCTCCTGCTCAAGTTTTTGTCTCGGGATATCGTGTCACTCATGGTCGTGGAATTTCTGGGTGACTTCATGGGAAATGGACGAGTCTTACTCTCTGGTGGTTTGGCCCCGTCCAAAGAGTTTGGGTTCATTCTGTGGGCTGGAAGAAGTCCGTTTTATTTTGTTGTTGTTGTTGTTGTTGTTTTCTTTTTTAACCTCAGGTGTCCCACCAAATGAGGGATTTCAGAGTAGAGCCCTAGGAGGGGCGACTGGACAATCAGAAATCTGGTTAAAATTTGGGGCCTAGGGACATGTCAAGCCCATTATGACATCTAATGATCCAGCCACTGAGAGGACTTACTAGAGGACAGGACTCATTCTGAGGGCCACAATGCGTGTGTATGCCCTCGTCACACTCAAGAATGGGCGGGGCCTCAGGGTTTCTCCTACACTGATCGTTGGACAACGTGCCAACCACAAGGGTTCTTGCCATGGGTAAGGAGAAGTTCTGATTTCTGCATCAGACTCACCTCTGGACAGTGATTGGAGATAAGGTCTCGGTTCTCAAGCCTGAAAACTGAGGAAGGGAAGAGATGATGACCTAAGGCCATGGCGGGTTTTATGTGCTCAGTGTGCGGTCAGATTTCTGGGTGTTGGTCAGGAGGTCCGGGCTCAGGATGTGTTCGACAGTGCATTAGTGCCCAGGTTAGACTATATAATTTGGGTAAAGTCGAGTGCTGTGTAGGTTTACCCTCATTTAAAGTGCCTGGGAAGCTCATGAGGCAATAATTTTTTTTTGTAGAGGGCAGGCAGAGTGCTGCATTGTGGGTCCGGAATTGCCAAACTTGAGGGCTTTGGGGCCAGGAGTGTGAGGATGGAAGTCTGAGAAGACAAGCTAGACTTGGGTTTCAGGGCGAGGGCTCGGCAGGTACACCCTGCAGATCTGAACCAATATCTCATGCATCTGAAGTCAGGGCGAGGATCAGACGTTGGCTCAGGTGGGAGTTTCTGAGCATGACGGCCGCTTCATGAAGGGAGCGGAATCTCGAGACCATTGAGGTTTTCCCACGTTGGGAGTTGTGGGATGCCCCCTTCCAGGGTTCCTTCTTCCGGACAATTGAGACCTGTTGGACAGCTCCAGGACATCCCATATGGAATGACTCCAGAGCACCGTTCGCGGATGGATGCCTGGGAAGCCCGCCTCGCATTCCAATTGTCTCCTAGCAACAAGACAGTTTAGATCTGATGGCTCTGCGGGAGCAACCTCGGTGGCTGAGTTGAAATGGACTTTCCTGAGGATGTGTCCTAATGTGTTTTTGTGTCCATGAGGGCCTTGGAATGGGGCGGTGGCACCGGCAACCTGAAGTACTTTCCTAAGCTTTGGACATGGCTCCCATGCACAGGTTTACTTGTGGAGACGAGATGAGTTCTGATGGGTGCCTCAGGAAAACCCCTCTGCTCGTATTGGAATCAGGCTTTTGAGGACACATGCCTGTAACCCAAAGCAATGGATCCTATTATGGCCTAGGGTCCTGTCTGGTTCAATCTTCTTCTCTGGGGACATCGATCTATGGTATGAGTGGAGGTCGATTATCAGCTGGTGTCAGACACCCCTTGTTTGTTCCGGGTGACCCACACTATTGGGATGGCCTAAGGGTCGTTGGAAGTTTCTCCTAATTTGTACGATTTTGGACCATGGAATGGGCAGAATTCCCATGGATTGGTAGGCACAGTCCTAATGTGTGGCTCCAGGGGCCCAGCCTGGAGGATGTGTGGCCCAAGACTTTGAGGACAGAAGTCTGAAACACAAACTCAGCTTAGGTTTGGGTACGTAGGTATGGCAGGCCCGATCTACAAACCATGAGAAGAACTCTACAGGATATGAAGAAAGTGCGAGTCTGTGGCGATTGCTCAGGCTTTTGTCTCTGGATTTTGTATCAGTGATGGCCGTGGAATGTCGGGGAGGCCTCATGGGCCATGGACGAATCTTCCTCTCTGAGGATTTGGCCCGATTCCCAATTGCTTTTCGTCAATCTGTGGGATGGGAGGACTCATTTCAGTTTTGTTACCTCAGGTGTCCCAGCAAAAGAGGAATTCCAAAGCCAAGCCGTGGGGAAGACTGAAGGGACAACCCGAACTATGGTTAAAAATTGGGGCCTAGGGGCATGGCAAGCCCAATATGCTATCTCTTCATCCAGCCACTGAGTGGCCTTACTTGAGGACTGGGCTCAGCCTGAGGGTCACAATGTGTGTTTGTGACCAATGTGGCCCGCGAGCATGGGCGGGGCCTCATGGTCCACACTGTTTTCAACGACACTGAACGTTGGACAACATGCCAACCACAAGGTTTCTTGCCATGGGGAAGGAGTTCTGATTTCTGCATCACCTTCAACATGGACAGTGATTGGAGATAAGGTCTAGGTTCTGAAACCTGAAAACCGAGGTTGGGAAGAGATGACGACCTAATGCCATGGCGGCTCGATGTGCTCAGTGTGCGGCCAGCTGTCTGGGAGGGGCCAGGGGGTCCAGGCTCAGGCTGTGTCAGAAAGGGCATTAGTGCCCTGGTCAGCCTATGTATTTGGGGTACAGCCAAGGTCGGTGCAGGTTGATCCTCATTTGGGGTTACTGGGTAGCCCCAGAGGACAATGTTTTTTATCTGGAGGGCAGGCAGAGTGCTGCATTGTAGTTCTGGATTGCCAAACTGGAGGCCTTGTGGGCCAGTAGTCTGACGACAAAAGTCTGAGAACACAAGCTAGGCTTAGGTTTCTGGGTGAGGCCATGGCAGGCACAATCTACAGACCTGAATCGAGATCTCGTGCATCTGAAGTCAGGGCGAGGATCAGACGATCGCTCAGGTTGGAGTTTCTGTCCCTGATGGCCCCTTCATGAATGGGGGGGCATCACGAGGCCATGGGGGTTTTCCCATGATGGGAGTTGTGAGAAGCTCCAAACTGCAGAGAGTCTTCGGCAGGACAATTGAGACCTGTTGTTTGGCTCCAGGCCAATGATTCTGAGCAGGGTTCTAAGGATGGATGGCTGGGTAGCCCACCTCGCGTTCCAATTGTCTCCTAGCAACAAGACAGTTTAGATCTCCTGGATCTGTGGGGAGCTACCGAGGATGCTGAGTTGAAATGCACACCCCTGGGGATGGGTCCGAATGTGCTTTTGTGTCTATGGAGACCTTGGAATGAAGCGGTGGCACTGGGGCCCTAAAGGGTTCTCCTAAACAGAGGCTTTGACACAGCTCCAACGTGCAAGTTTCCCATGTGTAGATGAGATGTTTTCTGATGGGTGAAACAAGAAACAGCTATATGCAGCTTTTGAAAACCAGGCCTCTGAGGAGAGATGCCTGGAAACCAAAGCAATGGATCTGATTAGTGCCTAGGGGCCTGTTCTTTCCTTTTTACCTCTGAGGACATCTGTCTATGGGTTTGAGTGCAGGTAGGGGCTCATTTGGGCTCAGATTGCCCCTGTTTTTCCTGGGAAGCTACCACTATTGTGATATATCAGGGACTTTGGAGGTTTATCCTATTAGAAGGGTTGTGGCCATGGGAATGGGCACACACAATTCCCTTGGAGAGGGCAAGTACAGTCCTCAGGTTTGGCTCCAGGGGCCTGAGCCTGTAGGTTGTGTAGTCCAGCCCCTTTTGGACAGTTGTCTGAAAACACAAACTCGGCTTATGTTTCAGGTCATAGGTATGGCAGGACTGATCTACAGACCATGAGGAGAACTTTTCGGGATTTGAAAGAAGGGCGAGTGTGAGGCTCCTGCTCAAGTTTTTGTCTCGGGATATCGTGTCACTCATGGTCGTGGAATTTCTGGGTGACTTCATAGGAAATGGACGAGTCTTACTCTCTGGTGGTTTGGCCCCGTCCAAAGAGTTTGGGTTCATTCTGTGGGTTGGAAGAAGTCCCTTTTATTTTCTTGTTGTTGTTGTTGTTGTTGATTTCTTTTTTAACCTCAGGTGTCGCACCAAATGAGGGATTTCAGAGTAGAGCCCTAGGAGGGGCGACTGGACAATCAGAAATCTGGTTAAAAATTGGGGCCTAGGGACATGTCAAGCCCATTATGACATCTTATGTTCCAGCCACTGAGAGGACTTACTAGAGGACAGGACTCATGCTGAGGGTCACAATGCCTGTGTATGCCCTCGTCGCACTCAAGAATGGGCGGGGCCTCAGGGTTTCTCCTACACTGATCGTTGGACAACGTGCCAACCACAAGGGTTCTTGCCATGGGTAAGGAGGAGTTCTGATTTCTGCATCAGACTCACCCCTGGGCAGTGATTGGAGATAAGGTCTCGGTTCTGAAGCCTGAAAACTGAGGTAGATAAGAGATGATGACCTAAGGCCATGGCGGGTTTTATGTGCTCAGTGTGCGGTCAGCTTTCTGGGTGTTGGTCGGAGGTCCAAGCTCAGGATGTGTTCGACAGTGCATTAGTGCCCAGGTTAGACTATATAATTTGGGTAAAGTCGAGTGCTGTGTAGGTTTACCCTCATTTAAGGTGCCTGGGAAGCTCATGAGGCAATAATTTTTTTTTGTAGAGGGCAGGCAGAGTGCTGCATTGTGGGTCCGGAATTGCCAAACTTGAGGGCTTTGGGGCCAGGAGTGTGAGGATGGAAGTCTGAGAAGACAAGCTAGACTTGGGTTTCAGGGCGAGGGCACGGCAGGTACCCCCTGCAGATCTGAACCAATATCTCATGCATCTGAAGTCAGGGCGAGGATCAGACGTTGGCTCAGGTGGGAGTTTCTGAGCATGACGGCCGCTTCATGAAGGGAGCGGAATCTCGAGACCATTGAGGTTTTCCCACGTTGGGAGTTGTGGGATGCCCCTTTCCAGGATTCCTTCTTCCGGACAATTGAGACCTGTTGGACAGCTCCAGAACATCCCATATGGAATGACTCCAGAGCACCGTTCGCGGATGGATGCCTGGGAAGCCCGCCTCGCATTCCAATTGTCTCCTAGCAACAAAACAGTTTAGATCTGATGGCTCTGCGGGAGCAACCTCGGTGGCTGAGTTGAAATGGACTTTCCTGAGGATGTGTCCTAATGTGTTTTTGTGTCCATGAGGGCCTTGGAATGGGGCGGTGGCACCGGCAACCTGAAGTACTTTCCTAAGCTTTGGACATGGCTCCCATGCACAGGTTTACTTGTGGAGACGAGATGAGTTCTGATGGGTGCCTCAGGAAAACCCCTCTGCTCGTATTGGAATCAGGCTTTTGAGGACACATGCCTGTAACCCATAGCAATGGATCCTATTATGGCCTAGGGTCCTGTCTGGTTCAATCTTCTTCTCTGGGGACATCCATCTATGGTATGAGTGGAGGTCGATTATCAGCTGGTGTCAGACACCCCTTGTTTGTTCCGGGTGACCCACACTATTGGGATGGCCTAAGGGTCGTTGGAGGTTTCTCCTAATTTGTACGATTTTGGACCATGGAATGGGCAGAATTCCCATGGATTGGTAGGCACAGTCCTAATGTGTGGCTCCAGGGGCCCAGCCTGGAGGGTGTGTGGCCCAAGACTTTGAGGACAGAAGTCTGAGAACACAAACTCAGCTTAGGTTTGGGGACGTAGGTATGGCAGGCCCGATCTACAAACCATGAGAAGAACTCTACAGGATATGAAGAAAGTGCGAGTCTGTGGCGATTGCTCAGGCTTTTGTCTCTGGATTTTGTATCAGTGATGGCCGTGGAATGTCGGGGAGGCCTCATGGGCCATGGATGAATCTTCCTCTCTGAGGATTTGGCCCGATTCCCAATTGCTTTTCGTCAATCTGTGGGATGGGAGGACTCATTTCAGTTTTGTTACCTCAGGTGTCCCACCAAAAGAGGAATTCCAAAGCCAAGCCGTGGGGAAGACTGAAGGGACAACCCGAACTATGGTTAAAAATTGGGGCCTAGGGGCATGGCAAGCCCAATATGCTATCTCTTCATCCAGCCACTGAGTGGCCTTACTTGAGGACAGGGCTCAGCCTGAGGGTCACAATGTGTGTTTGTGACCAATGTGGCTCGCGAGCATGGGCGGGGCCTCATGGGCCACACTTGTTTCAACGACACTGAACGTTGGACAACATGCCAACCACAAGGTTTCTTGCCATGGGGAAGGAGTTCTGATTTCTGCATCACCTTCAACATGGACAGTGATTGGAGATAAGGTCTAGGTTCTGAAACCTGAAAACCGAGGTTGGGAAGAGATGACGACCTAAGGCCATGGCGGCTCGATGTGCTCAGTGTGCGGCCAGCTGTCTGAGAGGGGCCAGGGGGTCCAGGCTCAGGCTGTGTCAGAAAGGGCATTAGTGCCCTGGTCAGCCTATGTATTTGGGGTACAGCCAAGGTCGGTGCAGGTTGATCCTCATTTGGGGTTACTGGGTAGCCCCAGAGGACAATGTTTTTTATCTGGAGGGCAGGCAGAGTGCTGCATTGTAGTTCTGGATTGCCAAACTGGAGGCCTTGTGGGCCAGTAGTCTGACGACAAAAGTCTGAGAACACAAGCTAGGCTTAGGTTTCTGGGTGAGGCCATGGCAGGCACAATCTACAGACCTGAATCGAGATCTCGTGCATCTGAAGTCAGGGCGAGGATCAGACGATCGCTCAGGTTGGAGTTTCTGTCCCTGATGGCCCCTTCATGAATGGGGGGGCATCACGAGGCCATGGGGGTTTTCCCATGATGGGAGTTGTGAGAAGCTCCAAACTGCAGAGAGTCTTTGGCAGGACAATTGAGACCTGTTGTTTGGCTCCAGGCCAATGATTCTGAGCAGGGTTCTAAGGATGGATGGCTGGGTAGCCCACCTCGCATTCCAATTGTCTCCTAGCAACAAGACAGTTTAGATCTCCTGGATCTGTGGGGAGCTACCGAGGATGCTGAGTTGAAATGCACACCCCTGGGGATGGGTCCGAATGTGCTTTTGTGTCTATGGAGACCTTGGAATGAAGCGGTGGCACTGGGGCCCTAAAGGGTTCTCCTAAACAGAGGCTTTGACACAGCTCCAATGTGCAAGTTTCCCATGTGTAGATGAGATGTTTTCTGATGGGTGAAACAAGAAACAGCTATATGCTCCTTTTGAAATCCAGGCCTCTGAGGAGAGATGCCTGGAAACCAAAGCAATGGATCTGATTAGTGCCTAGGGGCCTGTTCTTTCCTTTTTACCTCTGAGGACATCTGTCTATGGGTCTGAGTGCAGGTAGGGGCTCATTTGGGCTCAGATTGCCCCTGTTTTTCCTGGGAAGCTACCACTATTGAGATATATCAGGGACTTTGGAGGTTTATCCTATTAGAAGGGTTGTGGCCATTGGAATGGGCACACACAATTCCCTTGGAGAGGGCAAGTACAGTCCTCAGGTTTGGCTCCAGGGGCCTGAGCATGTAGGTTGTGTCGTCCAGCCCTTTTTGGACAGTTGTCTGAAAACACAAACTCGGCTTATGTTTCAGGTCATAGGTATGGCAGGACTGATCTACAGACCATGAGGAGAACATTTCGGGATTTGAAAGAAGGGCGAGTGTGAGGCTCCTGCTCAAGTTTTTGTCTCGGGATATCGTGTCACTCATGGTCGTGGAATTTCTGGGTGACTTCATGGGAAATGGACGAGTCTTACTCTCTGGTGGTTTGGCCCCGTCCAATGAGTTTGGGTTCATTCTGTGGGCTGGAAGAAGTCCGTTTTATTTTGTTGTTGTTGTTGTTGTTGTTGTTGTTGTTGTTTTCTTTTTTAACCTCAGGTGTCCCACCAAATGAGGGATTTCAGAGTAGAGCCCTAGGAGGGGCGACTGGACAATCAGAAATCTGGTTAAAAATTGGGGCCTAGGGACATGTCAAGCCCATTATGACATCTAATGGTCCAGCCACTGAGAGGACTTACTAGAGGACAGGACTCATGCTGAGAGTCACAATGCGTGTGTATGCCCTCGTCACACTCAAGAATGGGCGGGGCCTCAGGGTTTCTCCTACACTGATCGTTGGACAACGTGCCAACCACAAGGGTTCTTGCCATGGGTAAGGAGGAGTTCTGATTTCTGCATCAGACTCACCCCTGGGCAGTGATTGGAGATAAGGTCTCGGTTCTGAAGCCTGAAAACTGAGGTAGGGAAAAGATGATGACCTAAGGCCATGGCGGGTTTTATGTGCTCAGTGTGCGGTCAGCATTCTGGGTGTTGGTCAGGAGGTCCGGGCTCAGGATGTGTTCGACAGTGCATTAGTGCCCAGGTTAGACTATATAATTTGGGTAAAGTCGAGTGCTGTGTAGGTTTACCCTCATTTAAGGTGCCTGGGCAGCTCATGATGCAATAATTTTTTTTTCTAGAGGGCAGGCAGAGTGCTGCATTGTGGGTCCGGAATTGCCAAACTTGAGGGCTTTGGGGCAAGGAGTGTGAGGATGGAAGTCTGAGAAGCCAAGCTAGACTTGGGTTTCAGGGCGAGGGCACGGCAGGTACGCCCTGCAGATCTGAACCAATATCTCATGCATCTGAAGTCAGGGCGAGGATCAGACGTTGGCTCAGGTGGGAGTTTCTGAGCATGACGGCCGCTTCATGAAGGGAGCGGAATCTCGAGACCATTGAGGTTTTCCCACGTTGGGAGTTGTGGGATGCCCCCTTCCAGGATTCCTTCTTCCGGACAATTGAGACCTATTGGACAGCTCCAGGAAATCCCAATGGAATGACTCCAGGGCACCGTTCCCGGATGGATGCCTGGGAAGCCCGCCTCGCATTCCAATTTTCTCCTAGCAACAAGACAGTTTAGATCTGATGACTCTGCGGGAGCAACCTCGGTGGCTGAGTTGAAATGGACTTTCCTGAGGATGTGTCTTAATGTGTTTTTTTTGTCCATGAGGGCCTTGGAATGGGGCGGTGGCACCGGCAACCTGAAGTACTTTCCTAAGCTTTGGACATGGCTCCCATGCACAGGTTTACTTGTGGAGACGAGATGAGTTCTGATGGGTGCCTCAGGAAAACCCCTATGCTCGTATTGGAATCAGGCTTTTGAGGACACATGCCTGTAACCCATAGCAATGGATCCTATTATGGCCTAGGGTCCTGTCTGGTTCAATCTTCTTCTCTGAGGACATCCATCTATGGTATGAGTGGAGGTCGATTATCAGCTGGTGTCAGACACCCCTTGTTTGTTCCTGGTGACCCACACTGTTGGGATGGCCTAAGGGTCGTTGGAGGTTTCTCCTAATTTGTACGATTTTGGACCATGGAATGGGCAGAATTCCCATGGATTGGTAGGCACAGTCCTAATGTGTGGCTCCAGGGGCCCAGCCTGGAGGGTGTGTGGCCCAAGACTTTGAGGACAGAAGTCTGAGAACACAAACTCAGCTTAGGTTTGGGGACGTAGGTATGGCAGGCCCGATCTACAAACCATGAGAAGAACTCTACAGGATATGAAGAAAGTGCGAGTCTGTGGCGATTGCTGAGGCTTTTGTCTCTGGATTTTGTATCAGTGATGGCCGTGGAATGTAGGGGAGGCCTCATGGGCCATGGATGAATCTTCCTCTCTGAGGATTTGGCCCGATTCCCAATTGCTTTTCGTCAATCTGTGGGATGGGAGGACTCATTTCAGTTTTGTTACCTCAGGTGTCCCACCAAAAGAGGAATTCCAAAGCCAAGCCGTGGGGAAGACTGAAGGGACAACCCGAACTATGGTTAAAAATTGGGGCCTAGGGGCATGGCAAGCCCAATATGCTATGTCTTCATCCAGCCACTGAGTGGCCTTACTTGAGGACTGGGCTCAGCCTAAGGGTCACAATGTGTGTTTGTGACCAATGTGGCCCGCGAGCATGGGCGGGGCCTCATGGGCCACACTGGTTTCAACGACACTGAACGTTGGACAACATGCCAACAACAAGGTTTCTTGCCATGGGGAAGGAGTTCTGATTTCTGCATCACCTTCAACATGGACAGTGATTGGAGATAAGGTCTAGGTTCTGAAACCTGAAAACCGAGGTTGGGAAGAGATGACGACCTAAGGCCATGGCGGCTGGATGTGCTCAGTGTGCGGCCAGCTGTCTGGGAGGGGCCAGGGGGTCCAGGCTCAGGCTGTGTCAGAAAGGGCATTAGTGCCCTGGTCAGCCTATGTATTTGGGGTACAGCCAAGGTCGGTGCAGGTTGATCCTCATTTGGGGTTACTGGGTAGCCCCAGAGGACAATGTTTTTTATCTGGAGGGCAGGCAGAGTGCTGCATTGTAGTTCTGGATTGCCAAACTGGAGGCCTTGTGGGCCAGTAGTCTGACGACAAAAGTCTGAGAACACAAGCTAGGCTTAGGTTTCTGGGTGAGGCCATGGCAGGCACAATCTACAGACCTGAATCGAGATCTCGTGCATCTGAAGTCAGGGCGAGGATCAGACGATCGCTCAGGTTGGAGTTTCTGTCCCTGATGGCCCCTTCATGAATGGGGGGGCATCACGAGGCCATGGGGGTTTTCCCATGATGGGAGTTGTGAGAAGCTCCAAACTGCAGAGAGTCTTCGGCAGGACAATTGAGAGCTGTTGTTTGCCTCCAGGCCAATGATTCTGAGCAGGGTTCTAAGGATGGATGGCTGGGTAGCCCACCTCGCATTCCAATTGTCTCCTAGCAACAAGACAGTTTAGATCTCCTGGATCTGTGGGGAGCTACCGAGGATGCTGAGTTGAAATGCACACCCCTGGGGATGGGTCCGAATGTGCTTTTGTGTCTATGGAGACCTTGGAATGAAGCGGTGGCACTGGGGCCCTAAAGGGTTCTCCTAAACAGAGGCTTTGACACAGCTCCAACGTGCAAGTTTCCCATGTGTAGATGAGATGTTTTCTGATGGGTGAAACAAGAAACAGCTATATGCTGCTTTTGAAATCCAGGCCTCTGAGGAGAGATGCCTGGAAACCAAAGCAATGGATCTGATTAGTGCCTAGGGGCCTGTTCTTTCCTTTTTACCTCTGAGGACATCTGTCTATGGGTCTGAGTGCAGGTAGGGGCTCATTTGGGCTCAGATTGCCCCTGTATTTCCTGGGAAGCTACCACTATTGAGATATATCAGGGACTTTGGAGGTTTATCCTATTAGAAGGGTTGTGGCCATGGGAATGGGCACACACAATTCCCTTGGAGAGGGCAAGTACAGTCCTCAGGTTTGGCTCCAGGGGCCTGAGCCTGTAGGTTGTGTCGTCCAGTCCTTTTTGGACAGTTGTCTGAAAACACAAACTCGGCTTATGTTTCAGGTCATAGGTATGGCAGGACTGATCTACAGACCATGAGGAGAACATTTCGGGATTTGAAAGAAGGGCGAGTGTGAGGCTCCTGCTCAAGTTTTTGTCTCGGGATATCGTGTCACTTATGGTCGTGGAATTTCTGGGTGACTTCATGGGAAATGGACGAGTCTTACTCTCTGGTGGTTTGGCCCCGTCCAATGAGTTTGGGTTCATTCTGTGGGCTGGAAGAAGTCCGTTTTATTTTGTTGTTGTTGTTGTTGTTGTTGTTGTTTTTGTTTTCTTTTTTAACCTCAGGTGTCCCACCAAATGAGGGATTTCAGAGTAGAGCCCTAGGAGGGGCGACTGGACAATCAGAAATCTGGTTAAAAATTGGGGCCTAGGGACATGTCAAGCCCATTATGACATCTTATGGTCCAGCCACTGAGAGGACTTACAAGAGGACAGGACTCATGCTGAGGGTCACAATGCGTGTGTATGCCCTCGTCGCACTAAAGAATGGGCGGGGCCTCAGGGTTTCTCCTACACTGATCGTTGGACAACGTGCCAACCACAAGGGTTCTTGCCATGGGTAAGGAGGAGTTCTGATTTCTGCATCAGACTCACCCCTGGGCAGTGATTGGAGATAAGGTCTCGGTTCTGAAGCCTGAAAACTGAGGTAGGGAAGAGATGATGACCTAAGGCCATGGCGGGTTTTATGTGCTCAGTGTGCGGTCAGCTTTCTGGGTGTTGGTCAGGAGGTCCGGGCTCAATGTGTTCGACAGTGCATTAGTGCCCAGGTTAGAATATATAATTTGGGTAAAGTCGAGTGCTGTGTAGGTTTACCCTCATTTAAGTTGCCTGGGCAGCTCATGATGCAATAATTTTTTTTTCTAGAGGGCAGGCAGAGTGCTGCATTGTGGGTCCGGAATTGCCAAACTTGAGGGCTTTGGGGCAAGGAGTGTGAGGATGGAAGTCTGAGAAGACAAGCTAGACTTGGGTTTTTGGGCGAGGGCATGGCAGGTACCCCCTGCAGATCTGAACCAATATCTCATGCATCTGAAGTCAGGGCGAGGATCAGACGTTGGCTCAGGTTGAAGTTTCTGAGCATGACGGCTGCTTCATGAAGGGAGCGGAATCTCGAGACCATTGAGGTTTTCCCACGTTGGGAGTTGTGGGATGCCCCCTTCCAGGATTCCTTCTTCCGGACAATTGAGACCTATTGGACAGCTCCAGGACATCCCAATGGAATGACTCCAGAGCACCGTTCGCGGATGGATGCCTGGGAAGCCCGCCTCGCATTCCAATTGTCTCCTAGCAACAAGACAGTTTAGATCTGATGGCTCTGCGGGAGCAACCTCGGTGGCTGAGTTGAAATGGACTTTCCTGAGGATGTGTCCTAATGTGTTTTTGTGTCCATGAGGGCCTTGGAATGGGGCGGTGGCACCGGCAACCTGAAGTACTTTCCTAAGCTTTGGACATGGCTCCCATGCACAGGTTTACTTGTGGAGACGAGATGAGTTCTGATGGGTGCCTCAGGAAAACCCCTATGCTCGTATTGGAATCAGGCTTTTGAGGACACATGCCTGTAACCCATAGCAATGGATCCTATTATGGCCTAGGGTCCTGTCTGGTTCAATCTTCTTCTCTGGGGACATCCATCTATGGTATGAGTGGAGGTCGATTATCAGCTGGTGTCAGACACCCCTTGTTTGTTCCGGGAGACCCACACTATTGGGATGGCCTAAGGGTCGTTGGAGGTTTCTCCTAATTTGTACGATTTTGGACCATGGAATGGGCAGAATTCCCATGGATTGGTAGGCACAGTCCTAATGTGTGGCTCCAGGGGCCCAGCCTGGAGGGTGTGTGGCCCAAGACTTTGAGGAGAGAAGTCTGAGAACACAAACTCAGCTTAGGTTTGGGGACGTAGGTATGGCAGGCCCAATCTACAAACCATGAGAAGAACTCTACAGGATATGGAGAAAGTGCGAGTCTGTGGCGATTGCTCAGGCTTTTGTCTCTGGATTTTGTATCAGTGATGGCCGTGGAATGTCGGGGAGGCCTCATGGGCCATGGACGAATCTTCCTCTCTGAGGATTTGGCCCGATTCCCAATTGCTTTTCGTCAATCTGTGGAATGGGAGGATTCATTTCAGTTTTGTTACCTCAGGTGTCCCACCAAAAGAGGAATTCCAAAGCAAAGCTGTGGGGAAGACTGAAGGGACAATCCGAACTATGGTGAAAAATTGGGGCCTAGGGGCATGGCAAGCCCAATATGCTATCTCTTCATCCAGCCACTGAGTGGCCTTACTTGAGGACTGGGCTCAGCCTGAGGGTCACAATGTGTGTTTGTGACCAATGTGGCCCGCGAGCATGGGCGGGGCCTCATGGGCCACACTGGTTTCAACGACACTGAACGTTGGACAACATGCCAACCACAAGGTTTCTTGCCATGGGGAAGGAGTTCTGATTTCTGCATCACCTTCAACATGGACAGTGATTGGAGATAAGGTCTAGGTTCTGAAACCTGAAAACCGAGGTTGGGAAGAGATGACGACCTAATGCCATGGCGGCTTGATGTGCTCAGTGTGCGGCCAGCTGTCTGGGAGGGGCCAGGGGGTCCAGGCTCAGGCTGTGTCAGAAAGGGCATTAGTGCCCTGGTCAGCCTATGTATTTGGGGTACAGCCAAGGTCGGTGCAGGTTGATCCTCATTTGGGGTTACTGGGTAGCCCCAGAGGACAATGTTTTTTATCTGGAGGGCAGGCAGAGTGCTGCATTGTAGTTCTGGATTGCCAAACTGGAGGCCTTGTGGGCCAGTAGTCTGACGACAAAAGTCTGAGAACACAAGCTAGGCTTAGGTTTCTGGGTGAGGCCATGGCAGGCACAATCTACAGACCTGAATCGAGATCTCGTGCATCTGAAGTCAGGGCGAGGATCAGACGATCGCTCAGGTTGGAGTTTCTGTCCCTGATGGCCCCTTCATGAATGGGGGGGCATCACGAGGCCATGGGGGTTTTCCCATGATGGGAGTTGTGAGAAGCTCCAAACTGCAGAGAGTCTTCGGCAGGACAATTGAGACCTGTTGTTTGGCTCCAGGCCAATGATTCTGAGCAGGGTTCTAAGGATGGATGGCTGGGTAGCCCACCTCGCATTCCAATTGTCTCCTAGCAACAAGACAGTTTAGATCTCCTGGATCTGTGGGGAGCTACCGAGGATGCTGAGTTGAAATGCACACCCCTGGGGATGGGTCCGAATGTGCTTTTGTGTCTATGGAGACCTTGGAATGAAGCGGTGGCACTGGGGCCCTAAAGGGTTCTCCTAAACAGAGGCTTTGACACAGCTCCAACGTGCAAGTTTCCCATGTGTAGATGAGATGTTTTCTGATGGGTGAAAAAAGAAACAGCTATATGCTCCTTTTGAAATCCAGGCCTCTGAGGAGAGATGCCTGGAAACCAAAGCAATGGATCTGATTAGTGCCTAGGGGCCTGTTCTTTCCTTTTTACCTCTGAGGACATCTGTCTATGGGTCTGAGTGCAGGTAGGGGCTCATTTGGGCTCAGATTGCCCCTGTTTTCCTGGGAAGCTACCACTATTGAGATATATCAGGGACTTTGGAGGTTTATCCTATTAGAAGGGTTGTGGCCATGGGAATGGGCACACACAATTCCCTTGGAGAGGGCAAGTACAGTCCTCAGGTTTGGCTCCAGGGGCCTGAGCCTGTAGGTTGTGTCGTCCAGCCCTTTTTGGACAGTTGTCTGAAAACACAAACTCGGCTTATGTTTCAGGTCATAGGTATGGCAGGACTGATCTACAGACCATGAGGAGAACATTTCGGGATTTGAAAGAAGGGCGAGTGTGAGGCTCCTGCTCAAGTTTTTGTCTCGGGATATCGTGTCACTCATGGTCGTGGAATTTCTGGGTGACTTCATGGGAAATGGACGAGTCTTACTCTCTGGTGGTTTTGCCCCGTCCAATGAGTTTGGGTTCATTCTGTGGGCTGGAAGAAGTCCGTTTTATTTTGTTGTTGTTGTTGTTGTTGTTGTTGTTGTTGTTGTTTTCTTTTTTAAACTCAGGTGTCCCACCAAATGAGGGATTTCAGAGTAGAGCCCTAGGAGGGGCGACTGGACAATCAGAAATCTGGTTAAAAATTGGGGCCTAGGGACATGTCAAGCCCATTATGACATCTAATGGTCCAGCCACTGAGAGGACTTACTAGAGGACAGGACTCATGCTGAGGGTCACAATGCGTGTGTATGCCCTCGTCGCAATCAAGAATGGGTGGGGCCTCAGGGTTTCTCCTACACTGATCATTGGACAACGTGCCAACCACAAGGGTTCTTGCTATGGGTAAGGAGGAGTTCTGATTTCTGCATCAGACTCACCCCTGGGCAGTGATTGGAGATAAGGTCTCGGTTCTGAAGCCTGAAAACTGAGGTAGGGAAGAGATGATGACCTAAGGCCATGGCGGGTTTTATGTGCTCAGTGTGCGGTCAGCTTTCTGGGTGTTGGTCAGGAGGTCCGGGCTCAGGATGTGTTCGACAGTGCATTAGTGCCCATGTTAGACTATATAATTTGGGTAAAGTCGAGTGCTGTGTAGGTTTACCCTCATTTAAGGTGCCTGGGCAGCTCATGAGGCAATAATTTTTTTTTTCTAGAGGGCAGGCAGAGTGCTGCATTGTGGGTCCGGAATTGCCAAACTTGAGGGCTTTGGGGCCAGGAGTGTGAGGATGGAAGTCTGAGAAGACAAGCTAGACTTGGGTTTCAGGGCGAGGGCACGGCAGGTACCCCCTGCAGATCTGAACCAATATCTCATGCATCTGAAGTCAGGGCGAGGATCAGACGTTGGCTCAGGTGGGAGTTTCTGAGCATGACGGCCGCTTCATGAAGGGAGCGGAATCTCGAGACCATTGAGGTTTTCCCACGTTGGGAGTTGTGGGATGCCCCCTTCCAGGATTCCTTCTTCCAGACAATTGAGACCTGTTGGACAGCTCCTGGACATCCCATATGGAATGACTCCAGAGCACCGTTCGCGGATGGATGCCTGGGAAGCCCGCCTCGCATTCCAATTGTGTCCTAGCAACAAGACAGTTTAGATCTGATGGCTCTGCGGGAGCAACCTCGGGGGCTGAGTTGAAATGGACTTTCCTGAGGATGTGTCCTAATGTGTTTTTGTGTCCATGAGGGCCTTGGAATGGGGCGGTGGCACCGGCAACCTGAAGTACTTTCCTAAGCTTTGGAAATGGCTCCCATGCACAGGTTTACTTGTGGAGACGAGATGAGTTCTGATGGGTGCCTCAGGAAAACCCCTATGCTCGTATTGGAATCAGGCTTTTGAGGACACATGCCTGTAACCCATAGCAATGGATCCTATTATGGCCTAGGGTCCTGTCTGGTTCAATCTTCTTCTCTGGGGACATCCATCTATGGTAGGAGTGGAGGTCGATTATCAGCTGGTGTCAGACACCCCTTGTTTGTTCCGGGTGACCCACACTATTGGGATGGCCTAAGGGTCGTTGGAGGTTTCTCCTAATTTGTACGATTTTGGACCATGGAATGGGCAGAATTCCCATGGATTGGTAGGCACAGTCCTAATGTGTGGCTCCAGGGGCCCAGCCTGGAGGGTGTGTGGCCCAAGACTTTGAGGACAGAAGTCTGAGAACACAAACTCAGCTTAGGTTTGGGGACGTAGGTATGGCAGGCCCGATCTACAAACCATGAGAAGAACTCTACAGGATATGAAGAAAGTGCGAGTCTGTGGCGATTGCTCAGGCTTTTTTCTCTGGATTTTGTATCAGTGATGGCCGTGGAATGTCGGGGACGCCTCATGGGCCATGGACGAATCTTCCTCTCTGAGGATTTGGCCCGATTCCCAATTGCTTTTCGTCAATCTGTGGAATGGGAGGATTCATTTCAGTTTTGTTACCTCAGGTGTCCCACCAAAAGAGGAATTCCAAAGCAAAGCCGTGGGGAAGACTGAAGGGACAATCCGAACTATGGTGAAAAATTGGGGCCTAGGGGCATGGCAAGCCCAATATGCTATCTCTTCATCAGCCACTGAGTGGCCTTACTTGAGGACTGGGCTCAGCCTGAGGGTCACAATGTGTGTTTGTGACCAATGTGGCCCGCGAGCATGGGCGGGGCCTCATGGGCCACACTGGTTTCAACGACACTGAACGTTGGACAACATGCCAACCACAAGGTTTCTTGCCATGGGGAAGGAGTTCTGATTTCTGCATCACCTTCAACATGGACAGTGATTGGAGATAAGGTCTAGGTTCTGAAACCTGAAAACCGAGGTTGGGAAGAGATGACGACCTAAGGGCATGGCGGCTGGATGTGCTCAGTGTGCGGCCAGCTGTCTGGGAGGGGCCAGGGGGTCCAGGCTCAGGCTGTGTCAGAAAGGGCATTAGTGCCCTGGTCAGCCTATGTATTTGGGGTACAGCCAAGGTCGGTGCAGGTTGATCCTCATTTGGGGTTACTGGGTAGCCCCAGAGGACAATGTTTTTTATCTGGAGGGCAGGCAGAGTGCTGCATTGTAGTTCTGGATTGCCAAACTGGAGGCCTTGTGGGCCAGTAGTCTGACGACAAAAGTCTGAGAACACAAGCTAGGCTTAGGTTTCTGGGTGAGGCCATGGCAGGCACAATCTACAGACCTGAATCGAGATCTCGTGCATCTGATGTCAGGGCGAGGATCAGACGATCGCTCAGGTTCGAGTTTCTGTCCCTGATGGCCCCTTCATGAATGGGGGGGCATCACGAGGCCATGGGGGTTTTCCCATGATGGGAGTTGTGAGAAGCTCCAAACTGCAGAGAGTCTTCGGCAGGACAATTGAGACCTGTTGTTTGGCTCCAGGCCAATGATTCTGAGCAGGGTTCTAAGGATGGATGGCTGGGTAGCCCACCTCGCGTTCCAATTGTCTCCTAGCAACAAGACAGTTTAGATCTCCTGGATCTGTGGGGAGCTACCGAGGATGCTGAGTTGAAATGCACACCCCTGGGGATGGGTCCGAATGTGCTTTTGTGTCTATGGAGACCTTGGAATGAAGCGGTGGCTCTGGGGCCCTAAAGGGTTCTCCTAAACAGAGGCTTTGACACAGCTCCAATGTGCAAGTTTCCCATGTGTAGATGAGATGTTTTCTGATGGGTGAAACAAGAAACAGCTATATGCTGCTTTTGAAATCCAGGCCTCTGAGGAGAGATGCCTGGAAACCAAAGCAATGGATCTGATTAGTGCCTAGGGGCCTGTTCTTTCCTTTTTACCTCTGAGGACATGTGTCTATGGGTCTGAGTGCAGGTAGGGGCTCATTTGGGCTCAGATTGCCCCTGTTTTTCCTGGGAAGCTACCACTATTGAGATATATCAGGGAGTTTGGAGGTTTATCCTATTAGAAGGGTTGTGGCCATTGGAATGGGCACACACAATTCCCTTGGAGAGGGCAAGTACAGTCCTCAGGTTTGGCTCCAGGGGCCTGAGCCTGTAGGTTGTGTAGTCCAGCCCTTTTTGGACAGTTGTCTGAAAACACAAACTCGGCTTATGTTTCAGGTCATAGGTATGGCAGGACTGATCTACAGACCATGAGGAGAACTTTTCGGGATTTGAAAGAAAGGCGAGTGTGAGGCTCCTGCTCAAGTTTTTGTCTCGGGATATCGTGTCACTCATGGTCGTGGAATTTCTGGGTGACTTCATGGGAAATGGACGAGTCTTACTCTCTGGTGGTTTGGCCCCGTCCAAAGAGTTTGGGTTCATTCTGTGGGCTGGAAGAAGTCCGTTTTATTTTGTTGTTGTTGTTGTTGTTGTTGTTGTTTTCTTTTTTAACCTCAGGTGTCCCACCAAATGAGGGATTTCAGATTAGAGCCCTTGGAGGGGCGACTGGACAATCAGAAATCTGGTTAAAAATTGGGGCCTAGGGACATGTCAAGCCCATTATGACATCTAATGGTCCAGCCACTGAGAGGACTTACTAGAGGACAGGACTCATGCTGAGGGTCACAATGCGTGTGTATGCCCTCGTCGCACTCAAGAATGGGCGGGGCCTCAGGGTTTCTCCTACACTGATCGTTGGACAATGTGCCAACCACAAGGGTTCTTGCTATGGGTAAGGAGGAGTTCTGATTTCTGCATCAGACTCACCCCTGGGCAGTGATTGGAGATAAGGTCTCGGTTCTGAAGCCTGAAAACTGAGGTAGGGAAGAGATGATGACCTAAGGCCATGGCGGGTTTTATGTGCTCAGTGTGCGGTCAGCTTTCTGGGTGTTGGTCAGGAGGTCCGGGCTCAGGATGTGTTCGACAGTGCATTAGTGCCCATGTTAGACTATATAATTTGGGTAAAGTCGAGTGCTGTGTAGGTTTACCCTCATTTAAGGTGCCTGGGCAGCTCATGAGACAATAATTTTTTTTTTTCTAGAGGGCAGGCAGAGTGCTGCATTGTGGGTCCGGAATTGCCAAACTTGAGGGCTTTGGGGCCAGGAGTGTGAGGATGGAAGTCTGAGAAGACAAGCTAGACTTGGGTTTCAGGGCGAGAGCACGGCAGGTACCCCCTGCAGATCTGAACCAATATCTCATGCATCTGAAGTCAGGGCGAGGATCAGACGTTGGCTCAGGTGGGAGTTTCTGAGCATGACGGCCGCTTCATGAAGGGAGCGGAATCTCGAGACCATTGAGGTTTTCCCACGTTGGGAGTTGTGGGATGCCCCCTTCCAGGATTCCTTCTTCTGGACAATTGAGACCTGTTGGACAGCTCCAGGACATCCCATATGGAATGACTCCAGAGCACCGTTCGCGGATGGATGGCTGGGAAGCCCGCCTCGCATTCCAATTGTGTCCTAGCAACAAGACAGTTTAGATCTGATGGCTCTGCGGAGAACCTCGGTGGCTGAGTTGAAATGGACTTTCCTGAGGATGTGTCCTAATGTGTTTTTGTGTCCATGAGGGCCTTGGAATGGGGCGGTGGCACCGGCAACCTGAAGTACTTTCCTAAGCTTTGGACATGGCTCCCATGCACAGGTTTACTTGTGGAGACGAGATGAGTTCTGATGGGTGCCTCAGGAAAACCCCTCTGCTCGTATTGGAATCAGGCTTTTGAGGACACATGCCTGTAACCCATAGCAATGGATCCTATTATGGCCTAGGGTCCTGTCTGGTTCAATCTTCTTCTCTGGGGACATCCATCTATGGTAGGAGTGGAGGTCGATTATCAGCTGGTGTCAGACACCCCTTGTTTGTTCCGGGTGACCCACACTATTGGGATGGCCTAAGGGTCGTTGGAGGTTTCTCCTAATTTGTACGATTTTGGACCATCGAATGGGCAGAATTCCCATGGATTGGTAGGCACAGTCCTAATGTGTGGCTCCAGGGGCCCAGCCTGGAGGGTGTGTGGCCCAAGACTTTGAGGACAGAAGTCTGAGAACACAAACTCAGCTTAGGTTTGGGGACGTAGGTATGGCAGGCCCGATCTACAAACCATGAGAAGAACTCTACAGGATATGAAGAAAGTGCGAGTCTGTGGCGATTGCTCAGGCTTTTGTCTCTGGATTTTGTATCAGTGATGGCCGTGGAATGTCGGGGACGCCTCATGGGCCATGAACGAATCTTCCTCTCTGAGGATTTGGCCCGATTCCCAATTGCTTTTCGTCAATCTGTGGAATGGGAGGATTCATTTCAGTTTTGTTACCTCAGGTGTCCCACCAAAAGAGGAATTCCAAAGCAAAGCCGTGGGGAAGACTGAAGGGACAATCCGAACTATGGTTAAAAATTGGGGCCTAGGGGCATGGCAAGCCCAATATGCTATCTCTTCATCAGCCACTGAGTGGCCTTACTTGAGGACTGGGCTCAGCCTGAGGGTCACAATGTGTGTTTGTGACCAATGTGGCCCGCGAGCATGGGCGGGGCCTCATGGGCCACACTGGTTTCAACGACACTGAACGTTGGACAACATGCCAACCACAAGGTTTCTTGCCATGGGGAAGGAGTTCTGATTTCTGCATCATCTTCAACATGGACAGTGATTGGAGATAAGGTCTAGGTTCTGAAACCTGAAAACCGAGGTTGGGAAGAGATGAGGACCTAAGGCCATGGCGGCTCGATGTGCTCAGTGTGCGGCCAGCTGTCTGGGAGGGGCCAGGGGGTCCAGGCTCAGGCTGTGTCAGAAAGGGCATTAGTGCCCTGGTCAGCCTATGTATTTGGGGTACAGCCAAGGTCGGTGCAGGTTGATCCTCATTTGGGGTTACTGGGTAGCCCCAGAGGACAATGTTTTTTATCTGGAGGGCAGGCAGAGTGCTGCATTGTAGTTCTGGATTGCCAAACTGGAGGCCTTGTGGGCCAGTAGTCTGACGACAAAAGTCTGAGAACACAAGCTAGGCTTAGGTTTCTGGGTGAGGCCATGGCAGGCACAATCTACAGACCTGAATCGAGATCTCGTGCATCTGAAGTCAGGGCGAGGATCAGACGATTGCTCAGGTTGGAGTTTCTGTCCCTGATGGCCCCTTCATGAATGGGGGGGCATCACGAGGCCATGGGGGTTTTCCCATGATGGGAGTTGTGAGAAGCTCCAAACTGCAGAGAGTCTTCGGCAGGACAATTGAGACCTGTTGTTTGGCTCCAGGCCAATGATTCTGAGCAGGGTTCTAAGGATGGATGGCTGGGTAGCCCACCTCGCGTTCCAATTGTCTCCTAGCAACAAGACAGTTTAGATCTCCTGGATCTGTGGGGAGCTACCGAGGATGCTGAGTTGAAATGCACACCCAAGGGGATGGGTCCGAATGTGCTTTTGTGTCTATGGAGACCTTGGAATGAAGCGGTGGCACTGGGGCCCTAAAGGGTTCTCCTAAACAGAGGCTTTGACACAGCTCCAACGTGCAAGTTTCCCATGTGTAGATGAGATGTTTTCTGATGGGTGAAACAAGAAACAGCTATATGCTGCTTTTGAAATCCAGGCCTCTGAGGAGAGATGCCTGGAAACCAAAGCAATGGATCTGATTAGTGCCTAGGGGCCTGTTCTTTCCTTTTTACCTCTGAGGACATCTGTCTATGGGTCTGAGTGCAGGTAGGGGCTCATTTGGGCTCAGATTGCCCCTGTTTTTCCTGGGAAGCTACCACTATTGAGATATATCAGGGACTTTGGAGGTTTATCCTATTAGAAGGGTTGTGGCCATTGGAATGGGCACACACAATTCCCTTGGAGAGGGCAAGTACAGTCCTCAGGTTTGGCTCCAGGGGCCTGAGCCTGTAGGTTGTGTAGTCCAGCCCTTTTTGGACAGTTGTCTGAAAACACAAACTCGGCTTATGTTTCAGGTCATAGGTATGGCAGGACTGATCTACAGACCATGAGGAGAACTTTTCGGGATTTGAAAGAAGGGCGAGTGTGAGGCTCCTGCTCAAGTTTTTGTCTCGGGATATCGTGTCACTCATGGTCGTGGAATTTCTGGGTGACTTCATGGGAAATGGACGAGTCTTACTCTCTGGTGGTTTGGCCCCGTCCAAAGAGTTTGGGTTCATTCTGTGGGCTGGAAGAAGTCCGTTTTATTTTGTTGTTGTTGTTGTTGTTGTTGTTTTCTTTTTTAACCTCAGGTGTCCCACCAAATGAGGGATTTCAGAGTAGAGCCCTAGGAGGGGCGACTGGACAATCAGAAATCTGGTTAAAAATTGGGGCCTAGGGACATGTCAAGCCCATTATGACATCTAATGGTCCAGCCACTGAGAGGACTTACTAGAGGACAGGACTCATGCTGAGGGTCACAATGCGTGTGTATGCCCTCGTCGCACTCAAGAATGGGCGGGGCTTCAGGGTTTCTCCTACACTGATCGTTAGACAACGTGCCAACCACAAGGGTTCTTGCCATGGGTAAGGAGGAGTTCTGATTTCTGCATCAGACTCACCCCTGGGCAGTGATTGGAGATAAGGTCTCGGTTCTGAAGCCTGAAAACTGAGGTAGGGAAGAGATGATGACCTAAGGCCATGGCGGGTTTTATGTGCTCAGTGTGCGGTCAGCTTTCTGGGTGTTGGTCAGGAGGTCCGGGCTCAGGATGTGTTCGACAGTGCATTAGTGCCCATGTTAGACTATATAATTTGGGTAAAGTCGAGTGCTGTGTAGGTTTACCCTCATTTAAGGTGCCTGGGCAGCTCATAAGGCAATAATTTTTTTTTTCTAGAGGGCAGGCAGAGTGCTGCATTGTGGGTCCGGAATTGCCAAACTTGAGGGCTTTGGGGCCAGGAGTGTGAGGATGGAAGTCTGAGAAGACAAGCTAGACTTGGGTTTCAGGGCGAGGGCACGGCAGGTACCCCCTGCAGATCTGAACCAATATCTCATGCATCTGAAGTCAGGGCGAGGATCAGACTTTGGCTCAGGTGGGAGTTTCTGAGCATGACGGCCGCTTCATGAAGGGAGCGGAATCTCGAGACCATTGAGGTTTTCCCACGTTGGGAGTTGTGGGATGCCCTCTTCCAGGATTCCTTCTTCCAGACAATTGAGACCTGTTGGACAGCTCCTGGACATCCCATATGGAATGACTCCAGAGCACCGTTCGCGGATGGATGCCTGGGAAGCCCGCCTCGCATTCCAATTGTGTCCTAGCAACAAGACAGTTTAGATCTGATGGCTCTGCGGGAGCAACCTCGGGGGCTGAGTTGAAATGGACTTTCCTGAGGATGTGTCCTAATGTGTTTTTGTGTCCATGAGGGCCTTGGAATGGGGCGGTGGCACCGGCAACCTGAAGTACTTTCCTAAGCTTTGGAAATGGCTCCCATGCACAGGTTTACTTGTGGAGACGAGATGAGTTCTGATGGGTGCCTCAGGAAAACCCCTATGCTCGTATTGGAATCAGGCTTTTGAGGACACATGCCTGTAACCCATAGCAATGGATCCTATTATGGCCTAGGGTCCTGTCTGGTTCAATCTTCTTCTCTGGGGACATCCATCTATGGTAGGAGTGGAGGTCGATTATCAGCTGGTGTCAGACACCCCTTGTTTGTTCCGGGTGACCCACACTATTGGGATGGCCTAAGGGTCGTTGGAGGTTTCTCCTAATTTGTACGATTTTGGACCATGGAATGGGCAGAATTCCCATGGATTGGTAGGCACAGTCCTAATGTGTGGCTCCAGGGGCCCAGCCTGGAGGGTGTGTGGCCCAAGACTTTGAGGACAGAAGTCTGAGAACACAAACTCAGCTTAGGTTTGGGGACGTAGGTATGGCAGGCCCGATCTACAAACCATGAGAAGAACTCTACAGGATATGAAGAAAGTGCGAGTCTGTGGCGATTGCTCAGGCTTTTTTCTCTGGATTTTGTATCAGTGATGGCCGTGGAATGTCGGGGACGCCTCATGGGCCATGGACGAATCTTCCTCTCTGAGGATTTGGCCCGATTCCCAATTGCTTTTCGTCAATCTGTGGAATGGGAGGATTCATTTCAGTTTTGTTACCTCAGGTGTCCCACCAAAAGAGGAATTCCAAAGCAAAGCCGTGGGGAAGACTGAAGGGACAATCCGAACTATTGTGAAAAATTGGGGCCTAGGGGCATGGCAAGCCCAATATGCTATCTCTTCATCAGCCACTGAGTGGCCTTACTTGAGGACTGGGCTCAGCCTGAGGGTCACAATGTGTGTTTGTGACCAATGTGGCCCGCGAGCATGGGCGGGGCCTCATGGGCCACACTGGTTTCAACGACACTGAACGTTGGACAACATGCCAACCACAAGGTTTCTTGCCATGGGGAAGGAGTTCTGATTTCTGCATCACCTTCAACATGGACAGTGATTGTAGATAAGGTCTAGGTTCTGAAACCTGAAAACCGAGGTTGGGAAGAGATGACGACCTAAGGCCATGGCGGCTCGATGTGCTCAGTGTGCGGCCAGCTGTCTGGGAGGGGCCAGGGGGTCCAGGCTCAGGCTGTGTCAGAAAGGGCATTAGTGCCCTGGTCAGCCTATGTATTTGGGGTACAGCCAAGGTCGGTGCAGGTTGATTCTCATTTGGGGTTACTGGGTAGCCCCAGAGGACAATGTTTTTTATCTGGAGGGCAGGCAGAGTGCTGCATTGTAGTTCTGGATTGCCAAACTGGAGGCCTTGTGGGCCAGTAGTCTGACGACAAAAGTCTGAGAACACAAGCTAGGCTTAGGTTTCTGGGTGAGGCCATGGCAGGCACAATCTACAGACCTGAATCGAGATCTCGTGCATCTGAAGTCAGGGCGAGGATCAGACGATCGCTCAGGTTGGAGTTTCTGTCCCTGATGGCCCCTTCATGAATGGGGGGGGCTTCACGAGGCCATGGGGGTTTTCCCATGATGGGAGTTATGAGAAGCTCCAAACTGCAGAGAGTCTTCGGCAGGACAATTGAGACCTGTTGTTTGGCTCCAGGCCAATGATTCTGAGCAGGGTTCTAAGGATGGATGGCTGGGTAGCCCACCTCGCGTTCCAATTGTCTCCTAGCAACAAGACAGTTTAGATCTCCTGGATCTGTGGGGAGCTACCGAGGATGCTGAGTTGAAATGCACACCCCTGGGGTTGGGTCCGAATGTGCTTTTGTGTCTATGGAGACCTTGGAATGAAGCGGTGGCACTGGGGCCCTAAAGGGTTCTCCTAAACAGAGGCTTTGACACAGCTCCAACGTGCAAGTTTCCCATGTGTAGATGAGATGTTTTCTGATGGGTGAAACAAGAAACAGCTATATGCTGCTTTTGAAATCCAGGCCTCTGAGGAGAGATGCCTGGAAACCAAAGCAATGGATCTGATTAGTGCCTAGGGGCCTGTTCTTTCCTTTTTACCTCTGAGGACATCTGTCTATGGGTCTGAGTGCAGGTAGGGGCTCATTTGGGCTCAGATTGCCCCTGTTTTTCCTGGGAAGCTACCACTATTGAGATATATCAGGGACTTTGGAGGTTTATCCTATTAGAAGGGTTGTGGCCATTGGAATGGGCACACACAATTCCCTTGGAGAGGGCAAGTACAGTCCTCAGGTTTGCCTCCAGGGGCCTGAGCCTGTAGGTTGTGTCGTCCAGCCCCTTTTGGACAGTTGTCTGAAAACACAAACTCGGCTTATGTTTCAGGTCATAGGTATGGCAGGACTGATCTACAGACCATGAGGAGAACTTTTCGGAATTTGAATGAAGGGCGAGTGTGAGGCTCCTGCTCATGTTTTTGTCTCGGGATGTCGTGTCACTCATGGTCGTGGATTTTCTGGGTGACTTCATGGGAAATGGATGAGTCTTACTCTCTGGTGGTTTGGCCCCGTCCAAAGAGTTTGGGTTCATTCTGTGGGCTGGAAGAAGTCCGTTTTATTTTGTTGTTGTTGTTGTTGTTGTTGTTTTCTTTTTTAACCTCAGGTGTCCCACCAAATGAGGGATTTCAGAGTAGAGCCCTAGGAGGGGCGACTGGACAATCAGAAATCTGGTTAAAAATTGGGGCCTAGGGACATGTCAAGCCCATTATGACATCTAATGGTCCAGCCACTGAGAGGACTTACTAGAGGACAGGACTCATGCTGGGGGTCACAATGCGTGTGTATGCCCTCGTCGCACTCAAGAATGGGCGGGGCTTCAGGGTTTCTCCTACACTGATCGTTAGACAACGTGCCAACCACAAGGGTTCTTGCCATGGGTAAGGAGGAGTTCTGATTTCTGCATCAGACTCACCCCTGGGCAGTGATTGGAGATAAGGTCTCGGTTCTGAAGCCTGAAAACTGAGGTAGGGAAGAGATGATGACCTAAGGCCATGGCGGGTTTTATGTGCTCAGTGTGCGGTCAGCTTTCTGGGTGTTGGTCAGGAGGTCCGGGCTCAGGATGTGTTCGACAGTGCATTAGTGCCCATGTTAGACTATATAATTTGGGTAAAGTCGAGTGCTGTGTAGGTTTACCCTCATTTAAGGTGCCTGGGCAGCTCATGAGGCAATAATTTTTTTTTTCTAGAGGGCAGGCAGAGTGCTGCATTGTGGGTCCGGAATTGCCAAACTTGAGGGCTTTGGGGCCAGGAGTGTGAGGATGGAAGTCTGAGAAGACATGCTAGACTTGAGTTTCAGGGCGAGGGCACGGCAGGTACCCCCTGCAGATCTGAACCAATATCTCATGCATCTGAAGTCAGGGCGAGGATCAGACGTTGGCTCAGGTGGGAGTTTCTGAGCATGACGGCCGCTTCATGAAGGGAGCGGAATCTCGAGACCATTGAGGTTTTCCCACGTTGGGAGTTGTGGGATGCCCCCTTCCAGGATTCCTTCTTCCGGACAATTGAGACCGGTTGGACAGCTCCAGGACATCCCATATGGAATGACTCCAGAGCACCGTTCGCGGATGGATGCCTGGGAAGCCCGCCTCGCATTCCAATTGTGTCCTAGCAACAAGACAGTTTAGATCTGATGGCTCTGCGGGAGCAACCTCGGTGGCTGAGTTGAAATGGACTTTCCTGAGGATGTGTCCTAATGTGTTTTTGTGTCCATGAGGGCCTTGGAATGGGGCGGTGGCACCGGCAACCTGAAGTACTTTCCTAAGCTATGGACATGGCTCCCATGCACAGGTTTACTTGTGGAGACGAGATGAGTTCTGATGGGTGCCTCAGGAAAACACCTATGCTCGTATTGGAATCAGGCTTTTGAGGACACATGCCTGTAACCCATAGCAATGGATCCTATTATGGCCTAGGGTCCTGTCTGGTTCAATCTTCTTCTCTGGGGACATCCATCTATGGTATGAGTGGAGGTCGATTATCAGCTGGTGTCAGACACCCCTTGTTTGTTCCGGGTGACCCACACTATTGGGATGGCCTAAGGGTCGTTGGAGGTTTCTCCTAATTTGTACGATTTTGGACCATGGAATGGGCAGAATTCCCATGGATTGGTAGGCACAGTCCTAATGTGTGGCTCCAGGGGCCCAGCCTGGAGGGTGTGTGGCCCAAGACTTTGAGGACAGAAGTCTGAGAACACAAACTCAGCTTAGGTTTGGGGACGTAGGTATGGCAGGCCCGATCTACAAACCATGAGAAGAACTCTACAGGATATGAAGAAAGTGCGAGTCTGTGGCGATTGCTCAGGCTTTTGTCTCTGGATTTTGTATCAGTGATGGCCGTGGAATGTCGGGGACGCCTCATGGGCCATGGACGAATCTTCCTCTCTGAGGATTTGGCCCGATTCCCAATTGCTTTTCGTCAATCTGTGGGATGGGAGGACTCATTTCAGTTTTGTTACCTCAGGTGTCCCACCAAAAGAGGAATTCCAAAGCAAAGCCGTGGGGAAGACTGAAGGGACAATCCGAACTATGGTTAAAAATTGGGGCCTAGGGGCATGGCAAGCCCAATATGCTATCTCTTCATCCAGCCACTGAGTGGCCTTACTTGAGGACTGGGCTCAGCCTGAGGGTCACAATGTGTGTTTGTGACCAATGTGGCCCGCGAGCATGGGCGGGGCTTCATGGGCCACACTGGTTTCAACGACACTGAACGTTGGACAACATGCCAACCACAAGGTTTCTTGCCATGGGGAAGGAGTTCTGATTTCTGCATCACCTTCAACATGGACAGTGATTGGAGATAAGGTCTAGGTTCTGAAACCTGAAAACCGAGGTTCGGAAGAGATGACGACCTAAGGCCATGGCGGCTCGATGTGCTCAGTGTGCGGCCAGCTGTCTGGGAGGGGCCAGGGGGTCCAGGCTCAGGCTGTGTCAGAAAGGGCATTAGTGCCCTGGTCAGGCTATGTATTTGGGGTACAGCCAAGGTCGGTGCAGGTTGATCCTCATTTGGGGTTACTGGGTAGCCACAGAGGACAATGTTTTTTATCTGGAGGGCAGGCAGAATGCTGCATTGTAGTTCTGGATTGCCAAACTGGAGGCCTTGTGGGCCAGTAGTCTGACGACAAAAGTCTGAGAGCACAAGCTAGGCTTAGGTTTCTGGGTGAGGCCATGGCAGGCACAATCTACAGACCTGAATCGAGATCTCGTGCATCTGAAGTCAGGGCGAGGATCAGACGATCGCTCAGGTTGGAGTTTCTGTCCCTGATGGCCCCTTCATGAATGGGGGGGCATCACGAGGCCATGGGGGTTTTCCCATGATGGGAGTTGTGAGAAGCTCCAAACTGCAGAGAGTCTTCGGCAGGACAATTGAGACCTGTTGTTTGGCTCCAGGCCAATGATTCTGAGCAGGGTTCTAAGGATGGATGGCTGGGTAGCCCACCTCGCGTTCCAATTGTCTCCTAGCAACAAGACAGTTTAGATCTCCTGGATCTGTGGGGAGCTACCGAGGATGCTGAGTTGAAATGCACACCCCTGGGGATGGGTCCGAATGTGCTTTTGTGTCTATGGAGACCTTGGAATGAAGCGGTGGCACTGGGGCCCTAAAGGGTTCTCCTAAACAGAGGCTTTGACACAGCTCCAACGTGCAAGTTTCCCATGTGTAGATGAGATGTTTTCTGATGGGTGAAACAAGAAACAGCTATATGCTGCTTTTGAAATCCAGGCCTCTGAGGAGAGATGCCTGGAAACCAAAGCAATGGATCTGATTAGTGCCTAGGGGCCTGTTCTTTCCTTTTTACCTCTGAGGACATCTGTCTATGGGTCTGAGTGCAGGTAGGTGCTCATTTGGGCTCAGATTGCCCCTGTTTTTCCTGGGAAGCTACCACTATTGAGATATATCAGGGACTTTGGAGGTTTATCCTATTAGAAGGGTTGTGGCCATTGGAATGGGCACACACAATTCCCTTGGAGAGGGCAAGTACAGTCCTCAGGTTTGGCTCCAGGGGCCTGAGCCTGTAGGTTGTGTAGTCCAGCCCCTTTTGGACAGTTGTCTGAAAACACAAACTCGGCTTATGTTTCAGGTCATAGGTATGGCAGGACTGATCTACAGACCATGAGGAGAACTTTTCGGGATTTGAAAGAAGGGCGAGTGTGAGGCTCCTGCTCAAGTTTTTGTCTCGGGATATCGTGTCACTCATGGTCGTGGAATTTCTGGGTGACTTCATGGGAAATGGACGAGTCTTACTCTCTGGTGGTTTGGCCCCGTCCAAAGAGTTTGGGTTCATTCTGTGGGCTGGAAGAAGTCCGTTTTATTTTGTTGTTGTTGTTGTTGTTGTTGTTGTTGTTTTCTTTTTTAACCTCAGGTGTCCCACCAAATGAGGGATTTCAGAGTAGAGCCCTAGGAGGGGCGACTGGACAATCAGAAATCTGGTTAAAAATTGGGGCCTAGGGACATGTCAAGCCCATTATGACATCTAATGGTCCAGCCACTGAGAGGACTTACTAGAGGACAGGACTCATGCTGAGGGTCACAATGCGTGTGTATGCCCTGGTCGCACTCAAGAATGGGCGGGGCCTCAGGGTTTCTCCTACACTGATCGTTGCACAACGTGCCAACCACAAGGGTTCTTGCCATGGGTAAGGAGGAGTTCTGATTTCTGCATCAGACTCACCCCTGGGCAGTGATTGGAGATAAGGTCTCGGTTCTGAAGCCTGAAAACTGAGGTAGGGAAGAGATGATGACCTAAGGCCATGGCGGGTTTTATGTGCTCAGTGTGCGGTCAGCTTTCTGGGTGTTGGTCAGGAGGTCCGGGCTCAGGATGTGTTCGACAGTGCATTAGTGCCCAGGTTAGACTATATAATTTGGGTAAAGTCGAGTGCTGTGTAGGTTTACCCTCATTTAAGGTGCCTGGGCAGCTCATGAGGCAATCATTTTTTTTCTAGAGGGCAGGCAGAGTGCTGCATTGTGGGTCCGGAATTGCCAAACTTGAGGGCTTTGGGGCCAGGAGTGTGAGGATGGAAGTCTGAGAAGACAAGCTAGACTTGGGTTTCAGGGCGAGGGCACGGCAGGTACCCCCTGCAGATCTGAACCAATATCTCATGCATCTGAAGTCAGGGCGAGGATCAGACGTTGGCTCAGGTGGGAGTTTCTGAGCATGACGGCCGCTTCATGAAGGGAGCGGAATCTCGAGACCATTGAGGTTTTCCCACGTTGGGAGTTGTGGGATGCCCCCTTCCAGGATTCCTTCTTCCGGACAATTGAGACCTGTTGGACAGCTCCAGGACATCCCATATGGAATGACTCCAGAGCACCGTTCGCGGATGGATGCCTGGGAAGCCCGCCTCGCATTCCAATTGTCTCCTAGCAACAAGACAGTTTAGATCTGATGGCTCTGCGGGAGCAACCTCGGTGGCTGAGTTGAAATGGACTTTCCTGAGGATGTGTCCTAATGTGTTTTTGTGTCCATGAGGGCCTTGGAATGGGGCGGTGGCACCGGCAACCTGAAGTACTTTCCTAAGCTTTGGACATGGCTCCCATGCACAGGTTTCCTTGTGGAGACGAGATGAGTTCTGATGGGTGCCTCAGGAAAACCCCTATGCTCGTATTGGAATCAGGCTTTTGAGGACACATGCCTGTAACCCATAGCAATGGATCCTATTATGGCCTAGGGTCCTGTCTGGTTCAATCTTCTTCTCTGGGGACATCCATCTATGGTATGAGTGGAGGTCGATTATCAGCTGGTGTCAGACACCCCTTGTTTGTTCCGGGTGACCCACACTATTGGGATGGCCTAAGGGTCGTTGGAGGTTTCTCCTAATTTGTACGATTTTGGACCATGGAATGGGCAGAATTCCCATAGATTGGTAGGCACAGTCCTAATGTGTGGCTCCAGGGGCCCAGCCTGGAGGATGTGTGGCCCAAGACTTAGAGGACAGAAGTCTGAAAACACAAACTCAGCTTAGGTTTGGGGACGTAAGTATGGCAGGCCCGATCTACAAACCATGAGAAGAACTCTACAGGATATGAAGAAAGTGCGAGTCTGTGGCGATTGCTCAGGCTTTTGTCTCTGGATTTTGTATCAGTGATGGCCGTGGAATGTCGGGGAGGCCTCATGGGCCATGGACGAATCTTCCTCTCTGAGGATTTGGCCCGATTCCCAATTGCTTTTCGTCAATCTGTGGGAAGGGAGGACTCATTTCAGTTTTGTTACCTCAGGTGTCCCACCAAAAGAGGAATTCCAAAGCAAAGCCGTGGGGAAGACTGAAGGGACAATCCGAACTATGGTGAAAAATTGGGGCCTAGGGGCATGGCAAGCCCAATATGCTATCCTTTCATCCAGCCACTGAGTGGCCTTACTTGAGGACTGGGCTCAGCCTGAGGGTCACAATGTGTGTTTGTGACCAATGTGGCCCGTGAGCATGGGCGGGGCCTCATGGGCCACACTGGTTTCAACGACACTGAACGTTGGACAACATGCCAACCACAAGGTTTCTTGCCATGGGGAAGGAGTTCTGATTTCTGCATCACCTTCAACATGGACAGTGATTGGAGATAAGGTCTAGGTTCTGAAACCTGAAAACCGAGGTTGGGAAGAGATGACGACCTAAGGCCATGGCGGCTCGATGTGCTCAGTGTGCGGCCAGCTGTCTGGGAGGGGCCAGGGGGTCCAGGATCAGGCTGTGTCAGAAAGGGCATTAGTGCCCTGGTCAGCCTATGTATTTGGGGTACAGCCAAGGTCGGTGCAGGTTGATCCTCATTTGGGGTTACTGGGTAGCCGCAGAGGACAATGTTTTTTATCTGGAGGGCAGGCAGAGTGCTGCATTGTAGTTCTGGATTGCCAAACTGGAGGCCTTGTGGGCCAGTAGTCTGACGACAAAAGTCTGAGAACACAAGCTAGGCTTAGGTTTCTGGGTGAGGCCATGGCAGGCACAATCTACAGACCTGAATCGAGATCTCGTGCATCTGAAGTCAGGGCGAGGATCAGACGATCGCTCAGGTTGGAGTTTCTGTCCCTGATGGCCCCTTCATGAATGGGGGGGCATCACGAGGCCATGGGTGTTTTCCCATGATGGGAGTTGTGAGAAGCTCCAAACTGCAGAGAGTCTTCGGCAGGACAATTGAGACCTGTTGTTTGGCTCCAGGCCAATGATTCTGAGCAGGGTTCTAAGGATGGATGGCTGGGTAGCCCACCTCGCGTTCCAATTGTCTCCTAGCAACAAGACAGTTTAGATCTCCTGGATCTGTGGGGAGCTACCGAGGATGCTGAGTTGAAATGCACACCCCTGGGGATGGGTCCGAATGTGCTTTTGTGTCTATGGAGACCTTGGAATGAAGCGGTGGCACTGGGGCCCTAAAGGGTTCTCCTAAACAGAGGCTTTGACACAGCTCCAACGTGCAAGTTTCCCATGTGTAGATGAGATGTTTTCTGATGGGTGAAACAAGAAACAGCTATATGCTGCTTTTGAAATCCAGGCCTCTGAGGAGAGATGCCTGGAAACCAAAGCAATGGATCTGATTAGTGCCTAGGGGCCTGTTCTTTCCTTTTTACCTCTGAGGACATCTGTCTATGGGTCTGAGTGCAGGTAGGGGCTCATTTGGGCTCAGATTGCCCCTGTTTTTCCTGTGAAGCTACCAGTATTGAGATATATCAGGGACTTTGGAGGTTTATCTATTAGAAGGGTTGTGGCCATTGGAATGGGCACACACAATTCCCTTGGAGAGGGCAAGTACAGTCCTCAGGTTTGGCTCCAGGGGCCTGAGCCTGTAGGTTGTGTCGTCCAGCCCCTTTTGGACAGTTGTCTGAAAACACAAACTCGGCTTATGTTTCAGGTCATAGGTATGGCAGGACTGATCTACAGACCATGAGGAGAACTTTTCGGGATTTGAAAGAAGGGCGAGTGTGAGGCTCCTGCTCAAGTTTTTGTCTCGGGATATCGTGTCACTCATGGTCGTGGAATTTCTGGGTGACTTCATGGGAAATGGACGAGTCTTACTCTCTGGTGGTTTGGCCCCGTCCAAAGAGTTTGGGTTCATTCTGTGGGCTGGAAGAAGTCCGTTTTATTTTGTTGTTGTTGTTGTTGTTGTTGTTGTTGTTTTCTTTTTTAACCTCAGGTGTCCCACCAAATGAGGGATTTCAGAGTAGAGCCCTAGGAGGGGCGACTGGACAATCAGAAATCTGGTTAAAAATTGGGGCCTAGGGACATGTCAAGCCCATTATGACATCTAATGGTCCAGCCACTGAGAGGACTTACTAGAGGACAGGACTCATGCTGAGGGTCACAATGCGTGTGTATGCCCTGGTCGCACTCAAGAATGGGCGGGGCCTCAGGGTTTCTCCTACACTGATCGTTGAACAACGTGCCAACCACAAGGGTTCTTGCCATGGGTAAGGAGGAGTTCTGATTTCTGCATCAGACTCACCCCTGGGCAGTGATTGGAGATAAGGTCTCGGTTCTGAAGCCTGAAAACTGAGGTAGGGAAGAGATGATGACCTAAGGCCATGGCGGGTTTTATGTGCTCAGTGTGCGGTCAGCTTTCTGGGTGTTGGTCAGGAGGTCCGGGCTCAGGATGTGTTCGACAGTGCATTAGTGCCCAGGTTAGACTATATAATTTGGGTAAAGTCGAGTGCTGTGTAGGTTTACCCTCATTTAAGGTGCCTGGGCAGCTCATGAGGCAATCATTTTTTTTCTAGAGGGCAGGCAGAGTGCTGCATTGTGGGTCCGGAATTGCCAAACTTGAGGGCTTTGGGGCCAGGAGTGTGAGGATGGAAGTCTGAGAAGACAAGCTAGACTTGGGTTTCAGGGCGAGGGCACGGCAGGTACCCCCTGCAGATCTGAACCCATATCTCATGCATCTGAAGTCAGGGCGAGGATCAGACGTTGGCTCAGGTGGGAGTTTCTGAGCATGACGGCAGCTTCATGAAGGGAGCGGAATCTCGAGACCATTGAGGTTTTCCCACGTTGGGAGTTGTGGGATGCCCCCTTCCAGGATTCCTTCTTCCGGACAATTGAGACCTGTTGGACAGCTCCAGGACATCCCATATGGAATGACTCCAGAGCACCGTTCGCGGATGGATGCCTGGGAAGCCCGCTTCGCATTCCAATTGTCTCCTAGCAACAAGACAGTTTAGATCTGATGGCTCTGCGGGAGCAACCTCGGTGGCTGAGTTGAAATGGACTTTCCTGAGGATGTGTCCTAATGTGTTTTTGTGTCCATGAGGGCCTTGGAATGGGGCGGTGGCACCGGCAACCTGAAGTACTTTCCTAAGCTTTGGACATGGCTCCCATGCACAGGTTTCCTTGTGGAGACGAGATGAGTTCTGATGGGTGCCTCAGGAAAACCCCTATGCTCGTATTGGAATCAGGCTTTTGAGGACACATGCCTGTAACCCATAGCAATGGATCCTATTATGGCCTAGGGTCCTGTCTGGTTCAATCTTCTTCTCTGGGGACATCCATCTATGGTATGAGTGTAGGTCGATTATCAGCTGGTGTCAGACACCCCTTGTTTGTTCCGGGTGACCCACACTATTGGGATGGCCTAAGGGTCGTTGGAGGTTTCTCCTAATTTGTACGATTTTGGACCATGGAATGGGCAGAATTCCCATGGATTGGTAGGCACAGTCCTAATGTGTGGCTCCAGGGGCCCAGCCTGGAGGATGTGTGGCCCAAGACTTTGAGGACAGAAGTCTGAAAACACAAACTCAGCTTAGGTTTGGGGACGTAGGTATGGCAGGCCCGATCTACAAACCATGAGAAGAACTCTACAGGATATGAAGAAAGTGCGAGTCTGTGGCGATTGCTCAGGCTTTTGTCTCTGGATTTTGTATCAGTGATGGCCGTGGAATGTCGGGGAGGCCTCATGGGCCATGGACGAATCTTCCTCTCTGAGGATTTGGCCCGATTTCCAATTGCTTTTCGTCAATCTGTGGAATGGGAGGACTCATTTCAGTTTTGTTACCTCAGGTGTCCCACCAAAAGAGGAATTCCAAAGCAAAGCCGTGGGGAAGACTGAAGGGACAATCCGAACTATGGTGAAAAATTGGGGCCTAGGGGCATGGCAAGCCCAATATGCTATCTCTTCATCCAGCCACTGAGTGGCCTTACTTGAGGACTGGGCTCAGCCTGAGGGTCACAATGTGTGTTTGTGACCAATGTGGCCCGTGAGCATGGGCGGGGCCTCATGGGCCACACTGGTTTCAAAGACACTGAACGTTGGACAACATGCCAACCACAAGGTTTCTTGCCATGGGGAAGGAGTTCTGATTTCTGCATCACCTTCAACATGGACAGTGATTGGAGATAAGGTCTAGGTTCTGAAACCTGAAAACCGAGGTTGGGAAGAGATGACGACCTAAGGCCATGGCGGCTCGATGTGCTCAGTGTGCGGCCAGCTGTCTGGGAGGGGCCAGGGGGTCCAGGCTCAGGCTGTGTCAGAAAGGGCATTAGTGCCCTGGTCAGCCTATGTATTTGGGGTACAGCCAAGGTCGGTGCAGGTTGATCCTCATTTGGGGTTACTGGGTAGCCCCAGAGGACAATGTTTTTTATCTGGAGGGCAGGCAGAGTGCTGCATTGTAGTTCTGGATTGCCAAACTGGAGGCCTTGTGGGCCAGTAGTCTGACGACAAAAGTCTGAGAACACAAGCTAGGCTTAGGTTTCTGGGTGAGGCCATGGCAGGCACAATCTACAGACCTGAATCGAGATCTCGTGCATCTGAAGTCAGGGCGAGGATCAGACGATCGCTCAGGTTGGAGTTTCTGTCCCTGATGGCCCCTTCATGAATGGGGGGGCATCACGAGGCCATGGGGGTTTTCCCATGATGGGAGTTGTGAGAAGCTCCAAACTGCAGAGAGTCTTCGGCAGGACAATTGAGACCTGTTGTTTGGCTCCAGGCCAATGATTCTGAGCAGGGTTCTAAGGATGGATGGCTGGGTAGCCCACCTCGCGTTCCAATTGTCTCCTAGCAACAAGACAGTTTAGATCTCCTGGATCTGTGGGGAGCTACCGAGGATGCTGAGTTGAAATGCACACCCCTGGGGATGGGTCCGAATGTGCTTTTGTGTCTATGGAGACCTTGGAATGAAGCGGTGGCACTGGGGCCCTAAAGGGTTCTCCTAAACAGAGGCTTTGACACAGCTCCAACGTGCAAGTTTCCCATGTGTAGATGAGATGTTTTCTGATGGGTGAAACAAGAAACAGCTATATGCTGCTTTTGAAATCCAGGCCTCTGAGGAGAGATGCCTGGAAACCAAAGCAATGGATCTGATTAGTGCCTAGGGGCCTGTTCTTTCCTTTTTACCTCTGAGGACAACTGTCTATGGGTCTGAGTGCAGGTAGGGGCTCATTTGGGCTCAGATTGCCCCTGTTTTTCCTGGGAAGCTACCACTATTGAGATATATCAGGGACTTTGGAGGTTTATCCTATTAGAAGGGTTGTGGCCATTGGAATGGGCACACACAATTCCCTTGGAGAGGGCAAGTACAGTCCTCAGGTTTGGCTCCAGGGGCCTGAGCCTGTAGGTTGTGTCGTCCAGCCCCTTTTGGACAGTTGTCTGAAAACACAAACTCGGCTTATGTTTCAGGTCATAGGTATGGCAGGACTGATCTACAGACCATGAGGAGAACTTTTCGGGATTTGAAAGAAGGGCGAGTGTGAGGCTCCTGCTCAAGTTTTTGTCTCGGGATATCGTGTCACTCATGGTCGTGGAATTTCTGGGTGACTTCATGGGAAATGGACGAGTCTTACTCTCTGGTGGTTTGGCCCCGTCCAAAGAGATTGGGTTCATTCTGTGGGCTGGAAGAAGTCCGTTTTATTTTGTTGTTGTTGTTGTTGTTGTTGTTGTTGTTGTTGTTGTTGTTTTCTTTTTTAACCTCAGGTGTCCCACCAAATGAGGGATTTCAGAGTAGAGCCCTAGGAGGGGCGACTGGACAATCAGAAATCTGGTTAAAAATTGGGGCCTAGGGACATGTCAAGCCCATTATGACATCTAATGGTCCAGCCACTGAGAGGACTTACTAGAGGACAGGACTCATGCTGAGGGTCACAATGCGTGTGTATGCCCTCGTCGCACTCAAGAATGGGCGGGGCCTCAGGGTTTCTCCTACACTGATCGTTGCACAACGTGCCAACCACAAGGGTTCTTGCCATGGGTAAGGAGGAGTTCTGATTTCTGCATCAGACTCACCCCTGGGCAGTGATTGGAGATAAGGTCTCGGTTCTGAAGCCTGAAAACTGAGGTAGGGAAGAGATGATGACCTAAGGCCATGGCGGGTTTTATGTGCTCAGTGTGCGGTCAGCTTTCTGGGTGTTGGTCAGGAGGTCCGGGCTCAGGATGTGTTCGACAGTGCATTAGTGCCCAGGTTAGACTATATAATTTGGGTAAAGTCGAGTGCTGTGTAGGTTTACCCTCATTTAAGGTGCCTGGGCAGCTCATGAGGCAATCATTTTTTTTCTAGAGGGCAGGCAGAGTGCTGCATTGTGGGTCCGGAATTGCCAAACTTGAGGGCTTTGGGGCCAGGAGTGTGAGGATGGAAGTCTGAGAAGACAAGCTAGACTTGGGTTTCAGGGCGAGGGCACGGCAGGTACCCCCTGCAGATCTGAACCAATATCTCATGCATCTGAAGTCAGGGCGAGGATCAGACGTTGGCTCAGGTGGGAGTTTCTGAGCATGACGGCCGCTTCATGAAGGGAGCGGAATCTCGAGACCATTGAGGTTTTCCCACGTTGGGAGTTGTGGGATGCCCCCTTCCAGGATTCCTTCTTCCGGACAATTGAGACCTGTTGGACAGCTCCAGGACATCCCATATGGAATGACTCCAGAGCACCGTTCGCGGATGGATGCCTGGGAAGCCCGCCTCGCATTCCAATTGTCTCCTAGCAACAAGACAGTTTAGATCTGATGGCTCTGCGGGAGCAACCTCGGTGGCTGAGTTGAAATGGACTTTCCTGAGGATGTGTCCTAATGTGTTTTTGTGTCCATGAGGGCCTTGGAATGGGGCGGTGGCACCGGCAACCTGAAGTACTTTCCTAAGCTTTGGACATGGCTCCCATGCACAGGTTTACTTGTGGAGACGAGATGAGTTCTGATGGGTGCCTCAGGAAAACCCCTATGCTCGTATTGGAATCAGGCTTTTGAGGACACATGCCTGTAACCCATAGCAATGGATCCTATTATGGCCTAGGGTCCTGTCTGGTTCAATCTTCTTCTCTGGGGACATCCATCTATGGTATGAGTGGAGGTCGATTATCAGCTGGTGTCAGACACCCCTTGTTTGTTCCGGGTGACCCACACTATTGGGATGGCCTAAGGGTCGTTGGAGGTTTCTCCTAATTTGTAAGATTTTGGACCATGGAATGGGCAGAATTACCATGGATTGGTAGGCACAGTCCTAATGTGTGGCTCCAGGGGCCCAGCCTGGAGGATGTGTGGCACAAGACTTTGAGGACAGAAGTCTGAAAACACTAACTCAGCTTAGGTTTGGGGACGTCGGTATGGCAGGCCCGATCTACAAACCATGAGACGAACTCTACAGGATATGAAGAAAGTGCGAGTCTGTGGCGATTGCTCAGGCTTTTGTCTCTGGATTTTGTATCAGTGATGGCCGTGGAATGTCGGGGACGCCTCATGGGCCATGGACGAATCTTCCTCTCTGAGGATTTGGCCCGATTCCCAATTGCTTTTCGTCAATCTGTGGAATGGGAGGACTCATTTCAGTTTTGTTACCTCAGGTGTCCCACCAAAAGAGGAATTCCAAAGCAAAGCCGTGGGGAAGACTGAAGGGACAATCCGAACTATGGTGAAAAATTGGGGCCTAGGGGCATGGCAAGCCCAATATGCTATCTCTTCATCCAGCCACTGAGTGGCCTTACTTGAGGACTGGGCTCAGCCTGAGGGTCACAATGTGTGTTTGTGACCAATGTGGCCCGTGAGCATGGGCGGGGCCTCATGGGCCACACTGGTTTCAACGACACTGAACGTTGGACAACATGCCAACCACAAGGTTTCTTGCCATGGGGAAGGAGTTCTGATTTCTGCATCACCTTCAACATGGACAGTGATTGGAGATAAGGTCTAGGTTCTGAAACCTGAAAACCGAGGTTGGGAAGAGATGACGACCTAAGGCCATGGCGGCTCGATGTGCTCAGTGTGCGGCCAGCTGTCTGGGAGGGGCCAGGGGGTCCAGGCTCAGGCTGTGTCAGAAAGGGCATTAGTGCCCTGGTCAGCCTATGTATTTGGGGTACAGCCAAGGTCGGTGCAGGTTGATCCTCATTTGGGGTTACTGGGTAGCCCCAGAGGACAATGTTTTTTATCTGGAGGGCAGGCAGAGTGCTGCATTGTAGTTCTGGATTGCCAAACTGGAGGCCTTGTGGGCCAGTAGTCTGACGACAAAAGTCTGAGAACACAAGCTAGGCTTAGGTTTCTGGGTGAGGCCATGGCAGGCACAATCTACAGACCTGAATCGAGATCTCGTGCATCTGAAGTCAGGGCGAGGATCAGACGATCGCTCAGGTTGGAGTTTCTGTCCCTGATGGCCCCTTCATGAATGGGGGGGCATCACGAGGCCATGGGGGTTTTCCCATGATGGGAGTTGTGAGAAGCTCCAAACTGCAGAGAGTCTTCGGCAGGACAATTGAGACCTGTTGTTTGGCTCCAGGCCAATGATTCTGAGCAGGGTTCTAAGGATGGATGGCTGGGTAGCCCACCTCGCGTTCCAATTGTCTCCTAGCAACAAGACAGTTTAGATCTCCTGGATCTGTGGGGAGCTACCGAGGATGCTGAGTTGAAATGCACACCCCTGGGGATGGGTCCGAATGTGCTTTTGTGTCTATGGAGACCTTGGAATGAAGCGGTGGCACTGGGGCCCTAAAGGGTTCTCCTAAACAGAGGCTTTGACACAGCTCCAACGTGCAAGTTTCCCATGTGTAGATGAGATGTTTTCTGATGGGTGAAACAAGAAACAGCTATATGCTGCTTTTGAAATCCAGGCCTCTGAGGAGAGATGCCTGGAAACCAAAGCAATGGATCTGATTAGTGCCTAGGGGCCTGTTCTTTCCTTTTTACCTCTGAGGACATCTGTCTATGGGTCTGAGTGCAGGTAGGGGCTCATTTGGGCTCAGATTGCCCCTGTTTTTCCTGGGAAGCTACCACTATTGAGATATATCAGGGACTTTGGAGGTTTATCCTATTAGAAGGGTTGTGGCCATTGGAATGGGCACACACAATTCCCTTGGAGAGGGCAAGTACAGTCCTCAGGTTTGGCTCCAGGGGCCTGAGCCTGTAGGTTGTGTCGTCCAGCCCCTTTTGGACAGTTGTCTGAAAACACAAACTCGGCTTATGTTTCAGGTCATAGGTATGGCAGGACTGATCTACAGACCATGAGGAGAACTTTTCGGGATTTGAAAGAAGGGCGAGTGTGAGGCTCCTGCTCAAGTTTTTGTCTCGGGATATCGTGTCACTCATGGTCGTGGAATTTCTGGGTGACTTCATGGGAAATGGACGAGTCTTACTCTCTGGTGGTTTGGCCCCGTCCAAAGAGTTTGGGTTCATTCTGTGGGCTGGAAGAAGTCCGTTTTATTTTGTTGTTGTTGTTGTTGTTGTTGTTGTTGTTGTTGTTTTCTTTTTTAACCTCAGGTGTCCCACCAAATGAGGGATTTCAGAGTAGAGCCCTAGGAGGGGCGACTGGACAATCAGAAATCTGGTTAAAAATTGGGGCCTAGGGACATGTCAAGCCCATTATGACATCTAATGGTCCAGCCACTGAGAGGACTTACTAGAGGACAGGACTCATGCTGAGGGTCACAATGCGTGTGTATGCCCTCGTCGCACTCAAGAATGGGCGGGGCCTCAGGGTTTCTCCTACACTGATCGTTGCACAACGTGCCAACCACAAGGGTTCTTGCCATGGGTAAGGAGGAGTTCTGATTTCTGCATCAGACTCACCCCTGGGCAGTGATTGGAGATAAGGTCTCGGTTCTGAAGCCTGAAAACTGAGGTAGGGAAGAGATGATGACCTAAGGCCATGGCGGGTTTTATGTGCTCAGTGTGCGGTCAGCTTTCTGGGTGTTGGTCAGGAGGTCCGGGCTCAGGATGTGTTCGACAGTGCATTAGTGCCCAGGTTAGACTATATAATTTGGGTAAAGTCGAGTGCTGTGTAGGTTTACCCTCATTTAAGGTGCCTGGGCAGCTCATGAGGCAATCATTTTTTTTCTAGAGGGCAGGCAGAGTGCTGCATTGTGGGTCCGGAATTGCCAAACTTGAGGGCTTTGGGGCCAGGAGTGTGAGGATGGAAGTCTGAGAAGACAAGCTAGACTTGGGTTTCAGGGCGAGGGCACAGCAGGTACCCCCTGCAGATCTGAACCCATATCTCATGCATCTGAAGTCAGGGCGAGGATCAGACGTTGGCTCAGGTGGGAGTTTCTGAGCATGACGGCCGCTTCATGAAGGGAGCGGAATCTCGAGACCATTGAGGTTTTCCCACGTTGGGAGTTGTGGGATGCCCCCTTCCAGGATTCCTTCTTCCGGACAATTGAGACCTGTTGGACAGCTCCAGGACATCCCATATGGAATGACTCCAGAGCACCGTTCGCGGATGGATGCCTGGGAAGCCCGCCTCGCATTCCAATTGTGTCCTAGCAACAAGACAGTTTAGATCTGATGGCTCTGCGGGAGCAACCTCGGTGGCTGAGTTGAAATGGACTTTCCTGAGGATGTGTCCTAATGTGTTTTTGTGTCCATGAGGGCCTTGGAATGGGGCGGTGGCACCGGCAACCTGAAGTACTTTCCTAAGCTTTGGACATGGCTCCCATGCACAGGTTTACTTGTGGAGACGAGATGAGTTCTGATGGGTGCCTCAGGAAAACCCCTATGCTCGTATTGGAATCAGGCTTTTGAGGACACATGCCTGTAACCCATAGCAATGGATCCTATTATGGCCTAGGGTCCTGTCTGGTTCAATCTTCTTCTCTGGGGACATCCATCTATGGTATGAGTGGAGGTCGATTATCAGCTGGTGTCAGACACCCCTTGTTTGTTCCGGGTGACCCACACTATTGGGATGGCCTAAGGGTCGTTGGAGGTTTCTCCTAATTTGTACGATTTTGGACCATGGAATGGGCAGAATTCCCATGGATTGGTAGGCACAGTCCTAATGTGTGGCTCCAGGGGCCCAGCCTGGAGGATGTGTGGCCCAAGACTTTGAGGACAGAAGTCTGAAAACACTAACTCAGCTTAGGTTTGGGGACGTCGGTATGGCAGGCCCGATCTACAAACCATGAGACGAACTCTACAGGATATGAAGAAAGTGCGAGTCTGTGGCGATTGCTCAGGCTTTTGTCTCTGGATTTTGTATCAGTGATGGCCGTGGAATGTCGGGGACGCCTCATGGGCCATGGACGAATCTTCCTCTCTGAGGATTTGGCCCGATTCCCAATTGCTTTTCGTCAATCTGTGGAATGGGAGGACTCATTTCAGTTTTGTTACCTCAGGTGTCCCACCAAAAGAGGAATTCCAAAGCAAAGCCGTGGGGAAGACTGAAGGGACAATCCGAACTATGGTGAAAAATTGGGGCCTAGGGGCATGGCAAGCCCAATATGCTATCTCTTCATCCAGCCACTGAGTGGCCTTACTTGAGGACTGGGCTCAGCCTGAGGGTCACAATGTGTGTTTGTGACCAATGTGGCCCGTGAGCATGGGCGGGGCCTCATGGGCCACACTGGTTTCAACGACACTGAACGTTGGACAACATGCCAACCACAAGTTTTCTTGCCATGGGGAAGGAGTTCTGATTTCTGCATCACCTTCAACATGGACAGTGATTGGAGATAAGGTCTAGGTTCTGAAACCTGAAAACCGAGGTTGGGAAGAGATGACGACCTAAGGCCATGGCGGCTCGATGTGCTCAGTGTGCGGCCAGCTGTCTGGGAGGGGCCAGGGGGTCCAGGCTCAGGCTGTGTCAGAAAGGGCATTAGTGCCCTGGTCAGCCTATGTATTTGGGGTACAGCCAAGGTCGGTGCAGGTTGATCCTCATTTGGGGTTACTGGGTAGCCCCAGAGGACAATGTTTTTTATCTGGAGGGCAGGCAGAGTGCTGCATTGTAGTTCTGGATTGCCAAACTGGAGGCCTTGTGGGCCAGTAGTCTGACGACAAAAGTCTGAGAACACAAGCTAGGCTTAGGTTTCTGGGTGAGGCCATGGCAGGCACAATCTACAGACCTGAATCGAGATCTCGTGCATCTGAAGTCAGGGCGAGGATCAGACGATCGCTCAGGTTGGAGTTTCTGTCCCTGATGGCCCCTTCATGAATGGGGGGGCATCACGAGGCCATGGGGGTTTTCCCATGATGGGAGTTGTGAGAAGCTCCAAACTGCAGAGAGTCTTCGGCAGGACAATTGAGACCTGTTGTTTGGCTCCAGGCCAATGATTCTGAGCAGGGTTCTAAGGATGGATGGCTGGGTAGCCCACCTCGCGTTCCAATTGTCTCCTAGCAACAAGACAGTTTAGATCTCCTGGATCTGTGGGGAGCTACCGAGGATGCTGAGTTGAAATGCACACCCCTGGGGATGGGTCCGAATGTGCTTTTGTGTCTATGGAGACCTTGGAATGAAGCGGTGGCACTGGGGCCCTAAAGGGTTCTCCTAAACAGAGGCTTTGACACAGCTCCAACGTGCAAGTTTCCCATGTGTAGATGAGATGTTTTCTGATGGGTGAAACAAGAAACAGCTATATGCTGCTTTTGAAATCCAGGCCTCTGAGGAGAGATGCCTGGAAACCAAAGCAATGGATCTGATTAGTGCCTAGGGGCCTGTTCTTTCCTTTTTACCTCTGAGGACAACTGTCTATGGGTCTGAGTGCAGGTAGGGGCTCATTTGGGCTCAGATTGCCCCTGTTTTTCCTGGGAAGCTACCACTATTGAGATACATCAGGGACTTTGGAGGTTTATCCTATTAGAAGGGTTGTGGCCATTGGAATGGGCACACACAATTCCCTTGGAGAGGGCAAGTACAGTCCTCAGGTTTGGCTCCAGGGGCCTGAGCCTGTAGGTTGTGTCGTCCAGCCCCTTTTGGACAGTTGTCTGAAAACACAAACTCGGCTTATGTTTCAGGTCATAGGTATGGCAGGACTGATCTACAGACCATGAGGAGAACTTTTCGGGATTTGAAAGAAGGGCGAGTGTGAGGCTCCTGCTCAAGTTTTTGTCTCGGGATATCGTGTCACTCATGGTCGTGGAATTTCTGGGTGACTTCATGGGAAATGGACGAGTCTTACTCTCTGGTGGTTTGGCCCCGTCCAAAGAGTTTGGGTTCATTCTGTGGGCTGGAAGAAGTCCGTTTTATTTTGTTGTTGTTGTTGTTGTTGTTGTTGTTGTTGTTGTTGTTTTCTTTTTTAACCTCAGGTGTCCCACCAAATGAGGGATTTCAGAGTAGAGCCCTAGGAGGGGCGACTGGACAATCAGAAATCTGGTTAAAAATTGGGGCCTAGGGACATGTCAAGCCCATTATGACATCTAATGGTCCAGCCACTGAGAGGACTTACTAGAGGACAGGACTCATGCTGAGGGTCACAATGCGTGTGTATGCCCTGGTCGCACTCAAGAATGGGCGGGGCCTCAGGGTTTCTCCTACACTGATCGTTGCACAACGTGCCAACCACAAGGGTTCTTGCCATGGGTAAGGAGGAGTTCTGATTTCTGCATCAGACTCACCCCTGGGCAGTGATTGGAGATAAGGTCTCGGTTCTGAAGCCTGAAAACTGAGGTAGGGAAGAGATGATGACCTAAGGCCATGGCGGGTTTTATGTGCTCAGTGTGCGGTCAGCTTTCTGGGTGTTGGTCAGGAGGTCCGGGCTCAGGATGTGTTCGACAGTGCATTAGTGCCCAGGTTAGACTATATAATTTGGGTAAAGTCGAGTGCTGTGTAGGTTTACCCTCATTTAAGGTGCCTGGGCAGCTCATGAGGCAATCATTTTTTTTCTAGAGGGCAGGCAGAGTGCTGCATTGTGGGTCCGGAATTGCCAAACTTGAGGGCTTTGGGGCCAGGAGTGTGAGGATGGAAGTCTGAGAAGACAAGCTAGACTTGGGTTTCAGGGCGAGGGCACGGCAGGTACCCCCTGCAGATCTGAACCAATATCTCATGCATCTGAAGTCAGGGCGAGGATCAGACGTTGGCTCAGGTGGGAGTTTCTGAGCATGACGGCCGCTTCATGAAGGGAGCGGAATCTCGAGACCATTGAGGTTTTCCCACGTTGGGAGTTGTGGGATGCCCCCTTCCAGGATTCCTTCTTCCGGACAATTGAGACCTGTTGGACAGCTCCAGGACATCCCATATGGAATGACTCCAGAGCACCGTTCGCGGATGGATGCCTGGGAAGCCCGCCTCGCATTCCAATTGTCTCCTAGCAACAAGACAGTTTAGATCTGATGGCTCTGCGGGAGCAACCTCGGTGGCTGAGTTGAAATGGACTTTCCTGAGGATGTGTCCTAATGTGTTTTTGTGTCCATGAGGGCCTTGGAATGGGGCGGTGGCACCGGCAACCTGAAGTACTTTCCTAAGCTTTGGACATGGCTCCCATGCACAGGTTTACTTGTGGAGACGAGATGAGTTCTGATGGGTGCCTCAGGAAAACCCCTATGCTCGTATTGGAATCAGGCTTTTGAGGACACATGCCTGTAACCCATAGCAATGGATCCTATTATGGCCTAGGGTCCTGTCTGGTTCAATCTTCTTCTCTGGGGACATCCATCTATGGTATGAGTGGAGGTCGATTATCAGCTGGTGTCAGACACCCCTTGTTTGTTCCGGGTGACCCACACTATTGGGATGGCCTAAGGGTCGTTGGAGGTTTCTCCTAATTTGTAAGATTTTGGACCATGGAATGGGCAGAATTCCCATGGATTGGTAGGCACAGTCCTAATGTGTGGCTCCAGGGGCCCAGCCTGGAGGATGTGTGGCCCAAGACTTTGAGGACAGAAGTCTGAAAACACTAACTCAGCTTAGGTTTGGGGACGTCGGTATGGCAGGCCCGATCTACAAACCATGAGACGAACTCTACAGGATATGAAGAAAGTGCGAGTCTGTGGCGATTGCTCAGGCTTTTGTCTCTGGATTTTGTATCAGTGATGGCCGTGGAATGTCGGGGACGCCTCATGGGCCATGGACGAATCTTCCTCTCTGAGGATTTGGCCCGATTCCCAATTGCTTTTCGTCAATCTGTGGAATGGGAGGACTCATTTCAGTTTTGTTACCTCAGGTGTCCCACCAAAAGAGGAATTCCAAAGCAAAGCCGTGGGGAAGACTGAAGGGACAATCCGAACTATGGTGAAAAATTGGGGCCTAGGGGCATGGCAAGCCCAATATGCTATCTCTTCATCCAGCCACTGAGTGGCCTTACTTGAGGACTGGGCTCAGCCTGAGGGTCACAATGTGTGTTTGTGACCAATGTGGCCCGTGAGCATGGGCGGGGCCTCATGGGCCACACTGGTTTCAACGACACTGAACGTTGGACAACATGCCAACCACAAGGTTTCTTGCCATGGGGAAGGAGTTCTGATTTCTGCATCACCTTCAACATGGACAGTGATTGGAGATAAGGTCTAGGTTCTGAAACCTGAAAACCGAGGTTGGGAAGAGATGACGACCTAAGGCCATGGCGGCTCGATGTGCTCAGTGTGCGGCCAGCTGTCTGGGAGGGGCCAGGGGGTCCAGGCTCAGGCTGTGTCAGAAAGGGCATTAGTGCCCTGGTCAGCCTATGTATTTGGGGTACAGCCAAGGTCGGTGCAGGTTGATCCTCATTTGGGGTTACTGGGTAGCCCCAGAGGACAATGTTTTTTATCTGGAGGGCAGGCAGAGTGCTGCATTGTAGTTCTGGATTGCCAAACTGGAGGCCTTGTGGGCCAGTAGTCTGACGACAAAAGTCTGAGAACACAAGCTAGGCTTAGGTTTCTGGGTGAGGCCATGGCAGGCACAATCTACAGACCTGAATCGAGATCTCGTGCATCTGAAGTCAGGGCGAGGATCAGACGATCGCTCAGGTTGGAGTTTCTGTCCCTGATGGCCCCTTCATGAATGGGGGGGCATCACGAGGCCATGGGGGTTTTCCCATGATGGGAGTTGTGAGAAGCTCCAAACTGCAGAGAGTCTTCGGCAGGACAATTGAGACCTGTTGTTTGGCTCCAGGCCAATGATTCTGAGCAGGGTTCTAAGGATGGATGGCTGGGTAGCCCACCTCGCGTTCCAATTGTCTCCTAGCAACAAGACAGTTTAGATCTCCTGGATCTGTGGGGAGCTACCGAGGATGCTGAGTTGAAATGCACACCCCTGGGGATGGGTCCGAATGTGCTTTTGTGTCTATGGAGACCTTGGAATGAAGCGGTGGCACTGGGGCCCTAAAGGGTTCTCCTAAACAGAGGCTTTGACACAGCTCCAACGTGCAAGTTTCCCATGTGTAGATGAGATGTTTTCTGATGGGTGAAACAAGAAACAGCTATATGCTGCTTTTGAAATCCAGGCCTCTGAGGAGAGATGCCTGGAAACCAAAGCAATGGATCTGATTAGTGCCTAGGGGCCTGTTCTTTCCTTTTTACCTCTGAGGACATCTGTCTATGGGTCTGAGTGCAGGTAGGGGCTCATTTGGGCTCAGATTGCCCCTGTTTTTCCTGGGAAGCTACCACTATTGAGATATATCAGGGACTTTGGAGGTTTATCCTATTAGAAGGGTTGTGGCCATTGGAATGGGCAAACACAATTCCCTTGGAGAGGGCAAGTACAGTCCTCAGGTTTGGCTCCAGGGGCCTGAGCCTGTAGGTTGTGTCGTCCAGCCCCTTTTGGACAGTTGTCTGAAAACACAAACTCGGCTTATGTTTCAGGTCATAGGTATGGCAGGACTGATCTACAGACCATGAGGAGAACTTTTCGGGATTTGAAAGAAGGGCGAGTGTGAGGCTCCTGCTCAAGTTTTTGTCTCGGGATATCGTGTCACTCATGGTCGTGGAATTTCTGGGTGACTTCATGGGAAATGGACGAGTCTTACTCTCTGGTGGTTTGGCCCCGTCCAAAGAGTTTGGGTTCATTCTGTGGGCTGGAAGAAGTCCGTTTTATTTTGTTGTTGTTGTTGTTGTTGTTGTTGTTGTTGTTGTTTTCTTTTTTAACCTCAGGTGTCCCACCAAATGAGGGATTTCAGAGTAGAGCCCTAGGAGGGGCGACTGGACAATCAGAAATCTGGTTCAAAATTGGGGCCTAGGGACATGTCAAACCCATTATGACATCTAATGGTCCAGCCACTGAGAGGACTTACTAGAGGACAGGACTCATGCTGAGGGTCACAATGCGTGTGTATGCCCTCGTCGCACTCAAGAATGGGCGGGGCCTCAGGGTTTCTCCTACACTGATCGTTGCACAACGTGCCAACCATAAGGGTTCTTGCCATGGGTAAGGAGGAGTTCTGATTTCTGCATCAGACTCACACCTGGGCAGTGATTGGAGATAAGGTCTCGGTTCTGAAGCCTGAAAACTGAGGTAGGGAAGTGATGATGACCTAAGGCCATGGCGGGTTTTATGTGCTCAGTGTGCGGTCGGCTTTCTGGGTGTTGGTCAGGAGGTCCGGGCTCAGGATGTGTTCGACAGTGCATTAGTGCCCAGGTTAGACTATATAATTTGGGTAAAGTCGAGTGCTGTGTAGGTTTACCCTCATTTAAGGTGCCTGGGCAGCTCATGAGGCAATCATTTTTTTTCTAGAGGGCAGGCAGAGTGCTGCATTGTGGGTCCGGAATTGCCAAACTTGAGGGCTTTGGGGCCAGGAGTGTGAGGATGGAAGTCTGAGAAGACAAGCTAGACTTGGGTTTCAGGGCGAGGGCACGGCAGGTACCCCCTGCAGATCTGAACCCATATCTCATGCATCTGAAGTCAGGGCGAGGATCAGACGTTGGCTCAGGTGGGAGTTTCTGAGCATGACGGCCGCTTCATGAAGGGAGCGGAATCTCGAGACCATTGAGGTTTTCCCACGTTGGGAGTTGTGGGATGCCCCCTTCCAGGATTCCTTCTTCCGGACAATTGAGACCTGTTGGACAGCTCCAGGACATCCCATATGGAATGACTCCAGAGCACCGTTCGCGGATGGATGCCTGGGAAGCCCGCCTCGCATTCCAATTGTCTCCTAGCAACAAGACAGTTTAGATCTGATGGCTCTGCGGGAGCAACCTCGGTGGCTGAGTTGAAATGGACTTTCCTGAGGATGTGTCCTAATGTGTTTTTGTGTCCATGAGGGCCTTGGAATGGGGCGGTGGCACCGGCAACCTGAAGTACTTTCCTAAGCTTTGGACATGGCTCCCATGCACAGGTTTACTTGTGGAGACGAGATGAGTTCTGATGGGTGCCTCAGGAAAACCCCTATGCTCGTATTGGAATCAGGCTTTTGAGGACACATGCCTGTAACCCATAGCAATGGATCCTATTATGGCCTAGGGTCCTGTCTGGTTCAATCTTCTTCTCTGGGTACATCCATCTATGGTATGAGTGGAGGTCGATTATCAGCTGGTGTCAGACACCCCTTGTTTGTTCCGGGTGACCCACACTATTGGGATGGCCTAAGGGTCGTTGGAGGTTTCTCCTAATTTGTACGATTTTGGACCATGGAATGGGCAGAATTCCCATGGATTGGTAGGCACAGTCCTAATGTGTGGCTCCAGGGGCCCAGCCTGGAGGATGTGTGGCCCAAGACTTTGAGGACAGAAGTCTGAAAACACAAACTCAGCTTAGGTTTGGGGACGTAGGTATGGCAGGCCCGATCTACAAACCATGAGAAGAACTCTACAGGATATGAAGAAAGTGCGAGTCTGTGGCGATTGCTCAGGCTTTTGTCTCTGGATTTTGTATCAGTGATGGCCGTGGAATGTCGGGGAGGCCTCATGGGCCATGGACGAATCTTCCTCTCTGAGGATTTGGCCCGATTCCCAATTGCTTTTCGTCAATCTGTGGAATGGGAGGACTCATTTCAGTTTTGTTACCTCAGGTGTCCCACCAAAAGAGGAATTCCAAAGCAAAGCCATGGGGAAGACTGAAGGGACAATCCGAACTATGGTGAAAAATTGGGGCCTAGGGGCATGGCAAGCCCAATATGCTATCTCTTCATCCAGCCACTGAGTGGCCTTACTTGAGGACTGGGCTCAGCCTGAGGGTCACAATGTGTGTTTGTGACCAATGTGGCCCGTGAGCATGGGCGGGGCCTCATGGGCCACACTGGTTTCAACGACACTGAACGTTGGACAACATGCCAACCACAAGTTTTCTTGCCATGGGGAAGGAGTTCTGATTTCTGCATCACCTTCAACATGGACAGTGATTGGAGATAAGGTCTAGGTTCTGAAACCTGAAAACCGAGGTTGGGAAGAGATGACGACCTAAGGCCATGGCGGCTCGATGTGCTCAGTGTGTGGCCAGCTGTGTGGGAGGGGCCAGGGGGTCCAGGCTCAGGCTGTGTCAGAAAGGGCATTAGTGCCCTGGTCAGCCTATGTATTTGGGGTACAGCCAAGGTCGGTGCAGGTTGATCCTCATTTGGGGTTACTGGGTAGCCCCAGAGGACAATGTTTTTTATCTGGAGGGCAGGCAGAGTGCTGCATTGTAGTTCTGGATTGCCAAACTGGAGGCCTTGTGGGCCAGTAGTCTGACGACAAAAGTCTGAGAACACAAGCTAGGCTTAGGTTTCTGGGTGAGGCCTTGGCAGGCACAATCTACAGACCTGAATCGAGATCTCGTGCATCTGAAGTCAGGGCGAGGATCAGACGATCGCTCAGGTTGGAGTTTCTGTCCCTGATGGCCCCTTCATGAATGGGGGGGCATCACGAGGCCATGGGGGTTTTCCCATGATGGGAGTTGTGAGAAGCTCCAAACTGCAGAGAGTCTTCGGCAGGACAATTGAGACCTGTTGTTTGGCTCCAGGCCAATGATTCTGAGCAGGGTTCTAAGGATGGATGGCTGGTTAGCCCACCTCGCATTCCAATTGTCTCCTAGCAACAAGACAGTTTAGATCTCCTGGATCTGTGGGGAGCTACCGAGGATGCTGAGTTGAAATGCACACCCCTGGGGATGGGTCCGAATGTGCTTTTGTGTCTATGGAGACCTTGGAATGAAGCGGTGGCACTGGGGCCCTAAAGGGTTCTCCTAAACAGAGGCTTTGACACAGCTCCAACGTGCAAGTTTCCCATGTGTAGATGAGATGTTTTCTGATGGGTGAAACAAGAAACAGCTATATGCTGCTTTTGAAATCCAGGCCTCTGAGGAGAGATGCCTGGAAACCAAAGCAATGGATCTGATTAGTGCCTAGGGGCCTGTTCTTTCCTTTTTACCTCTGAGGACATCTGTCTATGGGTCTGAGTGCAGGTAGGGGCTCATTTGGGCTCAGATTGCCCCTGTTTTTCCTGGGAAGCTACCACTATTGAGATATATCAGGGATTTGGAGGTTTATCCTATTAGAAGGGTTGTGGCCATTGGAATGGGCACACACAATTCCCTTGGAGAGGGCAAGTACAGTCCTCAGGTTTGGCTCCAGGGGCCTGAGCCTGTAGGTTGTGTCGTCCAGCCCCTTTTGGACAGTTGTCTGAAAACACAAACTCGGCTTATGTTTCAGGTCATAGGTATGGCAGGACTAATCTACAGACCATGAGGAGAACTTTTCGGGATTTGAAAGAAGGGCGAGTGTGAGGCTCCTGCTCAAGTTTTTGTCTCGGGATATCGTGTCACTCATGGTCGTGGAATTTCTGGGTGACTTCATGGGAAATGGACGAGTCTTACTCTCTGGTGGTTTGGCCCCGTCCAAAGAGTTTGGGTCCATTTTGTGGGCTGGAAGAAGTCCGTTTTATTTTGTTGTTGTTGTTGTTGTTGTTGTTGTTGTTGTTTTCTTTTTTAACCTCAGGTGTCCCACCAAATGAGGGATTTCAGAGAAGAGCCCTAGGAGGGGCGACTGAACAATCAGAAATCTGGTTAAAAATTGGGGCCTAGGGACATGTCAAGCCCATTATGACATCTAATGGTCCAGCCACTGAGAGGACTTACTAGAGGACAGGACTCATGCTGAGGGTCACAATGCGTGTGTATGCCCTCTTCGCACTCAAGAATGGGCGGGGCCTCAGGGTTTCTCCTACACTGATCGTTGCACAACGTGCCAACCACAAGGGTTCTTGCCATGGGTAAGGAGGAGTTCTGATTTCTGCATCAGACTCACCCCTGGGCAGTGATTGGAGATAAGGTCTCGGTTCTGAAGCCTGAAAACTGAGGTAGGGAAGAGATGATGACCTAAGGCCATGGCAGGTTTTATGTGCTCAGTGTGCGGTCAGCTTTCTGGGTGTTGGTCAGGAGGTCCGGGCTCAGGATGTGTTCGACAGTGCATTAGTGCCCAGGTTAGACTATATAATTTGGGTAAAGTCGAGTGCTGTGTAGGTTTACCCTCATTTAAGGTGCCTGGGCAGCTCATGAGGCAATCATTTTTTTTCTAGAGGGCAGGCAGAGTGCTGCATTGTGGGTCCGGAATTGCCAAACTTGAGGGCTTTGGGGCCAGGAGTGTGAGGATGGAAGTCTGAGAAGACAAGCTAGACTTGGGTTTCAGGGCGAGGGCACGGCAGGTACCCCCTGCAGATCTGAACCCATATCTCATGCATCTGAAGTCAGGGCGAGGATCAGACGTTGGCTCAGGTGGGAGTTTCTGAGCATGACGGCCGCTTCATGAAGGGAGCGGAATCTCGAGACCATTGAGGTTTTCCCACGTTGGGAGTTGTGGGATGCCCCCTTCCAGGATTCCTTCTTCCGGACAATTGAGACCTGTTGAACAGCTCCAGGACATCCCATATGGAATGACTCCAGAGCACCGTTCGCGGATGGATGCCTGGGAAGCCCGCCTCGCATTCCAATTGTCTCCTAGCAACAAGACAGTTTAGATCTGATGGCTCTGCGGGGGCAACCTCGGTGGCTGAGTTGAAATGGACTTTCCTGAGGATGTGTCCTAATGTGTTTTTGTGTCCATGAGGGCCTTGGAATGGGGCGGTGGCACCGGCAACCTGAAGTACTTTCCTAAGCTTTGGACATGGCTCCCATGCACAGGTTTACTTGTGGAGACGAGATGAGTTCTGATGGGTGCCTCAGGAAAACCCCTATGCTCGTATTGGAATCAGGCTTTTGAGGACACATGCCTGTAACCCATAGCAATGGATCCTATTATGGCCTAGGGTCCTGTCTGGTTCAATCTTCTTCTCTGGGTACATCCATCTATGGTATGAGTGGAGGTCGATTATCAGCTGGTGTCAGACACCCCTTGTTTGTTCCGGGTGACCCACACTATTGGGATGGCCTAAGGGTCGTTGGAGGTTTCTCCTAATTTGTACGATTTTGGACCATGGAATGGGCAGAATTCCCATGGATTGGTAGGCACAGTCCTAATGTGTGGCTCCAGGGGCCCAGCCTGGAGGATGTGTGGCCCAAGACTTTGAGGACAGAAGTCTGAAAACACAAACTCAGCTTAGGTTTGGGGACGTAGGTATGGCAGGCCCGATCTACAAACCATGAGAAGAACTCTACAGGATATGAAGAAAGTGCGAGTCTGTGGCGATTGCTCAGGCTTTTGTCTCTGGATTTTGTATCAGTGATGGCCGTGGAATGTCGGGGAGGCCTCATGGGCCATGGACGAATCTTCCTCTCTGAGGATTTGGCCCGATTCCCAATTGCTTTTCGTCAATCTGTGGAATGGGAGGACTCATTTCAGTTTTGTTACCTCAGGTGTCCCACCAAAAGAGGAATTCCAAAGCAAAGCCGTGGGGAAGACTGAAGGGACAATCCGAACTATGGTGAAAAATTGGGGCCTAGGGGCATGGCAAGCCCAATATGCTATCTCTTCATCCAGCCACTGAGTGGCCTTACTTGAGGACTGGGCTCAGCCTGAGGGTCACAATGTGTGTTTGTGACCAATGTGGCCCGTGAGCATGGGCGGGGCCTCATGGGCCACACTGGTTTCAACGACACTGAACGTTGGACAACATGCCAACCACAAGTTTTCTTGCCATGGGGAAGGAGTTCTGATTTCTGCATCACCTTCAACATGGACAGTGATTGGAGATAAGGTCTAGGTTCTGAAACCTGAAAACCGAGGTTGGGAAGAGATGACGACCTAAGGCCATGGCGGCTCGATGTGCTCAGTGTGTGGCCAGCTGTGTGGGAGGGGCCAGGGGGTCCAGGCTCAGGCTGTGTCAGAAAGGGCATTAGTGCCCTGGTCAGCCTATGTATTTGGGGTACAGCCAAGGTCGGTGCAGGTTGATCCTCATTTGGGGTTACTGGGTAGCCCCAGAGGACAATGTTTTTTATCTGGAGGGCAGGCAGAGTGCTGCATTGTAGTTCTGGATTGCCAAACTGGAGGCCTTGTGGGCCAGTAGTCTGACGACAAAAGTCTGAGAACACAAGCTAGGCTTAGGTTTCTGGGTGAGGCCATGGCAGGCACAATCTACAGACCTGAATCGAGATCTCGTGCATCTGAAGTCAGGGCGAGGATCAGACGATCGCTCAGGTTGGAGTTTCTGTCCCTGATGGCCCCTTCATGAATGGGGGGGCATCACGAGGCCATGGGGGTTTTCCCATGATGGGAGTTGTGAGAAGCTCCAAACTGCAGAGAGTCTTCGGCAGGACAATTGAGACCTGTTGTTTGGCTCCAGGCCAATGATTCTGAGCAGGGTTCTAAGGATGGATGGCTGGGTAGCCCACCTCGCATTCCAATTGTCTCCTAGCAACAAGACAGTTTAGATCTCCTGGATCTGTGGGGAGCTACCGAGGATGCTGAGTTGAAATGCACACCCCTGGGGATGGGTCCGAATGTGCTTTTGTGTCTATGGAGACCTTGGAATGAAGCGGTGGCACTGGGGCCCTAAAGGGTTCTCCTAAACAGAGGCTTTGACACAGCTCCAACGTGCAAGTTTCCCATGTGTAGATGAGATGTTTTCTGATGGGTGAAACAAGAAACAGCTATATGCTGCTTTTGAAATCCAGGCCTCTGAGGAGAGATGCCTGGAAACCAAAGCAATGGATCTGATTAGTGCCTAGGGGCCTGTTCTTTCCTTTTTACCTCTGAGGACATCTGTCTATGGGTCTGAGTGCAGGTAGGGGCTCATTTGGGCTCAGATTGCCCCTGTTTTTCCTGGGAAGCTACCACTATTGAGATATATCAGGGATTTGGAGGTTTATCCTATTAGAAGGGTTGTGGCCATTGGAATGGGCACACACAATTCCCTTGGAGAGGGCAAGTACAGTCCTCAGGTTTGGCTCCAGGGGCCTGAGCCTGTAGGTTGTGTCGTCCAGCCCCTTTTGGACAGTTGTCTGAAAACACAAACTCGGCTTATGTTTCAGGTCATAGGTATGGCAGGACTAATCTACAGACCATGAGGAGAACTTTTCGGGATTTGAAAGAAGGGCGAGTGTGAGGCTCCTGCTCAAGTTTTTGTCTCGGGATATCGTGTCACTCATGGTCGTGGAATTTCTGGGTGACTTCATGGGAAATGGACGAGTCTTACTCTCTGGTGGTTTGGCCCCGTCCAAAGAGTTTGGGTCCATTTTGTGGGCTGGAAGAAGTCCGTTTTATTTTGTTGTTGTTGTTGTTGTTGTTGTTGTTGTTGTTGTTTTCTTTTTTAACCTCAGGTGTCCCACCAAATGAGGGATTTCAGAGTAGAGCCCTAGGAGGGGCGACTGAACAATCAGAAATCTGGTTAAAAATTGGGGCCTAGGGACATGTCAAGCCCATTATGACATCTAATGGTCCAGCCACTGAGAGGACTTACTAGAGGACAGGACTCATGCTGAGGGTCACAATGCGTGTGTATGCCCTCTTCGCACTCAAGAATGGGCGGGGCCTCAGGGTTTCTCCTACACTGATCGTTGCACAACGTGCCAACCACAAGGGTTCTTGCCATGGGTAAGGAGGAGTTCTGATTTCTGCATCAGACTCACCCCTGGGCAGTGATTGGAGATAAGGTCTCGGTTCTGAAGCCTGAAAACTGAGGTAGGGAAGAGATGATGACCTAAGGCCATGGCGGGTTTTATGTGCTCAGTGTGCGGTCAGCTTTCTGGGTGTTGGTCAGGAGGTCCGGGCTCAGTATGTGTTCGACAGTGCATTAGTGCCCAGGTTAGACTATATAATTTGGGTAAAGTCGAGTGCTGTGTAGGTTTACCCTCATTTAAGGTGCCTGGGCAGCTCATGAGGCAATCATTTTTTTTCTAGAGGGCAGGCAGAGTGCTGCATTGTGGGTCCGGAATTGCCAAACTTGAGGGCTTTGGGGCCAGGAGTGTGAGGATGGAAGTCTGAGAAGACAAGCTAGACTTGGGTTTCAGGGCGAGGGCACGGCAGGTACCCCCTGCTGATCTGAACCCATATCTCATGCATCTGAAGTCAGGGCGAGGATCAGACGTTGGCTCAGGTGGGAGTTTCTGAGCATGACGGCCGCTTCATGAAGGGAGCGGAATCTCGAGACCATTGAGGTTTTCCCACGTTGGGAGTTGTGGGATGCCCCCTTCCAGGATTCCTTCTTCCGGACAATTGAGACCTGTTGGACAGCTCCAGGACATCCCATATGGAATGACTCCAGAGCACCGTTCGCGGATGGATGCCTGGGAAGCCCGCCTCGCATTCCAATTGTCTCCTAGCAACAAGACAGTTTAGATCTGATGGCTCTGCGGGGGCAACCTCGGTGGCTGAGTTGAAATGGACTTTCCTGAGGATGTGTCCTAATGTGTTTTTGTGTCCATGAGGGCCTTGGAATGGGGCGGTGGCACCGGCAACCTGAAGTACTTTCCTAAGCTTTGGACATGGCTCCCATGCACAGGTTTACTTGTGGAGACGAGATGAGTTCTGATGGGTGCCTCAGGAAAACCCCTATGGTCGTATTGGAATCAGGCTTTGAAGGACACATGCCTGTAACCCATAGCAATGGATCCTATTATGGCCTAGGGTCCTGTCTGGTTCAATCTTCTTCTCTGGGGACATCCATCTATGGTATGAGTGGAGGTTGATTATCAGCTGGTGTCAGACACCCCTTGTTTGTTCCGGGTGACCCACACTATTGGGATGGTCTAAGGGTCGTTGGAGGTTTCTCCTAATTTGTACGATTTTGGACCATGGAATGGGCAGAATTCCCATAGATTGGTAGGCACAGTCCTAATGTGTGGCTCCAGGGGCCCAGCCTGGAGGGTGTGTGGCCCAAGACTTTGAGGACAGAAGTCTGAGAACACTAACTCAGCTTAGGTTTGGGGACGTAGGTATGGCAGGCCCGATCTACAAACCATGAGAAGAACTCTACAGGATATGAAGAAAGTGCGAGTCTGTGGCGATTGCTCAGGCTTTTGTCTCTGGATTTTGTATCAGTGATGGCCGTGGAATGTCGGGGACGCCTCATGAGCCATGGACGAATCTTCCTCTCTGAGGATTTGACCCGATTCCCAATTGCTTTTCGTCAATCTGTGGAATGGGAGGATTCATTTCAGTTTTGTTACCTCAGGTGTCCCACCAAAAGAGGAATTCCAAAGCAAAGCCGTGGGGAAGACTGAAGGGACAATCCGAACTATGGTTAAAAATTGGGGCCTAGGGGCATGGCAAGCCCAATATGCTATCTCTTCATCCAGCCACTGAGTGGCCTTACTTGAGGACTGGGCTCAGCCTGAGGGTCACAATGTGTGTTTGTGACCAATGTGGCCCGTGAGCATGGGCGGGGCCTCATGGGCCACACTGGTTTCAACGACACTGAACGTTGGACAACATGCCAACCACAAGGTTTCTTGCCATGGGGAAGGAGTTCTGATTTCTGCATCACCTTCAACATGGACAGTGATTGGAGATAAGGTCTAGGTTCTGAAACCTGAAAACCGAGGTTGGGAAGAGATGACGACCTAAGGCCATGGCGGCTCGATGTGCTCAGTGTGCGGCCAGCTGTCTGGGAGGGGCCAGGGGTTCCAGGCTCAGGCTGTGTCAGAAAGGGCATTAGTGCCCTGGTCAGCCTATGTATTTGGGGTACAGCCAAGGTCGGTGCAGGTTGATCCTCATTTGGGGTTACTGGGTAGCCCCAGAGGACAATGTTTTTTATCTGGAGGGCAGGCAGAGTGCTGCATTGTAGTTCTGGATTGCCAAACTGGAGGCCTTGTGGGCCAGTAGTCTGACGACAAAAGTCTGAGAACACAAGCTAGGCTTAGGTTTCTGGGTGAGGCCATGGCAGGCACAATCTACAGACCTGAATCGAGATCTCGTGCATCTGAAGTCAGGGCGAGGATCAGACGATCGCTCAGGTTGGAGTTTCTGTCCCTGATGGCCCCTTCATGAATGGGGGGGCATCACGAGGCCATGGGTGTTTTCCCATGATGGGAGTTGTGAGAAGCTCCAAACTGCAGAGAGTCTTCGGCAGGACAATTGAGACCTGTTGTTTGGCTCCAGGCCAATGATTCTGAGCAGGGTTCTAAGGATGGATGGCTGGGTAGCCCACCTCGCGTTCCAATTGTCTCCTAGCAACAAGACAGTTTAGATCTCCTGGATCTGTGGGGAGCTACCGAGGATGCTGAGTTGAAATGCACACCCCTGGGGATGGGTCCGAATGTGCTTTTGTGTCTATGGAGACCTTGGAATGAAGCGGTGGCACTGGGGCCCTAAAGGGTTCTCCTAAACAGAGGCTTTGACACAGCTCCAACGTGCAAGTTTCCCATGTGTAGATGAGATGTTTTCTGATGGGTGAAACAAGAAACAGCTATATGCTGCTTTTGAAATCCAGGCCTCTGAGGAGAGATGCCTGGAAACCAAAGCAATGGATCTGATTAGTGCCTAGGGGCCTGTTCTTTCCTTTTTACCTCTGAGGACATCTGTCTATGGGTCTGAGTGCAGGTAGGGGCTCATTTGGGCTCAGATTGCCCCTGTTTTTCCTGGGAAGCTACCACTATTGAGATATATCAGGGACTTTGGAGGTTTATCCTATTAGAAGGGTTGTGGCCATTGGAATGGGCACACACAATTCCCTTGGAGAGGGCAAGTACAGTCCTCAGGTTTGGCTCCAGGGGCCTGAGCCTGTAGGTTGTGTCGTCCAGCCCCTTTTGGACAGTTGTCTGAAAACACAAACTCGGCTTATGTTTCAGGTCATAGGTATGGCAGGACTGATCTACAGACCATGAGGAGAACTTTTCGGGATTTGAAAGAAGGGCGAGTGTGAGGCTCCTGCTCAAGTTTTTGTCTCGGGATATCGTGTCACTCATGGTCGTGGAATTTCTGGGTGACTTCATGGGAAATGGACGAGTCTTACTCTCTGGTGGTTTGGCCCCGTCCAAAGAGTTTGGGTTCATTCTGTGGGCTGGAAGAAGTCCGTTTTATTTTGTTGTTGTTGTTGTTGTTGTTGTTGTTGTTGTTGTTTTCTTTTTTAACCTCAGGTGTCCCACCAAATGAGGGATTTCAGAGTAGAGCCCTAGGAGGGGCGACTGGACAATCAGAAATCTGGTTAAAAATTGGGGCCTAGGGACATGTCAAGCCCATTATGACATCTAATGGTCCAGCCACTGAGAGGACTTACTAGAGGACAGGACTCATGCTGAGGGTCACAATGCGTGTGTATGCCCTTGTCGCACTCAAGAATGGGCGGGGCCTCAGGGTTTCTCCTACACTGATCGTTGCACAACGTGCCAACCACAAGGGTTCTTGCCATGGGTAAGGAGGAGTTCTGATTTCTGCATCAGACTCACCCCTGGGCAGTGATTGGAGATAAGGTCTCGGTTCTGAAGCCTGAAAACTGAGGTAGGGAAGAGATGATGACCTAAGGCCATGGCGGGTTTTATGTGCTCAGTGTGCGGTCAGCTTTCTGGGTGTTGGTCAGGAGGTCCGGGCTCAGGATGTGTTCGACAGTGCATTAGTGCCCAGGTTAGACTATATAATTTGGGTAAAGTCGAGTGCTGTGTAGGTTTACCCTCATTTAAGGTGCCTGGGCAGCTCATGAGGCAATCATTTTTTTTCTAGAGGGCAGGCAGAGTGCTGCATTGTGGGTCCGGAATTGCCAAACTTGAGGGCTTTGGGGCCAGGAGTGTGAGGATGGAAGTCTGAGAAGACAAGCTAGACTTGGGTTTCAGGGCGAGGGCACGGCAGGTACCCCCTGCAGATCTGAACCCATATCTCATGCATCTGAAGTCAGGGCGAGGATCAGACGTTGGCTCAGGTGGGAGTTTCTGAGCATGACGGCCGCTTCATGAAGGGAGCGGAATCTCGAGACCATTGAGGTTTTCCCACGTTGGGAGTTGTGGGATGCCCCCTTCCAGGATTCCTTCTTCCGGACAATTGAGACCTGTTGGACAGCTCCAGGACATCCCATATGGAATGACTCCAGAGCACCGTTCGCGGATGGATGCCTGGGAAGCCCGCCTCGCATTCCAATTGTCTCCTAGCAACAAGACAGTTTAGATCTGATGGCTCTGCGGGAGCAACCTCGGTGGCTGAGTTGAAATGGACTTTCCTGAGGATGTGTCCTAATGTGTTTTTGTGTCCATGAGGGCCTTGGAATGGGGCGGTGGCACCGGCAACCTGAAGTACTTTCCTAAGCTTTGGACATGGCTCCCATGCACAGGTTTACTTGTGGAGACGAGATGAGTTCTGATGGGTGCCTCAGGAAAACCCCTATGCTCGTATTGGAATCAGGCTTTTGAGGACACATGCCTGTAACCCATAGCAATGGATCCTATTATGGCCTAGGGTCCTGTCTGGTTCAATCTTCTTCTCTGGGGACATCCATCTATGGTAGGAGTGGAGGTCGATTATCAGCTGGTGTCAGACACCCCTTGTTTGTTCCGGGTGACCCACACTATTGGGATGGCCTAAGGGTCATTGGAGGTTTCTCCTAATTTGTACGATTTTGGACCATGGAATGGGCAGAATTCCCATAGATTGGTAGGCACAGTCCTAATGTGTGGCTCCAGGGGCCCAGCCTGGAGAATGTGTGGCCCAAGATTTTGAGGACAGAAGTCTGAAAACACAAACTCAGCTTAGGTTTGGGGACGTAGGTATGGCAGGCCCGATCTACAAACCATGAGAAGAACTCTACAGGATATGAGAAAGTGCGAGTCTGTTGCGATTGCTCAGCTTTTGTCTCTGGATTTTGTATCAGTGATGGCCGTGGAATGTCGGGGAGGCCTCATGGGCCATGGACGAATCTTCCTCTCTGAGGATTTGGCCCGATTCCCAATTGCTTTTCGTCAATCTGTGGAATGGGAGGACTCATTTCAGTTTTGTTACCTCAGGTGTCCCACCAAAAGAGGAATTCCAAAGCAAAGCCGTGGGGAAGACTGAAGGGATAATCCGAACTATGGTAAAAATTGGGGCCTAGGGGCATGGCAAGCCCAATATGCTATCTCTTCATCCAGCCACTGAGTGGCCTTACTTGAGGACTGGGCCCAGCCTGAGGGTCACAATGTGTGTTTGTGACCAATGTGGCTCGTGAGCATGGGCGGGGCCTCATGGGCCACACTGGTTTCAACGACACTGAACGTTGGACAACATGCCAACCAAAAGGTTTCTTGCCATGGGGAAGGAGTTCTGATTTCTGCATCACCTTCAACATGGACAGTGATTGGAGATAAGGTCTAGGTTCTGAAACCTGAAAACCGAGGTTGGGAAGAGATGACGACCTAAGGCCATGGCGGCTCGATGTGCTCAGTGTGCGGCCAGCTGTCTGGGAGGGGCCAGGGGGTCCAGGCTCAGGCTGTGTCAGAAAGGGCATTAGTGCCCTGGTCAGCCTATGTATTTGGGGTAGAGCCAAGGTCGGTGCAGGTTGATCCTCATTTGGGGTTACTGGGTAGCCCCAGAGGACAATGTTTTTTATCTGGAGGGCAGGCAGAGTGCTGCATTGTAGTTCTGGATTGCCAAACTGGAGGCCTTGTGGGCCAGTAGTCTGACGACAAAAGTCTGAGAACACAAGCTAGGCTTAGGTTTCTGGGTGAGGCCATGGCAGGCACAATCTACAGACCTGAATCGAGATCTCGTGCATCTGAAGTCAGGGCGAGGATCAGACGATCGCTCAGGTTGGAGTTTCTGTCCCTGATGGCCCCTTCATGAATGGGGGGGCATCACGAGGCCATGGGGGTTTTCCCATGATGGGAGTTGTGAGAAGCTCCAAACTGCAGAGAGTCTTCGGCAGGACAATTGAGACCTGTTGTTTGGCTCCAGGCCAATGATTCTGAGCAGGGTTCTAAGGATGGATGGCTGGGTAGCCCACCTCGCGTTCCAATTGTCTCCTAGCAACAAGACAGTTTAGATCTCCTGGATCTGTGGGGAGCTACCGAGGATGCTGAGTTGAAATGCACACCCCTGGGGATGGGTCCGAATGTGCTTTTGTGTCTATGGAGACCTTGGAATGAAGCGGTGGCACTGGGGCCCTAAAGGGTTCTCCTAAACAGAGGCTTTGACACAGCTCCAACGTGCAAGTTTCCCATGTGTAGATGAGATGTTTTCTGATGGGTGAAACAAGAAACAGCTATATGCTGCTTTTGAAATCCAGGCCTCTGAGGAGAGATGCCTGGAAACCAAAGCAATGGATCTGATTAGTGCCTAGGGGCCTGTTCTTTCCTTTTTACCTCTGAGGACATCTGTCTATGGGTCTGAGTGCAGGTAGGGGCTCATTTGGGCTCAGATTGCCCCTGTTTTTCCTGGGAAGCTACCACTATTGAGATATATCAGGGACTTTGGAGGTTTATCCTATTAGAAGGGTTGTGGCCATTGGAATGGGCACACACAATTCCCTTGGAGAGGGCAAGTACAGTCCTCAGGTTTGGCTCCAGGGGCCTGAGCCTGTAGGTTGTGTCGTCCAGCCCCTTTTGGACAGTTGTCTGAAAACACAAACTCGGCTTATGTTTCAGGTCATAGGTATGGCAGGACTGATCTACAGACCATGAGGAGAACTTTTCGGGATTTGAAAGAAGGGCGAGTGTGAGGCTCCTGCTCAAGTTTTTGTCTCGGGATATCGTGTCACTCATGGTCGTGGAATTTCTGGGTGACTTCATGGGAAATGGACGAGTCTTACTCTCTGGTGGTTTGGCCCCGTCCAAAGAGTTTGGGTTCATTCTGTGGGCTGGAAGAAGTCCTTTTTATTTTGTTGTTGTTGTTGTTGTTGTTTTCTTTTTTAACCTCAGGTGTCCCACCAAATGAGGGATTTCAGAGTAGAGCCCTAGGAGGGGCGACTGGACAATCAGAAATCTGGTTAAAAATTGGGGCCTAGGGACATGTCAAGCCCATTATGACATCTAATGGTCCAGCCACTGAGAGGACTTACTAGAGGACAGGACTCATGCTGAGGGTCACAATGCGTGTGTATGCCCTCGTCGCACTCAAGAATGGGCGGGGCCTCAGGGTTTCTCCTACACTGATCGTTGGACAACGTGCCAACCACAAGGGTTCTTGCCATGGGTAAGGAGGAGTTCTGATTTCTGCATCAGACTCACCCCTGGGCAGTGATTGGAGATAAGGTCTCGGTTCTGAAGCCTGAAAACTGAGGTAGGGAAGAGATGATGACCTAAGGCCATGGCGGGTTTTAAGTGCTCAGTGTGCGGTCAGCTTTCTGGGTGTTGGTCAGGAGGTCCGGGCTCAGGATGTGTTCGACAGTGCATTAGTGCCCAGGTTAGACTATATAATTTGGGTAAAGTCGAGTGCTGTGTAGGTTTACCCTCATTTAAGGTGCCTGGGCAGCTCATGAGGCAATCATTTTTTTTCTAGAGGGCAGGCAGAGTGCTGCATTGTGGGTCCGGAATTGCCAAACTTGAGGGCTTTGGGGCCAGGAGTGTGAGGATGGAAGTCTGAGAAGACAAGCTAGACTTGGGTTTCAGGGCGAGGGCACGGCAGGTACCCCCTGCAGATCTGAACCCATATCTCATGCATCTGAAGTCAGGGCGAGGATCAGACGTTGGCTCAGGTGGGAGTTTCTGAGCATGACGGCCGCTTCATGAAGGGAGCGGAATCTCGAGACCATTGAGGTTTTCCCACGTTGGGAGTTGTGGGATGCCCCCTTCCAGGATTCCTTCTTCCGGACAATTGAGACCTGTTGGACAGCTCCAGGACATCCCATATGGAATGACTCCAGAGCACCGTTCGCGGATGGATGCCTGGGAAGCCCGCCTCGCATTCCAATTGTCTCCTAGCAACAAGACAGTTTAGATCTGATGGCTCTGCGGGAGCAACCTCGGTGGCTGAGTTGAAATGGACTTTCCTGAGGATGTGTCCTAATGTGTTTTTGTGTCCATGAGGGCCTTGGAATGGGGCGGTTGCACCGGCAACCTGAAGTACTTTCCTAAGCTTTGGACATGGCTCCCATGCACAGGTTTACTTGTGGAGACGAGATGAGTTCTGATGGGTGCCTCAGGAAAACCCCTATGCTCGTATTGGAATCAGGCTTTTGAGGACACATGCCTGTAACCCATAGCAATGGATCCTATTATGGCCTAGGGTCCTGTCTGGTTCAATCTTCTTCTCTGGGGACATCCATCTATGGTATGAGTGGAGGTCGATTATCAGCTGGTGTCAGACACCCCTTGTTTGTTCCGGGTGACCCACACTATTGGGATGGCCTAAGGGTCGTTGGAGGTTTCTCCTAATTTGTACGATTTTGGACCATGGAATGGGCAGAATTCCCATAGATTGGTAGGCACAGTCCTAATGTGTGGCTCCAGGGGCCCAGCCTGGAGGATGTGTGGCCCAAGACTTTGAGGACAGAAGTCTGAAAACACAAACTCAGCTTAGGTTTGGGGACGTAGGTATGGCAGGCCCGATCTACAAACCATGAGAAGAACTCTACAGGATATGAAGAAAGTGCGAGTCTGTGGCGATTGCTCAGGCTTTTGTCTCTGGATTTTGTATCAGTGATGGCCGTGGAATGTCGGGGAGGCCTCATGGGCCATGGACGAATCTTCCTCTCTGAGGATTTGGCCCGATTCCCAATTGCTTTTCGTCAATCTGTGGAATGGGAGGACTCATTTCAGTTTTGTTACCTCAGGTGTCCCACCAAAAGAGGAATTCCAAAGCAAAGCCGTGGGGAAGACTGAAGGGACAATCCGAACTATGGTGAAAAATTGGGGCCTAGGGGCATGGCAAGCCCAATATGCTATCTCTTCATCCAGCCACTGAGTGGCCTTACTTGAGGACTGGGCTCAGCCTGAGGGTCACAATGTGTGTTTGTGACCAATGTGGCTCGTGAGCATGGGCGGGGCCTCATGGGCCACACTGGTTTCAACGACACTGAACGTTGGACAACATGCCAACCACAAGGTTTCTTGCCATGGGGAAGGAGTTCTGATTTCTGCATCACCTTCAACATGGACAGTGATTGGAGATAATTACTAGGTTCTGAAACCTGAAAAACGAGGTTGGGAAGAGATGACGACCTAAGGCCATGGCGGCTCGATGTGCTCAGTGTGCGGCCAGCTGTCTGGGAGGGGCCAGGGGGTCCAGGCTCAGGCTGTGTCAGAAAGGGCATTAGTGCCCTGGTCAGCCTATGTATTTGGGGTAGAGCCAAGGTCGGTGCAGGTTGATCCTCATTTGGGGTTACTGGGTAGCCCCAGAGGACAATGTTTTTTATCTGGAGGGCAGGCAGAGTGCTGCATTGTAGTTCTGGATTGCCAAACTGGAGGCCTTGTGGGCCAGTAGTCTGACGACAAAAGTCTGAGAACACAAGCTAGGCTTAGGTTTCTGGGTGAGGCCATGGCAGGCACAATCTACAGACCTGAATCGAGATCTCGTGCATCTGAAGTCAGGGCGAGGATCAGACGATCGCTCAGGTTGGAGTTTCTGTCCCTGATGGCCCCTTCATGAATGGGGGGGCATCACGAGGCCATGGGGGTTTTCCCATGATGGGAGTTGTGAGAAGCTCCAAACTGCAGAGAGTCTTCGGCAGGACAATTGAGACCTGTTGTTTGGCTCCAGGCCAATGATTCTGAGCAGGGTTCTAAGGATGGATGGCTGGGTAGCCCACCTCGCATTCCAATTGTCTCCTAGCAACAAGACAGTTTAGATCTCCTGGATCTGTGGGGAGCTACCGAGGATGCTGAGTTGAAATGCACACCCCTGGGGATGGGTCCGAATGTGCTTTTGTGTCTATGGAGACCTTGGAATGAAGCGGTGGTACTGGGGCCCTAAAGGGTTCTCCTAAACAGAGGCTTTGACACAGCTCCAACGTGCAAGTTTCCCATGTGTAGATGAGATGTTTTCTGATGGGTGAAACAAGAAACAGCTATATGCTGCTTTTGAAATCCAGGCCTCTGAGGAGAGATGCCTGGAAACCAAAGCAATGGATCTGATTAGTGCCTAGGGGCCTGTTCTTTCCTTTTTACCTCTGAGGACATCTGTCTATGGGTCTGAGTGCAGGTAGAGGCTCATTAGGGCTCAGATTGCCCCTGTTTTTCCTGGGAAGCTACCACTATTGAGATATATCAGGGACTTTGGAGGTTTATCCTATTAGAAGGGTTGTGGCCATTGGAATGGGCACACACAATTCCCTTGGAGAGGGCAAGTACAGTCCTCAGGTTTGGCTCCAGGGGCCTGAGCCTGTAGGTTGTGTCGTCCAGCCCCTTTTGGACAGTTGTCTGAAAACACAAACTTGGCTTATGTTTCAGGTCATAGGTATGGCAGGACTGATCTACAGACCATGAGGAGAACTTTTCGGGATTTGAAAGAAGGGCGAGTGTGAGGCTCCTGCTCAAGTTTTTGTCTCGGGATATCGTGTCACTCATGGTCGTGGAATTTCTGTGTGACTTCATGGGAAATGGACGAGTCTTACTCTCTGGTGGTTTCGCCCTGTCCAAAGAGTTTGGGTTCATTCTGTGGGCTGGAAGAAGTCCGTTTTATTTTGTTGTTGTTGTTGTTGTTGTTGTTTTCTTTTTTAACTTCAGGTGTCCCACCAAATGAGGGATTTCAGAGTAGAGCCCTAGGAGGGGCGACTGGACAATCAGAAATCTGGTTAAAAATTGGGGCCTAGGGACATGTCAAGCCCATTATGACATCTAATGGTCCAGCCACTGAGAGGACTTACTAGAGGACAGGACTCATGCTGAGGGTCACAATGCGTGTGTATGCCCTCGTCGCACTCAAGAATGGGCGGGGCCTCAGGGTTTCTCCTACACTGATCGTTGGACAACGTGCCAACCACAAGGGTTCTTGCCATGGGTAAGGAGGAGTTCTGATTTCTGCATCAGACTCACCCCTGGGCAGTGATTGGAGATAAGGTCTCGGTTCTGAAGCCTGAAAACTGAGGTAGGGAAGAGATGATGACCTAAGGCCATGGCGGGTTTTAAGTGCTCAGTGTGCGGTCAGCTTTCTGGGTGTTGGTCAGGAGGTCCGGGCTCAGGATGTGTTCGACAGTGCATTAGTGCCCAGGTTAGACTATATAATTTGGGTAAAGTCGAGTGCTGTGTAGGTTTACCCTCATTTAAGGTGCCTGGGCAGCTCATGAGGCAATCATTTTTTTTCTAGAGGGCAGGCAGAGTGCTGCATTGTGGGTCCGGAATTGCCAAACTTGAGGGCTTTGGGGCCAGGAGTGTGAGGATGGAAGTCTGAGAAGACAAGCTAGACTTGGGTTTCAGGGCGAGGGCACGGCAGGTACCCCCTGCAGATCTGAACCCATATCTCATGCATCTGAAGTCAGGGCGAGGATCAGACGTTGGCTCAGGTGGGAGTTTCTGAGCATGACGGCCGCTTCATGAAGGGAGCGGAATCTCGAGACCATTGAGGTTTTCCCACGTTGGGAGTTGTGGGATGCCCCCTTCCAGGATTCCTTCTTCCGGACAATTGAGACCTGTTGGACAGCTCCAGGACATCCCATATGGAATGACTCCAGAGCACCGTTCGCGGATGGATGCCTGGGAAGCCCGCCTCGCATTCCAATTGTCTCCTAGCAACAAGACAGTTTAGATCTGATGGCTCTGCGGGAGCAACCTCGGTGGCTGAGTTGAAATGGACTTTCCTGAGGATGTGTCCTAATGTGTTTTTGTGTCCATGAGGGCCTTGGAATGGGGCGGTTGCACCGGCAACCTGAAGTACTTTCCTAAGCTTTGGACATGGCTCCCATGCACAGGTTTACTTGTGGAGACGAGATGAGTTCTGATGGGTGCCTCAGGAAAACCCCTATGCTCGTATTGGAATCAGGCTTTTGAGGACACATGCCTGTAACCCATAGCAATGGATCCTATTATGGCCTAGGGTCCTGTCTGGTTCAATCTTCTTCTCTGGGGACATCCATCTATGGTATGAGTGGAGGTCGATTATCAGCTGGTGTCAGACACCCCTTGTTTGTTCCGGGTGACCCACACTATTGGGATGGCCTAAGGGTCGTTGGAGGTTTCTCCTAATTTGTACGATTTTGGACCATGGAATGGGCAGAATTCCCATAGATTGGTAGGCACAGTCCTAATGTGTGGCTCCAGGGGCCCAGCCTGGAGGATGTGTGGCCCAAGACTTTGAGGACAGAAGTCTGAAAACACAAACTCAGCTTAGGTTTGGGGACGTAGGTATGGCAGGCCCGATCTACAAACCATGAGAAGAACTCTACAGGATATGAAGAAAGTGCGAGTCTGTGGCGATTGCTCAGGCTTTTGTCTCTGGATTTTGTATCAGTGATGGCCGTGGAATGTCGGGGAGGCCTCATGGGCCATGGACGAATCTTCCTCTCTGAGGATTTGGCCCGATTCCCAATTGCTTTTCGTCAATCTGTGGAATGGGAGGACTCATTTCAGTTTTGTTACCTCAGGTGTCCCACCAAAAGAGGAATTCCAAAGCAAAGCCGTGGGGAAGACTGAAGGGACAATCCGAACTATGGTGAAAAATTGGGGCCTAGGGGCATGGCAAGCCCAATATGCTATCTCTTCATCCAGCCACTGAGTGGCCTTACTTGAGGACTGGGCTCAGCCTGAGGGTCACAATGTGTGTTTGTGACCAATGTGGCCCGTGAGCATGGGCGGGGCCTCATGGGCCACACTGGTTTCAACGACACTGAACGTTGGACAACATGCCAACCACAAGGTTTCTTGCCATGGGGAAGGAGTTCTGATTTCTGCATCACCTTCAACATGGACAGTGATTGGAGATAAGGTCTAGGTTCTGAAACCTGAAAACCGAGGTTGGGAAGAGATGGCGACCTAAGGCCATGGCGGCTCGATGTGCTCAGTGTGCGGCCAGCTGTCTGGGAGGGGCCAGGGGGTCCAGGCTCAGGCTGTGTCAGAAAGGGCATTAGTGCCCTGGTAAGCCTATGTATTTGGGGTACAGCCAAGGTCGGTGCAGGTTGATCCTCATTTGGGGTTACTGGGTAGCCCCAGAGGACAATGTTTTTTATCTGGAGGGCAGGCAGAGTGCTGCATTGTAGTTCTGGATTGCCAAACTGGAGGCCCTGTGGGCCAGTAGTCTGACGACAAAAGTCTGAGAACACAAGCTAGGCTTAGGTTTCTGGGTGAGGCCATGGCAGGCACAATCTACAGACCTGAATCGAGATCTCGTGCATCTGAAGTCAGGGCGAAGATCAGACGATCGCTCAGGTTGGAGTTTCTGTCCCTGATGGCCCCTTCATGAATGGGGGGGCATCACGAGGCCATGGGTGTTTTCCCATGATGGGAGTTGTGAGAAGCTCCAAACTGCAGAGAGTCTTCGGCAGGACAATTGAGACCTGTTGTTTGGCTCCAGGCCAATGATTCTGAGCAGGGTTCTAAGGATGGATGGCTGGGTAGGCCACCTCGCATTCCAATTGTCTCCTAGCAACAAGACAGTTTAGATCTCCTGTATCTGTGGGGAGCTACCGAGGATGCTGAGTTGAAATGCACACCCCTGGGGATGGGTCCGAATGTGCTTTTGTGTCTATGGAGACCTTGGAATGAAGCGGTGGCACTGGGGCCCTAAAGTGTTCTCTTAAACAGAGGCTTTGACACAGCTCCAACGTGGAAGTTTCCCATGTGTAGATGAGATGTTTTCTGATGGGTGAAACAAGAAACTGCTATATGCTGCTTTTCAAATCCAGGCCTCTGAGGAGAGATGCCTGGAAACCAAAGCAATGGATCTGATTAGTGTCTAGGGGCCTGTTCTTTCCTTTTTACCTCTGAGGACATCTGTCTATGGGTCTGAGTGTAGGCAGGGGCTCATTTGGGCTCAGATTGCCCCTGTTTTTCCTGGGAAGCTACCACTATTGAGATATATCAGGGACTTTGGAGGTTTATCCTATTAGAAGGGTTGTGGCCATTGGAATGGGCACACACAATTCCCTTGGAGAGGGCAAGTACAGTCCTCAGGTTTGGCTCCAGGGGCCTGAGCCTGTAGGTTGTGTCGTCCAGCCCCTTTTGGACAGTTGTCTGAAAACACAAACTCGGCTTATGTTTCAGGTCATAGGTATGGCAGGACTGATCTACAGACCATGAGGAGAAATTTTCGGGATTTGAAAGAAGGGCGAGTGTGAGGCTCCTGCTCAAGTTTTTGTCTCGGGATATCGTGTCACTCATGGTCGTGGAATTTCTGGGTGACTTCATGGGAAATGGACGAGTCTTACTCTCTGGTGGTTTGGCCCCGTCCAAAGAGTTTGGGTTCATTCTGTGGGCTGGAAGAAGTCCGTTTTATTTTGTTGTTGTTGTTGTTGTTGTTTTCTTTTTTAACCTCATGTGTCCCACCAAATGAGGGATTTCAGAGTAGAGCCCTAGGAGGGGCGACTGGAGAATCAGAAATCTGGTTAAAAATTGGGGCCTAGGGACATGTCAAGCCCATTATGACACTAACGGTCCAGCCACTGAGAGGACTTACTAGAGGACAGGACTCATGCTGAGGGTCACAATGCGTGTGTATGCCCTCGTCGCACTCAAGAATGGGCGGGGCCTCAGTGTTTTTCCTACATGATCGTTGGACAACGTGCCATCCACAAGGGTTCTTGCCATGGGTAAGGAAGAGTTCTGATTTCTGCATCAGACTCACCCCTGGGCAGTGATTGGAGATAAGGTCTCGGTTCTGAAGCCTGAAAACTGAGGTAGGGAAGAGATGATGACCTAAGGCGATGGCGGGTTTTATGTGCTCAGTGTGCGGTCAGCTTTCTGGGTGTTGGTCAGGAGGTCCTGGCTCAGGTTCTGCTCGACAGTGCATTAGTGCCCAAGTTAGACTATATAATATGGGTAAGGTCGAGTGCTGTGTAGGTTTATCTTCATTTAAGTTGCCTGGGCAGCTCATGAGGCAATAATTTTTTTTTTTCTAGAGGGCAGGCAGAGTGCTGCATTGTGGGTCCGGAATTGCCAAATTTTAGGACTTCGGGGCCAGGAGTTTGAGGACGGAATTGTGAGAAGACAAGCTAGACTTGGGTTTCAGGGCGAGGGCACGACAGGTACCCCCTGCAGATCTGAACCAATATCTCATGCTTCTGAAGTCAGGGCGAGGATCAGATGTTGGCTTAGGTTGGAGTTCCTGTGCATGACGGCCGCTTTATGAAGGGAGCGGTATCTCGGGTCCATTGAGGTTTTCCCACGTTGGGAGTTGTGGGATGCCCCCTTCAAGGATTCCTTCTGCGGGACATTTGAGACCTGTTGGACAGCTCCAGGACATCCCATATGGAATGACTCCAGAGCACCGTTCGCGGATGGATGCCTGGGAAGCCCGCCTCGAATTCCAATTGTCTCCTAGCAACAAGACAGTTTAGATCTGATGGCTCTGCCGGAGCAACCGGGGTGGCTGAGTTGAAATGGACTTTCCTGATGATGGGTCCTAATGTGTTTTTGTGTCCATGAGGACCTTGGATGGGGCGGTGGCACCGGGAACCTGAAGTACTCTCCTAAGCTATGGACATGGCTCCCATGCACAGGTTTCCTTGTGGAGACGAATTGAGTTCTGATGGGTGCCTCAGGAAAACCCCTATGCTCGTATTGGAATCAGGCTTTTGAGGACACATGCCTGTAACCCATAGCAATGGATCCTATTATGGCCTAGGGTCCTGTCTGGTTCAATCTTCTTCTCTGGGGACATCCATCTATGGTATGAGTGGAGGTCGATTATCAGCTGGTGTCAGACAGCCCTTGTTTGTTCCGGGCGACCTACACTATTGGGATGGCCTCAGGGACTTTGGAGGTTTCTCCTAATTTGTACGATTTTGGATCATGGAATGGGCAGAATTCCCATGGATTGGTAGGCACAGTCCTAATGTGTGGCTCCAGGCGCCCAGCCTGGAGGCTGTGTGGCCCAAGACTTTGAGGACAGAAGTCTGAAAACACAAACTCAGCTTAGGTTTGGGGACGTAGTTATGGAAGGCAGGCCCGATTGACAAACCATGAGAAGAACTCTTCAGGATATGAAGAAAGTGCGAGTCTGAGGCGCTTGCTCAGGCTTTTGTCTCTGGATTTTGTATCAGCGATGGCCGTGGAATTTCGGGGAGGCCTCATGGGCCATGCACGAATCTTCCTCTCTGAGGATTTGGCCCGATTCCCAATTGCTTTTCGTCATTCTGTGGGATGGATGGTCTCCTTTCAGGTTTGTTACCTCAGGTGTCCCACCAAAAGAGGAATTCCAAATCCAAGCCGTGGGGAAGACTGAAGGGACATCCCGACCTATGGTTTAATGTGGGGGCCTAGGGGCATGGCAAGCCCAATATGCTATCTCTTCATCCAGCCACTGAGTGGCCTTACTTGAGGACTGGGCTCAGCCTGAGCATCACAATGTGTGTTTGTGACCAATGTGGCCCACGAGCATGGGCGGGGCCTCATGGGCCACACTGGTTTCAACCACACTGAACGTTGGACAACATGCCAACCACAAGGTTTCTTGCCATGGGGAAGGAGTTCTGATTTCTGCATCACCTTCAACCCTGGGCAGTTCTTGGAGATAAGGTCTAGGTTCTGAAACCTGGAAACCGAGGTTGGGAAGAGATGAGGACCTAAGGCCATGGCGGCTGGATGTACTCAGTGTGCGGCCAGCTGTCTGGGAGGGGCCAGGGGGTCCAGGCTCAGGCTGTGTCAGAAAGGGCATTAGTGCCCTGGTCAGCCTATGTATTTGGGGTACAGCCAAGGTCGGTGCAGGTTGATCCTCATTTGGTGTTACTGGGTAGCCCCAGAGGACAATGTTTTTCTTCTGGAGGGCCGGCAGAGTGCTGCATTGTAGTTCTGGATTGCCAAACTGGAGGGCTTGTGAGCCAGTAGTCTGACGACAAAAGTCTGAGAACACAAGCTACGCTTAGGTTTCTGGGTGAGGCCATGGCAGGCACAATCTACAGACGTGAATCGAGATCTCGTGCATCTGAAGTCAGGGCGAGGATCAGACGATCGCCCAGGTTGGAGTTTCTGTCCCTGATGGCCCCTTCATGAATGGGGGGGGCATCACGAGGACATGGGTGTTTTCCCACGATGGGAGTTGTGAGAAGCTCCAAACTGCAGAGAGTCTTCTGCAGGACAATTGAGACCTGTTGTATGGCTCCACGCCAATGATTCTGAGCAGGGTTCTAAGGATGGATGGCTGGGTAGCCCACCTCGCATTCGAATTGTCTCCTAGCAACAAGACAGGTTAGATCTCCTGGATCTGTGGGGAGCAACCGAGGACGCTGAGTTGAAATGGACACCCCTGGGGAAGGGTCCTAAAGTGCTTTTGTGTCTATGGAGACCTTGGAATGAAGCGGTGGCACTGGGGCCCTAAAGGGTTCTCCTAAACAGAGGCTTTGACACAGCTCCAACGTGCAAGTTTTCCATGTGTAGATAAGATGTTTCCTGATGGGCGAGTCAAGAAACAGCTATATGCTGCTTTTGAAATCCAGGCCTCTGAGGAGAGATGCCTGGAAACCAAAGCAATGGATCTGATTAGTGCCTAGGGGCCTGTTCTTTCCTTTTTACCTCTGGGGACATCTGTCTATGGGTCTGAGTGCAGGTAAGTGCTCAGTTGGGCTCAGATTGCCCCTGTCTTTTTTGGGAAGCCACCACTATTGAGATGGATCAGGGACTTTGGAGGTTTATCCTATTAGAAGGGTTGTGGCCATTGGAATGGGCACACACATTTCCCTTGGAGAGGGCAAGTACAGTCCTCAGGTTTGGCTCCAGGGGCCTGAGCCTGTAGGTTGTGTAGGCTAGGGCTGTTTGGTCAGTTGTGAAAACACAAATTCGGCTTATGTTTCGGGTCATAGGTATGGTAGGACTGATCTACAGACCATGAGGAGAACTCTTCAGGATTTGAAAGAAGGGCGAGTGTGAGGCTCCTGCTCACGTTTTTGTCTCCGGATATCGTGTCACTCATGGTCGTGGAATTTCTGGGTGACTTCATGGGAAATAGACGAGTCTTACTCTCTGGTGGTTTGGCCCCGTCCAAAGAGTTTGGGTTCATTCTGTGGGCTGGAAGAAGTCCGTTTTATTTTGTTGTTGTTGTTGTTGTTGTTGTTGTTTTCTTTTTTAACCTCAGGTGTCCCACCAAATGAGGGATTTCAGTGTAGAGCCCTTGGAGGGGCGACTGGACAATCAGAAATCTGGTTAAAAATTGGGGTCTAGGGACATGTCAAGCCCATTATGACATCTAATGATCCAGCCACTGAGAGGTCTTACTAGAGGACAGGACTCATGCTGAGGGTCACAATGCCTGTGTATGCGCTCCTAACACTCAAGAATGGGCGGGGACTCAGGGTGAATGCTGGTTTCTCCTAGACTGAACGTTGGAAAACGTGCCAACCACAAAGGTTCCTGCCATGGGTAAGGAGGAGTCCTGATTTCTGCATCACACTCACCCCTGGGCAGTGAATGGAGATAATGTCTCGGTTCTGAAGCCTGAAAACTGAGGTAGGGAAGAGATGATGACTTAAGGCCATGGCGGGTTTTATGTGCTCAGTGTGCGGTCAGCTTTCTGGGTGTTGGTCAGGAGGTCCGGGCTCAGGTTGTGTTCGACAGTGCATTAGTGCCCAGGTTAGACTATATAATTTGGGTAAAGTCGAGTGCTGTGTAGGTTTACCCTCATTTAAGGTGCCTGGGCAGCTCATGAGGCAATAATTTTTTTTCTAGAGGGCAGGCAGAGTGCTGCATTGTGGGTCCGGAATTGCCAAACTTGAGGGCTTCGGGACCAGGAGTGTGAGGACGGAAGTCTGAGAAGACAAGCTAGACTTGGGTTTCAGGGCGAGGGCACGGCAGGTACCCCCTGCAGATCTGAACCAATATCTCATCCATCTGAAGTCAGGGCGAGGATCAGACGTTGGCTCAGGTGGGAGTTTCTGAGCTTGACGGCCGCTTCATGAAGGGAGCGGAATCTCGAGGCCATTGAGGTTTTCCCACGTTGTGAGTTGTGGGATGCCCCCTTCAAGGCTTCCTCTTCCGGACAATTGAGACCTGTTGGACAGCTCCAGGACATCCCATATGGAATGACTCCAGAGCACCGTTCGCGGATGGATGCCTGGGTAGCCTGCCTCGCATTCCAATTGTCTCCTACCAACAAGACAGTTTAGATCTGATGGCTCTGCTGGAGCAACCGGGGTGGCTGAGTTGAAATGGACTTTCGTGAGGATGGGTCCTAATGTGTTTTTGTGTCCATGAGGGCCTTGGAATGGGGCGGTGGCACCGGGACCCTGAAGTACTCTCCTAAGCTTTGGACATGGCTCCCATGCACAGGTTTCCTTCTGGAGACGAGATGAGTTCTGATGGGTGCCTCAGGAATACCGCTATGCTCAAATTGGAATCAGGCTTTTGAGGACACATGCCTGTAACCCAAAGCAATGGATCCTATTATGGCCTAGGGTCCTGTCTGGTTCAATCTTCTTCTCTGGGGACATCCATCTATGGTATGAGTGGAGGTCGATTATCAGCTGGTGTCAGACAGCCCTTGTTTGTTCCGGGCGACCCACACTATTGGGATGGCCTCAGGTACTTTGGAGGTTTCTCCTAATTTGTACGATTCTGGACCATGGCATGAGCAGAATTCCCATGGATTGGAAGTCACAGTCCTAATGTGTGGCTCCAGGGTCCCAGCCTGGAGGGTGTGTGGCCCAAGACGTTGAGGACAGAAGTCTGAAAACACAAACTCAGCTTATGTTTGGGGACGTAGGTATGGCAGGCCCGATCGACAAACCATGAGAAGAACTCTTAAGGATATGAAGAAAGTGCGAGTCTGAGGCGCTTGCTCAGGCTTTTGTCTCTGGATTTTGTATCAGCGATGGCCGTGGAATTTCGGGGAGGCCTCATGGGCCATGGACGAATCTTCCTCTCTGAGGATTTGGCCCGAATCCCAATTGCTTTTCGTCAATCTGTGGGATGGGAGGACTCATTTCAGTTTTGTTACCTCAGATGTCCCACCAAAAGAGGAATTCCAAAGCAAAGCCGTGGGGAAGACTGAAGGGACAACCCGAACTATGGTTAAAAATTGGGGCCTAGGGGCATGGCAAGCCCAATATGCTATCTCTTCATCCAGCCACTGAGTGACCTTACTTGAGGACTGGGCTCAGCCTGAGGGTCACAATGTGTGTTTGTGACCAATGTGGCCCGCGAGCATGGGCGGGGCCTCATGGGCCACACTGGTTTCAACTACACTGAACGTTGGACAACAGCCAACCACAAGGGTTCTTGCCATGGGGAAGGAGTTCTGATTTCTGCTTCACCTTCAACCCTGGGCAGTGATTGGAGATAAGGTCTAGGTTCTGAAACCTGAAAACCGAGGTTGGGAAGAGATGACGACCTAAGGCCATGGCGGCTCGATGTGCTCAGTGTGCGGCCAGCTGTCTGGTAGGGTCCAGGGGGTCCAGGCTCAGGCTGTGTCAGAAAGGGCATTAGTGCCCTGGTCAGCCTAAGTATTTGGGGTACAGCCAAGGTCGGTGCAGGTTGATCCTCATTTGGGGTTACTGGGTAGCCCCAGAGGACAATGTTTTTCTTCTGGAGGGCCGGCAGAGTGCTGCATTGTAGTTCTGGATTGCCAAACTGGAGGGCTTGTGCGCCAGTAGTCTGACGACAAAAGTCTGAGAACACAAGCTAGGCTTAGGTTTCTGCGTGAGGCCATGGCAGGCACAATCTACAGACCTGAATCGAGATCCCGTGCATCTGAAGTCAGGGCGAGGATCAGACGATCGCTCAGGTTGGAGTTTCTGTCCCTGATGGCCCCTTCATGAATGGGGGGGGCATCACGAGGACATGGGTGTTTTCCCACGATGGGAGTTGTGAGAAGCTCCAAACTGCAGAGAGTCTTCTGCAGGACAATTGAGACCTGTTGTTTGGCTCCACGCCAATGATTCTGAGCAGGGTTTTAAGGATGGATGGCTGGGTAGCCCACCTCGCATTCCAATTGTCTCCTAGCAACAAGACAGGTTAGATCTCCTGGATCTGTGGGGATCAACCGAGGACGCTGAGTTGAAATGGACACCCCTGGGGATGGGTCCTAACGTGCTTTTGTGTCTATGGTGACTTTGGAATGAAGCGGTGGCACTGGGGCCCTAAAGGGTTCTCCTAAACAGAGGCTTTGACACAGCTCCAACGTGCAAGTTTCCCATGTATAGATGAGATGTTTTCTGATGGGTGAGTCAAGAAACAGCTATATGCTGCTTTTGAAATCCAGGCCTCTGAGGAGAGATGCCTGGAAACCAAAGCAAAGGATCTGATTAGTGCCTAGGGGCCTGTTCTTTCCTTTTTACCTCTGGGGACATCTGTCTATGGGTCTGAGTGCAGGTAGGTGCTCAGTAGGGCTCAGATTGCCATTGTTTTTCCTGGGAAGCCACCACTATTGAGAGGGATCAGGGACTTTGGAGGTTTATCCTATTAGAAGGGCTGTGGCCATTGGAATGGGCACACACAATTCCCTTGGTGAGGGCAAGTACAGTCCTCAGGTTTGGCTACAGGGGCCTGAGCCTGTAGGTTGTGTAGGCCAGGGCTGTTTGGACAGTTGTCTGAAAACACAAACTCTGCTTATGTTTCGGGTCATAGGTATGGCAGGACTGATCTACAGACCATGAGGAGAACCCTTCGGGATTTGAAAGAAGGGCGAGTGTGAGGCTCCTGCTCATGTTTTTGTCTCTGGATATCGTGTCACTCATGGTCGTGCAATTTCTGAGTGACTTCATGGGAAATGGACGAGTCTTAGTCTCTTGTGGTTTGGCCCCGTCCAAAGAGTTTGGGGTCATTCTGTGGGCTGGAAGAAGTCCGTTTTTTTTTGTTGTTGTTGTTGTTTTCTTTTTTAACCTCAGGTGTCCCACAAATGAGGGATTCCAGTGTAGAGCCCTGGGGAGGGGCGACTGGACAATAGAAATCTGGTTAAAAATTTGGGCCTAGGGACATGTCAAGACCATTATGACATCTAATGGTCCAGCCCCTGAGAGGACTTACTAGAGGACAGGACTTATGCTGAGGGTCACAATGCGTGTGTATGCCCTCGTAACACTCAAGAATGGGTGGTGCCTCAGGGTGAATGCTGGTTTCTCCAAAACTGAACGTTGAACAACGTGCCAACCACAAGGGTTCTTGCCATGGGTAAAGAGGAGTTCTGATTTCTACATCACACTCACCCCTGGGCAGTGATTGGAGATAAGGTCTCGTTCTGAAGCCTGAAAACTGAGGTAGGGAAGAGATGATGACCTAAGGCCATGGCGGGTTTTATGTGCTCAGTGTGCGGTCAGCTTTCTGGGTGTTGGTTAGGAGGTCCGGGCTCAGGATGTGTTCGACAGTGCATTAGTGCCCAGGTTAGACTATATAATTTGGGTAAAGTCGAGTGCTGTGTAGGTTTACCCTCATTTAAGGTGCCTGGGCAGCTCATGAGGCAATAATTTTTTTCTCTAGAGGGCAGGCAGAGTGCTGCATTTTGGGTCCGGAATTGCCAAACTTGAGGGCTTCGGGGCCAGGAGTGTGAGGACGGAAGTCTGAGAAGACAAGCTAGACTTGGGTTTCGGGGGGGCATGGCAGGTACCCCCTGCATATCTGAACCAATATCTCATCCATGTTAAGTCAGGGCGAGGATCAGACTTTGGCTCAGGTTGGAGTTTCTGAGCATGACGGCAGCTTCATGAAGGGAGCAGAATCTCGAGGCCATTGAGGTTTTCCCACGTTGGGAGTTGTGGGATGCCCCCTTCAAGGATTCCTTCTGCGGGACAATTGAGACCTGTTGGACAGCTCCAGGACATCCCATATGGAATGACTCCAGAGCACCGTTCGCGGATGGATGCCTGGGAAGCCCGCCTCGCATTCCAATTGTCTCCTAGCAACAAGACAGTTTAGATCTGATGGCTCTGCGGGAGCAACCTCGGTGGCTGAGTTGAAATGGACTTTCCTGAGGATGTGTCCTAATGTGTTTTTGTGTCCATGAGGGCCTTGGAATGGGGCGGTGGCACCGTGACCCTGAAGTACTCTCCTAAGCTTTGGACATGGCTTCCATGCACAGGTTTCCTTTTGGAGACGAGATGAGTTCTGATGGGTGCCTCAGGAAAACCCCTATGCTCGTATTGGAATCAGGCTTTTGAGGACACATGCCTGTAACCCAAAGCAATGGATCCTATTATGGCCTAGGGTCCTTTCTGGTTCAATCTTCTTCTCTGGGGACAACCATCTATGATATGAGTGGAGGTCGATTATCAGCTGGCGTTAGACAGCCCTTGTTTGTTCCGGGCGACCCACACTATTGGGATGGCCTCAGGGACTTTGGAGGTTTCTCCTAATTTGTACGATTTTGGACCATGGAATGGGCAGAATTCCCATGGATTGGTAGGCACAGTCCTAATGTGTGGCTCCAGGGGCCCAGCCTGGAGGGTGTTGTGCCCAAGACTTTGAGGACAGAAGTCTGAAAACACAAACTCAGCTTAGTTTTGGGGACGTAGGTTTGGCAGGCCCGATTGACAAACCATGAGAAGAACTCTTCTGGATACGAAGAAAGTGCGAGTCTGAGGTGCTTGCTCAGGCTTTTGTCTCTGGATTTTGTATCAGCGATGGCCTTGGAATGTCGGGGAGGCCTCATGGGCCATGGACGAATCTTCCTCTCTGAGGATTTGGCCCGATTCCCAATTGCTTTTCGTCAATCTGTGGGATGGGAGGACTCATTTCAGTTTTGTTACCTCAGGTGTCCCACCAAAAGAGGAATTCCAAAGCCAAGCCGTGGGGAAGACTGAAGGGACAATCCAAACTATGGTTAAAAATTGGGGCCTAGGGGCATGGCAAGCCCAATATGCTATCTCTTCATCCAGCCACGGAGTGGCCTTACTTGAGGACTGGGCTCAGCCTGAGCATCACAATGTGTGTTTGTGACCAATGTAGCCCGCGACCATGGGTGGGGCCTCATGGGCCACTCTGGTTTCAACTACACTGAACGTTGGACAACATGCCAACTACAAGGTTGATCTTCGCCTTGACTTCAGATGCACGAGATCTTGATTCAGCTCTTCAGAGTGTACCTGCTGTGCCCTCACCAGTTTGGTTCCCATACTGTGCAACGTTCAGTGTAGGAGAAACCAGCATGGTACATTAGGCCACCCCCTGACTGGAGGGGCTCCTTGGGCACAAAACCACATTGTGAAACTCAGTGTGAGACCTATCCTCAAGGAAGGCCTCTCAGTGTCTGGACCAAGAGCCCACATAAGGGGCTTGCCATGTTCTTAGGTCCCAATGTTAACCAGAGGTCTGGTTGTCCTGTTGCCCCCACCCACGACTCTGCTCTGGAATCCCTCTTTTGGTGGTCCACCTGAGTTAAAAAAAACAAAACAAAACAAAAAAAATAAACAAAAAAAACAGAAAGGCCTCCTCCCTTCCCACAGAATGACCCCAAACTCTTGGTATCGGGTCAAATCCCCAGAAAGGGAGCCTCATCGATGGCCCATGAGGACACCCCGACATTCCATGGCAATAGGTGACACATTTCCAGAAAAAAAAAAAAAAAGCATGAGCAAGCACCTCACATTCGCCCTTTGTTCATATCCCGAAGAGGTCTCCTCACGGTCTATAGATCGGGCCGGCCATACCTACATCCCCCAACCTAAGTGGAGTTTGTGTTTTCAGACTTCTGTCCCCACAGGCCTGGACCACACACGCTCCACACTTGGGTCCCTGGAGCCACACCTCAGGACTGTGCTTCCCTTTCAAGGGAATTCTTCCCATTCCATTGGCCACAACCTTGCAAATTAGGAAAAACCTCCACATGGGAAGCTTCCTTGTTGGAGTTGTGTCAAGCCCTTCGGGTTGGAGAATCCTGCAGAGTCCCTTAGCTACTGCCACATTCCAAGGTCTCCATGGCCACCAACCCACATTATGACTCATCCTCGGCAGAGTCCATTTAAACTCAGCCTTCTGGGTAGCTCACCCAAGAGCCCGCAGATTGAGCGTGCCTTGTCTCCACCAGGCAATGGGAAGGTGAGTTGGCGTTTCTCGGCATCCATGCTTAGGGCCCTGCTCTCGAGTCTTTCTGTATGGGGCATCCTGGAACCATCCAATAGTACTCGACTGTCCTGAAGAAGGAAACTTTGAAGTTTGGAGCAGCTCACAACTCCCAGCGTAGGGAAACCTCCCTGGACTCATGACGCCCCCACCCCCTTCAGGAAGGGGCCGTCATGGACACAAACTCCAGCTTGAGGCAACATCTGATAATCGCCCTGACCTCACGTGCAGGAGATCTCGATTCAGCCTCTGCAGAGTGGGCCTGCCATGCTCTTGGCCCCAAAACTTGTGCCAGCTTGTGTTTTCAGACTTCCTTCCTCACAATCCTGGCCACACCCCTCCAGTTTGGCAATTCTGGAGACACAATGCAGCACTCTGCCTGCCCTCCAGAAGAAAAATGTTGCCCTATAGGGCTAACCAGAAACGCCAAATGAGTAACAACCTGCATGCCACTCGACCATACCCCAATTATACATTCTAGCCTGTGCACTAAAGCCCTGTCTGACACAGCCTGAGGGCAGACCTCCAGTCCAACACCCAGACAGCTGGCCATACACAGAGCATATCACACCCACAATGGCTTTAGGCCATCATCTCTACCCAACCTCAGTTTTCACCTTCAGAACCTAGACCTTATCTCCACTCACTGCTCAGGAGTGAACGTGATGCAAGAATCAGAAATTCTCCTTCGCCTTGCCAAGAAACCTAGTGGTTGGCATGTTGTCCAATGTTCATTGTAGGAGAAAGCAGCATGGACTATGAGGCCCCACCTATCCCTGAGGGCCACAATGTGCACAAACACACATTGTGACCCTCAGCATGAGCCCTATCCTCATGTTAAGCCTCTTAGTGACGGGAACAACAGCCCCCATATGGGGCTTGCCAAGCCCCTAGTCCCCCAATCTCAACCAGAGTTCGAGATGTCTAGTCACCCCTACTCAGGGCTCTACTCAGGAATCCCTCTTTGGTGGGACTCTTGAGGTAAAAAAAAAAAATACAGAAAGGACTCTTCCCATCCACAGAATGATCCCAACCACTTGGGATCAGGCCAAATCACCAGAGAAAGAATTGTCCATGGCCCTTGAGGACACCCCGACATTCCACGGCCACCATTGACACAAAATCCAGAGACAAAACCCTGAGCAAGCGCCACATACTCGCCCTTTGTTCATAGCCCGGAAAATTCTCACGGTCTGTAGATCGAGCCTTCATACATACAGCCCCTAACCTAAGCTGAGTTTGTGTTTTCAGACTTCTGTCCCCACAGGCCTGGACCACACACGCTCCACACTTGGGTCCCTGGAGCCACACTTCAGGACTGTGCTTCCCTTTCAAGGGAATTCTTCCCATTCCATTGGCCACAACCTTGCAAATTAGGAAAAACCTCCAAAGTCACCGAGGCCATCCCAATAGTGTAGGCCGCCCAGGATAAACAGGGGTGATCTCAAACCAGCTGAGCAACTACCTCCACTCAGACAACAGATGTCCCCAGAGAAGAATATTGAACCGGACAGGCCCCTAGGCCCTAATCAGATCCATTGCTTTGGTTTCCAGGCATCTGTCCTCAGAGGCCTCGTTTCCAATACCAGCATATGGTGGTTTCCTGAGGCACCAATAAGAACAAATCTCGTCTCCCCATGGAAAACTTGCTCATTGGAGCTTTGTCATAACCTCTGGTTAGGAGAATCCTTCAGGGCCCTGGTGCCACTGCCCCATACCAAGGTCTCCATGGACTCAAACCAACATTAAGACCATCCTCAGGAAAGTCCATTTCAAATCAGCCCCCTCTGTTGCTACCCCAAGCCAGCAGATCAAAAGTTTCTTGTTGCTAGGAGACAATTGGAATGTGAGGCTGGCTGCCCAGGCATCCATACTTAGAACCCTGTTCTGGAAAAATACCTTATAAGACGTCCTGGAGC